>NC_077233.1:54114492-54714492 GCF_027887165.1 Monodelphis domestica | reverse complement strand
TTATAGAAAAACAATTCTACACGAACAATATTGTAAGTGGGTGATTAGCCAAGTGATGTTAAATTAAACAAATGTTAAGTGTTAATTATATACAAAGCACTGTGTTTTGTACTGGCAATATAAAGCCCCTTCTCCTCCCACCCCAATAAGGCAGTCTCCACCTTTGTGGATC
Source organism: Monodelphis domestica (assembly GCF_027887165.1). Taxonomy (NCBI): domain Eukaryota; kingdom Metazoa; phylum Chordata; class Mammalia; order Didelphimorphia; family Didelphidae; genus Monodelphis; species Monodelphis domestica. The sequence goes on along the minus strand of NC_077233.1, from coordinate 54,714,320 downwards.
TGACAACCTATTTGTGGGAGGAGATGAAGAGGGAAATTTACATATATATATATGTATATATATATGCATACATATATACTTAATTTTCTTAAATTATCTATGTATATAACATATACATGCATACAGATATACACATATTTTAAAATATTTGTGTAATATACACATGTACAGTGCATTATTAAATTATCTGTTACATATACACAGATATATTCTTAAGTTTGCTCTGTACATAATATACACATACACAATACAAATATATTCTTATATTATCTGTGTATGTAACATTTTTATATACATCCATCTACACAGATAGATCATTTAAGAACAAAAAGAATATGAATAATTGAATATGAGGGGGCTCAGGAAGGCTTCCTGGAGAAAATATTCATTTTGAGAGGGAGCAGTGAGGATGCATGGGGGACAGCCCCTGCCAAGCACAGACAAGAGAGACCGAAATATTTCAAGTTTGAGGAATAATGAGTAGGTGAGTTTGGCTGAGACATTGAAAAGGTGAAGGAAAGTGATATGAATTGTCTGGCCAGGTAGGTGGGAACCACTGTTTGGCTGCCGGAGCTGGGCTAAGGAAGCTGTGACTATGAGTCTCTGAAGATTTTTGGGCAGCAAGTGACATGGGCAACCCTGTATTTTAGGATTATTAATTTTGAATTTCAGATGACACTATGATAGAATTCTGTGACCATACAGTGGAGTTGGGCTGTTTATAACCTCACCATGACAGTACTTGTAACATATAGATCTATTACTCTGAACTCTTAAATGGGAAGGGCAGCTTTGTGAGTTGTGACTGTAGTTGCTTCCTGAGACTTACACACTTTGGTATTCTACTGTTGCTGTTGCATTTGGGGTGCTCTTTTCAGAATTATTTTCAATGCTTACTCCTGGAAGATAGATTTAATTTTGGTAATCTAACAGAACTCATTAGGACTTTCTCTGTAACATTTTTTTTCCCAGTTTACTGCTTTCCTTCTAATCTTGGCTACATTAGTTTTGTTTGTTTGAAGCCTTTTTAAATTGGTGTATTCAGAATGATCCATTTTACATCTTACAATGCTTTCCCTTGTTTATCCATAAATTCTTCTTCTAGCTGTAAATCTGATAGGTAATATGTTCCTTATTCTTCTGATTTGCTTATGATATCACCCTTTATGCTTAGGGCATGTAGTTTTGTAAATTGTTTTTCTTAAAAAAGGGAAGGCAGAGGAAGTGGTGTAATTATAAAATAACAGATTTTGGGGTGGGGAGGATGCCTCAATAAATTGATCTTGAAGATCTTTTCAAAAGAGGTCAGTCCAAAAGTATTTTTGGCAATGGTAATTATTTAGAATAAATATATAGATTTCTAAGCTACAAAGAAGCAATACTTCATATATATATGTGTGTGTGTGTGTGTATAAACCTATACATACGTTTGCTTAGGTTTTTCGTTGTTGCTTTTTATTCATACTTGGTATATGTCATCTCCCTAGGTAATTTCAACAAATTCTCATTTCCTCACTGGGTGAGCACTTGCACTATTTAAATTATCTCTTTTGCTTAGAAAGGGTTCTCAACTTGGGGCCTATGATGGAGTCCATGAATAGATTTCAGGAAGTGTGTGAGTCTGGATGGGAAAAAAAAATATTATTCTTTTCACTAATGGCGAACAACTATTTAGCATTTCCTTCAATTATGGATGTTAGTAACAATATGTAGGGTCTATCGAGTTTACCAGACTGCCCAAGTGGTCCACAACACAAAAAAGACAATGAACTTGTGGCCAAATAAGTTTATATAGTTGAATAAATTTTCATGTAAATGTTTATGAAGTGATTTCATTTTAAACCATTTAGGACTTTGCATATAGGCACACAGTAAACACAAGTTGATTGATTCCCTGAGGTAGTACCCATTTGGAAACATTCTGACCTTATTTTAGGTTGTTGAATTATCTTGTGATATTATAGGGCACCTCTTCCTCCATCCTCGGTACTCAGCTTGGTTCAGACATCTGGGAGATGTTTAATCTATCTGCTATGCTCTAGCAATGTCTGGGCTGCTCTCAGTTTCCTTTTGTATGAGCGTCCCTTACTTTTGGGCAGTTAAGGTGGTGCAATGGATAGAGCACTGACCCCGGAGGCAGGAAGACCTGAGTTCAAATTCAGTTTCAGACACTAGCTGGGCCATGATGGACAAGTCACTTAACCCTGATTGCTTCAGTTTCCTAGTCTGTAAAATGAGCTGGTGAAGAAAATGGCAAACCACTACAGTATGTTTGCCAAGAAAATCCCAAATGAGATCATGAAAAGTTGGATTTGACTGAACAATAGCAATTCTTATTTTCTAACTGTGACTCTGTAATAGGTATGAATTTTATAGTTGATCAACAAGCATTTGTTAAGCCTCAGAATAAGAATAAAAAGCAGTATATCATAGTAGCTAGAGTAAGCTTTACAATTAAGGAGATTCAAATCCCAGTCCCCACATTCTGATTTTGTGACCCTGGATAATTCACTTAACCCCTCACTGTTCTAGGCAGCTCTCTAAGGGACCCATCACTCTATCCAAAGTCACCTAGGTAGCTCTCAGAATAGAAGTTCTTTAAGGGCAAGATCATCTTTCTTTTTTGCTTGTATTTGTAGATCAAGAGCTTAGCACTATGCCTGGCATGTGGCTTAATACTTTTTTCTCTCTAATGGGAGGTCCCTGTGCTAGTGAAATCACAAGCCTCCTCTGTATCTCTATCTCTTTTCCTCTGGACCAGGCATAATGCTAAGCCCTAAAGATATAAATCCAGTGCAGTTTTAACCTTTAATAACTTGGGAAATATTAATACTATAAACTTATAAAAAAACACTGTTTGAGAGATTAACTATTTGAATTTCTTTTTACACTTATTTATTTTTGTGAATTGTGAATAAAGAATGTTCAGTGGAATTTTCTGGATGATCTTTTCTCATACTAGTAGATCAGTAGAGGAGGTCCTCTTGCTGGTGACCATGGTCACTTAATGAATCTACTCTGGATTTTTTTCATGTGGGGGTTATATCAGAACTGTCATGTACACATCAAAAATCTCATTCTTTGATTCATCTTTTTTTTTTTAACTCTTACCTTCTGTCTACTAAGTATTGGTTCCAAGGCAAAAGAATGGTAGGGGTGAGGCAAATGGGGATTAAATGATTTGCCTAGATTCACAGAACTAGGAAGTATCTGAGGCTAGATTTGAACTGAGGACCTCTTGTCTAGTCCAGGCTTTCTATCCACTAATCCACCTTCCTATCTCTGGATCATCTTAAGGTTAAGGTTATAAATGTAGTCCATTCAGGCCCCAGGCAGCACCAGGTGAAAAGTTTGTACAAAATTCAAACATCAGTGTGACATATAGCACAAGATGGTGGTTATGCTAAATTTTAATAAGAAAAAATGTTAACATTTTAAAGTGTAAATAACTTTCTTACATTGTTTTTTATGGCATTTTTGTTATGCATTTAGAATTTATATTTTATACATATGTAGCATTTGTATTTCTGAAGTTATTAAAGTTTAAAATTGTACCAAGGCTTTTAGGATATCCTATTTAAAGAAATAATGGAGGGGCAGTTAGGTGGCTCAGTGGATAGAGTGCCAGCCTGGAATCAAGAGGACCTGAGTTCAAATGTGGCCTCAGATACTTTCCTAGCTGAATGACCCTGGGTAAGTCACCTAACCCTAATTACCTAACTCTTACTGCTTTTCTGCCTTGGAATGGATATTTACTATAGATTCTAAGACAGAAGTTAAGGGTTTAAAAAAAAAGAAAAAGAACAGAAAATCCTGATCTCAAAAGAGGCAAAATTAGAAATAACCCCAAAAAGCAATGGAAATACATATATTAGATACAAGTAGGCAGTAAGATATTACAGATATTGGCAGAAGTGATGTAAAAGGCATCTCAGAGGACATATATGACCAGGAAATAAGGTAGATGAGTCATGTGTCAAGATGACAAGCCCTAGTACTAACCTTGATATTTTAAGAGAAGAGGGAGGCCAGACTTTTTTTGGAAAGACTTGTGGAAAGTTATCTATAAGAATCATAACAGGAGGAGAAGCAGCAAATGAATTGTAACCTGTACTTATATAGAAATTCCTCCCCAATGGAACTGAGGAGAGAGCGGAGCATCGCTCACTTTAAGAAAGAGGCTTTTTTTTTCCAGGGATGCTGGTCATTGAGAAAATTTGTGCAAATAGGAGACCATTGTAAAAATGACAGCTAGTCACCTAGCATAAAACGCTCCATTAGAATGAGCTGAAAGTTTTGGTGAGGGAAGAGCTTCAATGGATCATGGCCAAATGGGTAGCCTGCTCTGCATTAAGCCAGGATGTAACCCGAGGCTCCCAATCTCAGATCTGGACTCACAGAAACCAGCTGGGTTCGATCTCTGTGTTCTCTCAAGAATAACACAGCTACAGCTCAACTCCCACCCAGGGTTCCAGCCATGGGAACGTCTGATATCTGGCTCCTGACTCTCTAAGGACCTTGGTCCCCACTCCCCACTCACCCTGCATACCATCAGCCTTGCAAAATATTTGAGCAAAGAATAGGTCTATCAAGAGTCAGGAGTAAAAAGAAAAGAAAATATGAGTAGCACCTCCTCCCTTTTTTTTCTTCCCACAGAACTGTCCCTGCCAAGGTTTCAGAACTGTTCTTCCTTCCTTCCTTCTGTCTTAGCCTCTGCCCTCTCCTGGGCCTCAGGGAGGGGCAAGGGCTCACACCATGCCTCCTAGATCTGGAGCCTACTCACTCACATTCCTCCCACAATTGCTGACATGTTTTAGCTCTTTTCTCTGTTCTGGTTCCCTGTGTAATCTTTCTCAGCAATATGGTTGCTTTCTCCGTCTATTACCACATCTCTTGTTCAAATAAGCAAGGTGGAATTAGATGTGCTCTTTGTTCAAGTCCCAGTCCAGAGGAAAGGCTCTACCAAAGCCTTGGAAACCCCTGTGGCTAAGTGTGTCTTGCCTCTAGCCCCCAAGGAGCTACTTCAGGCTATACCCGAAAGAGGAAGCTTATTCCTTTTACTACTACTTAACTTCAGTCTTGGCTGAGATTACCTACAATTATGTGCATCAAGTAGTGACTCTTAGCACTTCATTAACTGGTGATTCTCCTCACATTTTCAGTTTCCAGAATTTTTTTCTCTCTTCTTTTTGCCTAGGCATGTCTTTCTAACAATATGCTAGAGGCACTTAATAGCTTTGTGATACTGGGTAAGTCACTTAACTTCTCTTTGCCTCAGTTTCCACATGTGTAAAATGGGAATAATAGAAGCACCTACCTCAGAGGTACTGTGAGGATACAATGAGATAATATTTTTAAAGCACTTTTCTAACCTTAAAGTACTGTTAGCAGAAATTGTTGGCTTCTTTTCCATATAACAAATATGTAAAGTCATATAAAACATTCCTTCAGTTGCGGTTTATAAAAATATGTCTTATTCTATACCATAAGTTCTTTCTCCTTGGTCATCCTCTAGAATCCTGTATTGTATTGGTCATAGTTCTTAAAAGTTTCAAAGTTGTTTGTCTTCACAGTGTTGTTATTATTGTATAAACTGTTCTCATGGTTCTTCTCATTACTTTTTCCCCCATTTATTATTTTTGCTCTTTTGCACTTATTATGCCCTGTTATTATGCCCTAGTATGTGGTCAGTCTTTGTGAATGTACCATGTGCTGCTGAAAAGGAATATTCCTTTTTGCCCCTATTTATTTTTCTTCATATATCTATTAACACTAATTTTTCTAAGACTTCATTCACATCTCTTACCTCTTATTAATTTTTTGGTTTGATTTATCTAGATCTGATAGAGGAAGGTTCAGGTCTCCCACTCGTATATTTTTACTATTTCCTCCTTCAACTCCTCTAATTTCTCCTTTAGAAATTTGGATGCTATGCCATTTGGTGCATACATGTTTAGTATGTATTTCATTTAATTTAAAAAATCAGTTATAAATGTCTCCAAATTGTTCATTTTCATATTACTGTTATTGTATTAGTTATCTTTCTGGTTCTAGCTATTTCATCCTGTTATCAATTCATTGACACATCAATTTCAGTGTCTTTTTGGAGTCATCATCTATTTCAGCACTTTTAAAGCTCAACAGAATTTTGTGACATTCATCTCAACAATGTTCTTAACTATTTCTGAATTGTTTACTATCCCCTTGGTTCCCACTTTTTGCCACCACAAAAAGATCTGATCTTTCCCTCTCCCCTTTTATCTAGATCTGGATATAAAATATGTATGCATGGGTGCATATATATGTATATGTAGATATACATTTACCTAAAAGCCTTTTATTGCTTTCTTTGATCTTTTGGGTACTGATCTAGTAACAGTATATCTGCTAATTAGTCAGTTTGCAAAAATGTGTTTCACTAGTTGGAGCTATGTATTTTTGCCTAAATTTTACGTAAATACAAAGCTTTGATTTCTGTAAAATTTTCGCAGTAAAAGATTTTGTAGTAGTCGATCACTGATGTTTACTTATTTTTTCTTTGTACTTGGATGAACCATTCAGGGTTTTTTTTTTTGCCACTTTTCATGGGGTAGGTGTTTAATTGCTTTTGAATTGAATTTTTTGTTTTAAAAGTGGTGGGAAAGAGAATATGAGACTGTAGCACACCAAAGGGAGGTTCAGAACAGAGAGAGCTGCTTGAGGAGAATTGTTACAGAATTTCTTATTTCATCAATTATTCTCTCATTATATATAATCCTGATGTATTATTGAAAAAAAGGCAGAATTCCTGCTCTCCCAGAGTACAGATTCTAAGTAATAGGAAAGAAAGAGATAAGACTTAACTGATATTTGTTTCTCCTCCACATTAATGCACAAGGAAGCTCTTGTTTTTGTTCCAGACTGACTGGCAGTCTCTTGGTTGTTTTACATATGCTGTGGCTAATCTTTCTGCCCAGCCCTCCTTTTAAAGCCCAGTTTATATATCTTTGAGTTCTAAAAATTTTCCCATGTTTCTACTGCTTGAAGTTCTATACTCATCACCACATGGGTGGCCATTGCTTGATTGATCTCTGGGATGCTTGATTGGCCTATGACTCAATGAGACTCCTTAGAATTTTATAGGACCCCATTTTAGCCCCATGCTGGTTCTGTTTCACTTGTGGCTTTTTGAAATTGATCATTAAAAAAAAATGGCAGTTTTCAGGCATTTAATTTTTTTCCTCCAACTTCCTCTCCTCCCCCCCACCACAAAAACAAAAACAAAAGCCTAGAAGTTGATAGTTGTTTGTTTAGCTCTCATGGCAGTCAGAAAGATCACTGTGCTGGATCCTTTCCCCCATTTTTCCAAATTTGAAATTGGAATTGGAAAAACCTGCCATTTCCCTTGCTGGCTACATCCCAGAAAAAGGTGATAGCCAACAGTTTACAATGCTGTGGTAATAGAGAGGCATATTTTTAGTACCTGTCAGACACAAGTTCTGTTGAGTGGCTCATGTTCAAGCCAGGATAGTTTGTCCAGTATCAGACTCCAAGTGTTCGACACTGAAACTTGTAATTCCATGAACCTGAGATTCATCCACATAGCCAACTACCACGGTCCTGGGTTGTAAGCCAGGGGCTGGACAAGGGGGCATGTTTTTTAATACTGTATTTTTATTCCATACTGTCTGATGAAACCAGGACTGGCAAATGCAAGCAGCTGATTTTACAAGGCCTGCTAGAACTGTTTAGGGAGAAGATGAAATACTGTATATGAACAGTTTGACTTAAATAATAATATCTATTGTGCTGAGTCTTTTGGAATCTACTCTGACAAAGAACCAAATTTAAAAAGGCTATTTAGGATGTAGCAAAGTGAAGAACAGACTACTCTTGAGCAGTTATAGAGGGAGTCCTTTTATGGATTCCTATGTTCAATACTTCATTTCTTATATCTGGGGTATAACTATTCATAGAATGAAAAGGGTTTGTTTTCAAAGGGTTCCTCTTGGTGGAGAGCTTGGAGTTGTCTTTCTCTTTTGACATCTGGTATGTGGGGCTGCTGTTTAACCCCCACCCTTCAGTTGGCCTGCTGTGGCATCTCAGAAAGCTATCACAGTCTCTCTGTGGTTGACTTAAATTAAATCACATGAAGCCAGCTGGGAGAATGCTGACATACACATTTTTCCTGCTGAGCATGTTGAAACCAGTGGCTGTAGTTAAAGAGTGTACTTTTCTTTGCATCTCTTTCTAGAGCTGGCTCTGGAAGAATTACAGATAGATAAAAATGAGCTGAAGTAATCTACAAAGGGAAAAATAATTCAAAAAATTTATATACATACACATGCATGTATATATGTATATATACCTTTTGGGATTCTCAATCAATGAAAAACCGTGTAGTGCTTAATGTTTGGTAATCATTTCATAGGATCATAAATTTAGATCCAAAAGGCAATCTAGGCTAACCTCTTTCATTTTATAGATGAGGAAGTTGAGCTCCAAAGAAGTTATGATTTACTTAAGGGCAACTGGCTATGAAATGGCAAAAGTCACATTTGAACTCAAGACTTCTGACTCCAATCAACTGATCTTTCCACTATACCATACAACCTCTCATTGAATGAATATATGGACCGTATATTAAAGTATATTTATATCAAAACAATTTTTAAGTACTCAACTTGATGGAATATCATTTCTGTATATAGAAATGTTTGAGGTAAACAGCACTTGAGGTGATGAAAAAGACACTAATGCCTCCTAATTGTATCTGAAGAGCTCTTTCGTCCATTGGACCATCCTAGTAGATAAGGAGTTAACCCATTCTGAGATAGGCAAACCAAGGCTCAGTTAAGTGTGTTTTCTAAAATCATATATTGAGTCAGTAGCAGAGCCAAGACTAGAACCTAAGTCCTCTCATTCCTTTGGCCATCACTTGTTTTGGCTTTCATTATGATAGTAGTACTGTTTGATTTAATTCTCTTTTAGTTTTCTATCTAAATCTATTCATTCTCCACTTAACCACCATAGTAATATTTCTAAAGCTTAGGTGTAGCCAAGTCATACACCTTGCTCTTGGTCTTCTGTGGTTTCCTATTGCTCCTAGGCCACATGCAAACCCCTGTGGGTGACATTTAAAGTCCTTTGTAAGTTCTGTCCAATCCAGCTTTCCAGACATTATATAGACCACTTTCTGGTCATATTGGCCATCTTCCTCTTCTTCACCCAGAGTCCACAGTCTCCCATCTCTGCCTTTATACAGCCTCTTCCCTCAACTCCAGAAATGCTCTTCTGCCTCACCTCCACCTCTTGGAATCTCATCATTAGACTCTTAGTGACCCCCTGTGAGGTTTTCTTGGCAGAGATACTGGAGTGGTTTGCCATTTCTTTCTCTAGCTCATTTTTAGATGAGGAAAGTGAGGTAAATAGGTTAAGCTACTTGCCTGGGTCACATACCTAGTAAGTATCTGCAGCTGTCTTTGAACTCGGGTCTTTCTGATTCCAGACCTGGCACTCTATCCATTGGATCACCTAGTTGCCCCTTGGAATCTCTAGCTTCCTTTAAAGCTTAGTTCAGGTGCCACTTCCTTCTCTGATTCCATCCCATCCCCACTCCCAAAATTGTTATTTCCTTCCCTACTGAAATCACTGTATTTACTTTGGATAGATTTTGACTAGACCTTTACTTGTCTGTATCCCTTCCCCTGATATAAGCTCCCTGACAGTATTTATCTTTGTTCTTGGGGCTACCACAATGTCTGAACAATAGTCCATACTTGACCTAGGAGTATTTTTTTAAACTAGTGCCTATTTTAAGGTGATGGTCGCCAATTTTTAGTCATGAGGTATTCTTCTTAATAGCAACTTAAAAAATTGTAGCTGTCACTGAGGGATACTGTCCCATCACCATCGAAATTAAACCAAGGTCCAAGTTAGACATTTCCCCACCTCTGCTCTCCATTTAAAATGTGACATAAATTACATGTATATCTACTTAATAAAAGTGTTTTCATAAATCATCTCTTATCAGATACTTATAGGCTTTCAAAAGCTAAACAGACTATTTTTTTTTTACTATTTTACCTACCTTCACCTAAGGATTGGAAATATAACTCCTGGCTTACTCCATTCCATAGACCCCATTTCTTACCTCCTCAAAGACTAAAGTAGGAATCCCAAACCCAGGGCTACTCGTAGACACCCCTCCACAGGCACACATACAATCATACTATATAGTTTTGTTCAGCTAAGTGTGTAATTGGATTAACGGGTCTTTGTAGAGAGAAACAAAGATTTAGATTGTGGTAGTACAAATAGATTAGTGATATAAACTTAAAACAAACAGGCAATTTGAGTTGAGTTTGTCCCATTGGTCTGGGAGTGCATTGAATTCACAACAACCTCCTAACTGATGAAGTGGGTCTCTCAGAGAGGCCACTTGAATACATGTGGGCTCGCACTGAAGCCAGGATTTGGATAATGTAGGATGAGGTGATGTCATTCTCTCCATCTGGAAGCCTCTCATGTGCTTTCAACTAGCCCCAAAGCAAGGATTTCAGATGAACGTCTACATAAGACAATAAAGGCTGAGACTTTGCCCACTTAAAAATATGCTGAAATACCAAGTCATTAATTAAGTTTGCCTTTCCATGGCTGACCAGAACACCATTGGGCCAGGAGAGGGCATGAGCATGTTGGCGAAGTCAATTGAATAAAAAACAGAAGCCTTTTCAGACTGCAGTAGCCACCCAACAGATGGGACCTCCTCAATTACATTAGCCCAGCACCTGCTGTCTCCCATTTGAACAGCCATGTGCCATTCAGACACCATGGAACCGCAAACTCTATCATCTCTAGAAAGCGTGTTCGCAAGAAAGCTCAGAGGACTAAAAGGTGAGCTGTCGAGGAGCAGCCTGGAAAATGGGCAGGGATGGACGTAGTGGCCGTTGTAAGCCACTGACCTATTTAATTTACCAGAAGTTAATACAGCCTAATAGTCCCTAAATTAAAACATTTCAGTTTTGCTTTCTTTCCTCATTAGTATAATTTCCACTGACCTCGTGTCAGAGATGAACCAATTTGGGATCATTTTAGCATGGGAGCAGTTTAATCTGTCAGCAGGTTTTCCAGGGAAATAGCCCAGCCCAAGGCTCCTGTAGCTTCAGCCCTCTAATATTACTATTACCAGTGGTGGCTAAACTTTTCTGTTTTATAAAACTGCTCAAACAAGGCTTTCAAAAGACTCTGTGCATTTCCACGTAAGCATAATTTTCCCTTCTCTGGGATTTTAGGACATTGGTCTTGCCCAGTGAAATGACTTAGTATTTAAAAGTTTGGTTTCTCTGATTATATAACAGGAGATGGCACTGGTCTGGTTACAGAGGGCAGTCTGGCTCACCAAGAAAGGAGGGAAAGGGATGAGGACTGTTTTTTAAAGTCTGCAGTGCAATCAATCTTTCCTTTGTGTGCTGCTGCAAAAATTTGTCTCTGATTTTCGTGGAGCAAAATCTATTAGATTAGTGACAAAGATAATGGTAGATAACTGTAAAGAAATAGATGTGAAGTATAATCTAGTTTAAAATGCTCTTTTTGAAAGCTATTTGACTTGTTAATTTTGTCCTTTAGAAAGTGATTTCCTAACAAAAGTAACATTTTAGTTTCTATTATTTATTTTTATTCATATTTTAGTTCTTTTTAGGCCAGGGATTTGGAACTTTTTGGTGTCCCTTTGGCAGATGGTGAAGCCTATAGACACCTTTCTCAGAAAGTAAAATCCATAGTACTCCAAAGGAAATCAATGATATTTTAAATAATTATCAAAATTTTTAAGTACACAGACAAAGGACCCCTATTTTAGGTAGACATACAGAAATGTGCCACTCGCTGAAATCAGATACATACCATAAATCCAAATAATCAGGGCTCATTCACGAACACTATTGCTTAGGTCTATGATTTACTCAAATCAGCAGGCTAAGACCTTTAAATGTGCATGTGCGTCATCCATGGTGCTGGGTGGGGTCAGGAAATAGATTGTACTCCATTTCCCGTAGAGGATGCCAGTTGACTCTCTGCTCTTTTCATTCCCTCAACTAATCACCTGGAACTTTCAGGATCTTCCTCCCAGAACTGGCAAAGGGTTTCAGTGGGGAAGCAGACACCCTAGGAGGTTTCTTCCAACCTTACAAAGCTGGAGGTTAAATAATGAGGTTAAATCATGGTAATTAATCACAAATATAGTAGATCTTTCTTCTCCAAGCTAAACTGAAATTTAGCGTTAGAACATATTATATAGACCCAGGGTGTATGAAGTAGCTTATTCTTTTAAAGCAGATGCTTTTAATCTTTTTCCGTGTCATGACCCACTTTGGTTCAGTTAGTCTGGTGAAGCCTATGGACTCATTCTCAGAATCATATTTATAAGTAATTGAAAAACCTGCTTAATTTCACTTATAAAGGAATGAAAAAAAAAAGATCCAATTGCCTCCCTCCCATAAGTTTTTGGACCTCCTAAACTCTATCCACAGATCTCATATAAAGAATTCTTGGTTTAAATATAACTGATCCCTAGGAAAAATATTTCAAAGCAGCTCACTTCCCTTTTGTGTCTAGACTTGAAGGTTTGTTAACAATCTGTTAATTTAGACATCAGTTTTAAAAGTACTACCTATCATTTTGGTTTTAAAAGATTACTCTATTACAAAAATGAATACTATGGAAATAGGTATCAGGTGATAATACATGTATAAGCCAGTGGAATTGCTTGTCAGCTCTGGGAGAGGGAAGAGAAGAGGGGAGGGAGAGAACATGAATCATATAACCATGGGAAAATATTTAAAAATGAAAATAAAAAATCTTTCTAAAATAAATAAAAAATAAAAACACTTGAGAACATTGGGGGGAAAAAGTACAACCCATTTGTACTTGACTCAGAATGCCCTTTTGGGTTTCCCTATCCTCCAAGCACTCTCACCAAAAAAGTTACTGAAATTTCTATTTGTCATTTTCCCATTAAAAGTAAGTCCATGAAGGTATATTTAATATAAGCATAACTGTTTCTGGGGATGCCATATAGGCCATTAAGTTATAGTCAAAGCTTCTGATCTTGAAAGTCTTTCCCATTGTAACCTTACCCTTTCACAGATTTGCCTTTGAAGTGAGAGAGGAGCCTTTTATCTTTGATCACTTAATGACAGATTGCCCTTTGATCAGCTCAGTTTTCTTCTTTCTTTTGTTTCAAAATAAATCACTTACCTAGGTGGTAGGGAAAGACCTGAAGTAGTCCCAGAAAGGGCCACAATTTTGAGGAGCACAATGGTTATTTGACCGCCATATCTTAAGCAAATACACCCAAGTAAAGTCAGCCCTTTCTGGCCTTGATTAAACTTGAACACTGTGTAATGTCATTGTAGTCAATTGCATCTCCCTCCTCCCCTCAAAAGCACAACAAACCAAAATCAGCTCCCCAGGAATATTTTAAGTTGTTCTTATAGCATTCGGAATAACTATGAGACTTTCCATCAGCATATAGTTTGTTGATGAAGGTGTTTTGAGTTTTGGAAACATACTAAACTTTGAATGCTAATTGGATGTTTATTTTCAGATTACTTTTTATGACTTCTTGGTTTATTATTTAACAGTCATTTGCTATCTGAATATGAAACAGAAAGTCTTCCCTAAGTAATCTCCTTCATTAGAAATCAAATGTTTTCAGTATAGTGTAGTGAAAGTAACAGCAGGCATTTGGAGTCCAAGACTTGGGTTCAGATGCAATCCAATCGCTTCCTTAGGTAAAGTGCTTGGAACATGGTAGACCTTAGTAAATACTATTGACTAGCTGATTAAGCCTTACCTGAAAAATGAGAGGTTTGAACTAGATGATCTCTAATGCCCTGATGAATGAAAGAAAGAAGCATTTATTATACTTATTAAAGACAAGAACTGTGCTAAGAGATGAAGATACAGATAGAAAAATGGACACATTCTCTGGTCTCAAGGAACTCACTTGAATAAAGGAGTGGGCTGGGCTGGGCAGGGCAGATGGAAAGGCCAGATGGTTTTTAGGGTAAAATAGCAAAGCAGATGAGATTATATTTTCTTTATTGCTATGCCACTGATATAACCATTTTGGTTTGAGGTTGAACCATTTGATAGTACCAAGAACTTTGGTCATGAGAATTTCTTTTTCAAGTCTTCAGTAGCTATGGCTCCTAGAAGAGGGTGGAGAGATGGTGTTCAGCATTCACAGGAGCCATTGCCAAGTTTCCTTCCCACAAGGATAGGCCACTTGGATGATGGCTGTAGGGGCTGGGTTGGAAACATGGCAGGTGTTAGGGCAGGGTTAGGGTGCTGCACACTCACCATTTCCAACACTTGAGCCCAGGTCCTGGGATGTCTCATCTGGGATCTTAAAGGGGGCAGGGCGGCCAAAAGGTGACTTGGTCTACCAGCCACATGCTAGCTTCTCTCTCTTCCTCACTTCATGTTTCTGCTTCTAAAGACTATTAACTAGTTGGAAATTAGTTGACTGTTGGTGGTAAATGGATGGCAGGGGCCATCAGAGCATAAATATAGAAAATCTTAGAGAAATGATTCTGAAATACACATTTAAGAACAATTTAGAGATTCGTTCCCTTATTTGCAAATGCTGTTATGTTATTCAGGAGTTGTGATTTACCGATACATAAAAGCTTTTTAGACCTTAGTTACTATTAATTCTGAATTATGTATTTTTCATTTCCTGAATAAGGGGATTTAAAATGGGAAAGGACATTGTTTAGTCCATACCCCTCTTCTATCAACTGGGGAAACTGAAATATGTAGAGTGGGGTACTGACTTCCCCTAAGGTCACTCAAATAGCTGAGTTGAAATTCTAACTTGAGTCTTTGAACTCCATAAATTTATATTTCCTTCAGTTACCTTATGTCCCTAATGGGATTTGGGGCTCCAACTTTTTATTATCAGTATGCACTCAGGCTATGAAATTCATTTTAATATTAGCACAATAATAATTAGGTAACAAGATCTATATAAAAGTGTACTACTAGTCAAAATAGAATTTTGGATTATGTACCCAATGAAATTTTATTCCATTCTATAAGATTTTATGTGGCAGCTATATTGTACAGTAGATAGAATATAGGACCTGGGGTCAAGAAGAGCCTTCTTCCTTTAAATCCAGCCTCAGACATTTGCTGGGTGATCATGGATAAGTCATTTAACTCTGCCTCAATTTCTTTATCTTAAAAATGAGCTGAGAAAAGCATTGACAGACCAGTCTAGTATCTTTGCCAAGAAAACCTTAGATGGGATCATGAAGAGTTGGAAACAACTGAAGTGACTAAATAACAAGATTGTATGTGCCATTGTTTCTTTGTACTCCACTTGGCTCTACTCCTTGGTTGTCCTACCAATGACTATATTTGGAAATAAGTATAATCGAACACATATAAATTCAGATTTGGATTTCTGTGGGTTTAAATATGTCTTTGGAATTCTTATATCTACATATAGTAAAGTCATGTGAGGGATATTAGTCCTGTCTCCTGGCTTTTTTAAGGAATGGGGATTTTGTTTTTGCAGGGGGATAGGGGGAGTTCTAGTTTGTCATTTGATGTAGCTTGTCAATGGTGGAACATTTAAATGTCAAGAGTCAAATATTTAAATGATTAATCAGACAAATTCCCATATGGAACTAAAATCTTCTGTAAATGTATAATTTAGTGGTAAACAACATCTTTGCAACTAAGAAAATGAGTTTCATTTCTAGAAAGTGATTAAACATTTTAAAATAGGTTTTTAAACTTAACTTTTAAACTTAACTTTAAATTTAACTCTATCAGAGAAATTGATGATTATAGAAGTATAATTTTCCAGTGCTAATGGAGGGGTATCCTATAGTTTGTAGGTACCTTATAAATTATTTAGTCCTAGGAATTCTTAAGTTGGGGTCCATAAAGGTGGCTCTTTTGAAAAAATATGTTTTAACTAGATTTCATTTCATTTCTTCCCTTTGTCATTCTTTGTATTTTATTTGAGGCAGTAAGAACATTATTTGGAGAAGGGGCCCATTGATTTAAGCAGACTGACTAAGGAGTCTGTGACACAAAAGTGGGTAAGAACCTCTGATGTAGTCTAAACTATTAATTTTATATAAGAAAAAAGTCTCTCAGAGTCTAAAAGTCTCAGGTCCTTGCTGTGTAGTACTGGGCACTTTATTTCCTGACCCTCTTAATAACAGGCTTGGAACTTTTTCCTTCACCTCTACTTTCAGGCTTCCCAGGCTTCCTTTAAGTCCCCCCCCCCCCCTTCAAATTCTTACTTTCCATTTTAGAAGCAATACTGTGTTCTAAGCCAGAAAGATTATAAGGGCTAGGCAATAAGGGTTAAGTGACTTGCTCAGGGTCACGCAGCTAGGAAGTGTCTGACATCAAATTTGAACCCAGGACCTCCTCTCTCTTGACCCTGTCTCCCTATCCATTGAGCTACCTAGCTGCTCCCTTTCTTTAGGTCTTAACTGAAGTGTCCCACCTTTTGCAAGAGCTCTTTCCTGATCTCCCTTAATGCCAGGGCCTTCTTTTTGTTGATTGCCTCAGTTTATTCTGTATAAATGTTGTTTGCATGTTGTCTTCTCCACTGGACTGTGAATTCCTTAAGATCAGGAACTGTCTTTTGCCTCTTTTTTTTTTTTTAACTATTCCCCAGCTCTTAGCACAATGTCTGGCACATATTAGGCAATTAAAAGTTTATTGACTTGGCTTAACTTGATATTGATAATAAGTTTCTGAGAAAGTATTTTTACTTCATTCTAGTGTTCTTTCTAGAACATACTAGTGGCCAGGCTGCCTCTGTTTGTGAAGTCACTGGTAATAATTAATCAACCTTTTCAAATCCAAGCTATTAATCATGAATTCATTTCTAGTGACCCAACATTTGTAAAATGTAAGATCCAGCACTAGATATTGTGGCAAATTCTAGGAATAAAATAATAATAATAATAATAATGAGAGAGCCTGCTCTCAAGTAACTTGCATTCTAATTGGAGGTTGGGGAAATAAGGTATATCCCAGAAAAGTAAATAAAAGATAATTGAAGAAGGGAGAGAAAATGAACTATTGAGGAGTATCAGAGTAGACTTCATAGATGAACAGGCATTTGAACTGGGACTTAAGGGAAAGTAAGAGTTGTTTAGAAGTGTCCATGTGGTAGTGTATTACATGTATCTGCTACTTCTAGGTCAAGGTTGGTTGACCACTTGCTTGGATAAATTGTACTGGAGATTCTTTTGTTCAACTATGGGTTAGACATGATGATCCCTGAGGTCCTTGCTAAATAAGTCCGAAATTCTGTGCTTTTGGGGGAATTTTTGTCCTGTCATCCAAGGTACTTTTCTTTTCAAATAGGAAATCACATCGAGGTTGAAAACGAGAAACTCTCAAAGGGCATAGTTCTCATAATAATCAGCATTAATGCCTTGATTCTTTTAGGAATTATTTGGCCATTTCTTTCTATCTCCACTTTACCCTCTGTTTCATTGTTTGTTTGTTTTTCCTTTTTAACCCTTACCTTTTGTCTTAAAATTGATACTAAGTATTGGTTTCAAGACAAAAGAATGGTAAAGGTTAGGCAATGGGGCTGGCCGGATTTACACAGTTAGGAAGTATCTTGATATTGGATTTGAACCCAGGGCTTCCCATTTCTAGGTCTGACTCACAATCCACTGAGCTACCTAGCCGCCTCTTGCCTTCTGTTTCTAAGTCTGGGAAGTTTTCATTTCTAATTTCTTGAAATATAGTGTCAGGCTTTATTTTCTTTTCTTGGTTTCCAAGTCTAATTCAACATCTCTCACTCTGTCTTTGTCTCTGTCTCTCTGTCTTTCTGTCTCTCTCTGTATCTCTGTCTCTGTCAGTCTGTCTTCCTTCAGAGTGAAGTGATTTGCTCAGGGACATACAGCTAAGAAGTGTCCAAAGCCGGATTTGAAAACAGATCCTTCTGATTCCACACCTGGTGCTGTATCCAGTGGGCCACTTAGCTGCCTCGAGTTCAATAATTCTTAAATTTTATCTCCCTTTGACTCAGTTTTCCAGGACAGATGTTTTAGATAGCTAGAAGCTTACATTTTCTTCTATTTTAAAAACATTCTATTTTATTTTTATTTTGTTCCAATATTTCTTGTTATTTCAGGGGTCATTTTCTATTTGGTCTATTCTGTGTCAGGGAGTATATTGCCTGGATAAAGTCTGCCACTTTCTATTCTAAGCAATTTATTCTTTTAATTCTTTCTTCTAGAGCTTCAATTCATCAATCCCTCTGGTTTCCAATATCCTACTTTGTTGCTTCTGCTTTCTCACAAAGGTTATCAATAAGGAGCCAAAGAATCTGGGCTCAGATTCCACCTCTGATTCTTACTTACTTGTATGACCTTGGGTAAGGCACTCAGTTTCTTGGGCTTCACTTTCTCCATCTATAAAATGTGGGGGAGATATTAAACTAGACAGTTCTAAGGCTGAAATTCTTTAATCCTTTGTTTTCTTAATTACTAAATACTTTGGCTTTTTTGAAGTCCTCATTCATCTTGACTCTTCTGCTGCACCTTTTGATAACACTTTGATTACACTGACCATCCTCTGCTGGATGTACCTTTTTTTTTCCCCTTGCTGTTTGTTATTCTTACCTTCACCTAATTCGAATTTTTAGCCCAGCCTTCCAGGTTCAAATTTGGGAGTTAACCTTGGAAAGGAAATTTATTTCTTCATCACAGATAGTTGAATAAATACTAGATTTGGTTTTAAATCTTAATTCCCACCTATGTGAAAGTGAATACCAACTCATTCTTGATGTTGAACAAATGATTGATTACTATGTGTTATAAATACTATTCTTTGATGATATCCTTGATCTTTATACAATGTATAGGTTCTTTATAACATTTAACAAACATTTTAAATGTCTGATTTAAATTTTAAAAATTATTGATATAGAATTACTCTGCAATTCAATCTATGCACAAATACTTTGTGGAGCTCTCATTGCATCAGTTACAGTAGAATCTCTGACTTTGGATACCCTATTTTAATATATAGAAGGTTCATGTTTTGACTATAATGAAGCCAACTGTCATTCTGAGTCAGTATTTATTTGTGGTAAATCAATCAAATAAAAGCTGAAGGATATAGACAAGCTTTTTTTTTTTTTAAAAGATGTATGGCTTGAGAAAATTGGCATTTGATAGTCACCTCAACACCTGGCTCTCTTGTAAGAGCTGGGGAATTCAGGATTATAAGGGAGATTCTACAATTAAAACATGTGGCTAGGAATGTCTGGGATAAATTTGAGTTAACTTGGGAATGGAGTGACATGGGTAGGAAAGGATATTATTTAATTCCTTGGGACTGAGTATATTGTCCATTTTGTCCATTACATTTGAGAAGGAAAGGGGTGACATTTTAGTGTCATAGAAAGACTCTTGAAGTTTATGGAAGGGGACATTGATTTGACTCCTGTCTTTGCTGCTGGGCTGACCTTTGAACTTATGATTCTGAGGCTTCAGCTATGAAGGGGTTTGTATAACTGATGTGATTACCTATCCATGTAACTTGGTCATATATGCAATTAATATCTCAACATAAAAATAGCATATTAGGGGGTTCCCAGCATTGTTGTGTACAATGTTAATCACATGAATGAACCATTTGGAATGTGCTAATGCATTTCAAATACATAAATATTTAGGAAAAATAATAATAAATGAATGGATGGATGGTTTTTTTAAAAAGGGATTCGGACTTGAAGGTCTCCCAGATCCCTTCTCACCTGAAAGTCTCTGACCTCATAGAAAGCTCTAACTAGCTTAACACTTATGAGTTAGGGCTGGATATTAGAACATTCTTCACTGTGATAGGATTGATGAAATGAAGTCAACAGAAGAGGAAGTTGAGTAGATGAATGCAGGCTTAATCTCAAAATGAGCTTCATTGGGTTGTTGACTAGATAGTGATAGAGAAAGGAGTGAAATGGGTATGGATATTCAACTTAAAATTTTTTAATTTTTTGTCATTCTGATGATAAACACCAACAAATATTAATATTTCCCTATGTAGAGAAGAACTAAAAAGAGGATTATATATTCTGCTGTACATTTCTTCTTACATACAGGTTTTTAAAAGTAGATAATAAATTCAACATGTCTGTTTCAAAGTTGTCCTGTTTGTCAGTGTCTCCAGTAAGAATTGGTTTTATTCTCTTCTTTGCATTTTAAAAGCATGTTTGAATGACTGGATTTTCTTTCTTCTTTCTCCCTTCCTCCTCTAGACTTAACCTACCTTGCATTAAAAACCAAACACTTCCTTTGTAACATACATATAGCCAAACAAAACCAACTTCCACATTGGACAAGTCCACAAGTGGACTCTCATTCTCTTTCTCTAGGCCATCTTCTTTTAGGCAGGAGGTAGGTAGCATGTATTATCAATGGTCCTTTGTAGTTATGGGTCATCATTGCATTATTGCTCAAAGTTCTTAAAGTCTTTCAAGTTGTCTTTATGACATGAGCATCATAGGGATAAATTGATCTTCTGGTTCTCCTCATTTCACTCTATCTTAATTCATACAAGTTTGCCCAAGTTTCTTTGTACCAACCTTGTACCAACCATTGGTTGGTACAGTGAATAGAATGCTGGGCTAGAGTCAGGAAGAACCAATAGCACCTAATTTCCAGAGCTGTGGGGATCAAATTAAATAACATTTGATTTGTCATTTCTTACTATGTAATATTTCCTTATTTTTAAAATTTTGATGAAAATATAATTTTAAATTTAATGTTAAAAATAATTTTAATAATATTTCCTTACTTTCACACGTGATGGGTATTCAAAATAGGAAGTGAGAAGATCTCTTATGGTTCACATGGTCCAGGCACAATTGGGGCCAAGTCAGTGGTGGGGATTATGGAGGACTGTACGCTTATAGGTAGGGGTGTGTGTGTGTGAGAGAGAGAGAGTTATGGTAAATAGATTATCTTGGCTTTGCTGGAACTGAGGGACTAAAGTTACTTGAGTTCATTTCACCCAACATAAAAAGCATCCATTAAGTCTGTGCAAGGCACGAGGCACGGGGTGAAAAGTAATGTTGAAAACACAACCCCTACCCTCAAGGAATTTATGGTCTATTAAGGGAGAGATGTGTACGCAAATAACTCTAATACAAAGAGTGTGAAAATATTTGAGGTACAAATAAAATGCTTGGAGCCCACTCACAGGAAGGAGACTCATGCTGGCTGGAGAATTGCAGGACTTCACTGGGGAATGGGAGTATATATTTCTGGACTAGGGTACATGAGTAATGAGTTAAGTCTGTAAAGGCAGAGGTAAGGAACAGTAGAGAGAGCTTTTAATGCTAAGATTGATCAATTTGATAAAGTTAGAAGCAGGAAACAGTTATAAATTCTCATATAGGGAAATGACTCGATCCATTTCATGGACATGGAAGATGTTGCCATCCCCCATAGGAACTCCTTGCTATTGCTTATGTGCTTCCCTATGCCAGAATTTTCCCATCCCACCCTGACTCTCTTTTGTTATTCTCCTGTAGAATGGCAAGGACTACAAACTTGGAGATGAGTCAGAAGATTTGGGTTGGAACCCTGATCCTATCCATTATTAGGCGGGTGATTTTAAGCTTATCATTTAGCCTTTCTCAGTCATCATTTCTGTATCTTTAAAATGGAGATGATACATTTTTACTATTAATTAATTCAATTAATAATTTACTATTATTAAGAGACCTTTAAATGTAGGTTGTTAATATCAACCCTATAATAATTCTTCAAATCTCAATTTAGATATCACCATGAAATTTTCTTTAATCTTCAAACAATAATGACTTTCTCTGACTTCACATAGCATTTGTTTTATACTTCTCTAATGCATTTATCATGCATTTTGTTTCATAGAATCATAGAATTTATATTGGGAGGAGACTTTCAAAATTGAGTTTAATCTCAATTGGCAGATTAAGAAAATGTAGGAACAAGGAAATTGTGACTTGACCAAGGTCTGGGATTTGAACTCAAGTCCTCCAACTCCACATTCAGTTCTCTTTCTATCATCCTGTGATGTCTTTTTATTTGTTCCTTTGTGTCATCTCTTCTTATTAGATTGTGAACTCCTTGTAGATTAGAACTTCCATGGAATCCTTGTATCTATTCAATATGTCTCCCAAGTACAAGCAAAGTACATCAAGAGGGAAGTACTTGAATGTTAATAATAAGAAGGATTAAAGTAAAAATTTCCCAATGATTGTCTTTATTTAAATGTGTAGCCAAAGATGGTGAGAGATGCCCAGATATTAAACTGAAGGGTTCTGAATTAGGATGTTAGCTTTGGCTAATGTGACGTAGTTATAAAATATGAGCATTGAAAGGGATTCTAAGGATCCTGGTGTCCATCCTTTCTTTTACAGACATAGAATGCCATTCCTGGTGACTTGTGTTGGTCTCATAATTTAAGGAGAGGAACTAAACTTAGAATCCTGATCTTGACTTCAGTTGGAAAACAAAAAGTAATTGCATTTAAATTAATGAACAATTATCACGTGCTTTCTATGTGCCAGGCACTGTGCTAAGTAAACACTGGAGATAACAAAGGCCAAAATAGCTCCTGTCCTCAAGGAGTTCATAATCAAATGGGGGCAATAATATGTAAATAGCTATATACAAACAGTATACAGGATTTTATATTTTTCCAGAGGGCATTTGACTTATCTTATCTCTATGGAATAGGCAGGGTAGATAGATATTAGGATCTTCACTTTATAGGCAAAGAAACTGAGGCCTCATTTGCCTAAGTGATATCACCATTAAAATGAGGAAGTGAAAGATGAAAGAATGCAAAGTGTAGTTCAGATAGGGATAGAGACTAGTGTGCTCTTCAAGATTAGATTGGTCTCTCTGGGCAGATTTTGTTCAGGGTCTCATGAACTTCATTTTCAGAGATTTAATACCATCCTACCTCTTCTGAAGGATTGGAACAATCCTAAACGGCCTCTCTTCATAATGCCAGGCTGCTTCTCATGCATTTTAAAAAGATATCAAAAATCAGTCTTGTTATAGTTGTATTTCAAATGGTTTAAACAGATCTACTTCTCAACTTCATTCTTTTCATTGTCTAAATTTTGAAGAATTAAGTATGCCATTTTCTTTTTCCATTTAGTTTTTTCCTCATGAGCTACTGTGCTCAGTAATAAACACATTTCAGAAATTCCTCTCCTCCGTCCCTCCGTCCCTCCGTCCCTCCGTCCCTCCGTCCCTCCGTCCCTCCGTCCCTCCGTCCCTCCCTTCCTCCCTCCCTTCCTCCCTCCCTTCCTTCCTTCCTTCCTTCCTTCCTTCCTTCCTTCCTTCCTTCCTTCCTTCCTTCCTTCCTTCCTTCCTTCCTTCCTTCCTTCCTTCCTTCCTTCCCTTCTTTCCCTCCTTCCCTTCTCTCCCTCCTTCCCTTCTCTCCCTCCTTCCCTTCTCTCCCTCCCTCCTTCTCCCCCTACAATGTACAAATAAATATGCTAGGAAAGGAGAGACACATAAAGAAAAACCAGACTCTATGCTTCTTCTCATGGAGTTTATAATCTACTATATGAGTGGAGGAGGAGGTATGAACAATTCTTTTTGCTAACTGTACCAAGCTTTTACAAGTCCCACCAGGGAAGAAATTATGCTTTAGCTTGGTCCCTGATTTCACTGCTCTGTGGGAGCAATTTGCCTTAATAATTCCCCTCTTCCCCATTAACAGTAAAACTTCCACTAAAAGGAGGGAAAGTGGGACTCTGCAAATAAATGCAATCGATTTTTAAGTAAGATGCAAAGGGATTACCTTTTGAAAATGGGGAATTGACATCCATGTGTTATACAAAAAGGGCTGTAAAATACTAAAGAGTCATGTGATTAGGTACCATGTACTTGGGTCCTCCTTCCACTATGGGGGCTTCCATTGTTGGTAATTTAAAGATGGTATCACAAAATGTAACAAAGTTGGGTCATTTTACAGGTGAGGAACCTGAGACCCAGGGAAATATAATGATTTGTCCAAAATTACACAACTACCAAGTGTCAGTGTTGGGCCTCAAAACTAGTTTTTTCTGACTCCTGTTCAACTCTTCCATGCTGCCTCTGGGGAAGACAAGCAGACATTATATTTCAGATGAAGGAGATGAGTTTGGCTGCCAAACGGTTTATAATCTTTTTATTTAATTGACAGTACAGGAACCATGGTTTTTAAAAAAAAAATTTTTTTTAATTAAAACCCTTACCTTCGTCTTGGAATCAATACGGTATATTGGTTCCAAGGCAGAAGAGTGGTAAAGGTTAGGCACTGGGGGTTAAGTGACTTGCCCAGGGTCACACAGCTGGGAAGTATCTGATTTGAACCTAAGACCTCCCATCTCAAGGCCTGGCTCTCAATTCACTGAGCTACCTAGCTGCCCCTAAGGGGCAATGTTTGAAGGATATTTTCTGCTTGTTGGAGCTGTATTAAACTTATTCTTTGCTTGTTGGGGTATAGTGGAAGGACCTCTTACCTTGGGGTCAGAAAACCCAAGTTCAAGTCCTAACTTTGTGTACCAAGGGGCAACTGATTTAAAATCTTTCATGCCTCAGTTTCCTTATCTATAAAATGGAGATAATAATACTTGCATTGCCTGTCACATGAATTTATTGTGATGAAAGTACCTATTAAGTCTCAAAACACTTTAGAAATATGAGCAGATAACCAGCATGGAAAAAAAGTTTCTGTATTCTTATGAAGTTAATACATTGTATTACTATTTGGCATCTTGAAAATTTTAATGAGTTTTATAAACATCAGCTATCATTATTATTATTTATTATTTCTCCCTGTAGGAAAAATCCCACAAATCTGATCACTCATTGTTCACTAAAATTTTTATTCATATTTTATCCCATGTAAGTTTTAATTTGCAAATTCTAGTGAAGTCAGAGATTATTTCTTTAATATTATCATAATGATCACATTTCTGGTAATGTGGATGGACTTAATAAGTGATGGATTAATTTTGATGGATGCATTTTCCTTACTTAACTATACCTAGTGGTCAAGATTATGGACATTATGAGCTTTGTATGGTAGTTTCCAAAGCTAATTTGCATGTTTTTCTCCCTGCTTAGACTGTAAGCTAGCTCCTTGAGATCAGGGACTTTTCTTTTCTTTGAATGCCCAGCACTTAGCACAGTGCCTGGTGGAGAATGGATATTTTATTATTTATTAAGATAAGCGCTTCTTGATCTGACTTGCCTAGTGCATTTACAAGTCTTTCATTTTCTTTCTACCCAATTATTCTCTTTAAAAAAGGTTTTTATTGTCCTGCGAAACATACTTCCATATTGATCATTGTAAGATCAAACTCATACAAAACTGAAACCCCAAAATAAAACCTAAGCTACACTGATCTGAAAGATGACTCCAACAGTTCTTTCTCTGGAGGCAGATAGCATTCCCCATCCTAAGTCTTTAAGGATTGTCCCAGATCATTGCAGTGCTAAGAGTAGCCAAGCTTGCACAGATAATCATCATCTAATATTGCTGTCACTGTGTACAATGTTCTCCCAGTTCTGCTTATTTCTTTCTGCATCAGTTACTGCAGATCTTTCCAGCTTTTTCTGAAATCATCTTGCTTATCATTTCTTTTTGAATAATAGTATTTCTTCACCAATATGTACCACAATTTGTTCAGCCATTCTCCAACAGATGGAGATCTCCTCAATTTCCAACTCTTTCCCCCCACAAAAAAGAGCAGCTATAAATATTTTTGTCCAAGAAGGTCCTTCCTCTTTTTTTTTTTAATTATTTCTTTTTAGAGACACTGAATAGTTGGGGCAAGTATAGGCAAAGCCTGTCTCCATCTGAAGTTAACACAGTTACGGTAGATAGGAGGAGCTTTATATAGGAGAAAGACCAATTTTGGGTCTATTTGGGAGGGTGTATATTAAAAGGACTTGGAAAGGGGGAATTGCAAGGGTCATTGGAGTATATATGAGATATATGTATGTGGATAAAGGGGAATGCAGGGAAGAAGTGGACTGTAACTTTTCATGGAGAAAGTACACATTTCCCCCTCCCATTATGTTAGTTCTCTGGGGCCAAAGTTTTATTTACCACATGGTAATGATGGCTCTGAATTTAGGTCTCAAAGAGAAGCTTTTCAACCACTGAACTGAATATATTAGGTGCCCCAGACCTCAGGTACTTAAGACATTGGGTACACATAACTTTCCTTACCACTGTTTTCCAAACAGCAAGACTCCTATTCCAGTCCTGTTTTCATGGAATGACTGTCCCCTTGTTGTCAACAGTTGTTATAATAATAGCTTATATTTGTGTAGCTTGGCATCATAGTTAGAGGAAGACCAGCTTCAGAATTTGGAAGACCTGGTGCAGTGGAAATAATCCTGGCTTTAGAGTCCGATGCCCTTGTTTCTAATTGATCTCTGTTACCTGTGAGACCTTGGGCTAGTCACGGAACTTTTCTAGTCCTTAGTTATTTTCAAGTGACAATAATCTCTTCCAACTCTACAAAATCCTTCTAACTCTAACCTAAGTTAACCTAATTCCTATCCCTGGCATCCATCTGTGTGACCATGGATGGGTCAGAGTCCAAATGACCCTCTAAGACCATACCAAGAAGCTACTCATACATATTAGAGGAGGGAGTTTCTACACCAGGACCCAACAAGGATGAAATCTTGACTCTAGAGTTCCCCTCCTCTAAAAGAACTTTGTGTATTTCATATATGTTATCTTGCCAGAATCTTGATACCACCCTAAAAATCATAAGGTGAAAATATTTTTCCTCTTTTACGAAGCCATCAAATATTTTCCCCAAGACCATAAAGATTGTAAATGACAAAGCTGGGGCTCAAATTCAGAGATCTTCCTCTTCATGTTCTTTCTCCTTTACCACTAAAGATTCAGGACTTTTGTTATGTGAGACATGTATCTGGTGGGGTACCTGGGCAGTAGAATCTTGGGAGAGGAAGTACAAGTGAGCCCCAGTGAGTATATCCTTAGCAAAGGATGATTCCCTGAAGAATTAGTCCAATGAGGTGATATAGCAGATAGAGGAGCCTTGTACTAGGAGACAGGAAAAACTGAATTTCAATCTTGCTTCCAATACTTAGTAGCTATATGACCTGGCAAGTCATTTTAAGCCTCAGTTTGCTCATTTGTAAAATGAGGATAATAATTGCACCTATTCATAGTGGTATTAAAAGTTAAATAAAATAATGTATTCTAAAAGCATTTTACCAACCTCAAAGTTTACGTAAATGCTAGCAGTTATTATTTTTATAAGAGTCTTCTTTTTTTGCTGCTTAAGAGTAATTGGTCTAATTTAAGAACATGAGTCTTGGAGTCAAGAGAGACCTGTGTTGTCTGCTAACATAGTCAATAATTAACTATATGAATTTTAGAGAGTCACAGTTTTTCAGTACCTCAGTTTCTTCATCTATTAAGAGAAAGTCATCCTGCTTCAGTGTGTACAAGATTGTTATAATAAGTAAGAAGACATTATATGTGGAAATATTTTTCAAAGTAAAAGACAATACAAATTCAAGGAACAGGCAAGCTCAGGAATTGGACTATTCTGGTGAATTAAATTTCAGGTTGTTATCGTTCAGTTGTTTTCAGTTATATCCAACACTTTTTCAGAACCAGTTCATCATGTAGGGCTCTACTGTCATTGTGAACTTCTAGCACAAGTGTTAAACCCATGAACCATGTACAGCCCCACCATGACACTCCTGATTGGGCTCAAACCAGACTGAAATGTTAATCATAATTCTGGGGCAGCTAGGTGGCACAGTGGGTAGAGCTGTTGGATTTGGAGTCAGGAAGACCTGAGTTTAAATCTTGCCTCAGATGCTTAATAACTGAGTGACCCAGGAGAATTCATTTAAGTTTTTTCCACTTAGGTTGACAGAGAATAACAGCCACTGCACAGGGCTATGAGGATCC
Organism: Monodelphis domestica; assembly: GCF_027887165.1. Lineage (NCBI taxonomy): Eukaryota > Metazoa > Chordata > Mammalia > Didelphimorphia > Didelphidae > Monodelphis > Monodelphis domestica. The sequence goes on along the minus strand of NC_077233.1, from coordinate 54,686,324 downwards.
GATGATATTGCTGTCTCAGTTACCTATCAATGATGTCATGAGATTGATATCTCATTACATAGTAAACATTGGTAAAGTGCACTGCAAGCCTTGCACCACTTATAATTAGTAGTCAATAAGGCAGATAACCCTCTCCGTATTATCATTATCCAACATTTAACAAATATTTTGACTTAATTGCTGTTTAATGTCCTGTTAGTCAAGGGGAACTAACCCTAAAAGAGTTTTCAGTTTTGTAGAGGACACAAGCAGCTCTACTAGGAATGTCTTCTGAGTTATGATTCAAGATAAAGAGAAATCAGGAATCATCAAGAAGAATTCAGAATATTTCTAAATTCATTACAAGTCCCTGCCAGTGTTAGTTTAGGTATAAATGACCTGCAGGGATGAGTTAGCCACCCTGCTGCTAGATCAGACTCATTACATTGAGAGCTGAAAAGCCTGTGTTTGAGCACACACATACACACAAAAACAAAAACAAAAACAAAAAAAACACAAGCACATGCGCTCCTTCCTGACTGGAGCAAGAAGGCTGGGACTGAGGCTCTGTTTCTTAAGTTTTGTGGAACTGCCGGACTCAGTACTGTATCCAGGCAGACGCTACGTCACATAGTTATCTCTGTTTGCCTTCTATGTATTTCATCATGTTGCCCAACAGCCCTATTTCCCCCCCAAAGTTAAATGGAATGAATAGGCACAAGCTGAACTGTTTGAAAGAGGCTTATCCCCAGCTGCTGTTCACTGAGACAAAGACAAGTATTATTTGAGAAAAAAGGAATCTGCGCTGACTGTTGGCGTTTTTGCTCTTGCACAGACACAGTTCTGGTCTGTACAGTAATGAATTGGGGAGATCTGAGATGACTCGTTAGATGGTACAGTACAGTTGTTTTATCAGGGGTCTGTCTTGCCAGTAGGATGATGTCAGTTCTGGGGGCCATGACAGACAAATCACTGGTGCACAGGAGCTTGTTCAGCAGATCAGGTTGTGGTTTTCATTCCCTGATTTTAGATTCTCATACTGTTAAGGGGAAGGGGTGTCAGGAGAAAGCAATTTTTTTAAGTCTTAGAGGCAAAAGCAGAGATTTAGTTTGTGGTATGATGGAAAACCTTGAATTCTGTAGGTTTTATTCTTAAAATTTATCTTCAGGAATTATATTGTCTGTACAGTTATATCCCTTCCTTCCCATTATAAATTGAAACACCATGGTCTTTTCTATAATTTTGATCAGCATTCTCTTCTTAAAGCTGCAACACATTACATTTCCTTGATCAGTTTAGGTGATGTGGGAAAAACGTTAGGCACAGAGTCAAAATAATGTATTTTTAAAAGCATTTACCAACCTTGAAGTACTCTGTAAATGCTAGCTATTGTTTTTAGAAGAAAATGTCTTCTTCTGCAGCCTAAGAATGTTTGACCTAAAAGGTCCTAGATTCAGATTTGGCCTCAGGTACTTCTTACTAAGTGATCCTGGGCAAGTACAATATTGTATTGATTCTAAGATAGAAGGTAAGGGTTTAAAAGAAAGAAAAGAATGATTGACCTAGTGTAAGAACGTGAGTCTTAGAAGCCAAAGACCTGTGTCCAGTCCTGTCACTGCCACTAAATCATAGTTAACTTAGGCAAGTCACTTAACCTTTGCAAGCCTAAATTTTCCCATCTTTAAAATGAGAATAATAATGTTTTACACTGGGTACTCGTATAACATTGTTTGAAGGATCACATGATCCTAGCAAATTTATTTTGTAACTAAAGTGCTATGTAAATGTGAATTGTTATTGTTATTAATAATATTGTTAATCATCATTCAGGGAGTGAACTCACTGGTTTAGACACGAGTCCCAAAAAGGAGCATGCAATCTAGTTGAGACAAAATTAACGATGAAGTATGAAATTGTATTAGGACAACTAGATGGTACAGTGGATAGATCACCATGCCTAGAGTCAGGAGAACCTCAGACATTTACTAGCTATGTGACCTGAGGCAAATCACTTAAACTTGATTGCCTTAGTTTCTCCATATGTAAAATGAACAGGAGAAGAAAATGGCAAACCACTTTAGTAGCTTTGCCAAGAAAATCCCAAATGGGGTCACAAAGAGTTGGATGTGACTGAAAACCTCCTGAACAACAACAAATGAAATTGTGAAGTTCCCAGTGAAATAAATCCAAAAATTCAAGCACTTTATCAGCCAGTCAGCACATCCTTGTTGAGGGAGACAGAGCCAAAGGACAGGAGGATACTGATTTTTTTTTTTAATTCTTCTGCCTTAGTATCAGTTCTGAGACAGACAAGGGCAAGGCAATCTGGGTTAAATGGTTTGTCCAGAATCACACATCTAGGAAGTGTCTGAGGCCAGATTTGAACCTAGGTCTTCTGGACTCCAGGTCTGGCACTCTATCAACTGGACTACCTAGCTGCCCCAGGACACTGATGCTTTGAGAACCATAAACAACTCCAGAACTGATTCACATTTCTACATAGTGGCCTGTGCATAAGTTCCCAGAATGAAGATGGGATGCATCAGGACCACTTAGAGTTCCTCTCATGCTTAGCACATAGTAGCTGCTTTCTAAACGTTTGTTGATTGATTCATAAGTTAAACATAATCAAATGAGTGCCTGTCACCACCACCTGAGGGTAACACTCTCCTTCCCAAAATCCTATCCATGCTCTAAAGCTGGACTCTGGTCCCATTTCCTTTGTGAAGTTTTCCCCAGGCTATTCCAGTTGTCATGAATCTCACCCTTCTCTAAGCTCAAGTTGAACAAAAACTTCCTCCTTTCATTCATTTCACAAGCATTTATTAAGCATCTACTCTGTGCCATGCAATGGGGGAACAAGGAGAAAATTGCCCCTGCCCACATGTATGCAGAATGGTAAATACAAAATATATTGGAAGTGGTGGACAGAAAGCACTGGCCATGGTGGTGATAAAATGGCCCTTTAGGGGAGTCCTGAAGGAAGCAAAAGATGCTACATAGTGAAGATGATTGGGGTGGGGGTGGTCCAGGAATTGGACACAGCCTGTGCAAAGCGATAGGGATGCAATCATCATATATAGAGCACAGCAACTGGGCAGTTTAGCTGGAATATAGAGTCTATAATGGAGAATAATATTTGATAAGCCTGAAAAGGTGAATTGAAGAAGAAATGATGAATAGGAGTTGGTATTTTGTCCTCAAGGAATGAAGGAGAGATTTCTTGAGCAAGGAAATTATATCACCTGACCTGTCCACTCTTTGTTTCATGGATGCCCATTTTGTCTTGTCTGAAGCCCTATCTCTAGCTTCTTTCCTTATGCTTAGCAGAATACCAGGCACATAGGAGGTGTTCATTGGGACATATGTTTAAAACACTGGAAAGATCCCATCTAATCATGTTTTATAGGAACCAAGATGTTGAGGACCAGAGAACTTAAAATGACTTGACCAAGATTGTTGCAAACCTGACTGGTCGCCTGACTCCTAGACTACTTTCACTAAAAGTATCCTAGCCAAAAAAGGAGGTATTTGAATTTTTAGGAAATAAGCACAATGCAGTGGTTTTTTATTTCATGGAGTGGTCTGGTGAAGCCTATGGACTCCTCAGAGTAATGTTTTTAAATGTATAAAATAACAGGCTTTAATTTTATTGAAATAATCTCAAAATATGTGTACATATATGTGTGTATCTATATAGATATTTATGTGTATAGATACATACACATATATTAAAAAAAAAACAAGCTCATGGACCCCAGGTTAAAAAGTCCTAGCTTAATGAAAAGAGAAAATGAAGACAAAAGATTGACTGGAATATCATGGCTTACTGGAAGAATCATTGTGTTGAGAATAAGAACTGAAGCTTAAATTCTAGTTTCTGCCCCTTAGTACCTATGTGACCATGGGAAGGTTGTCGTTTTCCTTGGCCTCAGTTTCTTCATCTATAAAATGGAGGTGTTGGTGGATGGTCGTTGGTCGATTTCTTTCAATTTTAAACCCTATAATGATAGAGGGATGGTATGAATTCTTTATGTGACAAACTGAAGTAGGTCTGGTTTTGTGAATTCATTAGGCCAGAATAGGTCCTGGCTTTTTAGACATTTAGTTTGAAATGGAAAGTTCCACTTTAGTTTTGCTGCCAGCATCTCTAAAAGGAAGTCTGACTTGTGGTGTGTTATGGGTCACTATATATTTGCTAGTTTATATCATGCTGACTAAATTGGCACCATGTTTATTTTTCCTGGTAAACATTCAGAAAGTTTGCTTCTTGCTCCTCCTTTCCCCAACAAAATCACACTTGTCATACGTGAATGAAATAGATGACTGTTAAAAAACCATTCACGCATCAGTGGTGATATGAAAATTAGTGGTGGCAGACAAAGATTTCCTTTCTTAGGGACCACAGGCCTCAGATGAAGTTGACTTTATCCTAATATTACTCCCAAATTGGGACCAAGTGGAAATAAAAATGGTTCAGACCTCAGAGACCAGGGCTTAATAATTTTATTTTTCTGAACTCTGACTGCCTGTGGGGACATTGATTATCTTTCCCTCACCCAAACTTCTCCTCTTCCCTTTTCCCTTACCCCAACCTAAATTTTAAAATCTTTTCAATGTGTTGTTTTAACTTTAAGCTTAAAGCAGCTCAGTAGAGGCAAAAGCTGACTGATCTTGGAGTCAGATCTCATTTGTGGAGCCTTCACTAAGTTAAGTTGCTCCCCCTCAGTGGCCTTAATTTTCTTGCCTGTAAAATAAGGGCATTGAACTAAATGACCTCTTTCGACCTTTCTAGCTATTGGCCTAATCTAATCTAAATATTGTTATATAATATTATAGAAATGTATTATATAATATTAGATCATAATGTTAATATATGTAAAATTATGATATATAATATACATATTTAAATAATATATGCTGTGTTCATAGTAGAAAAATAAAAGGCTAAGTCAATTTAGTTTTCAATAAATGAGAACGATAGCATAGCCTAAATTATTTTGATATTTGAATAGTCAAGAGTCTGACTGTTAACACTGCATCAGAGTTACAAATTAGATAATTTGTGAGTCTCATGCCCCCTTGCTTTAACAATTTCATCAAATTTCTGGCATGTTATGTTTGTAAGTTGCCTTATCACCTTGTACTATGTTGGAAGTCTATTGTATCTCCTTCCCTCTTCCTGGGTGCTAGAAGCCTTTCCCTCTAAGGTTTCTTCCAATCTTCTCTGTACAGATCGAATATGCCTATTTATTGACATGTTTTCTCCCCCTGTCTCTTATTGTGTAAGTTCCTTGAGGGCAGGAAATCTTTTTTTTTCTTCTTTCTTTGTATCTTCAGTGACTGACACAGTAAATGCTCTATAAATACTTTTCAATTAATTGATTATACCAAAAATGAAGAAAATGTATTTTCCTCCTTGATTTCATTTTATTTTTTTCCTGTAAATAAGTGAACTTCTAACTCATAAATTCTTTTTAAACAAAGTAATATGCCAAAAAGAGCGATAAAAATATAACAAGAAGAAAAGTTAATTTGGCACTCTGGTTTTAATGAGCTCAGTATTAAATTTGTCTCATGCCATGGGCCAGGAATCAAGACCCTTTCAAAACCTGTGTATTTGATGAGGCTTTAAGATTACTTATGGTAAACAGGCGCTTCCCCCCCACCCCACCCCCTGTTATTTTATTCCAGCTTTTATTTTTAAACTTTACCCTAAAGACTACTTGTGCTTAAAAAACCACGTCTTCTATAAAATGGTTCATGCTTGGCTTCTAACCATGCACTCAAACCATGTTCTGAGCATGACAGGCATCTGGCCAAAATGCCAAAGGTTTCCAGTGGGAACAATTTTGGAAGGAGCCAGAATTGACTTGGGGGGGTAGGGGTTGGAGAGGGATTGAATTAGGGGCATGTGCTTTATATTTGATGACTTCATCTATTTTCTTCTTGCAGGTGAAGCTGCTCTAAGAGGTGAACCCAGAATGCAAGCCCTTCCTGTGCCCTCTGCCTTGACCAATCATCGGACAGGGCCCCCTCCCATCAGCCCCAGCAAGAGGAAATTTAGTGTGGAACAAGGGGATGATGACCTAGACTGTGAAAATGACCATGTTTCCAAGATGAGTCGCATCTTCAGCCCCCATTTGTAAGTAACTGGTTTTGGTTATAGTGGCACCTCATGTACACCTTGATTCCAGGATCATTCAGAGCTCATTGGTCAAGTCTGGTCTTAGATGAAGCACTCATTCTCATCAAAGATTCTGAAATCAGTTGTTTGTTTCTGTTATTTAGAGTTCTAAAGGGCAAACAACCTCTGTGTGAACTAATACAGTGTCAAAAAGAATCAGAATGATTGCTAGAGAATTTATTTCCTAGTGAAATATGAATATTGATATTGTTTTCAAATTTTGGTTTGGTGATCTGATATGGTTCACATCTTACAATCACAGCTTTTTAGGATTCTGTAGGCTGGATTCACTTCTCTTGTCTGTTTACACTTATGTATACTCACATAGAATATGTCATTCCTAGAAAAAGTGACATATGATAGATGGACAGCGTGGCACACGGAAAAGACCCCTGGATCTAAAGTTAGTGAATTTGGGATCAAATTCTAGCTCTTTCATTCACTACCTGGGTGATCTTGGACTAATCGGTCCATTTCTTTGTACACATCTTCTGTTTTGTAAATTGAGGGAATTGGATGAAATGTCCTTTTCGGATACCTTCTTTGACCCTGGGTGGTGGTTGTGTCAGTTATATAATTAGAGGTGATAGAGAAGGAGAGACTTTTCTCTAAAAGTCCTGTACTATTTTATTCCCCTATGTACTAGGGGTATTGAATTTAACATATTCTACATACATTAAATATTAGTTCTGGTCCTATGGGATTAATGAGGAAGGAAGGAAGGAAGGAAGGAAGGAAGGAAGGAGGGAGGGAGGGAGGGAGGGAGGGAGGGAGGGAGGGAGGAAGGAAGCAAGGAAGCAAGGAAGCAAGGAAGGAAGGAAGGAGAATTAAGCTTAAATGCTGTCTATTCCAGGCACTTTCTAATGAGTGTGAAAATACATATATACAAAATTACAAGTAATTCCCACTATGCTATTTTCTGACTTCTCCCTCTTGCTATCTTCCCAGTATACACACTCCTTGGAAAGAGAGAGAAATGCTTTACATATTTCCTGGGCCAGGAGACATTGAGCCAGCTGCTCAGCAGAGTGTGGTCTGACAACTGTGTGGGCAACAGTTGTTATCAGACTTTATTTGTGTGATCATATTCAATCCTTGGCAATACATCTGTAAAAGAGAAAAGGAGTTTTCTGCATAGCTCTAAAGGTGCCTTTTGCTTGCCCATCCTGGCCATTCTCCCTGCTGTGTCAAGAAGGGGGTGGGGGAAGCTGGGGCAGAGAGACAAATTGAGAACTAATTGTTTTGTAATTAATCCACATACTGTTCTTCCCCAGTTCTTGTTTCTGGGAATGCTTCTATTTCTGGCAGCAATCTGAAGCAGCGCAGAGAGTTCCCCTCTTTCCTTCCTCACTGGAGGAAGTGATCTTGAGTACTTGGGCAATCAGAGGTAGCTTGATAACTGGAGCTTGCTGCCCTGGCTTCAGCAGCCTTCTGCATTCCACACATTCCACTCTGCTTTGGCCTGTTGTGTTCAGTCATAAGACACTGACGGAGGTATTTATCTTCAAATAAATCACTGTGGTGTTAGTCAGAGGCTGAGCCTGCAGTCTGTAGCCCTGGAATTTGCTACAAATCAGGAATCCAGGACCAAGGCAATGCAAAACAATGAAAACTCACAAGTGGAAAGGGGGAAAAAAACGTGTCTGTTTAACTGTTTAGAGACCATTGTTCTTGGGGAGAATTGTATCCCTTTATGACCAGTAGCATAGTGGGAGGAACTCTGAACTTGGTGTTGAGACCTGGGTTCAAGCTGTACTCTTTGACACTTGTATGACCATGGGCAAGTTAATGAAACTTTCTCAGCCTCAGTTTCTCAGCTGCAGAATGAAGAGGCTGGACTAGATGGTCTCCAGAGTCCTTTCTTGCTTTGAAAATCTTTGCTTAGATGAATCCAAATTGAGTTTTTCTGATTTCTCTTAACACTGAAGGCAAGCTTTGGGACATGATTTTGTAATATTTTTGGGTGGTGAGAATTAATTTCAGAATTCTTATATTGAAATGAGATGTCTTTGGTCATTGTGTTAATCATAGTACTTTATTTAGCATTAGTTCTGAGATGAGAGAATTGGAAGGACACAGTTTCATACTATTTTCATTTGGCTCAGACTGGGGCTTTTCAACTATATGCCAGTCTTTTGATGGGCAGGTCTATGAGTAGTTTGGCAGTGAGGAAGAACTAGTAACTAGACCCTGAGGTCTCATAGATTTGCCCTGGAGCTTAATTGGGGGTTCTACTCTAGCATTTAATTAACTCATCTATTTTGTTTTCCTTATTTCAGCTAATAATTAATTTTAAGGATGTTTCTTATTGCTTCACTCGTGCTTTATGAAAAGTTTGTATCACTTTCATGGACAAATATAAGGACCCATTACCTTGCAGTGCCTTTCTGTAGTGGCATTTGGGAAATACAATTGTTTGGTATGATAAAAGTTTTTCTATGGAAAGCTGCAACGTAGATCCTTAAAAGAAGAAAAAAAGATTTTCTATAATGACTCACAGACCTTTCTTTTTTTCTGGGACAGAATTCTATTGATGATGATAGTATACTATATTTAATCTCTATAGGAGTTCATTAAAATATGCTTTTGTTTTTGTGCTCTTAAATCTAAGAACTTGTAATAAAATGTTTTTTTTTATCATTTACAAAATCATAATAAATCTGGGGAAGGAGCAGTATTCAAAAACAGAGCTGGCAGCTAGTTCCAAGGTTTCAAAGATATATGGTTTGGCAGCATTTCATGAAAACAATTGTACTTAGATAACTTTCCAAATTTAGATCGAGGATCTGGCTTTGTTGAACACTGATTTAGAAGGCTGCAAAGAGGATTATTAAATTTCATTTGATTTTACTCTAGAGAAGATGATACCAACCAAGAACAGAACTCTTATTCTTGTACCTGATAATTTATTCTCAGGACTGGTTTCGCTATCTATACAATACCCAAGAGAAATTCTGTTCCCTACTACAAGGGACATTTAATATGTAAATAAAGTGTTTGGGCTGGTAAAAAGCACTGTAACAGCCATTTTTAAGGGCTGGTCTTAGGCAGAGGGGAGGAGGAGGAAGCTGAACTAATGATTTTCTGAGTGTGATCTGGGGACCTTTTATAGTCTGTGCGGATCCTCTAGTTTTGCAGATTTTCTTTTTCACTTTAACAACTAATAATAATAATAATAATGACAATGTTGCTATTATTTCTCAGACCAGTTAATGACTTTTTTTCTGATATATCTCATTGAAATCTGCTTTAGTCATCATTTTGAGTGGTCTCTATTTTGCCTTCATAAATGGATTAGCTAATCTGGGTGTTTTTTACACTTTACATGATATCATATGGGTTTCTTTTAAAGATCAAATATACCTGAATATTAGGACACTTCCCTCCTATTTTCCAAGTAACTCATATCTTTGCTTTTTTTTTTTTTCTTAACCCTTAGAATCAATACTGTGTATGGTTACAAGGTAGAAGAGTGGTAAGGGCTAGGCTGTGGAGGTTAAGTGACTTGCACGGGGTCACTCAGCTAGGAAGTGTCCTGACATCAGATTTGAACTCATGGCCTTTTGGCTTTATGCTTGGTTCTCAATCCACTGAGCCACCTAGCTGTCCCCTGTTTGTTTATTTAATTATTTGTTTTCAATAAGTTTTATTGAAGTCTTTTGCTTTTATATGGAGATCACTTCTGAAAAAGCAGCTCCTCTGTTCCCCTTCCCTGGCATTGAATAATTTCTTATAACTTAGAAAAATAATTAAACAAAACCACATGATAGAGAGACTATGTCTGGTAAAGAAACAGGAAAAACTCCAGTATCTGAGCTATGGGAGACAAAAGAGTTAATGTATCTTCTCACATTAAGAAGCTTACTCCTTCCTTCCCCATTGAAACAAACCCAGTGATACAGTTAAAAGGAAATCCTAAGTTCATGTGAAATTACTGGTTAAAAAAAAAAAGGAAAATGTGGAATCTATTTGTAAATTTGATGTGGTTGTAAATTAGGAACGGTATCTCCCTTTACCTTGAGAAATTGCAAACCTTAAAAGCTATTTAGTTAGTAATCTCCAGAGTTCAGATTCTGAGGGAACTTGAAGGGTTTCTGGAAAGTGTTTCCTTTACCTCACTTCCTGACACACATAATCCAATTTACTTTACCTGGCCACTTTTAATCCGGTTCTTTTTTGCTTAGTAAAAAGACTAAGTGTTTTTGTGTCAATAAGAAATTTGAAGTAGCTAGAATAGGTGACTCAACCAAGTTGACATAGTAAAAAGAATATGCCAGAGGTGTGTTTTTTTAAAGAGACTTATTCTGGGCTGGCTGACAGGTGGAATTTGATGGGAGGCCTCTGAGCTGAAGTTTTAGGCACAGTAAATTACTCTTTAAACTGAAGTAGTTTTCACTGGTTTAAGTGTATATTTGGAATTGGTATAAGGAGTTGCCCTGTGAGGTGTATCACCTTTGGAGATTGGGCACTGATATACAATTCTTGGCAGTTGAAATGTCTTCACGTGCTATTCCTATTTGAAGATGGTGCCATTAATTCTTCATCCAGAGCCTATGAGGGCTTTTATACACCAGCAGTAGAGATGATTACTTATTAGATAAATGGGCCTTGTTACTTCATTGGGCAGACAAATAGAGTAAGCCATATCTATACTATGCCTATGGAATTGACTAAAGCTCACCTCATGTCATAATCAACTGAGCTATTTTTAATAGAATTTGATAAACAAGGAAGGACTAAATGAAAACACACACACACACACACACACACACACACACACACACACACCACCATTTCTTTGTCACATTGGCCATACTGCTTTGGGATGAATTGATGCTTTCTTAGTAACTAGTCATTTCTTTGGAGTTTTCCTAAAGTTGGATCATAGAAAATTAGACTTAAGAGACCACTTGCCTCATTTTTCACATAATAGGAAACAATGGTTCTTAATTCAGGAGTCATTTATCCAACTTTTGGATAATTCCTTTGCTTTGCCTCATCTTTTTCTGGATTTTGGTCATTTGCTGAAGAGCAACATAGGAAGAGAAAAATGAAGATCAAGTAAATTTGCCACTCCTCTACACTGGGGAAGCAATTCTTTTCAGTGTACTAAAGTGACTCTCTAATTAAGGCTGTAATCAACCAATCAGCATGCATTTATTGGGAGTATAAGTGCCAGGCCCTGTTCTGAGAACTAGGGGATAGAAAGTAAAACAATTCTTGCCCTCAGTGAGCTTTACATCCTAACAACAAGGAATATACATATACGTGTAAGAAAATATACAATATACACAAAAGGAATACAAATTTTTTTAGGGCAGGAGTTCATTGAGGGAGGAAGAAGATGTGGGGTTCCTGGTGCTTGAACAGAGACTCGAAGGAAACCAAGGATTTTAGTTAATCCACCTAAATTGGTAGGAGTTTCTTCTAGTTCCCTTTACCAGTGATTGAAATCACAAATCAAAGCCTATAAATGTTCTAGACATCATATTAGGTTTGGGGTAAATGTAAATATACAGTCATGCTATCTTACAAAATCAGGAAAAATATTTGGATGTCACTAGTGAAGAATGGAAGAAAATGAAAAAGTCTTAGGTTAGATATGTAATCATTAGTAATTTCCTTCTGGGAGTGCTCTGGAGAAACTCACTAAGTAGCTGCAACCTTAAATGGGCTTTAAAAGCCTAATTTTCTTGGGAGAGAGAGAGCACTTTATGGTTTTGTATTCTGCATGGTCTGGGAAAATCTGATTATTGTATTCAAACTTAACTCATGATTAACATAAATGTTGGGGATCCATTGTGGCCTTGATTGGGAAATTTTTTAAATTGAGTAGTTTTGGACTAGCTTAGAAAGTGTTTGTACATACCACAACTTTTTTTGTGTGTCTTAGTCCAATTTGGTTTCTTTAAATAGTTTACTTTCTTTCACCACCTCCTCCTCTTCTTCCCTTAGTAATGTTCTAGCCCCACCCCAGCTCTCTGGTTTAAATTGGGAAAAATTTAGTTTAGATGGAGAGATTTTCTACAGTGTACAGTCTATACCTTCTCTCTCCTGCTCCATTTTTAAAATACCCTAAAAACTATACTTTATAGCTTTCTTTATAGTGTCCATACACGGTCAGTTTATTAAATGAACATCCTCTGATTTTTGCTCAACATTTTAAGCTTCTGTTACTTTCTAATCGGTGTTTTAATAATTTTTAATAATTGCCCCATATCAGAAATCCATCTCTCTAACAAGAATAATATAATATCAGCTATGAGAAAAGGTAGCTAAATTGGGGGGAGGGGGGTCTGATTTTGTTTTCTCTTTGTGGCCACTGCCTTGTAATTGGAAATGCATATATGTGGAAGTGTGAGGAGAATCAAGTGTTGTACCTTTAAATAAAGGTCCCAGGCCTGACCTGTGTTGTGTGGGTCTCTTGTTTGTCAGGCAGGAGGCATTTTCTCATTTTCACAGTTCAGCTGAAAACAAAGACCTCCTTATCCTTGCAGGGAGCTGGGCTCTTAAGAGCTGACATCAGCTTTTTCCCAGCAGGCATCATTTCTGCCTTAAGAGTCCTCCCAGGGAGCTTGGAAAGCTGGATAGCCATTTCTTCTCCTGGAGGCCTCTTTGCCAAGTAACACACACAATAAGCAAATGCCAAGGGTGCCAAGAGTCAAAGGGGCAGAAAAAAAGGAATGAAGCTCGTTTATCTAACATGTACCTGGGACTTCCACAGTCACCTTATTATTTCACAAGAGACCCTTCAGCCTTTATTGGCTAGAATTTTATTTTGAACTCTACTAAAGTGGGGAGGGGGGAGGCGGGAGAACAATGAAAACTCCCAACCTTTTAGGTAATAAGAAACACCCACTAAAGAACAGTGTTGTTATCTGAGAGCCTGCTAGTCAGCACACATAAAATAACATTTTTTTTTAAGTCTTTAATGGAACTGGAAAAAGACATGTCTGTTCTGCTAAGAGATTCTGGATGAAACCAAATGCATTTATTCTGGGCTCTGAAAAAGGAAGCATGTGTTTATCTTCTGAAATGTGGGTACTTTTGTGTCCCTCATTCTCTGTTTGCTGTTTGTCTCTCTTGGATCACTTAGGTTAGTTTCCAGTAGACATGAAGATGCCACACTCCTGGGGCAACAAATTGCAGCTGTTTAGCTCAAGTCCTGAGATTAATCTTGCTTTTGCTTTTGTGACCTCCTGAGGCCTCTTATTTGTTAGACTGTGGAGCCACTCATCGCTCAAAGAGCCCACAAGTACCATTACCTTCAGGAGAGCAAGAGCAGAGAAGGGCTAGAGAGAAGAGCTAGAGAGAAGAGCCCCAATCTGGATGATTTAAAAAACAAAACAAAACAAAAAAAAAAACAAACCACCTCACCCTCTCCCCAAGGCTTATTGCCTGTATTGCCTGGACACTAAGAGAAATACATGGAATTATACTCAGCTTGATGGGATTTTTGTGGGCAGAATTTGTTTTTTGTTTTGTTTTTAAAACAGTCTGGGCCAGGCACATTGTTTGGTAACACAGGGAAAAGAAAGGTATGGAGGGAAGGGTTTGATATGTAGACTTGGTTAGTGACCTGCTTTTTTGCATTGTCTTGATTTTTTTTTTAAACAAAAACAAACCCACACTCTTGCCACCCCACTGTCGAAAGGCTCTTCAACCTGAAGTTTCTTCCTAGGTTGTCTCCAAAGCACAATGAGAGAACTTAATGATGCAGTAATATACTGGGTTTGGCAGTAGCTATCAGCTCTGCCAAATAGGGTATCCTGATTCTGGACTAGAGCCTCCAAGCCTGACGGTCTTAAATGCTCTGCAGAGTAAAAAGAATCAAATCATGTTGTCATCCTTTGTTTGAACTCCTCTCCCCTTTACCTTCCCATCGCTGGAACCATTTAAGAAATGATATTGATGGATTAGAATAGGGACTCCATGAAATTGAGTTCCAGGAGTGGGCTGGATTGCTTGATAAGTCAATATCAGGGGGTGCTGTTTGTCTGAGCCACTCAGAAGTGAGAGGATGCTCTTCCCACAGTTTATCCTGGCTGTTAACTTAATAGAATCCGGTGGTGCTTGGGCACTTCTTCCACTTCTAGTGAAGAAGAAACCTTTTGGCTGGATCTTTGACTTAAGCTCCCATCCCTAGTGAAATAATGACTTAGTATAAAATGGGACAAAAAAGAAAATTTTGATATGCCCCTGGAAATTGGAGTGATAGAAAATCTCACAACTGAATTGATGTATTCTCTTGACTTACTAATTTTTTTTCCTCCTTAACCGAGTCTTTTTTTTTTTTTAAATAAAAACCTGACCTTCTGTTTTAGAATCAATACTGTGTATTGCTTCCATGGCAGAAGGGCTAGACAATAGGAGTTAAGTGACTTGCCCAGGGTCACACAGCTAGGAAGTGTCTCAGGTCAGATTTGAACCTAGGACCTCCCATCTCTAGGCTTGGCTCTCAATCCATTAAGCCACCCAGCTGTCCCCTTAAATAAGTCTGTTGGTGAGTGATTGTACACAGAGTGTCTCAATCTTAATGCAATATTAAGCTTTTAATAATAGAAAACTGTACTCTTTTAGGACACCATATAGACTTATGCATATATTACACATATATGGAACATTAGACATAAAATATTTAAAAGAAAAGACAGGTCCTGGAGGATGGAAACTCATTTTTGTTTTTGTAAGACCAGCACTTAACATAATACTTGGCACCTAATTAGGTATTTACTAAGTGCTTCTGACATTTTTTTCAATGGTGTTAGACTCTTTGTCACCTCATTTGAGGTTTTCTTGACAAAGAGTGGTTTGCCCATTTCTTTTTCCAACTCATTTTTTACAGATGAGGAAACGGAGGCAATCAGGGTTAAGTGACTTACCCAGGGTCACACAGTTATTAAGTGTCTGAGGCCAAATTTGAACTTAGGAAGATGAATCTTCCTGACTCCAGTTCCAGTGCTCTGGGCACTTGGGAAATGATTGATAAAAGGAAAGATGAACCCTGATTCAAAAATTCAAATTATAAATGAAGCTGTTGTACAATTCATTGCATTTTAGATTCTTAAATTAGGAATATAAAATGTGTTTTTGAGTGGCTTTCAATAAAGATGTACTCATCATTACAATAATAAAAATTAATTCAGTTGGCATTTATATAAAGCCTTGAGCTTTACAAAAGTACTTGACACACATGCTCTCATTTGACCCTCATAGTAACCTGTGAGAAATAAGTGCTTGGAGGTATTATTATCATTCCCATTTTACAGATGATGAGACTGAATTTTGAGAAGTGAAGTGACTTCCTAAGGTTAAATAGCCAGTAAATGTAGGAAGCAAAAATTCCAATCCAGGTGGGATAAGAGAAAAGAAAAATGAATTTGGAGAGAGAGGATGAAGAGTCAGATTTCTCTGATACCACAGGGAAGTCACTTAAACCTCTGGGCCTTAATTTCCTCATATATAAAACAAAATAGAGTAGGTCAAAATGAATTTTAAGGTCTCTTCCTTAAAGTGATCTCGAGACCTCTCTGCTAATGCCTAGTCTAGGGGCTGTTCCATGTTGCCTCTCAACAAGCCTTGTGATAGTCAGGGCTAGTTTTCTCTCTAGTGGTTCCCTATGAAACTGCTGCTTGTGCTTAAATAATAATAATTAAATGATGATTTTAAACCAGGAGAGGTGATTTGAGGCCCTTGGAGATCATCTCCACAGATAGGAATGTGGTGCCAGAGAGAATATAGCCGGTTTGGGATCGATACAGTAGTTAGCACTCTGCTCTCTCTTCACATTATATTACACTGCTTCTTTGCTTCCTGCTTTATTCCTCTCTTCTCTTAGAGATTCAGTGCAGGTTCTCAAGAAGTATACTCCCTTCACAGGACCTGCGACTTCTTACCACTGGGAAGTGCAACACCTCTTGCTTCTACCCACATTCTTCCATCACTGCCAGCCTTTGCATCAGGAAGGAGCATGGAAGAGGCAATTCTTGAGCTTCTGAGATTAGGGTCAGTCTGTCCAAAAGCATTCACTAAGCCCCTACTGTGTGTAAGCCAGTTACTCTGCTTGGCCCTGGGGAATACCAGAATGGTAAAACCAGTCCCTTCCCTTCTGGATCTTAGATTATCAAATGGGAAAGAAAACACAGATAACTGGGTATGTGTAAGACTTATGCTATACAGAATAGCCAGAGGGTCATCTTAAAGGGGAAGGCACTTGCTGCTTGGAGAACAGGGAGGTGCTGCCTGGAGAAGGTGAGATTAGAGCTCAATTTGGAAGGAAGTCAGGGAGGCTACTCTGGGTTGGTGAGGAGGGAGAACATTCCAGGCATGGGGAAAGATAAAGTGCAAAGACTGAAGAGGAAATGGAGTGTGTTGTGCAAGGGGCAGCATGCAGGCCAGCAGAGCTGGATCAGACAGACAGTTAGTGGAGGAGCATAATTACAACAAGAGGATTGGAAAGGATGGAAGGGGCCACGCCATGAACAGTTTAGATTCTTAGGAGAGGACTTGAAATAGTTGAGGCAGTGGCCAGAAGTCCTTGGGTTACAGTTCCAATTCTTACAAATATCCCTGAATTTTCCTGGGAAATTACTAAATAGTTACTGAGTTTCTTTGTGCCTCTGATTCATAATAGGAAAATAATATTTTATTTGCCTAAAATCTTAATGAAGAATCCTGAATAAAAGGATAGATCTCACATAAGAGGTCTTAAGCCTATTTATTAGGCCATTCCTAAATGGGGGAACTTATTTAGGGCTTTTCAAAACTATTATGGACTATTATTTATTTATCCATTCATTCATTTATTTTATTTATTGTTGCATTTTGAGTTCCAAGTTATCTACCTCTCTCCCTCCCTCCCAAACCAACATTAGAGAAGGTCATCACTTGCTATGTAAACCATACAATACATACTTCTTTCTCTGAAGATAGTTAGCATTTTCCCCTCAAAAGTCCTTCATGGTTAATATGAATGATCATATTCCTCAGAATTATTTAGAACTATTTGCTCATATTTTTAAACCTTTGTTTCTGATCTTTTCTTTTTTACTGGAACCTTTCTACTACGCCCAAGCTTCTATATTCTTAAGAACAAAACCAAATATTCCTACCTTCTATGTCTGTAGCTCCATGTATTGATGTGCTTTTCTTTTTTCATGTCCCAGTTCTGATGCCACTTTTTCCAGGAATGACCCCACTTGAATGGATGTCCACCTCCAAAGTTTTTATAGCAATTTGGATCTCACTTTCACCACTAATACATAGTATCACATGTAATACCTTATATCAGACTTATCTCTGTGCACAGTGCATATATGCACACACACAGTAGATTCTAAGCCTCTTGAAGGCATGACCCGAAACTTATTTATTTCTCTCCCAGGGCATGAAGCACAGGGTCTCATATGTAGTGGGTTTTTCATCAATAAATACAAAATAAGACCTCTGCCCTGAAGTACGCTCTGTCTGTGCCCTGTCATTTTCAGAGTCTTTAGGATTTCTCAGTTGGACTGATTCCTAGTATTGAATGCCATGATGAAAAATGCCCTTGAAGACCAACAAGGAAAAAAAAATTCACAGACCATGTGAAGAGTAATAGGGCTGAACAAACAGACCAGTAATGGTCATTTCAGAATGACCCTAAAGTAGTTTCACCTCTAGTAATAGAATATGATAGCTGGAATGAAGCATGCTTGTATGATGGTTTAAGGTTTGCAGAGCATTTCACATACTCTTATCACATTAGATCCATACAATAGTCCTGTGAAGCAGGCTGCTTATTGTCCTCATTTTAGAGATAGGGAAATTGAGGCTAGGAATGGCTAAGTGACATGCCCACATTTATAGAACCAGTAAGTATCTGAGGTAGGATTTGAACTCAGGTCTCCCTGACTCTGAGTGAAGTATTCTATTTACTACACCACCCAGGACTGCCTTATAAGATAAGTATATGATAAGTGGACAAATGTGAGTAGACTATAAATCTTATAGGAGTTTAGAGAACATCAAAAGGATCATTGAAGGTTTGCTAGACCTGGAGGTACTTCAAAGACCATTGTTTAACTTTTTGACCTTTTTTCCTCTCCCTACTCCAAAGAAGAAAACCCAGATGGAAGTATAGGCTTGGAAACTTAAGACCAGAATGCAACTCTCTTCCTTGTTGGCTTGACAACTGTTATCTTGGGAATTCAGGGCAGGACTGAGCTCTCATCTGTTTACACCCCACCCCCTCCCAAATATCCCCATTTGTTAGATCTGACTTACAGTGTGAGCTTCCCATAAGCTTCTAGGGTTTAGTGACATGTGGGTACCATTTTCAGATAGGTTTTGTAAGGAAGTCTTTTTTATAAGGAATTAGGATAAGAGAAGTGAATTCTGAAGTTGGAAAGCTACAAGAAGAATGCAATATAATCTCACTTGTTATCTGCCTAACTGAAAATATATCTATCTACCTATTCTGGAAACCAGTTGGTAATTCTGTTAAGAAAATGACTACAATGTTCATACATTTTGACTGTTAAGCATGTGTGTACCCCAAGGATGCCAGTTATTAAGAGACCTGGAAACAAAGTAATGCCCATCAATTGGGAAATGACTAAATGGTGGAGGTGGGGATCAATGTGGTGTAGAATAGCACCATAGAATGTGAGATATTTTTTGTTATTTGTTAATCCCTGCCCCCAACCTTTCCCTCTCTACTTTTTTATTCTTTATTATAGGCAATAACTCTCTGGGAGAAGGAGAGAAGAATACAATTTCCTGTGTGTACATAGGTGATATAAAAATAAGATGTTAATAAAGTTACTTTTAAAAATAAAAATATATCCTCCAGAACAAAGGATGAAAATGAAATGAAAAATTTGGAAAATTATTTAGGTTATATATTCAGATGTGTAATGGAATAATTATGAAATGGAAAGCATGAGTTCAGAAAGAGGGTTGATTGTGAGGAGAGAAAATCATTGTTTTAAGGATTGTCCTGCTGTAGAAGAAATAGAACTAAGTGGAAGAATTGAAGAGAAGGATGTAAACTTTTTATTTTTTCCGGCTATATGATTACCTGTGTAAAAATCTGAGAAAACAAAATCATCTTTTCAGATACTTTTAGCATTACTCAGTATACCCTTACTGTCTCCTTATCCCATTTCCCTCTTCTCTTATCCCAAAAATATGTTTTTAGTTCATATTTTTTCACTTTGATGGACCAAAGGAACAAGTACCATCCCTTTTCTATCAAAGCCCATAAACAAAACTGAATCTTATTAGACCAATGTCCTGTGAGATACTCCATTTATTTCCTGCTCTCAGTTTTATTACTTGTCAGTAATTCACTTGAAGCTCAACTTCAATCCCTTAGAGATAAAAGTTTTATTTTAGCTCCTGTGGTTGAATCTATTCTCAGTTCTGACTGAGCATGTGATACGCAATAAGATTCCTTTTAAAATCATGGGAACTTAAAAAAAATCTTAATAGGTATAACTTTTTAGGAGGGAAATGAAATATCTGTGCCCAAACTGCAAATATATCTTAAAGGGTTTTTGCACACAAAAGATCCATAGTAAATGTTTGACGAATGAACGAATGAAGGATGTTTTTCTCCATTAAAACTGAAGAGAGTTTATAACTATATTGGTTATTCGCCTGATGTCACATGGTGGGGTAATAGAATCTGATAAGAAAAATATTGATAAATCCATATCGAGTTTTCACTAGGTAGTATTGATGAGCTCATAGGCATTTGTGTACATGGGCATGTGTTTTAGTAAAAGGTTGACCAGCCATTACAGATTAAGTGGGGGAACAAAATCTCCATGTAAAGCTGAAATATTATTTGGACCATTGAATTCTCGATTCTTGACATGAACTAGCTGGCACCAACCTTGGTCCTATGGATGTTAGTTTCTTTATATGAAAAAATGAAAGTGTTATCTTCAGCGACCTCTGAGGTCTCTCTTGAGTTCTGATCGTCTGGGATTCTACTTGAACTGACCATTAATTACTAAGGGAGCTTGTTGAGTCTGACTCCTCTGATTTGGCTTGCCAAGATTAGGAAACACCATGCCTTGTGAGATCATCTCTCTCCCTCCCCCTCCCCCTTTGTTGTCAAGGACATTTTCCATTGTAGCACTACATGCTATGGAGCCAGGGGCCAATTCAGAAAGCAGTGAAAATCTAGAATGAATTTAGAAACATTCTCTTGTTGTGTCCCCTAAGCAAGCTCTGAAACAAAAGTTTAAAATCACAGCTTTTATTTAACCATTTTACCAGATGTTTCCTGAGGTTTGACAGATGTACCATTTACTAGAAAGTTGCACTCTGGAGATTTGGAGTGTTATGGACACTGTTGCTATAGACAGTGCCTCTGGAAGGGCAGGATTTGGACTATAAACGGAGCTTCAATTTCGGATTGAAAACGTGTTGCTCTTTCATTGTCTTTAGCGAAGCGTAATTGAAACAGAGATTGACTGTAACTCCTTCCTGTTGCCTTTTAAATGGTATTCCCTCCACCGAATGGCCGACACCCCAGCCTTCCTTAGCCTGCAAAGACTGCTTTGTGCATTTTAAGTGACGATCCCAAGATTGGGTGGGCTCAGGGTCAGGGAAGGCTTCAGGAATTGCGGAGGGATTCCATGAGAGACCTTGTGGACTTCCAGAGCCAATAGCCAGGATTTCACTGACATACTTGCTGGGAGAGAAGGGGAGGGCCCTGGGAAGGGCTGGTGGGGACTCCCAGGGTTGGGGGAGGGGAGGCTGCCCTCTACGTTTCTGTTGCTGCTTCCAAAACACAAGTATTGTAAGGCCGAAGTGCAGCCCCAGTGCAGGAATGGGGGATTTTTGCCCTGTCTCCTCCTCTGCGGGGGAAGAGAGAGACGGTTTCCAGGCCAGGAATCCGCCGGGCTTCTCCTGAGAGGGCCCTGGATAGGGTGCGCCCCCAGCCTCCCACTCTCCTGCCCCGGGGCAGAGGTCTTATTGTTAAATGGAGCTTTGGTAGAAGCTGCCTCAGACAAAGAAAGAGGGTATCGTGGGCAGCAGCAAGCATGTCTTCATAAAAAATGGAACCAGCATTCTGGCCCTGCGCGCTCCCTAAATAAACAGGCCTAGAATTGATTCAGCTCTCTCCGGGCTGCTCGGTGGGGAAGCTGCTCTGTGCGCCGCCGGGCTGGCAGCGGGGCCGGGCGGCCGGGACTTTTATTTTGACGGACCCGCGGCCTCCCCAGCCTTTCTGTGCAGGAGACGGCTTGCCAAGTTTGTGAGGCCCAAGGCTTTCTTGTGGGAGGACGCTGGGCTGTCTTCATGCTCTTTGGCAATGATTAAAGTGAGGTTAGTACCCAAACCCCCTTTCATTTCATTCCCTTAGCCTTGCTTTTTCAAACCAGATGGCAGCCTTGTATTTTCAGCTGCAATTAATTTAAACGATGAGGCAGCAAGTGCTGTAAAGGAGTCAGGCGATTAGTTTGTTAGCCAGGAGGGACAGTGGTGGTTGCTCTCCCTCGCATCCATCCATCCATCCATCCCCTCCTGGCCGGCTGGCTGCATGCACCTTGGCTTCATCATCAGATCCGTGTCAGGGATGCAAGGCTTTCATCCCCGACATGCAGAAGGCGGGGGAAGGGTGCTTCCCCTCCCCACTCCTCCCCCTCTCTCTCCTCCCTCCCTATCCGTCTCCTGCGCTCCCTCGCTTGGGACTGCGAACCGTGGACCGACAGCCTTTGTAACGCGCAAGGGTTAATGCCCACTGAGTAATTGTATCCTTAATGAATTGGGAGTAACAAAGTTTCAGGTGATGGCTGACATGTTACTGCCAGGCTGGGCTATCATGTGACTGTCCCTAGACAATGGGGCATAGTCTTCAAGTGGCGGTTGATTGGGGGGAGAACAATGCGCTTTTTTTCTCTGCTCCCTCCAGCTGCCACGACTTCCTCCTCAAGGGGTATGTTTTAAGTTGAGTATTTATTCTCAAAGAAAATTACAACGGGGGCATAAAAGCGCTCGTTCCAGTCGAAGTCTCCAGGTTCTGACCTCAGTTATTCGATCACTTCTCTCAGTGGAAACTTTATTTCTCTAGAGTTGCTTTAGAGTGTAGGATCAATTAGAGACAGAGAGATCTTTCCCATTTAATGGAAATTGAATGCATTTTATCAGCTTGTAACTTTTAAAGGAACCCCCTAGCATGGAGCTTTCGAACTTTTCTTCTCCCTGTTGTGGGGAGAGAAAACTGAGTTTTAAATGAATGTGCCATAATCAACTCTGTGCTTTTGAACACTGGGTGTCAGTGAACACACACATGCCTGCACACCTAAGTGCAATTGAATTTTAGTGTGTTTTTTTCCCACTTTTATCATTTGAGAAACATTTTCTTGGCTCTAGTTGAGCCAGTGAAAGGATGCCTATTTAACATTAACCCCTTCCGGATGAATTTAATTTTGAAAGTCTCAGGATGAAAGCAAGAATTTTCCTTTGCTAGGCTTGAAAGTAACTCACTGTACAAGGAAATGGCAAACCACTCCACTTCTTTTGCCAAGAAAACTCCATGGACAATATTGGGGTGATATAGTCCACAGGGTCACCACTGAACAACAAATGTGTCAAATTCGGAATGTGTGATGATGATGTATTGAGTGAGCTAAGCTGATGATAGAACAAAACATTTTTCTGCTTTTATTTAATTTTATCATCCTTTGATGATAGGATGTTGAGGCCAAAGAGACTTTTATTGATAATCTAGTTTAATCCTTTTATTCAGCTGAAGCCCCTTGGTGAATTGGGTTTCTCAAGGTCACAGAGAAGGCCAGGATTCAAACCCAAGTCTTATAATTCCAAGCCCAGTGTTGTTTTTTTCTCACAACTCTACAATACCTTGCATTTTACTCCTAATTTGGAATTAAATTCAGGAGTGTTTCCCTGGTGAAATTATTTGATCTGTTCTTGTCAAAAGCGGAGTTTTGATATGAGACCTATTTTTTGGAACTCTTACTATCGCTCCAAAGATAACAGTAGACCTTTGGCTTTCTGTGGTAAAGAAGGAGAATAAAGGCTATAGTTCATATTAAAACTTTTTCTTTCAATAATTTCAACTTCCTTCTCTACCAATGATTTGCCAAAGCTGTTAGGAAGGAAGGAAGGAAGGAAACAACTGTGGTGGCTCCTTTTTTCCCTCTGCTATGAGGAAGATGCTGCTCAAAAGGCAAGCAGCTTGGAGAAAAGCTGTGGCAGCCAGAATAACTCAAGACCTGGGTAATTAGTTCTAAATAATACAACCAATTAAATGGTAAGAACTGATGTTTCTGTAGTTCCAATATAGTGGATAATCAAATACTTTATTCACAGCATTGGCTCTTTGGAGGTCCCTGAAAAATGTTGCTTGTGGTACAGTACTAAGAAATTGACAGTCTGCTAGAGAGTCTGAAGTTCTGAAATAACCTTTTGGGGAATACTACTTTTCCATCAGATAGAGTTATCTTGCTGGTTTTTTTAGGACACTTCTCAATGTGGGTTAAATATAATATGTAGCCCTTTTTGGTTACAAGGCACTTTGTTCACATTATTTTATTAAGAAATAGGTACTTGACAAATAGACGTTTGTTTGAGTTAGTTTAAGTAATTGTTTTATTAAATAACTTGATTCTTTTATCAACAACTTGGTAAGGTAGGTGAAGTATTAACATCTTCATTTAGTTAAGGAAGGAGCCAAGACTTAGAGAAATGAAATACTTGCTATAAATGGTGCAACTAACAATAATGATGATAGCAAGCATTTATGCAATTCCTTATGGTTTGCATAGGATTTTGCAAATATCTCATTTGATCCTAAAAATCTCTGGGAGGTAGGTGCTATTATTATCCCTGTTTTACAGATGAGGAACTTGGGTAGACAGACATTTAATGATTTGCTCAGGGTCACACAGCTAGTCAGTGTCTGAGGCCAGATACTAATTTAGGATTCTCTGACTTGTTTCAGAGTTGTCAATACTAGCATCTTGTTTTTGTTTAGTTATTGTTTCAGTTGTATTGGATTCTTCATGGCCACTTTTGGGCTTTTCTTGGTGAAGCTGACAAAATATTTTGTCATTTCTTTCTCCTGCTCAATTTATAGGTGAGGAAACTGATGCAAACAGGGTTAAGTGACTTGTTCTGGGTCACATGGTTAGTAAGTGTCTGGGGCTAGATTTGAACCCCTTTATTACTGATTCTAAGCCTCATGTTCTATCCACTGAACCATCTGCCTGTCTATAAAATGGTGAAGGTAAGTTGGCTTTCTTGCCTCCCTCTCCATTCCCCCCCCCCCCATTCTACCAGATAGTAGGAAATCCTAAAAGGAAATCCCTTTTAGATTGAATAATACCATACAGTAAAAGCTTACTAATTAAGAACTTGAGAAGTTCATCCTGAATAGATTGAGTGTGAGGTTTTTTTAAACTTAGTTTTATTAATTTCAAATATTGGAAACAAAATAACTGAAAGCAGGCTTTCTGTGTTGTCTGGAGGAGTCTCTAGGGGGATTTACTTTAGTTGAATTATTGTAGTCAGGGTACTTCAGTTCTTCAGGTTTTATATTTGTGGGTATGCCTTCAGCTTAGGGAGCTCATCAGCACTCTTGACTTGGTAGACAGTTTTCTAGAATCTCTGTGGTTAAAAAAAAAAAAAAATCTTCGTACAGCCCACTCAGTGACGACCTTCTTGCCCTTAGTCTGTGTTTTTCTAGTTTTCTAAAATCTCCTAGAATCTCTGCTCCATGGGGCCCAGCCTTTAAGGTCCCTCCATTTTTTGATATGAGATGAGGGAGGTATCTGGGGAGGTGTGTCCAGTATTTATCTGTAAATACACACTTTGAAGTTTGATTGAAATCAATTTATTATGTTCATTAATTTAAACACAACTTTGTTTCCTTGATTGATTCATTCAGCAAGTCCTGTATTTGTAGCTATTGCAAAAACAGCATTCATCCCAGCTTGTCTGAATAAACACAAATTCTCAACAAGTGAAATAGATTAAATCTTATTTTGATGTAGAAAAAGAGGTGATATTTCTTGGTGGATGGAAGGTAAGAGGTAGCCTCAAAGCCAAGAGGATTGGTTCAAGATCTGCCTTTAAAACATGTCTTTGTCTGTGTTAACCTGAGTTAACATCAAAATATTCCTTTATAAAACTTTATAGTCATCAGCCATAGATTAAGGCCCATGTTGATGAACCCTTTGTCAACCAGTAAGTGAAAGAAAATATATATAGCTCATCAACCATAGTACATTCTTGAAGAATAGAACCTGGAGAACTCTCTTAATGTGTACACTTGATAGCTGTTTATATTTAATAAAAGTTTTAGTTTGTTTAATACACACATATGCTTTTATTTGAGGAAAAAGTTGTTTTTATATATATATATGTATATATAAAAATTTGTAATAAACTGCTTTCCTAGCAGCAGTTCTGTGAGATAAGCATTATTACATTCATTCATTACATACATACATACATACATTACATTACATTACATTTGTAAATGAGGAACCTGAGGTTCAGAAGTGTTGAGTGACTTTCCTGAGGTCACATAACTTGTAAGTGGCTAAGTGGGTCCTGGAAGCCAGGTCTCCAAATGGCAGTTCTAGGAGTACTTTCCATTGTACTCTTAGCTCTGTTATTTAAACTTTGCCAGCAAAGTAGAGAGAGAAGGCGGGGATGGCTTTTTCCTAAACCTGTTTCCTGGTCTTTGTTAAGTTTTTGTTGAATCACTTCCATTTGTTGAATCAACTTTTCAAGTCAAGTTAGTTGATAATTTTAAACTACCTTCTAATATCAACATGCTCTGAATGTGTAAATGCTGGCTAATAACGATAGGAGCTGACATTTATAGCTGTATAGTTTATAAAGTATTATAGAAACACATCATCTTTTTTATTTCATTTGATTTTTTTCTCACGTAGGGATTAGAAACTAGGGCTGGCTGCTTTTGCCCAGTTGTGAGAAGAATTCTTTTAGTTTGTAATAAAGCAAACAGTAGAAGGTTTGCTTGTTGTTCTCCTTTTCCTTGATGGCAAATCTTAGGCTCTTATTTGAGCTTGTGTATCAAAGTTTTTTTAGTGGATCATGTGAAGATTGGAGTTAGCTATCCCCGATCATAACAATGAAGGTACTTAACTCTTCCTTTATTGGGAAGATTGAATTGTAATCCCCAGTCTATTTTTAGACTTAAATCCTCAAAAAGTGTTAAATCAGTATTTGAAGTAGATCTACCCATTTTATTCTACAAAAAAGTAACTAACCACTAAGGGTGTGAACTAACTACAAAAGGTGTGATATAACCAAAAAAAGGTATAATCTAACCAAAAAAGGTGTGAACTAAAGAGTGGGCAGTCCTGGAGAGTATATCTGCTGTGATTGGTAGATGTGAAATTTAGGGGAGGAAGAGAAAAAGATCTTTAAATAGAGGACCACAGAGTCCAGAAGAGAGAGAGCTCTGACTTGGGGAGTTGGATGAAGAGTGAAGAAGAGTCACTGGGAGGAGAGACTGAAGAATCATCAGACGCTTGAAGAGAGACTGGAAGACAAGACACTCAGACTTGGAGGGAAGAGACTTGGCTGTGGAACTGGACCTGATATCTTCCCTCTATTGTAAATAAACTACTATAAATTATATTTACTTTAGTAATTCATTTGGGATTTTGAAATGAAAATCCTGGTGACCACCACTTTAATTTTTAAGTCCAAACCAAAAAAATCTAACAATCAGGAGTATAGATCAGTTCACAAGACCTGAAAGGTTTTAGTTGGCCACAGGTTCAATGTGAAGACAGTAGCGTGATGTGACTGATGTAATTTTGGATTAAAGTAATAGAGGCACAGCATTCAAATAACGGGAAGGGAGTTGTTCCTGTTTGTCATACTGGTCAAGCATTTGGATTGTTTGGTCCAGTTCTGTTTGCCATGATCTGTGAAGGATAATGGAATATCAGGATGCATCTAAAGGAGGGTGAACCAGGATGTTGAGGAATTGAGAAGTTGTACCTTAGAAGGAATAGTGGGGGGGACATCCTAATAGCTATATATAGAGGGCTGTCATAAACATTTTTCTGTGTTGCCCTAGAGGGCAGATTAATAACTCATGGCATGTATATTATAAAGAATCAAATTTGGGCTCCGTATAAAGAATATTTAGTGGGTCTAAGCAGCTGGGGAGAGTGTGGATAGAGTATTGAGCCTAGAATAAGGAAGACTTGAGTTCAGGTCCAGCCAAAGGCATTTAGTAGCTGAGTGTGACCCTAGGAAAGTTACTTAACTGTAGTTACCTCAGTTTCCTAATATGTAAAATAAACTAGAAAAGGAAATGGTAAACCACCCCAGTATCTCTGCCAAGAAAACCCCAAATGAGATCACAATTCAGACCTGGCTCAAATGGCTGAACAATAACAATTATAGCACCAGATTCTTAGGGTTGTTATGAGGATTATTTTTTTATTTATTATTTATTTACTTAATTATTATTTATTTTAATTAATTATCAGAGTTTTAATTAATTAATTAAAACTTAATTAATTAAATATTATTTAACTAGCTCTTGGAACATAGAGAATACTATATCATTGGAAGCTTGTAAGCAGGCAGAGGCTGACACTGCTTGTATGGGATGGTTAAAAAATGTATTGGGTTAGGAGTTGGGAAATATGGGTCCTGACTCTGGCTCTTCCATTGAGGATTGTGGTACTATTTCTGCTGCCCCGTGAATCTGCCTGGTGTTCTCTAAAGAGGCTTGTCACACTGAGTGAGATGATCTTCAAGAGAGACCATTCATAGATTTGTACCTTAGAACTTAGCACAGAATAATAGCATAACAAATTTCTTTTATTTCTTTATTTTTTAATGCAAAACTTCCTTCTCTGGATGAATGAAAATCTTGGATATTTTGTCATCATTTACCTTTTACTGTTTTCTGGCTATTGGTTTCCAAATGTGTAGTCCATTAAGTGAGAACAAGACAATAAGAATTTGAATAGGGTTATTAAAGATGACAAGAGACTAACTCAGAAGGACCCCAGAAAGGATGAAACAGCAAGTGCACATGTTGTTGGTCCTTTCATTTCTGATGAATATCAGTTACATGGAACAGATTTCCTCAGCACTTTATGATCTCACTTTTTTGTAGCAGGTGATATGTGGTCCTGCCAACCTCACCTTTAATGGGGATTTTTACAGTGGAGGCACACATGCATTGTGTTTTGAAGTAATGCAGCATGCTGAACTTGGAATTAGAAAACCTACACTTCATTCCTGCTTTTGACACGTATTAGCTACATGAAGAGGAACCTTTCTATGACTCATCTCTGCCTCCTCTTAAGTGGGGATGGTAATATTTGCAGCATACACTTCACAGCATTTATGTCTATAATCTCAGAAAGATGATATGAAGAATTTTGGAAAATCTTAAAACATGAAGCATCAGCTATTATTGCTATTGTTCTCAATATTACTCAGTCTTACAAATATGCCATTGCATATATTTTAAGGCACTGGATATAACTTAAGCAACTATTGTTTTTTTAAACAGACTTGGTCTTCTCTTTAAGTTACAGATGATAGTACTTTTAGGCCAGTGGTTCTGAAATATTTATATCCACAGAACTTCCTGTTGAGGATCTCTAAAGTATTTAATTTAATCACTCAAATACCATCCATTTCTTAAGTGCTTACTGTATGCCAGGCATTCTTTTAGGCACTAGAACTACAGATACAAATAATGAAACAATCTATTCTTAAGGAATTTAAATCCTAATGGGGGAGACAATTTATATGTAAAAATATATAGCATAAATATAATGTGAATTAATTTATGTATATCCTATGTGACTCTGAACAAGTTACTGAACTCTTTGCTCAGTTTCCTCATATGTAAAATCAGCTGGAGAAAGAAATGACAAATCACTGAAGTATCTCTGCCAAGAAAACTCCAAATGGGGTCACAAAGAGTCAGTTATGACTGAAAAAGTACTAAACAACATTAGACTGTGAACCTGTGAAGGGCAGGGACAATCTATTGTCTCTATTTGTATCCCCAGGACTCAGCACAGTGCCTGGCACATAGCAGGGACTTAATGTTTATTCAGTGACTGATTGAGTAATGTCCAGTTGAATCTGGAAAGGTAAGTACAGGCCAGGTCAACAAGGGTTTTACCCTATATGCAAATAAGAAGCCACTGGAATTAGTTGAATAGGGGAATCACATGGTCAGATCTTCAGTTAAGGAAAATGACTGACAGAAGTGTGTAGAATGGTGAGACTCAAGGCAGTGAGACCTGTCAAGGGTATTGCAGGAATCTAGGTGAGAGGCAGCAAGGACTTGAACTAGGGTGACAGCTGTGTTAGCTGGGGTGTGAGGTTGGATATGAGGGATGTTTGGCAACTGATTGGATCCATGAGGGAGAGTATGGAGGGGAAGTTAAGAACCTTGGGGACTAGAAGATTGGGGGTAGTTTGGACAGTCATGGGGGAGCTTAGAAGAGGGGAGAGAGGATTGAGAGGAAAGAGACAGGTCAGTTTTGGATATGTGGAATTTCAGATGTCTCTGGAACATCCAGTTTGGATTATCTAAAAAGTAATTAGTGATGGGGGTTAAAACTCAGGCAATATACTAGGGGGAGCTGAATAATTCATGTATGTATACGAATATAGCATTTATATCTCATTTTTATGTAGGAATATAGTGATATATTCACATTGTATATTAAAATAATCTATTCATATACAAACATAATTATGTATGTGTGTATACATGCATACGTACATACTCTCCTGCTCAAAAAGCATAAGTGGCTCATGGGATCATAGAGTTAAGAGTTGGAAGGGAGTTTTAGAGATCATCTAATCAACCCCCTCATTTAGAACTCTGGAAAGATTTGAGTTTCATTCTGCCCTCAGATAGTTACTACTTATGTGACCCTTGACAAGTCATTTATGTATCTACCTTTGTCTGCTGTCTATCTGTGTCTGTCTAGCTATCTGACTATCTGCTATCTGCCTATTTGTCTAGCAGTCTGGTCTGTCTATGTACAGATATATACAGAATGTATGTATATATCTATAAACTATATGTGTATACATATACATAAATACATGCAGCTTTTTCATTTTTATACTGTTGTTTCTTCTGTTCCCTTTTTCTTGTGGAGAGGATGGTGGGGTGTGTTATTTTTCTAGGCAGCATCTGAAAAGATTGATTAAAGGAAGGAGAGCAATAGAATAGAAAGCTCACTGGCCTTGATCTGTTGGAGTTAGAAATCAAGCTTTGACATTTCCTCTATAAACCTAGCAAGTTTCTTATTTTTAGTCCATTTCTTTTCTGTAAAATGCAAATAGCAATTTTTTTTGTATCCACTTGTATTTACTTAATGTATTTACTTGTACATTATGCTTATGTATAATATATGATCTATATACTCTTATACAAATATAATGTATTTACTTAATACGTCCAGAGTTACAGTGGAGAAAGTGCTTTTTCCATCTTAAAAGGCTTTGCAAGTGTTGATGATGGTGATGAAGTATTGGGAAATAGAGAGAACCTGATTCTCGATTTGACTGTAGAGGATCTAGCACTGACAGATCATACAAGTTCCGAATTGGAACTCATTATTTTCACCCTCCACTGGTAGCCCCTTACCCCAAATTCCCATATTTCATTGTGCGAAAACCCTGCCTTCCCTGTTGTCTACATTCATCACCTCATCATCCTTGACTTCCTTCTCCCTTATTATTTTTTTTAAATATTGATGCAATTCACTTTGCCATTACATGCACATCTCAAAAGATACCCAAACAACCTCTCCTATCAAGTATATTGCCCAAGCAAAAAAAAAAAAAAGCTATGTCCTGGAATCTTGAGAGGATAGTACTGAGGCTGGTTGTTGCATTTGACCAGTTTCATTATCCCTTAAAACTGATGTTGTTTACGCTATTGTAGGCATTGCGTATGTGCTCTTTTGGTCTTATTTTCTTTTCTCTACATCTCTTTATTCAAATCTTTCCATGGTTCTTTGAAGTCTCCACATCCTATCACTCATTCAGCCATTATCCCATCCTTAGGCAAATATTTTGTTTCCAGCTCTTTGTTATCACAAATAATGCTGCCATGGATATTTATATAAGTATTTTCTTTCTCGTAATAATTTCCTTGAAGTATATTCCCAGCAGTTCTTCCTTACTCTTGATTCTTCCCTAGTTCAGGTCATCACCTTTTGCCTGGACTACTGCACTAGCTTCCTAATCAGTCCTTGCTTCCAATTTCTTCTTTCTAGGTTACACCCTCTCAGAGCTGCCAAAGTAATCTTCCTCAGCTGAGGTACAACCATGTTACTTTTCTGCTCAGAAAACTTAAGTAGTTCATAGGATTGGCGATTCAGAGCTGGAAGGGACCTAAGAGATCATTTAATCACAACCCCCTCATTTAGAACTCTGAAAGATGAGTTTAAATCCACTGTCTGGGGTGGGGTGGGGTGCAGCTAGGTATCGTTGAATAGAGGCAGAGAGCCAGGAGGACATAGGTTCAAATCTGGACTCAGACACTTACTAGCTGTGTAACCTTGGGCAAATCACTTAACTCCCAGTTGCCTAACTCTTCTGTTCTTTTGTCTTAGATTTTATAGTAAAATAGAAAGTGGGGGTTTTAAAATAAATTTTAAAAAATGAATTAAAAGGCAAAATCAACTGAGTACCAAGTCCTGGCAACAGGGATTCATAAAAATTTATATGTCAAATTCCTATTCTTGGTATCACCTCCCTCTCCCCTTACTCCCAGCCTCCAAGAAAAAAAGAAAAGACCACCAGATTGTCCATGCCCTTGTTGCCAAGTGCAAAGAACTTGGAACCTTTCCCCCCCTTTTTTTAACTTTTTAGTAAATGATCATGTCTTTACCTGAAATTCAGTTAGAGATGAGTGAGGGAGAAGAGAGCAGTTGCTGTGGCAGGACCAGGCAGTTTCAACATTGAGCAAGGCATCTCTCATAATTTGTTGCTGTTGAATCAATTTTCCAGACATGTCTCAATCTTTCTGACCCCATTTGGGTTTTTTTGAGTAATGATACTGGATTGGTTTGCCATTTCCTTCTCCAGCTCATTTTATAGATGAGGAAACTGAGGTAAATAGGGTTAGGTCACTTGTCCAGGGTCATACATATAATAAATGTCTTGAGATCAGATTTGAACTAGGGAAGAGGAGGCTCCCTAACTCCAGGCCTTGTATTCCATTCATTGTGCTAACTAGCTGCCTGCTTCTCATATTATCGAGGTGGAAATTGGTATAATAAGCTCTGAGAATCCATAGCCTCCCAGCACCTTGAATGTCAAAAAGAACCAATCCAAAACTATATCCTCCTCTCTCAAACCCAAAACACACATACTAGCCCATGGGACCCTATGGCCCTAATTTCTCTTCTTGTTCCTCACCTTTGCACACGAATGGGTATGGGAAAAGGGAGAGAGATCTTACATCTTCTAAGACAGGCTTTAAGAGATCTTCAGGAAAGAAAATTGGGCCAGGACTTAGGAGAACTTGGACTCTATCCCCAGGTCTGCCACCAACCAAAGATGCAACCTCAGACAAGCCCTTGATCTGAGCCTCAGTTTCCCCAAATGTAAAATGTGTGGGGCTTGATGAGAGTCTGTAAAATCTCTTCTGACTCTGTCTATAATTTTGATCCTTCTTATGAATAAAGGAACTAGGAATAAGAAGAGACAGCTTGTATCCTTGAAATAAAGTAACCTGTGGCCAATTGTAGTCTTAGGCAGTGTGGGCAGTGTTTGCCTTTTGTAAAATCTCAAGGTGCAACTGAAAGACAGTAGGGGAAAGGAGAGAGTTACCAGGAGGTATCTGGAGATTTGGGGTCCTATAGGCATTCTGCCTTCAAGTCTTGCCATGCCTTGGGCAAATGAGCTCACTCCTTTGGATCTCAGGTTCTGCACTTAGGAAAATTCACAGGCTCAGAGAGAGAGCTGGAAGGAACTTCAGAGGCTTGACTAATGGAACCCCCTCATTTTACAGATGAGGACCCAGGTCAGATACCACATTTCTGCCCATATCTGGGCTAAAACCATAACTCAGCTACTTAATGCCTGTGTGACCATTGGCAACCCATCTGACCTCCTTAAGGCTCAGTCTTCCCTGCCATAAAATAAGAGAGAAGGAATGAAGAAAAAAGGAAAAGAAGAAAGGAAGGAAAAGTGAAACTCAAAATGAAGTACAAGAGGCTTAGTGAATGAACTATGATAGAGATGAACCCTGTGGAAAGACAATCTTGGAGACCTTAATCAGGGACACTATTAATGGTCTAAACCAGATCAAGTGATGCATGTGTGACACCATCTAAATAAACTGAAAACATTGTGATAAAAATGAAGGAAAGAAGGACAAGAGGAAGGAAGGAAGGGAGGAATGAAGGAGGAAGGAAGGAAGTCCTTGCTTTCAAGGGAGATTAAAAGGAGAGGAGTGAAGAGGAAGGAGAGATATTTCAGGTAAAGCAATTCTTAGAGATGATTGTGTGTTCCAGGGGAAGGAAGCCTCAGGCACAGAGTGGAGTTCCAGGATGAGATAGCATAGTTTGGAAGTCTGGGAGCCACGAGGCAGATAGGATGGAATGAAGGCTATCCTGAGTCTCCTCGTGGGCTTCCAGGAGCCTGACAGAAGGGCATTTCAGATTGAGCAGGCCAATGGGGGAGTTGGATATTCCTGAGTGAGGAATCCCCAGGCACTGAGGGAAATTCCAGGATGAGACATCATGGTTCTGAAGTATGGGAATCAGACTTGGAATAGTCCCTATCTCTTAGGATTATTAGCTATTGTACATGTAGAAAACCTTAAAGCAGTATTAGAAATGTCAGTTGTTAATCCTCAGCACAATTAACATTAGTGGTAGGAAGTAAAATATATCCAATTAAAAACAGTTAACCCTAGGCAAGTTCTTTAACCTGGTTGAGCCTTAGTTTTCTCATCTGAAAAAAAAATGTTTTCATTTAGAAAAAAAAAGGGACTCACATAGAGGGTTAGTGTAGTGTAACAGGAAGAGCTCAGGGCTTGGATTTGGGAAATCTGGGTTCAAATTCTGTTGGACACTTAACTGGCTGCATGGTCACTAGAGAGCCACTAACCCTTTAGTTGCTTTGTCTTCTGTAGGGGACGAGAACACTTGACTTACCCAGTCCTCTGGGCTGTCGTGAGAGTTTCACTTTGTAAACCTTCCCATCCATCTCGACCAATGTGGATTGCTCTTCTTTGCTCTAAGGGAGTAGCAAGCCTATTGTTCTTTGGTTTTCAAAGACATTTTTATTAGTGGTAATAGTATGCTTTTATCTCTTGATGTATATTTATGTTCAAAAGAATAGCAAGCATTATTTCAGGAAGCAAATTAGTAGATTTCTTTCAGATTTACTAGAAAATCAGTCTCAGAGCAGAGCAAAGAGGATATAGTGGATAGGCTGATTCTGCTTGTAAATATGCCATGTTTCAGGACACTTGTGTTTTAAATTAATAAAAATACACACTCTTGAGATAACTAGGTGGCTCAGTGGATTGAGAGCTAGGCCTGGAGATGAGAGGTCCTGGATTCAAATTTCAACTCAGATACTTCCTAGCTGTGTGATCCTGGGCAAGTCCTAGCCCCAGTTATCAAGTCCTTACTGCTCTTCTGCCTCAGAACTGATACTTAGTATGAATTCTAAGACAGAAGGCAAGTGTTAAAAAAAAATAAAGTACACACTTATCAATCTGGTATTTAAAGCCTCCATAATATGACTCCCACCTTTTGCTCCAGTCCTTTTTCTTATTACAGTAGGACCTTGTTTTACTTGACCAAATGTTCTAAAACCCTTCACATAAGTTGAAAATCACATATAATAGTTTAGAATTTAAGAAGCATTTCATATGCAAACTCAGGCACTTTACAACTTCTTTTAGGCTTATCAGAACTACCAGCATCATTGCTCTCCTACATTGGAGCCATCTTTAATAACTAAATAGTGTTAATGAAACAAAGAGAAGCACTGCTCTGCTGGGACATGACTTGTAACAAGAGAGAAATCCAGACAAACACTGATATGGGGAGCCAATGCTTGGTGCAAAATCATGCAATGACTTGCACTAACACTTTTCAGAGCAGAGAATGAGCACGATTAGGCAAAATTCTAGGAGACTTTATGCCACTTGGGAAAATGGTGTGGATTTAATGCATAATTAAAAGTTGTTACTTTACAGATTTTTTTTACTTTCATTTTTTTCAACTGCTAGTTGCACCTTGCCTGAATTTACATGTGTTGAGTTTGCATAAAATGAGATCCTACTATATTTCTTTTCCAGGCAAACTTGCCATATAGCTGTTCCCTTTCCTTGACATTCCATCTTCCTCTTGTACGTGACTTTGCACAGATAATTTTCCATATCTGGGATGCATCTGCCTCTTTACTCTGTCTTATAGAATTCTTGTCACCCTTTAAAACTGAGGTGCCATCTCCTATATTTAGCCTTTCCTTATAATTCTTTCTTGTCCCACTTCCTAATTGTTGGCACTCTCCATCTTGAAATCACCTTATATTTACTCATCTCTGGTTGTCTCCTACCCAATAGAATGTAAGCCCCTTGGGGGCAGGCAAGGGATGATTCATTTTTCCCCCTCTGTGCCAGCACCAATGCCTTGCACATTTGTAAGTAAGTTCTTACTAATTCTTCATTGAATTGATAGTGGATTACAGCAAGGTTAAATACTGATTATTTTTCTTTATGCCCTGGTTTAATTATCTCTTTGGATTTTTGACAAATGAGCAAATAAAAGCATCTTAGAGGAAAGAGCAAATCATTCTAAGGCTGGGCTTCATGAGCCAGGTAGGTAGAATGCTATTAAGCATTGACAAAGGGGCACTCCTGATCGAAGAGATTTTGAGTGTTTACTTTCTCAGGACTCACTTTCTCTATTCCTTGGCAGTCTGGCTTCTGAACCCAATAGTCTCCTGAAGCTAGCCTCTCAAAGGTTCCCATTGACATCCTATTGTTAAATTCCATCGCCTTTTAAATCCCAGCCTTTCTATCCTTTGGGCAGCATTTTGCACTGTTGACAACCCCTTCCTTCTGTAGAGTCTCTCTTCTTTCTGAGATTTCATGTTCTCTTCTCCCAATCTTTCTCATCCCTTCTGTCTCTCTCTGGTTGTGCACCTGATATCCTACCATTACCACTTCTTCCTCAACATCCTAATGCTGAGCTTATACTCTTTCCCACTAATCTAATAGCTCTTCATCTTTTTTTTTTGTGCCCTGAGCCCCTCAGGAGGGGAGGAGTGGGCTTCATGGACTCTGCAGTTGTGGTTGGTCACTGCGTCCACCAGACTTCTTAAATCTTTCAGAGCAGTTTGCCTTTGCAGCCTGTTGTTCTTGTATAGTTGATGCATATTCCTTTGGGTTCCAGTCCTTTGCTTCAACAGAAAGATGGTATTTCTTTTTTAAAATTTTAATTAATTTAATTAGTTAATTTAGAACATTATTCCTTGGTTATGAGAGTTATATTATTTCCCTCCCTCCTCTCCCCCCACCCTTCCCGCAGCCAATGCGCAATTTCACTGGGTATTACATGTGTCCTTGATCAGAACCTATTTCCATGTTGTTGGTGTTTGCATTAGGATGTTCATTTAGAGTTTACATCCCCAGCCATTGTCCCCTCGACCCATGTAATTAAGCAGTTGTTTTTCTTCTGTGTTTCTACTCCCACAGTTTTTCCTCTGGACGTGGATAGTGTTCTTTCTTGTAGATCCCTCTGGGTTGTTTATGATCATTGCATTGCCACTAATGGAGAAGATTGCACCACAGTGTTTCAGTCTCTGTACAATGTTCTCCTGGCTCTGCTCTTCTCACTCTGCATCAGTTCCTGGAGGTTGTTCCAGTCTCCATGGAATTCCTCCACTTTATTATTCCTTTTAGCACAATAGTATTCCATCACCAACATATGCCACAACTTGTTCGGCCATTCCCCAATTGATGGGCATCCCCTCGTTTTCCAATTTTTTGCCACCCCAAAGAGCGCAGCTATGAATATTCTTGTACAAGTCTTTTTCCTTATTATCTCTTTGGGATACAAACCCAGCAGTGGTATGGCTGAATCAAAGGGCAGACAGACTTTTAGTGCCCGTTGGGCATAGTTCCCGATTACCCTCCAGAATGGTTGGATCAATTCACAACTCTACCAGCAATGCAATTAATGTCCTTGTTTTGCCACATCACCTCCAGCATTCATTACTTTGCTTTGCTGTCATATTAACCAATCTGCTAGATGTGAGGTGATACCTCAGAGTTGTTTTGATTTGCAAAAGATGGTATTTCTTAAAACCTACCCAGTTGGGGCAGTTGGGTGGCTCAGTGGATTGAGAGCCAGGAAATCCTGGGTTCAAATCTGGCCTCAGACACTTCTTAGCTGTGTGACCCTGAGCAAATTCCTCAACCCCCACTGCCACTCTTGTGCCTTGGAACCAAATATACATGATTGATTCTGAGATGGAAAGTAAAGGTTTTAAAACAAACAAACAAAACCCCTACACACTTACAAGACTGATTTTTCTTCCTATTTCATCTGGTTCCTTACCTTTGACTGACGGTCTAGCC
This sequence comes from Monodelphis domestica, assembly GCF_027887165.1. NCBI lineage: Eukaryota > Metazoa > Chordata > Mammalia > Didelphimorphia > Didelphidae > Monodelphis > Monodelphis domestica. The sequence continues at coordinate 54,648,543 of NC_077233.1, read as the reverse complement.
CCCAAGGGACTGATTCTAGAGCTCTGGGATTTGATATCATTTGGATTGGGAAACCTTACTTTAAACTCTCTTCCAACTTTAACTGTTCTGTGATCCGGGGAAGATGCCCTAAGCTTCCCTGGCATCCTAAAGTTGTATAGGCATTGATGAGACAGCTGCATGCATCGTGGACTGGTGAAACCTTCTTACCCCTTCTCAGAGTAACATTTCTAAATTTATAAAATGTAATACATAGGATTACCTAGGAAGCCAACTATATTGGAATATGGTTATATATTATATATCTATATCCATATATATATATGGATATCTGAAAGGCAGTCTGATTTAACCCTTTTAATTTACAGATAAGTAAACTGAGACCCAAATGGAGCTAGTTAAACTGAGGCTCTAAAGGGAGTTAGTTAAGTGATTTCCCCAAGGTCACATAAATTCATAAAGAAAGAATTGATACTAGATGAGTGTCTGCAAATGAAAATCTTATAGTAGGAACTTACTCTGGAAGCAATTCAAGAGTTGGTGGAATAGTAGCACCAAAGAATAGGTCCAGAGTTTGACGTCTAGACAGGGAAATTGAAAGATAGTGGTCATATGACATAGACACTGAAGGGACTTTGTGGAAATAGCTTCTTGTTATTGTTATCATCTGCCTTTTGACAGGGATTTGGCCTGACTATATTTGTATAATTTTGATTCTTGACTGAAAAAAATTAAGCTTTCAAGAAACAGTTAAGTTTTGTCAGCTGATTAGTTCTTTGACCACGGGCAAGTTATTTAACCTGATTCCATTGTCTCCTCTGTAAAACAGGGATGATTGCAATAGTAGTAGCTACTTCAGAGGGTGGTCGTGAGCTTCAAATGAGATAATGTGTGTAAAGGTGTTTAAACATCTTCATGTGTCATATAAAGTCAGTTGCTGCCTTCATTGCTGTTATAAATGTAAAACTTGGAAGGTAAAAAGATCCAAAGAAATGCTTTTATCTGGAAAAAGAACAATAAAATTATAGTCCAAAAAATGATAAATTAAGTGATAATATCCACCTTGATTTTTCTTCTCTCTTCTAGGCACTTTTGAGAATGATTGGCGATGCTAGTGATAGTCATTTCTTTGAACCTTATGGTCATTGTTAGGTAAAAGAGACAATTGGTCTGGAACCCTGAAACAGAGTCAGACTTCTGTATCTTTTTCTCTCCATCCTCCCCACCTTCTTGGTCCCTGAACACAAAGAGGGGTTTATCCCTTGTGTTTTCTGTTATCTTTGCTGTTGGGAGCTGTTGGTAATGGTCTGAAGAAATGGGAACTAGCCATGTGTACCAGTGCTTCTTGCCCCTTTTCTAGTCTTTGTTCTACGAATTAACCTGCCAGCTGAAGTATTTAGAAGTCTAGCTCCCCCCCCCCCTCCTCCACCTTCCAAATCCAGACATAAATTCAACAAACATTTATTTTGTACCTACTGTGTATGGTTCATAGTCTAGTCATTTATTGGTCCTGCTCATCCCTAACCATTTACACACACACCCATCACACCCCAGCTACTCTTCTGCACTGTCACCAGTTAGCCCTAAGCCAGTGAGGAAGTCCAGGATGTTGTAGCTTATCCAAGATGTCCTTTGTGACATGCCAAAAGGCTCTGATGCAAGAGTTTGGGAAATTATTAGCCAATTAAGAAGGGGTGGGGAAAGGGGGTAGGGGAAGAATTTGGAAGCATTGTGGAGGAGATGATGATTAATTCTATGTAATGTAAAAAGAAGAGGTTTTAGTTAAAATTCCCAAAGGCTAAGATCAATTGAAATTGCCCTGAAAATGATACCTCTTCCAAGAAGACTTCCTTGATTAATTCCCTCCTAAATGAAATTCCTATAAATTATTCACCCAGCATCAAGTTCCGTAAATGAACACATAATATTAAAATTTGTTTACTATAATGAGTATTTAGGTTCCAGTTAGAAGACTTGTTTACAAATCCTGCCTCTGTTTTTTACTACTAATGAGAATGTTGGGCAAGCCTTCACTTATTATAGTTCAAGTTTCTTTATCTATAAAATGAAGCAGTATAGCATACAGAATAACCACAGTTCAGATCCTGTCTTGGATACTTTTTTCCCTGTGACGCTGGTCAAGACATTTAATCCCTGTTTGCCTCAGATTCTCCTCTGTAAAATGGGGATAATAATAGTGGTTGTGAGATACTGTATGTAGAGTGCTTTGCAAAGCTTAAAGCACTCTGTAAATGCTAGGTATTATTATTAATTATGATGTGCCCCAAACTGATACTAATAATAGCTTTATAGTTTGCAAAACACTTCTAGAAGCCTATCAAGAACCTTGTTAGCTGGGTAGGTAGATATTCCATTTAACAGTATTCCAATGAATAAGGAAACAAACTCAGAAGGACAGTGATTTATAATAATCTGGCGATGATTCTAAGCCTTGAGCTGTTGGACCATGCGGTGATGGACACTGAATGCTGTGAGAGATGAAAGAAAGGGGAGGTGAAAAAACAAAAACAAAACAGAGAGGCTGGGAGGAGGGTTTGAAGAAGGAAGTGGCTGGTAATCGCTTATTTTCCTTTATGTAAAGTATGATGGACAATAGAGCAGGGCAGTAGGAATCCCTGGCTCTGCAGCTTTTTAATGGGGTGACCTTAGACAAGTTGCTTATCTGACTTTGGCTTTCTCCTCTGTGAAACGGGAATAATAATAAGAGCCATGCCCCAGTCTCATAGGGATGAAGCTCTAGTGGATGGATGGAGCCTATTGGCAAGCTTTAAGGAGTGATATGTGCCAGTCCCATGTAGATGATTTCTGTTCGTAGGGCAGAGTAGGCTCTTAGAAAGCAGTTTTGAATAATGCCCAGCAATGGATGCAAATAGATCCTCCATCAGTAACTTTATTGATGATGGAGAGGAGGAGGGAGTGGGAGGAAGCTCTTTTTTCTTGGCTCTGGTCCCCATGTGTGCTCGTTTCCTTCTGGCTGTGCCCTGGCTCCTGGGGCCACTGCCACTTTTCCCAGTAGCTCATGCCTAGTCTGGCTTCAGAGTGGACAATTGTCACAGAGGTCTTTAATTCACTGCTGCCAGCAGAAGCAAGCGTCCAGAAGAGCTAATCTGTTGCCTCAAAATGGATGCTTTGTGTAATGTGGGTGCCAGTCTGTGGGAAAGACAAGGAACTAGGGCTCCCTTCTGTCCTGGGGGGGTCTCCTCCATTTGAGTGGGAGCACAGTGTCTACATTCTACAGGAGTGCTCGGTCCCATGCCACTGAAAAAGAACCCTTCAGCATCCTTAAACAGCATTTACGAAGTCTACCCCTTCCCTTCCCCCACCAACTTCAAACTCTTTAGACTGGGAATCACCACAAAGAGTTAATGAAACACCATGTCTGACGCTTAAATGAAAGCCCAGGGCCAATGTCAAATGATACATTCTGAGAGCCTGCCCTGAACTCTGAACTTGGGGTATTTGCTTAAGGAAAGAGAAAATCTCATTTTAATGAGAATTACCAGTGGCTGCAGGGCTCTTTCTTCCTGTGATAGCTATGCTTACAGTTTGACTGTTGGGATTCTCTGGTTTTTCTGCCAAAGATGTGGACATTTCTGATTTCTCAATGCAGAGAGTATAGTAACATATTTGGCATACATTCCCTAGGAAACTGGGTCCTGGAGGGAAGTGTACAAAAGCTGTTCCCTTCAGAGGGCCTCTCTCCCCCCCCTTCCGTTTTCCTCTCCTAAAACGTTTGGCCCGAGGAGCCCGCTTCTCTGGGATGGTGTGAATGGACCGGCTCCCGGCCAGTTCCCGAGTCCCAGCTTTCCAGGTGGTATGAGAGTGAGGCTATCTCTTGGGCGCCTGGGTAACTTGCTTACCTTTGAATGACTTCAGGCTTGGTAGTGCTGAAGCGTTGCTTTTAATTAGCAAACTTTATTTTTAACCAGAGGGGAGCAGACTTTTATCTCCCAGGCAGGATGTGTGTGGTTTGGGTCTGACATCCATGGAAGCACATGATGCTTGGTAAGCGCTGGAGCCTTGGTTATGATTCATTGGGGAGAAACATGGAAAACAATGTCTGTTTTTGAGTCCTGGGAACTGGGAAAATGAACCAGCGATGTGAGCAATGTATAATTTCGCTAAAATTAACCTAGGAGTTCTTGAGCTGACTTTCCTTCTGGGTGTTGTGTCCTTCTCTTATTGGCCATCAAGCCATTGTGGCTTTGTTCTTTGTCTTCAGCTCACGCGGTTGGCTCTCCCCTTCCCCCAGTCATGAAAAAGCCTATTCTGGCATTCAGCAATTCCATAGTGTTTAGCAGACTCCCAGGTATGCTTTTATTGCTGTCCAATGTACTTCCCAAACCTGACACTGGCAGAGTCTGGTCACCAAGTTTCCTGAATTTACTTCCTGATCATAGAAAGTTCATCTCTGGAAACAGGCTACTAACACAGCATGACTTTAGCTAGATGATTTTGGGGGGGGGGATTTATTTCCTCATTTGTACAAGTACAGCAGGGGCTCAGTTACCTGGTTGGTAAGATCCCTTCCAGCTCCAGGATTCCCATCGATCCAAGTTTCTACCAAGGGGGCCACTGCACAGAGAAAAAGTGTATTTTCATAGGAAAAACAGTTTGCTCTTTCTTTCCAAAATGACTCTGGGCGTTCATCAAAGTGGATGCGTGCAGTGCCAGGGAAGCATGTGTACTCACATGGGCCCTTCCCACATCAATGGATTTTGTTTTAGAGTAAATACTATAGTATAGTAGATGCTGATTTATCTCACATTCTGTCAGTCCGCCCACTATTCACAGGCACTTTTGCACATCTGCTCAGCATTGATGTTTATGATGAGACCCTCAGTGTCTCAGAGAAGCATCCTGACAAGCCTTCTGGACCATCAAAGAAAGATTAAATGCTCGCCACATATTTTCAGGATTAAATAAATTTTTTAATGTTCATATTCTTTGAAAGTGCCAGTATAGGGGGCATTAACGCTTATTAACAAGAGTATTAGGTTAATTGGAAATTTCTATTCCCAACCATATGCCCATACAGTTTAGATTCAACTGAGGCCAGAGGAGGGGAAATGAGTTGCCAAAGCTGCATAAGCAGTCAGGGTTTAAACTCAATCCTCTGCCCTTGGGTCCAATACTCATTTGAAAATACCCAAGATTAGCTAGCCCATGACTCCAGAGTACTGGGAGTTATTTCTAGGGACTGATCGTATAAGAAACGCCAGTCTGTAGTTAACACCAGCCCTCTTCCCCTCCTCCCAGACTTCCTAATCCAATTCTGTGTTAGCCAGAGAATAAAGAGAAAACAACATCAATAGCAGTGGTATATCTAGGTGTCAATGTGTAAGAAATGAGATTTTGCTTATGTGTGGGTGCTCCTGCTTGGGTTCTCATGGTTTATTTACCAAGAGATCCTAGGCCATGGAAATAGTATAAAAAAACGAATAGATCAATCTTGAGAAAACAATATTCTGTAGCACCTTGCGTTTTGCAAAATACTTTATGCATATTAACTCATTCAGTCTGTACAACAACCCTGTGAAAATCCCCATTTTACAGATGAGGAAACAAGAGAGAACTATGTAGCTAGTAAGTGTCTGAGGTGGGCTTTGAACTTAGTTTCTCTCTTTCTCCAAGACCCATACCACCCAGCTGCCTCTCCTTCCACATGGAGGAAGAGGTGATATTTGGGTATTTTCAGAGTAACCTTTTGTTCAAGACCCACTTTAAGTCATCCTTATTCCACGAAGCCTTCTCTGACTATGCCATTTGTGATAGCTCTTCGGTATTCCTATGACCCCTAAAGTGCAGATCATATACCTCTGTACTAAATTAGATATAGCCTTGTCGTCCTCTGCTGATTTATTGTGCTGGTCGTGACTTACCTGGTAGGTGACTGGTGGAGAAACAAGGACCACTGAACCATAAGGAGGAAGCCGGCAGCTCCATGTTGACTTAGAAAACCACATATCGGCATTATCTATGTTCTGGTGTATTTTTATTTATTTAGTTAAATATTTTCCAGTTACATTGGATCTATCCTCCTCATGTTTGACATCTCTGTGTTAGATTGTAAGCTGCTTAAGAGAAAAGCTCTACGACTTCACATTTTTTCTGTATCCCCACACTGATCTTCTTCTTGTCTGAATTCCTAGAGTACATATATACATACAGAGACAGACAGATACTATCTAATGATGACTGAATTATATCATCTTGGGTTTTGTTTTTTGGGCATGTATTAATCTTCTCTTTCTAATTGGGTACTGTGTTAAGCATTTTTTACAGATATTCTTTCATTTGATCTTTGCAACCCTGTGAAAGAGGTGCTTTTGTTATCCTCATTTTACAGATGAGGAAACCGAGGCAAGCCGAGATTAAGTGACATGCCCACTCTCACACAGCTAGTGTCTCTGGGGTCAAATTTGAACTCTGGTCTTCCTACAAGCCCAGCACTCTGTGCACTATGGTGCCACCTAGCTGAAGAATGAAGCATTCTTTAAAAAAAAAAAAACAGCCCATGTAGGAATTTGTTTTGGAGACTATGCTTATTTGTTACAATGGTTTGTTTTCCTTTTATTCCTTACCAATGGGAGAGAAATATAGTGTCTTGTTAATTTAAAAAATTAATTAGGACAATAGAAATATAAATAAGACATTTCATTATTGATTAGAGAAGTACAAATCAAAAAAAAAGCTCCGAGGTATCTTCTCACACCTATCAGATTGGCAAAAATAATAAAAGGCAAAAAGTAAAAAAGAAAATGACAACTGTAAGGGGACACTCATACACTGTTGGTGGAACTGTGAATTGATCCAACCATTCTGGAGAGTAATCCAGAATTATGCCCAAAGAGTTATAAAATGGTCTTAGACCTTTAGATCCTTAGGTCCAGCAATACCACTATTAAGTTTATTTTCTAAGGTGACCAGGGAAAAAGGAAAAGAACATGTACTAAAATATGTATAGCAGCTCTTTTTGTGATAGCAAAGAATTGGAAAATGAGGGGATGGCCATCAGTTGGGGAATGGCTGAACAAGTTGTGGCATATGATTTTGATGGAGTGCTACTGCACCATAAGAAATGAACAGGTTAATGTAAAAAAAATATGGAAAGACCTACATGAAATAATATGAGTGAAATGAGCAGAACCAAGAGAACATCATATACAGTAACAGAAATATTGTTTAAAGAATGACTTCCAGAGAAAGATCTGATAAATGCAATAAATAAGTCAAATGATGCTTTCTCTTGTGTGGGGAAGGAAGAAAGGGAGGGAGATCCCTGGTAATTTTAATGTAACAAGCAAGTCAATTAAAAAAGGGTAAAGATTTCCATAAAAATAATTAAACCAACAAAAAAGTCTAGGTTTTGAATGACTGATCACCTGCGTTTCCTCTTCAGAGTCCAACAACAACAGACTAGAAAGGTGGTAACCCCAGATGCCATTGTGCGCATGCCTTTTAGTATCATGACTTTTTGTAAGTGCCAAGTATTGACCTTCATGTATCCATGTTTCCTTACCAGAAGCAAGAATGGGGATTGCCGGAAAGAACACCGGGAGAGAAGCCGCAGTCCCATTGAACGTGCTGTGGCTCCCACCATGAGTCTGCATGGCAATCACATGTATGCCTCCATCCCCAGCATCACCATGGAGCAACCTCTTGCACTGACCAAAAACAGCATGGATGCCAGCAGGACAGTTGGCATCTCCCCAACATTGACTCCTGTGGAACGCCAGCAGGTATGTCACCGAATGTGTTTAGTAGCATTCTTCTGAGGAGGCCCTGAGCTTCCCTAGACTGTCTAGGATCTTTCCAAAGCCTTCCAATGGAGGTATTCTCTGGGATGTCTGTAGACTTGGGCTTTGCTTTCTGTTTAGGATGGTGTACATAGTCTTCAAGTGACAAGGTAGAGATCAGACAAGGGGCATGTTAGGAAGAAGGGTCAGATGGATGTATGGTTAGGGGTTAATTAGACAGACTTAAAATTAAGGTAACTCAGATTGTGCTGCTTTGGTGGTTGGGGAAATGGGGTAACCAGAAGCCCTTTACATGTAAAACCACTGTTTAGGCATGGCTGCTAGTTTACCTGGTAACTTGAGCCATTTTCCTTGGCTTCTTTGAAGCCTCAGTTTCCTCATTTGTACAATGATGGGATGGCATCATCCAAGCAATTTCTTTAGTTCTAAACGTCTGCTTGGACCTACATTTCTGAGATGAAAGCAGGAGAGAAGGGAAGCCTTCAGGAATTTGTTCTTCAGAGGTTGTTGTGCACAGTATGGAAGCATCTTAGCCTTGGGAGGGGCTGTCCAGTCTTTGGTTTTCATGACCATAGACGAGCCTGATATGGTGGCAGATACAAAGAGAGAGAAGATGTGTCTGCTTATGTTGAGTATGCAGCAGGCAGGGGAGGGCAGTGTCCTTCCCTGTGCTGGCTCTCCAATCTCCCAGCATTTTTATTAAGGACCTTCCGAGGCTGGGCACCACGTGAGGCGTGGGGTAAAGCTTGTCCACTCCTGCTTGAGGTGGGAGATGGTAGCCAAGAGTTCAGAACTGACGTGTGTGCTCAGCATTTTGCTGGAATGGTTTTTCCTTTTCCTTGTTAAAAAGCACACACTCAAACCAGCTATGCTACAAATGGTCCTCACTTGGACAAGCTTTGGCTGCCTCAACAGTGCTATCCAACCTAATGGCAGGGCTGCCATTTTTACAGTCAGCTTTTCCCTCCTGCACAACTTTGGCTCATTGATGACTGAAAAGGAAAAGTCCCTGGTGTCCCGTGTTAGTGGAACCGCCCATTCTAGACTAGTTGCCAGCCCTGCCCCAATTATGCTGTTCTCCTCTAGGCGTTTTTCCTAGCCTGCATCCCCCTGACCTTCAGCCCTTTCATTGTTCATCTATTTCCAGGGACTTGCTTTGGTTTCATTTATTTGACTACGTATTTCCTATGACTGTTTGGCCCAAGTGGAAATTTAGCAAGAAGTGATATAGGCACAGGGAAAATACAAGAGAGAAATAGCTTTGTGGCTCCCCGTCACTGGGTCAGGGAGGACAGGCTGTGCTGAAGGAGGGCCCAAAGGGGCCAACAACAAACAACTCCCTCTACAGCGTGGAAATGTGACTGATGAAACAAACTGGCATGGGCAAATTGCTTGAACCCTAAGATAGAAGTGGATTATGGAAGGTGACGTAGGTACATTGTGTCCTTATGAATAGCAGCTACGGAAACGTATGTTGGACCTAGTGAAAATGTGCAAGGAGTCTCAGGATGGGGTGCTTTGAAGGCACCAATAATGAAGATGAGGCTGAATAAAGTACATTTTTGAAAAATGTAACAGCAGGAGACTCCACTCCTTGCTGGGGTTTTTTAAGGCTGCCTAGGTTAGCCGTCCATGCAGAGAAACTGCCTGAGGTGAAAAAACTGGATTAGAAGCCACCAGATCCTTGTGATCATGGGCCATTGACTTTGAGCTTCTGTTCCCTTATCTGCAAAAGGAGGTTGGACTAGGTCATCCTAGAATGGAAGATTATTAGAGCTGATCCTTGAGGGCCCCTTGGATTTATTTTCTAGTCTGATCTCCCTTTCCCTACACTTCCCACCCCCTCACCTCCCTTTTAGCATTTTCAGATTCCAAATGGGACATGTTTTCAGTGGTGGTGGGAATGTGAAGTATATGCATGCATGTGTATATGTGCACAAGCTTGCCAGGGTTCCCCATGGACTATCTCGTTTTTTCCTGCCAAGCCAGGAGAATGTCATAGGGTTGGAAGGTCATTGGAGAGGATTGCTAGGCTGTACCCCACAGAGAGAAGACTGGAGAATGCCATGAGAAGTTAGGTTATTCTCAGCTCTCTGGGCTTTTGGAGGAAGAGGTTTCATAAATAGGAAGACCCAAATTTTTTTTAAGAATATGAACAATTCAGACAGTAAATTAGGTTATAAGAGCGCAGAGTTACCTCAGATGTTGGGTTAGCTGTGAGCAGCAGTGGTTTCTTTCTTTTTCTGGCCAAGGCCCCATTTTGTATTCTACAAAATATCAATCTCTCCTGAGCCCACAAGAAAAGAAAGATGGCACAGCCTCTGAATGAATGTAGATTAGAAGTTGGGAGAGTTACGTTCAAGTCCACAAACAATTCAGACACTCCATCCCAATGAGATTTGTGTTGATCCGTCCATACTCAGTCCTTTGACTTCTTTTTGATGTATCCTTGGGGAAGCAACTATGTCTTATTTTCTTCTCCTTTAAAACGAGGTGGTTGGAGTAGATGATCTCCAAAGGCCCTTCTGCCTCTAAAGCTATGACCCCACCATGAACATTGCCTAATGCAGTGTAATTGTGCACACACCCACTACATCCATGGGTACCCAGGAGCTTGGAATGATGCTATCATTGGAGTTTGGTGGGATGTACAGGCACCTTTGACATGTGTGATATGTTTTATCAAAGTCAGCTAAGGGATGACTCTCTGTATATCCAAAGCCCATTCCAGGCTGACTCCAATTTTTCTTGGGTGACACACAAATGTAACTACAAGGGCCTTTGCAGCAGGGATTTCTTTCAGAGACTTTTAGACTGGAGGCTCTCTGTATTCCTCCCACCACATAGAACCCCTCCCACAAAAGGCTCCATGGAAATTTGTGCACGTCTTCAGGGGGTAATTGTGACCACAGGAGAAATTTTGACTTGGCCAGGTTACATTAACGTGGAGGACTTCCTGATAGAGGAAAAATGGCTCAGAAGGGATTCATATTTTGTAGAATCCAAAATGGTAGCCAAGGACAGAAAAGAGAAGAAGGCTATCCCCTGGCTAGGCCCTCCATAAATCGCAGCCTTCTTCCTTAACTGCCCAGATTCTTCTCTAAACCTGCCCACCCTGGATTTGTTCAGCCTGAGGTTTCAGACTCTGAGGTTTTAGCTGAGGAATAGAAAACTACTAAAAAAAAGTCTGTTTTCAAACTGTTATAGCAGACAATACTATTCTTTGGCTTTGTAAAGTGGTGGATGGGTCACAGGAAGGAGAATGCTAATAACTAGTCAGTTTAACTCAACAAACAGTGATTAAGAGTTTAGTGCACCGGCCTGGGGACTGAGCCTACCCTCTGGAAGGGTCGGTGATGGTAGCTAGCACTTATATGGTACTTTGAGGTTTGCAAAGTGCTTTACAGACATTGGTTTAGTTTATCCTCATAGATACCCTGGGAGGTGGGTGCAATTATTATCTCCATTTTATATATGAGGAAACTGAGGCTTAGGAAGGCCAGGGAACTTGCCCTGGATCACAGAGCTAGTAAGTGTTTGAGAGCCAGTATTTGAACTCGTCTTCCCTGACTCCACGTTCAGCACTCCGGCCATGGTGCCTCCTTCTTGCCTTTGGAGATCCAAAGTCAAATCAACCTCTTCTCTCTTCATTCCTTATGAAGTACATCATGCCTCAAGCTTGGATGGAACGGAGTTCATTTCAGGTGGCTCCTTTTGAGGGGAGGAGGGACAGCTAGTTGCCAGCATTTTTGCCAATGAACTAACTTTTTTTCCTCTCTTGCTCTGCATCTTTAGAACCGCCCCTCAGTTATCACCTGTGCCTCTGCAAGCAACCGTAACTGCAACCTCTCCCACTGCCCCATTGCCCACAGTGGGTGCGTCTCATCTACACCAGCAAACTACAGGCGGCCCCCAAGCAGTAAGTGAACTCTGCTCTTTCCCCTTCACTTGGGGGCAGTGGGTGGGGAACAGTAACAGAGCAGGGGGAAACCCTGTTGGTTCAGAAAGTGCTATTTACCTAGTTTCTAAATGATACCTCTGAAAAAAGGTTTTAAAAATTCTATAGTCACCACACCACCCCTTTGTTGTGGAAGAGATGACTAAGAAACCGCCTTTGTTGTTCATCACCAGCACTGATTTACTTCATGCTTTTCATATTTCTAGTCCCAAAACGATTTTATTGATATTTTGTTTCGACACAACCGACACTTCCCAACGAACTTTCCCACAAAATACATCCGCTGTGAACCACTGTGGAACACTGCCTAATCCGGGGACTGGGAATGAGACTTGGGAAACTACACAACTTTCAGTAGAAAGGATCTTGCTTTAATCTAAGGAGTGGGATCAACACGGTGTCCTGTTCTACATAGATGTTTTTGCCAGCAGATTTGCATTGGGTACATCCATTGTACATGGCCTTAGTAAGCTTCCAGGCTAATTGGAGAACTGGGATAATTAGTAAATGACCAATAATAGTAAATAACGAGGTGTTGAGCTGTGTGGAGTACAGGAACAAGTACTGTGAATCGCCCAGGGAAAGAGGTGTGGGAGGGAAATGAGGGATGGTGGAGGAGGGAGACAAGAGAAGTCTCTGCCCTCTGAAATGTTAGAATCTAATCCAGGCAGGCAACATCAGCCCACCGGAGGTGGAATGTTTAAGTGCCAGATGAAGGATAAACAGCCTTAGAAGTTCAAGGGGCCAGGATTCCCTGTGAGCTGGGCTAGTCAAGGATGGAAAATTCTAGCCCTTTTATTGCATATTTGGTTCCCCCCTCTGGGAAGATTTGGGATATTACCTGAGAGTCTTTGACTTTCTAGTAGGCAGGTGAAGCCCAAAGTTGTTCCTTAAATGACGTATGGAGGAGATGCAGGTTGGGGGGCATGGGGTGCGGTGTGGGCAGGGTTCTCAACATGTGCTGCCTGCCCTTCCTTCTAGCTACCACTGCATGCGACCCTGTGGTGGAAGAGCACTTCCGTCGGAGCCTCGGCAAGAACTACAAGGAACCGGAGCCCGTGGCAAACTCTGTGTCCATCACGGGGTCGGTGGACGACCACTTTGCCAAAGCACTGGGCGACACATGGTTGCAGATCAAGGCTGCCAAGGATGGGGCGTCCAGCAGTCCCGAGTCCGCTTCCAGGAGAGGGCAGCCGCCCAGCCCTTCTTCCCACATGGTCAATCACAATCACTCCCCCTCTGTTGTCTCCTGAAGAGAGGACCACCATCGCCTCCTCTCCTGGAGAACAAGTGAATCTGCATGGTTTGCCTGAGCTTTGAACAGTCGATGCTTAAATGGAAAATAGTGTGGGGATGGGGGTAGGGGACGGGTGGGGGTGGGGAAAGGTTAGTTTGCAACGTCTTTTTTTTTTTTGTACTTGCTTGGTATTTGTACAAGGGTGCCCTCAAACATGATAGCAGGAACTACGTGTGAAACATCCGTATAATGTAGCATCCTTACTTCCTGCCTCAGTTACCAAAGAAACCTCTGATGCAGGTCTGCTGACCCTCTGAAAGGAACCGAAATCTGCAATGCGCACGCGCGGCTTGCTTGCTTGCTCACTGAAAGCCATGATGACAGGTGGTTGACCCAAAATGCTTTGTGCTTTCAATTAGCTTCTCGAGACTAGACTTGTGGTTGCTCCCATTGCTTTCTTCGTTCAGTCATTTTGTATGTATATACTTGAAAAGAACTGTCATGTATGATTTGCACTATTGGAGGAGGACTAGTTGCCTGGCAACTTTAGGCAAGATGCTAGTATTCTGAGGGCAAACTGCTGAAAACAAGGGTTTAAGAACGACGTTTCTGTCCATTGGTGTGTGTATTCTCGCTCTCGCTCTTTTTTTTCCCCAACAAAACCGCTTGGAAGAGGAAGTCTCATACAGGTTATAGGTCTTTCTCTCTAGTTTTCAGGTGCTTGGTGCTTGCAACTGGACTGCATTACTCGACCGAACACGGGCATTTTAGTTTTTCTAAACACTGCAGTTTGTTAGACTAGAGCTGAGGTTGGAGGGTTCAATAGTGCTTTAAAAGATGCATGTTTTATGGAAAAAAATAGCTGGTATCTATTAATGTATAGACAGTTTTAAAACCATAATACTTACTAGCTTCTGTTCAGAATTAGTTTATTTTTGTCAGTTACAGTCCTAGATATACTCACTGCTGGTACAGTTGTACTCGAAGATTTTTGTATTTGGTATTCACTTTACTCACAGCTGGCTCTGGAGGGAATTCCCAGACGGCCCTCCTGAGCAGAGCGCTTCGGTAGATGATCATCCCGGGTTGGCCCAGGGCCGTCGTCATCAATTTTTGCGCAGCGTTCTGTGTTTTCGACAGATTTGCTTCCTGAGGCTTCAGGATTTGTCCTCAAACTCCCCTAGATGCAGAAACTGCTCCCTTCCAACTCTTGGCTGAACAACAGATTAAGGACAATCTGTGAAGCGATGTTTTTTGTGCTTACTCGTAAGCCTGGGCCAAGGCAATGTACATTCCTCCATTAGAAGACTTTATACAGTTATTACTGCATTTATTCTCATTTGCTATATTAATAGCTACTAACTAGAAATTAGGGAAAGAGGAAAGCATGGCAAACACCACGGCTGTGGAAGTGACAGCAGCTTCTCTTTATTTTTCTTATTAAATGACACCCCTGGCCCTCACCCCCCCCCCCCTTCCCTTTTGTCACCTTCCCCTTCCCCGTACGACATTCCAGCCTCCCCCCAGTGCGGTTCCATCAGGAGCCTTGGATCCTGGGTCACCTGGCCAGACCCGGGGCACTCTAGGAAATTGCTGCTGAGTTGTATGGTGACGGCACAACTCGTGACCTCGCATTGGGGCCATCGTCACTTGTTTTCAGTTGGAGGAGCTTGAAGTGGAGCTGTTAAATTTGGAAAGGGTGCAGGGCGGGATGAAAAGCGGCTCGGCTCTCCCTTGCATTCCTAGGGAGGGTGGCTGGTGCCGAGGTGGCGTTGCTGTTGTTATCGCTGGTTTTGTTTTTGAGGGAGTGTCTCTCTCTGCACCCCAACTCCCCTCGTCCCCCCACCGCCCCACTTCCCGTACATTTCACTACCGTCTTTCTGGTAGTCGATGCTTCCTTGCTTTGGCATTCAGGCCCCTACTCTCTGTAGGAAAACCATTGAGAACACTTTTTTTTATATAGGGAACTTTAAGACCATCATTACGCTGTGCGTAAAGAATGTACAGAGAAATTTGTAGGTATTTTTTGAGGAACAATTAATTTGTTAATGATATGTAGCTATTTAATTTTTCCCTTTCCTATTGTAATCATTCATTTTTTTGTTTGTTTGGAGAAAAAAGTTGATCTTTTTTTGTTTTAGAGTTGTCTGTGATAACAGTCAAAGTGCAGGAACACAGTTATTCTATGAGAACACCGCATCTGCATTAATAGCCACTAGTTTATCGCTACAGGCTACTGAGTGTTGTAACAGGAAAATACTAACACTGTAGATGGATTCTGTGGACAGTGTGACTCCCAATGACATTTCTGGAACAACAACGTGGTGAAGACCAGGAAAGCAAACAGTGTCAATAAGAGCTGGGTCCCTGGGGCGATGACTTATCTGCGATAGGTCACGACAGAGGTGGGATGGGACAGATTGAATGGGATAGGACAAGCCCTGGCCCAAATGCTCTGACTGAGCAGCGTGGGGAGAGGGGAACCAAACATTTCACGGGGAAGGAATGAGCTCCCTGATCTAAAAAAAGCACAGTGAAGTTTCTTCACCAAGCTGAGCTATCTGCAGTTCATTCTGGACCATTCTCTCCATGTTTGTAAATCTGTAATATACCATTCTCTGTGGCCTGTTTCAC
Organism: Monodelphis domestica; assembly: GCF_027887165.1. Classification (NCBI taxonomy): domain Eukaryota; kingdom Metazoa; phylum Chordata; class Mammalia; order Didelphimorphia; family Didelphidae; genus Monodelphis; species Monodelphis domestica. The sequence goes on along the minus strand of NC_077233.1, from coordinate 54,632,954 downwards.
CTGAATGAAGAAGAAAAAAAAAGGTTTGGCAGGCCATCTTTTTTTGTACTTAAAAGTAGCCTTAAAGAACAATAAAGTGCTCTTAAAACCATGCGCTCGTTTCCGATTCTTCTTGCTTGAAGTCACTTCTGGGAACGGGAAGGGAGGAGGGGTGATCGGGCTGCCCTGGGGGATGGGGGGGGGACACGGCTCTGGCACCCTTGAGAATCTTGGGCCTGTGTTGGCAGCTGCCATGAAACAAAGAGGCTCTGCCTCCCAAAGAGGGCACCCCCCCGCCCCCCGACCTTCAGAGACGGGACCCATTACACTGTAACACGCACAGGAGGTAGACTCCCAAGGCCACGGTACCAGCAAGGGGACTACGGGACGGTCCATTGGGAGAGTGCACGGTGCTTTTGTAAGTCTTAAAAAGTGCCATGTAAATGGCAGCTTCTAGCTCAAGTAGGGGTGCCTAACCTGGGGTCTGGGAACTTGGCTTTGTTAATTGTTTTTTAATGTTTTGATAGCTGTGTCCATTGCATTGGTTTCCCTTTTGTGCATTTAAAAACATTCTTTGGAGGTTTATTGTTGCCCTCACCAGCCTGCCAGAGGGGTCCATGACATAGAGAAGACCTTGAAGAACTCCCTAGTCCCCACCCAGGCTCTGCAAACCTTATTCTTATGGCTCCAACCAAAGGCTTGGAAGGGAGGCGTGGTGCTGCCTTTGGATAGACCAATAGCTGGGGAAGGTATTTATTTACTAAGCACTTAGGATGTGTCAAGCACTGGGCTAAGTGATGGATCCACGAATGCCATACAAAAGGGCTCAGGCTGGTGTACAACCATGCCAAGGGGGCGCCCTCAATGACTTCCCAGGTAATGGGCATTGTTGGTCCAGATTTGATGGCAGCCTACATCACTCCTGACCTTTTTAATCCTCCTAAAAAGAATTTTGATACAGCCATCACTTTGCAGTAACCAATACCCTACCAATTGGATCTGCCCATCAGAAAAAAGTGAAAACCCCAGAATATATTGGTGGCATTGGAGCCACACTGACATAAGTTGGAGTCTGAACCATGAGAGCAGCCACCCAACTGGGTGTCCCTCGTGCCTTGGCCTGAAGGCTGCCCACTCCCCCCCCCCCCCCCCGCCACCCCCCCATTCTCCCAAGCCAGTTCATGAGCGCGGCAGGGTAGGAGTTTGCCTTAGATCCCAGGGGTCCAAGATTCCTTGGGTTGAGAGTATGGAATAGAATTCTTTCGAGGTGCCCGAGAAAGGTGGTGGTATGAGGGGGCAACAGGGGGCTTTCCCACTAGAATGAAGGTGAGGAAGCATCGGAGCCACCCCACACTTCTAAAATAGACATCGTTTCTTAATGAAATGACGATGCTCTGATGGCCACAGAAATGAGCCTGAGGATGGCGTTTCTAGCATTGATAATGTCCTGATACTTGATTTGGCCCATGGCAGTCAGAGGACCAAGTCTGGGCAGGATGAGCTGGGTCATCCAGGGGCCAATTCACCGAGCTTCGGCCTGGCTGGGCTCTTGACACCGATGGTGTGGGCCCCCTTGGGGCCTCCAGCCTAGCAGGAGGGTGACATTCCTTTGTCTTCTCTGGGTTAGCTGGGCTTCTCTGTTGACTGGCTGCTCCTCAGAGGACTTTCCTTTGCCTCTCTGTTTTACAGTGTTTACAAAATCCTTTTCCTACGTGCCTAGATCCAAGATCTTGCAGGGCACAAATGGGCCACAGGGTTACCCAAGCTTCCTCTGGGGCTTTTCACCACCACTACCACCATCGTCATTCAAAACATTGCCCGGAAGATGGCGTAGGACTGTGGGTCCCCTGACCCAGGTGCCGTGCCCCTGGGATGCCCTGATCTCCGATGCCCTGGGATGGGAATACATGGAGGACAAAGGGCATCTGCATATGTACTGGATCAACGGCCAGTTAGCAGCAAACGCTAATGCCTCTTCTGGAGTCGTCTGGCTGGTGCTTTATGGAAACCAAAAGACAAGAAAACCCCAGCTCCCCTCCTCGCGTTGCGAATGCTGGGGGGCAGCAGCTGGGTCCTGCAGGGGGTAGATGCTGGGCTTGGGTCGGGAAGACTGTTGGAGATGGGATTCAGACACTTCCTGTGCCAGCCCGGGCAAGTCACTGCTGCCCGCCTCGCCTCCTCTGGGGCTGACGGGGGATAACGAGAGCCTCTATGTCCTAGGGCGAATGGGAGGCCAGATGAGACATCGGGGCTGGGCAAACACTGGCGAGCTGACAGCCCCACTGATAAAAGCGCTTGTCTTTCCCTCCTTTCTTGAGTCGGTCCTGAAAGACGTCATCCTGACCCCAGTCATGCCTGTGGCCAGTGTCCCCTGTGCCGCTGAGGGAAGCTCCAAGGCTACCTGACAGTGCTGGCTGGGGCAGGTAGGAGAGGTCATTCTAGGTGCAGGTGGGCTTCCGGGGCCCCAAGGATTTGCCTCACTGTTGGCCGAGGGCGGCGATGCAATCTGACGGCTGTCATTTGAAAACAATTTCAGGAGGAAAAGCCCATCCTGTACTTGTTCCACCCTGATCCCTTGGTAGGAGGCCCCCTGGCACCACGGGCAGCATTCTTGTGGCTGAGCACCTCAAAAGGCATCAGACGAGGATCTCCTTTGAGCAGAGACCCCCCCATGTCGGAGGCTTCCCTTTCCCCCCGCCTTGGGTCTTTGGGGAGTGGGCTCACGGGCATCACCCCAGGGGACATGCAGTCTTCCCACAAATATGTTACGAGAAGGGGAGGCCTCCCTGGGGTGTCCGATCCTTCTGAGGAAGCCACCTTGATCAAGAAGTGAGTTTTTAGAGAGAAACAAGTCCAGCTACGGGAGAAGCATCTCCATGTCCCCAGAGAAGGGGAAGGTAGGTGGACGGCTGGCTGGGTTGGGAAGGGAGAGGCGGGCGTGGGGTGACGGGATCTGGGCCGTTGAGTCCCCAAAGCCTGCAAGGATACCTGGAAACACACAGCCCCCGAGAGAAGCGAGGAGGCGAGAATGCCAGCTGGGCCAGCAATGAATGAAACCAGCACACAGGGCTCTGCTAGCTCACTTTAATCCCCATTTGCACCCTTTCGTATGGCTTTCATTGCACGGGGTGGCAGTGCCCTGCCCTGCCCTCCCCAGGCCCCGTCCTTACCCAGTGCCAGGCTAGGTTGCTTCTCTGGAGCAGGGCTCGGGGACGAAAGCACCCGAAGTTGACGTCCGTGGGCTTCCCTCTCACTGGGTGAGCCTGCCCACAGGCCAGAAGCCCAAGGCCGGTTATACTGGCCACAAGGACTGCTGGAGCTGGACGGGACTTTAGAACTAGCTCGCCAAGCTCAGCCCCTTCATTTCACAGATTAGGAAACTGAGGGATGAGGGCTTGCTATGATCAGAGCTTGCTGGTGAGGACTGTGCTATGGAATGCCACAGGTTTGTGTCTGGCCTTTACTGCCTTGGAATGGAGGGAGAGGAGAGCAGGCCAGGTCACGGTCTGGGACTGCCCACGGGGGAACTGGCTCCCTGTTGGCAAGCTTGTCGCTGAGCCAAGCTCGAGATACTGGCAGAAATGGCTTTCCGTCCCCATCTTGCCCTCTTAGGGCATTGGGTGCTGTGCCTTACACATGGCCAGAGATGAGGGGCAAGAAGGCCCTATTGGGGAAAAGTGTTATTGCTGTGCTTTTGGCCCAGGGTGGGCTCCGAGGGCCCTCGGGGAAAGGCCCCTGGTCTCCTGGAACACAATCGCCTGGTTCTGGGCACTGTACGCCAAACCCAGGGGGTCTGGGAGAACACTAGCACTCCTGGTCCAGGAGAAGAGGGAGGCGGGTGGGCTTCTGTACCTCCTTGCCTGCTTGGGGGGTCCCCACCCTCCCCCCGGTCTTCTACAAGGAACAAGAGTATGGTGTGAACATTCTCTTCCCAGCTGGCATCACGGACACCCGCGTTTGCTAAAGGGAAGGAATGAGGCGGGGGCGGGGCAGCATTCTTTGAAGGGGGTCACAATGCACAAAGGGATCTATTTCTGTTTCTGTCCAGGCCTTTTCTTAATGCTGCAAACCAGAGACGGGCAGACCATAGGCCAGGGCTGTTTTGCTCCTGCAGAGTAACGGGTTCTCCCCGCCCGGGGGATCCCCGGCACTTTGGATAGCAACTTTTCCCAAGGCGAAGGACCAAGGGAAGTTTGAGGGAGGGGATCAAAGCGGTACGTCGCAGAAATTCCAAAGCAAAACAGCCCAGGACAGATGGGAAGAGTGAAGGAGAAAAATGGAAACTGCCTATTACGTGGAGCAGGTATGTGCGTGACCCATGAGTCACGGCGCAGAAGATACACAAGGAGCAAGCATTTGTCTGCAAAAACCTCGTCTCCAGAGGAAGTCAGGACGCAGAGGTGGGCAGAATCCGTGCTCCCAGAGCCGCAGTCTAGCTTGAGGCCCAGAGGGCGCATCGACTGCAGACACCAGCTGGGGCTGGAGGAGAAGCAGGCCAGGCAGGGAGGTGGTGGCTAGTGGACACTTTGGGTGGCTGGAGGCCACCAGGAGTCGGTCCCTGCTTCAGATGGTGTCATCGTCACTCATGTCCCAGATCTGCAAGGAGAAGACAGCAGCAAAGGGTTACTTAGCTTAGGGAAAACCACTGGCTTCTGAGTCGATTCAACAAGCAAGTCTTGGATTCTAAATGGGATTTTTGGATATCTAAAGGAAAAAAAAATCCAGTCTCACTTAAAAAAATAAAAAGGGGAGCAAAGCAGATCCTAAAAGAGCAAGAAATTAAACCAAATAGGAGCCAAGAAGGTCCTGGGGGTGTGGGAGGGAAGGTGACTGCGTGCTACCTGCTTCCTGTCCGGGACTTTGCCCCTTCTGCTTCCCAGATCGTCACAGGCACTGTCTGGAATGCCCTCCCTTCCTCCCCTAGGCAGCCTTCCTTGACTCTGCGGCCTCAGCACTTTTTTCCTTCTTGGAACCACTATTTCTCCATCTCTGCTCATGTTCTGTCCAAGAGGCCCTTTAGTACATGTGGCTGAATGCAGCACCTTCCTGTGCGAGGAAGGAACAATGGCCCTGGGGTCAGAACAATGGCCCTGGGGTCAGAAGGCCGGAGAGCCAAGTTCCCTGTCCAGGCTCTGGTCACGGGGGACTCGACCACTCCGTATCAATCTAATGGCCTTTACTCCCTATTGTTGGGAGGAAAGTGCTTTGTAAGCTATCGAGTCACATAAAAATGAACTATGAGCATCCTAGACTGGAATGAAGGCTCCGAGAGTCCAGATGGATTGTCTATTTATTTGGAGGAAACGCTTCCTTTCTGTTTTAGTATCAGCCCTAAGGCAGAAGGGCGATAAGGACTAGGCAATGAGGGTGAAGTGACTTGTTCAGGGTCTTGAAGGCAGGCAGTATCTGAGGCCACATTTGAACTCAGGTCTTTCTCCTAGCACTTTATCCATTGGGCCACTGAGCTGCCCTGGATCATATTCCATTTCAAAACTAAAGCAAGCAATTTTTAGATAAAGAAATCAAAGCTATTAATAAGCACATGAAAAAGTGCTCTACTTATCTCTTATAATCAGAGAGATGCAAATCAATACAACTCCTCCCACCTAGCAGATTGGCTAACATGTCAGCAAAGGAAAGTAATGAATGCTGGAGGGGTTGCAGCAAAGTGGGGACACTGATGCATTGCTGGTGGGATTGTGAATTGATCCAACCATTCTGGAGGGCAATTTTTGCGCTAAAACACTGTCTGCCCTTTGATCCAGCCATAGCACTGCTGGGTCTGTACCCCAAAGTGATAATAAGGAAAAAGACTTGTACAAGAATATTCATAGCTGCGCTCTTTGTGGTGGCCAAAAATTGTAAAACGAGGGGATGCCCATCAATTGGGGAATGGCTGAGCAAATTGTGGTATCTGTTGGTGATGGAATACTATTGTGCTAAAAGGAATAATAAAGTGGAGGAATTCCATGGAGACTGGAACAACCTCCAGGAAGTGATGCAGAGCGAGAGGAGCAGAACCAGGAGAACATTGTATACAGAGACTGATACACTGTGGTGCAATCAAATGTAATGAACTTCTCTACTAGCAGACATGCAATGAGCCAGAACAATCCTGAAGGACTTAGCAAAAAGAGTGCTATCCACACTGAGAGAGGACTGTGGGAGTAGAAATGCAGAAGAAAAATATCTGATTTATCACCTGTTTATATGGATACATGATTTGGGGTTTGGTTTTAAAAGACTGCTCTGTTACAAAAATGAATGATAGGGACATAGAATGAATAATGATACATGTACAACCCAGTGGAATTGCTGGTCCGCTCCAGGAGGGGGGAGGGAAAGAACATGAATCGTGTAATCATTGAAAAGTAAAAATATATAAAAAACCTAAAAACTTTGAACCTCTCCAAAGAAAATAAATAAAAGATTTCCTTTCTGACCTCCATCTTTCTCCATGGTCACTGGGGTCAAGCATGCCTATGGTAATAAAGCCTCTAGGGGACCAAGGTGGGAAGAGCCTTGAGCAGTCTTGAGTCTTTAGGTGACAGACAAACCTTGATTCTTTCTCCTGTTTCCCTCGGAGTGTGCCTCCAGTAACCTGGAACAAGCCCCATCTGAAAGGGGCTCTTGGTTTGGCTGGGAGAGTCCCAGGCAGGTCCCCGGCACTGGCCCGGAGCCATCTGGAGCAGCCCCAGGAAGTGTAGTCGTAAATGACGTGCCCCAGAGGTTGCTCAGAGCCCAGGGGTTCTGTGCCTTATATGTGCTGTGGACCCCTTGGGCAGTGTGATGAAGTCTCGGGACTCCTGAGAATCAGGTTTTGAAAGTTCATAGTCAAAGGCAATGTAAATGTCCGTTAGAGTTCAGTAAGCTTACAGATGCTCCTCAAATCTTTCTACGAGTGGGGCCTGTGGAGCGCAGGTTAAAAAACCCCTTCTCTAGAGCCAGCCCAAACTGGCCCTTTCCTGGAGAAGCTGTGGTTCTGAGGAACGTTGCAGGGTTGGGGAGGGAGACCTTGTCGTGGGCCCTGGCCCAAATGAACAGAGCACAAGGGGTCAGCCATAGTAACTGAACGTGGGAGAACAAAGACCTGGAGGGGTCTCACTCTCTTGAAAGAACTTGGCCTCCACTGGAACTGCCTGAGAGGTCCAGGCAACAGGAAATGCCTGTTCCCTCGGTGATGCCCAGTTTCCTGACCTTTGGATGGACAGGCCCTTGTGAGTCCCTAGGTCAAGCCCCGCACATTTTATAGAGGAGAAGCCACGGCTTGCATTTAGACAGCCATTAGGGGAGAGGCAGTCTGTGTGGCGGAAAGCACCCCGGATTTGGAGGCAAGAGGCCTGGGGTCCATCTCGGCTTCTGCCAGCCTCAGGCGAGTCACTGCCTGTCTGAATGTCACTGCCCATATGTGTGAAATGAGAAGGCTCAAGCAGATGACCTCTGAGGGCTCTTCCAAAAGGAGTCCCCTGGATCCACTGGAAAAGGAAATGGCAAACCACTCTCGTGTCCTTGCTAAGAAAACCCCACGGAGTCATGAAGGGTTGGACACGACCGAACAACAGCAGCAAGGGCCCTTCCAACTTGAAAAAGTAGAGCTGAGGAACCTGGCCTGAGCAGGGCCCACGGTCAGCAGCAGAGACCTTGACCACCGTGCCCGTATCCTGCAGGACTGCCCACTGACCCAAGGACAGCCCTGCCAAAGAGCGCAGCGAAGGGAACCTTTTTACTAGGATTTGCAATGCCTCCACTCCGAGAGATTGGTTATTTGAGCCCGGCCCTGCTGGACCTCTGAAACCTCCAGGCCTCACTGTGTCCCCAATTCTCTGGAGGTCTGTTCACTGACTGCGTATACAGCTCTTCAGGATTCTGAGAATGGGTTGCAACATAGCATGAATGTGAATGGAACAGTCTGTTTGCACACGCATTTCCACCTTGCTGCCTTGGGTAAGGGACTGAGGCTGTGCCAAGGTAAACACAACCCCCTGGGCTGGTCTTTCAAATCTATCTTAATAGAGGAATGAAGCACATCTCTCTTTCGATCTAGACTACCTGCCACTTCTGTCTTTTCTCTCATGAGCAAATAGCCCGTTAGGAATTCTCTGGGGAGAGCAGAGGGTCTGCTGGAACGAGCCAGGCAGAAGACCCAGGCCACAGTCTCCCCCCTGTGTCGTGCCTCTCTCCTGCCTCCCCATCTTTGGCTGTCAAATGAGGTCCAAACTACAGGTCTCTGAGCTGCTAGGACTCTGCTCTAGTCAGAAGATGGCTCATTCTCCAAGGCCCCTTTTCCATCTCAGCCTTTTGCCCTACATCATTCCTCAACCTTGGAAGATGCCACCTCCCCGTTTTCAATGGCCATTTGTTGAAGTCTGTCCTTGTCCGAAATATCATCTCCTCCACGGACTAATCACTCTTCACATTTCTCATAGAAGTTAGCCCAGATTTCTTTTGCCTCTATTACTTGGATTATTTTATCTCTGCATTTGTTCTCCTTATTAGCTTCATAATAATACTTGTTATTGTCGTAAACATAGTTAGCATTTATATTATTTTAATGTTTGCAAAAGTACATTATCATCCCATTTTTATCCTCACACAAAGCCTTGTGGCATAGGTACTATTATTATTTCCATTCTGCACATGAGGAAATGGAGACTGACTTGTCCAGGATCATATAGCTAGTAAGGATAGGAAGCAGGATTTGAATTCAGGTCTTCCTGTCTCTAGGTCTAGGACTCTATCCATTACACTTGACTGCTTAAGTTAATGAAAGACTATTATTTTTTCATTGCTGTGGCCTAATGCTTAACAGACATTTCTTTAAATTGGGGAAACTGAGGCATACAGAATTTTGGCAACTTGCAGAGCTAAGATTCAAGCCTAGTCTTCTGACTTTAAATCGAATGTTCTTCCCAGTCTATCTGAATGACCCTTGGGGTCCCTTGGAGCTCTGGCCTTGTTTGTTTCTCTGATATATGTGTGAGTGACAGGCACAGACTGAAGAACCTCTGCCTGTAGCACCCTGGATTGGGCCACTGTGCCTGGAGGGTGGAGAAGTACTGGTGTCCCCCAAAGTCAGCTGGGGAGGCTGCCCATTAGGTGAGAGATGTGGGTAACTGCACTCGAAGACAGGCTGACACCAAACTCCCTGCCTCTGAGATGGGTTGATGCTCATCAGGCTCCGTGGCCTGGATGGCATGTGGGGTGGGCCAGTGGCTCGAGGGCACTGGGGCCGAGCCCAAGATACCCTGTTCCTCTGTGGCAGCTGCCCGGAGCCTCTTCATTTATTCCTCAAACACGGTAAGAAGGAGGGAGAGGAAGGGAGCCTATAGGATGTGACTCACAGGATACCAGGACAGCCCCTGCCCACTGACTTGGCACTGAAGCCTGAAACCCTCCCATTACCAGTTTAGTGCTTGGCATCTTGTTTGTACTTCTCAGAGGTCTGTCCTGAGCAATTGCAGATGAAAGCTATCTATGTTGTGTCTCCCTTTTTCGAGACTGTGTGCTCCAGGAGGCAGATCCAGACCCAACTTTATATCAATCCCCTAATATTTCACAGGATGCTGTGGACAGAGTAAGGGCTTAATTCACTGTTTAAAAATTAAGGTAAACTTCTTCCTTTGGTTAAGCACATTTTGCTGCCCTTACCTGGATCCTGTTTTAAAGCATAAATGCCCCTGAAAGGGATTGTTCTAATTTCCTAGAATACAAACGGTGACTTTGAGAAGTATCACCTGGTTAATACTTCTCATTTTACAGACAGGGAAACTGAGGCCCAGAGAGGACTGTGAAAGTCATGCAGGGAATTCCTGGTGGAGGTAGGAGAAGAATCTAGGTCTCCTGATGGCCAGCACTCTTCACTATGAGGCAGTTATCAACTTCCCTCTCCAGATGAGAGTCAGCAAAGGTAAACTGGACTACCAAGACAACTCTGAGGTGTTGAAAAGGGATGCAGGGGTCACCTGGGACAAATTCTGCCAGATTTTTAAGTCAGGATAGAGCTGGCCTTAGGGGGAAGTCTGCAGGGAACAGAGGGAGCACTGGCCAGATCAGCTGGGGTCAGCCATTGTTAGGCTGCATCATGTCACCAGAGTTTTGTCTTCTATAAAATGGGGATGAGGAGGTGTGTACTACCTCCATCTTACAGGGCTGATGTCAAGGGAGACCAAATAAGATGATGCCAGTAAAGCCCTTCGAAAATCTTGAAGCACGATGCCAACTTGTTTTGTTATTACATCTGGTGCATGTAGTTAGGGAAGAGCCCCTGTCAAGTTCATAGCCTGGCAGGATGGAGCCAGATTCTTGCTGGGCACGAAGGCCCATTTACTATGAGCACGTTTGTACTTTCCAATGTCATAACCCGAGGAACAGTGAATGAATGGCTCAGCCCATATTTGGGTGCTGTGCTGCATCTAAGAGCCCCCTCATGGGCGAGGTAAGGGCAAGCTCAGAACCCAGGTTAATGGTTACCTGGTGAGACTAAGTGGGGAGACATCCATTGATAAGAAACACTGCCTGCACCTCCTGGAGAACTACAGAGAAGGGAACCACACTAGTGGCTTGTAGAGGTGGCCAAGAAGCCAACAAGACAAGCATTTGTCCTGCGTTATGGAAAAGCGAAAAAACACGTGGGATTTGGGTGCAGTGTGACCTCCAGCAAAGTAACTTCTACTTTCAGGGCTTCGCTACCCTTCTTTGTAAAATAAAAGCAACAGCAATTCAGTATCTCTGCTCCCTGCCCAGCTGCAACACTCTAATCCTCCATTCTTCCTTTCTGGGCCCCTTTTACTTGCTTTCACCCCTTCTTGGGTGCCTGGCTCTCACTCATTGTACTTGGGCTTCTGGTAACCCTTCCTCACTATGACATCTCATTCCTTTCCTATTCTAATGAAAAATTTGCCATGCTCTGAAACATCCTCGTAGGAGACTATTCTTCTAAATGGCCATGAGTGGTGATGGCCTAATCAACTCACTAGTACTCAGTCTAGTTTGTACCTAAGAGTGGAAAACGACTTCCTGCCGAGATCCTGCAGTCCAACTCAGACACTTTGAGCGTTACGGCACAAAAGGACATCCGCCACTGCCACCCTTTGGGGCAGGAAGGCCAATGTGAGATGCACCTCTCCGGGCAGCATTTCCAGTTATGAACCCAGCCTTCTTCCTGATGGCAGAGGCAGCTGTTCAAGGTGGGGTGAGAACTTCCTTTACCATCCGATGGGTCAAATTCATCCACAACACAGCTGAACTTTGGGGATAGCGAGAAGAGGAAGGGCAGGGCACTCTCCAGGGAGAGAAACGGGGTGTGTATGGTGGGCTTCTACACTCAAAAATTGGATACTTGGAATTACCATGAGTAAAAGCCAGGCGCAAAAATGTTTACTACAGGAGGCTTTTTAAACTTCCGTCCATTCCTCTCTGAGAGGTGATCGAGCAGAGCCACAAATCTATTTAATGGAAGAGATGGCAAACTCAAGACCCTACAGTCAAGAGCAGTGACAGTCTGCCCAGTTTTGCTCAGTGAAAGTTCTAACTTCTCCTTATGGTCTCTCCAATAGGGTCATCGTATTCTGGGGCTCCTTCTAATAGAAGTGACCCAGGGAACAGTGATCGGGGTAACAAACACACAATTAGAAGTCAATGTCTGTAAAGCTGCTTTCTGTTAACCTCTCCCATCCTTTAAGGCCCAAGTCAAGTCACCATTCTTCCGTGAGACCTTTCTGACCATCCAGATCTGACTCATCATCTACTCCTTTGAACTCTTGCAGCACTTACTGTCAGGAACTCACAACTTGACCCTTACACTCTTGTAATGTTCACTGTGGGCTCACTCAACAGCCGTCTGATGAACATCACTTTAGCATTTGCCAAGTGTAAAGAAAGCACTGTGCTGGGCACTAGGAACACAAAAGGTGGAAGGTCTGGTGTGTGCAAGGGGTACAGCAGCAGGTCCCCAAGAAATGCCTGGCTATGAGCATTTCAACATCATGCGGCGTGATTCTGAAAGAAGCTGCCCCACCAACGTCCCTGGACAATATTCTGCAGTTCATTTGCAGGGGAAAAGAAGTCAGGCCAACCTGAGGAGTCTTTTTGTCACATGACAGCCCTGATCATTTTCCCCCAAGTTTGCCCACAGTTCCTGAGATGGTAGAATGGAAGTATTCTTTCTTCTCTAAAGGCCAGCTATTTGAGAATGGGTGCTTTCTGGGTGCTGTGGGAAACAGGCTGAGTGGGTACAAGGAAAGGAAAGGACATGTAATTTCTACCCACGAGGAGACTCTTATTAATGTGCCTAGGGATCTATGCCTAACACACAGAGAATCATTGCTTCATGGAAGTTGAGAGCCAGCAGGGACCTTGGAAATCATCTCCCTCAGTAGTCTGTAAATTTTTTAGTCTAAGGACCCCCTTATACTCTTAAAAATTATTAGGAACTTCAACAATCTTTCATTTGTTAATGCCATCTCTGGTGATATTGGTCTTATTAGAAATTAATACTGATATATTAAAAATACTCCTTCATTAATTCATTTAAAAGAATATGCCCAGTACATGTAAACATAAATATTATTTTTATGAATATACTTTCAAAAATTAATGGGAAGAATGGCATATTTTTAAACACATTTTTGCAAGTCTCTAATGTCTGAATAAATAGAAGATCGCTAGATTCTCATAGCTGCTTCTGATTTAATATGTTGTGTTGTTGTTTTGGTTAAAGAATATGAAGATAATCCAGTTTTACACAGTTATATAGTTGGAAAAGGAGAAATATTTGAATAGGCAAATGATAGTTTGGAATTATTGGGGAAATAGTTTTGGCCTTGCAGACCATCTCCCTGCAAAGTTCTCAGAGATCCCAGAGGTCCACTGACCACACAGAAAACCACTAATTTAAATGAGAAATTTTAGAGAAAAATGCCAGGGAAGATAAATCAAATGTTAGATTGTGCACTACACCTTAGAATGCTATGGAAGAGCAGTCTGGTCTGGGAAAACTAGACTTTTTCAGAGATGTGGCTCTTGGCTTAGGCCTAGAGATTGGGCAAACTGCACTGAAATGGGAAGGAACAAAGGCAAACAGAGGAGAAGGTGGGCTTGTGCTGTGGAAACAGTGATGAATTTGGGATTCAGAGACCTGAGCTTGAATTCTGGTGCTACTGATCTAGGGGTGTGACTTGGGGCAATTCAGATCTTTTGTCTGACACTCAATGTCCTCCTAGGAAAATGAGAACGATCATCTTTCTCACTCCCTCATAGACATGCTATGTAAAAAAGCACTGTGTACATTTTCAAGGGCTGTAGAGACAAGCTGTTATATTGTAGAAACTGGGCAAGTGAGTCAGAGTGGCACGTCTAGAATGGGGCTCTAAGCCACGGCCACATGAAACATGGTTAGACCAGGACAGCATACACAGGAGAACTGGGGAGATGGTTGGGTTTCCTAACCACATGTATTTGGAAAAGTGCTCCAGAGATGTTCTGCAAAGGGAGAGCAGGGAAGTGGCTCTTTCCTGGTTTTTTCCCCCAGTTCCCACCACTGGCTTCCATGACATTACAGAGGGACTAATTCTTGAACACTCAGGACCACTAGTGTGAAGAGTAGGCTGGTACCATTAACAGGATAAAAGCAAACAAGACAGCCTTCCTTGCCAGCCCCACTGAAAGGCAGGCAGGTGGGGCAAACCAGAGGATGGGAGTGGTGAAATCAAGACTGTGGATTCTAGTTAGCTGGGCTGGTTCTGAACTCTGCTTGCCATTGATAACAGAACTGGCTACCGGGAGATCTGGAGTTTCCTGTGTTATCCTGAAACTCCCTTTAGCAAGGAGTTAGAGACTGTAACCTCCTCCTGGCACTCCCCTTGTCCCCTGCTAAAACAACTGCAAAAACAGGATATGAGGCCTCCCGTCTCTCATCAGATCTCATCGTTTGTTTCACAAAGATACCTGATCAGGGATTAAACCTGGGAAACTGGATTGGTGTTTTGAGCTTCCTTTTATCCTCAAGCACACCTGGGATAATGCACTTGAGATACAGGGCCTGATAATAAGGGGGGAGGTCCCTACAGAGGCCATGAATGATCCAGCTGTCAAAGCTCACACAGTTCTCAAGCTCCAAGCCCATTATCTGAACACACCTGCTATCTTTTAGTTCTTACTTCATGCTTAACTGAAATTTGGGGGTACTGAAATTTGGGGGTTCTTAAATTTCAAATGCAAAGAAATTCTATTCTGGAGCGCAGGGTCATATCCACTTCCTCTCATTTTAATTGACAGTATTACTTTTCTGCATAACAGGAAGGTGATGCAACAATTTATGTGTTCCTGGGGCAGTCCCTGGGCCAAAGAAGGGTTATTGAATACTTTTCTATTAGGAGGACATTAAATACTTTCCTTCTTCTTCTTGCAACAATGCCCTACCTTCAATTCCCTCACCCCTAGAATAATGGAAGTTATTATTATGGTTAATTTGGGGTCACTTTCACACCTCCTGGCCATCCCATCATAGAAAGAATACAAGTTTGCAAGTATTTTCCAGTTAGAGTGGTACAGTATAAGGGAACCCAGGGCAGTGGAGTTGGATTTAAATCCCACTTTTACCACTAACTCTCTACATTACTTTGGACAAGTCAATTCACTCCTCTCAGCCTCACTCTCTTCATCTATAAAATGGGAGGTACAGGAAAAATAAAATGAGAAGGCTAAAGGAACTGTGATGTATGGGAAAGAGGACTGAGTTTGGGGTGAGAGGCACTCTGTTCAAAGCCTGACTGCTACTTGTGATCTAGGTGGATCTTAACAATATTAACCTCTCTGGGTCTCAGTTTCTTCATTTGTAAAATTAAGGGGCTAGACTAGATGATCCCTTTCAGCCCTAAATCTATGATCTATATTAATTCCAAAGCCTAAGATGAGATGGTTTCGGGGGTCCCCTCCAGCCCCCAAATTCTATGACACTAGAAGCTGTATTTGTTGAGTACTATGTGTTAAATCCTTGTGGATAAAAATATTTGCTGGATGTAAATTTCAAACCCAAACAAATGGAATCAAGCAGGGATACCAGGCCTGATAATGGTCTGGAGAGAGAGTGTATGGAGTAGTGTTGAGGAAGAAAAAGCCCATGCTCCATGGAAGTTCCTGTCCCTCTGTACCACTTGTTCCTATGACCTTGAAGGCAATGACTAACATTTGCTTATGGTTCCTTGGGTACTGAAGGGAAGTGGAAAGAGGGAGCCAGGTGCCATTTTGCAGACATTCAGTAGAATTTGTGCATTTTTTGGTATTGTCTTTCCTTTGGGAAGGAGCATCTCGGAATCATCTCCTTCCCCTTAAAGAATCATGGGGATTACAGCTTGAAGGGCCTCGGAGAATATCTAGTCTAACCCCCTATTTTAGGTCCTGGACACTCAACTTGTGTGCCTATGCACACAAAGGTAAGAAGCAGAGCTGGAATTCAGACCCATGACTCTAGATTCTGGGCTCTGACTACTTTGCTGCCTTACAGCCTCTGGGCCATATGGGAGGGTCTCTGATAGGCAGGGTTCAACCAACAGAAAAGGAATCAAATGTCCCGGGCTAAAGCCTCTCAGTGCTGGGTGAATATTCATGAGGACCCCCCCCCCCCCACTGGGAATCATGCCACTGCCACAGAATGTGTGCACTGACACATACAAACTTATCTTTTCCTACACCTATTTCCAAAGAGATTTAATTTAATTACACCTTTTCTCCTAAATAGATTTTTTAAAAAGTTACTCTTAGGTGAACAGAATCAACTTTAATAATGGAGGAAAGGGAGGACAAGATTAACTAACATCTATAGATGATCTAATAATCTCATTTTAGTTTATGGATTCTGATCAGCATTTAACAAACTTCTCCTTCTGAACTGCTAATGGAACAAAAATGACTGATGGAAGTTTGGCCTTCTGTTATTTTCTTTGCAGAAGTGACTGAAAAATCTGAATGGGCTATGGTGTAGGAAACAGGAGATGGAGCAACAAGTGAAGATTAAACCCTTCTAAAGGTGCCCTTTATCCTACAACTTTCCATGTTCTTCAGCTGACTGCCCACAAGATCATCTCCACCCTTTCACAATCTTTAATTTCTCCCTAATTACTAGGTCTTTCCCTGCTCTCTACAAACATGCTCAGGTCTCCCCTACCCAAACAGCCCTCTCTAGATCCTACCATTCCCTTTTAAAAAATTATTTATTTCATCACATATTTCCCTGTTAGAGGGGAAACAAATTTAACAATCATTTACAAAATTTAAGTCCCAAATTTTCTCCCCCTCCTTAAGAAGGCAACTTTGATGCTTATATTTGTGAGATCATGCCAAACACATTTCCATATTAGCCATGCCACAAAAGAAAACACAAACAAAATAAAACAATAAAAATAAAGAAAGTAAAAAAAGTTTACTTCAATGTGCACTCAAGAGTTTGTTAGTTTTCTCTTTGAAGGTAGATAGCATTTTCCATCATGGGTCCCTTGGAATTGTCTTATTAGAGCAGCTAAGTCGTTCACAGCTGATCATCCTGACAATATTGCCTTTACTATCTATAATGTTCTGGCTCTGCTCCCTTCATAGAAGTTTTCCCAGGTTTCTCTAAAACAACCCTGCTTGTCATTTCTTATAGCACGATAGTATTTCATGACAATCATCTACCACAACTTGTTCAGTCATTCCCCAACTGATTGGGTATGCCCTTGATTTCTGGTTCTTTGCCACCCAAAAAATATTTGCCACACATATTTTTGTACAAATAGGTCCTTTTCACTTTTCTTTGATCTTTCTGGGATACAGACTTAGTAGTAGTGTTGTGCTGGTCAAAAGGTATGCATGGTGTTATAGTCCTTTAGCACTCATCCAAACTATTCTCCAGAATCAGTGTCCCAGTTTTCCACATCCTCTCCAATATCTGTCAGTTTCCTTTTCTTGTCACTTTAGCCAGAGAGATGATGCTTCAGAGTTGCTTTATATTGCAGTTTAAATCAGCAGTGATTTAGAACATTTTTTCATGTGACTATTAATAACTTTGGTTTCTTCTGAAAATTGCCTGTTCATAACCTTTAACCATTTATCAACTGGAGAATGGCTCTTATTTTTATGAAATGAGGCCTTTATATCATAGAAATTTGTTGCAAAAACTTTCCCCAATTTCTTGTTTTCCTTCTAATTTTGGCTAATAGTTTTGTTTTGTAAAAGTTTTAAAAGTTTGTAAAATCAAGAATATCTCTTTTACTTCCTTATAATCTCCTCTATCTAGTTTATTTTCCTTACCCATCAATTTTGGAAATCACTGAGGCATAATCAACTCACTCCTGTACTGTTTTTCTATGTAGCACAGTAGATAGAGAATTAGAGCTGGAGTCTAAAGGACCCGGGTTCAAATCTGATCTGTTACTTCCTAGCTGCATAACCCTGGGCAAGTCACTTAACCCCAGTTGCTTATCCATTATCACTCTCCTGCCTTAAAATCAATACCCAATATCAATCTGAAGTCAGAAGGTAAGGGTTTGGATTTTTTTGGGGGGGAGAAGATACATGTATCATCTTCTAATATACAGAAGTACACAATTTAACCTTACGGAGTCCTTTATGATTTCTCTTTCATGTTTATGCTTCTCTTGAGTCTTGTATTTGAAAGTCAAATTTTCTATTCAGTTTTGGTCTTTTCATCAGGAATGCTTGACAGGCCTTGATTTAATTTAATTTCCATTTTTCCCCCCACTTTGAAAGCTTATACTTAGTTTTGCTAGCTAGGTTATTCTTGGTTGCAATCCCAGCTCCCTTCCCTTTCAGAATATCATATTCAAAGCTCTCTGCTCCTTTAATGTGGTACTTGCTAACTCATGAGATACTGCAGCATTTGAATAGTTTCTTTCTTGCTGCCTTGAAATATTTTCTGAGCTAGGAGCTCTGGAATGTGGCTAGCATGTTACTTGGAATTTTCATCTTAGAGTCTCTTTCACATGGTAATCAGTGGATTTTTTCGGTTTCTATTTTACCCTATTGTTTGAGACTATCTGGGAAGTTTGCTTAATTATTTCTTGAAATATAAAATCTAGGCTCTTTTTTTTTTATCATGGCTGTAAGGCAAATTAATAATTCTTAACTTATCTTTCCTTGATCTATTTTCTGGGTCAGTTGTCTTTCCTATGAGATATTTCACATTTTTTTTCTAATCTTTTGACTTTGATTTATTGTTTCTTGAAATCTCATAAAGTCACTAGCTATCACTTGTCCAATTCTAATTTTTAAGAAATCATTTTTCTTACATTTGGTCAGTTTTAATTTTTAAGGAGTTCTTTACATCAGTGAATTTTTATATTTAATTTTACATTTGCCCCGTTCAGCTTTTTAAGTTATTTTCTTCAGATTTTTTTTTGTGCATCTTTTATCAAGCTGTTAATTGTCTTTAAATCAAACAAACAAACATACAAACAACTCTTACCCTCCATCTTAGAATCAATACTGCGTACTGGTTCCAAAACAGAAGAGTGGTAAAGGTGAGGCAATGGGAGTTAAGTGATTTACCCAGGGTCACCCAGCTAGGAAGTTTCTGGAGGCCACATTTAAACCCAGGACTTAAGGGTTGTCCTAATTGTCTTTTCATAACTTTTTTTCATTTGCTTCCATTTCTTTACCTAAGTTTCCCTCAACCATCCTTATTTGATTTTGAAAACCACTTTTTAGCAATTCCAAGAATTTTTGAGTTTGTATCCAATTCACATTTCCCTCCATTAGTCTTTGTTTGTAGCTCTTTTGACTTCATTGTTTTCTTTTGGGTTTGTTTCTTATATATCTATAAGATTTCCCTGTTACTACAGTAGCTTTTTATATCGTTCTTTTTTTGTTGTTGTTTGTTCATTTCCCCATCCTATTTCTTGATTTAGAATTGGCAGGGTGAGGGGAAGGCAGGGCTCTGTTTTAAATATAAGTATTTTTTTTTTTTGGTAATGTTGTTTGCAGAGCTAATTCTGGAGATTTGGAAATTTTTGGTGCATTCAAGGTGATATGACCTAGGGAGAGCTGTGATCACTGTTTTCTTAGTCTTCTCTTTGGTCCTTACTCAAAAAGGGACAAGACTTAAGATTGTAATCAACAATGTTCCTCAGGATCTATGATCCCTCAGGGCCAAAAGTGATTCTGTCCCTAAGAGCTTCTACTCTCTCTTGAATGAAAGTGCCCCTCTCCTTGAATTATGACCCAGAAATAGGTAAAGATAATGGAGTTACCAAACAGTGTCTGTTCCCGCTACTAGTGCTAGTGGAGGAGTACCCTTGAAATCTCTTTCTGATCAACTATCAGGTCTCTTTACCATCTTTTGCTTGAGAGTTCCCAAAGCTGCTGCTGCTTCTTTCATTACCACCTCATTCCAATGGTGTTTCATACAAATGGTCTCCTCTCCCATGTCACAGACCTCTCTTTCCAATCTCCTATATTGTTTTGGGATGGAAGAATGTCTCACTTTGACCTTTTGTTGGTACTACCACTCCAGAATTTGATTTGAAGCAAAAAGTTTGTTGGAAGGGAATGTTGTGAGATCTTTGTTGAGTGCTTCTCCCCTCTCTTGGCTTCCAGATACCACCATTCTTTCTAATTGCTGTCCCAGAGATCTCTCTCCTTGTTCTCAGCCAAGGATCAGAGATAGGGACTGGTCTTTTGAGTATAGGGAACTCTCAGATAATGAAACTTCTTCTACCAACAAAGGAATACACCTTCCCTGAAACATTATTTGTCCAAAGTCACATAGCCATTTAGAAGCAGGTTTTGAATCTAGGTCTAATATTGACTTTGAGAATAACTCTCTACCTCCTATGCCATGATGACTCGGTGCCTCCATTTCCTCTCCTCTCATTTTCTTCTGAGCTTTCTGCAATTTGGCTTCTGACTTCATCACTCAAGTGAACTTTTCTTTCCAAAATTACCAACAATTTCTTAATTGCTAAGTCTAACAGTCTCTTTTCAATCCTCACTTCCATCTTTTTTGGTCTCTCTGGAGCATTTTACAGTACATTGTCTTCTCTTAAATATCTTTCTTCCTTAGGTTTGTGCGACACTCTTCTCTCCTGCTTCTCCATTTACCTATCTGATCACACATTCTCATGTTTCTTTTTCTGGTTCATCAATTTTGCCAGTCCAATGAACTGGGTATTCCGCTAAGCTCAGTCCTTTTCTCTTTTCTCTCCGTGCTCTCTCAGTGAACTCATCACCTCTCATGAGTTTAATCATCATATCTCTGTTGTATATAACCAGCTTTGATTTTTCACCCATCTCAATTCCAACAAGTCCCAAACATTATCTTTCTCCCTAAATCCATGATGGTGAACCTATGACACACATGCCATCACTGACATGTATAGCCATTTTCAATAACACATGACTGCATGCAGGCTCAGTGGACCTTGGGGCCCACCTGGGGAGGAGGGTTGCTCCACAAGCTGGCCTGGGGGTGGGGGATGTGTGTGTGTGAGTTCCAGGTAGCTGGGGTGTGTGAGGCTTCCTGGGGGGCAGGGAGGAGGAGTGTGTGGGCTGCAGCCACTATTCTCACAACATCCTGAGCCAGCTGGATGGAAAGGGGGGTGGGGTGGGGCAGGGCTTCGGCCTCCATGCAACAGAGGAGTGCCTGGAACCAATTACCAGACACTTTTAGCAGCCTGAAAAATATAGCAATGGCTTTATTCACAATTTTTCCCTCTACATGCTTTTGTGAGACCTTATTCTCAGCGTTAAATAATATAAAACCAATAAAAGAAACAGATTGACAGATGAAGTTACTAGCGCTTGCTTGGGCTTGAAGTGTATAAAATACCAACCTTCAACTGAAGATTTAGCCAATGAAATTCAGCAACAAAAAAGTCACTAATAGGCAGATTAGTTAAATAATTTCCCCTTCCCCCTCACTTATCTATTCACAGTACCCCACACAAGTTAAATATCAAGACCAACAAAAGAAACCGACTGACAGATGAACAAAGAAGTCACTAAGCAGGTAAGTTAAATAATTAGTTTTTGGTTTATGAAATAGTTATATATTACAATTATACATTTTTGTTATTTAAACTATAAATATCGCAAATTATGGTTTGTTTGTTTGTTTGTTTTTTATCAAAGTGACACACCACCTGAGTTATGCTTAGTTTTTTGGCAAATTTTGACACGCCAAGCTCAAAAGGTTGCCTATCACTGCCCTAAATCCTCTCCTGTCCAAACTCCCTATTACTGTTGAGTGCATTAACCAGCCTTCTAATCACCCAGGTTTGTAACCTGTATTTGAATCATCATTTGTATCATATTCAACTTCTCATTTTCACATATTCAAATGGTTACCAGATATTGTCCTTTCCATCTCCAAAACATCTCTCAGTCTTTCTGCTCTTAAGGCCATCATCTGATTTATTCCCTCATTATTCACAGGTGCAGTCTCTCTCAATCCTAATCTATCCTCAACAAAGTGATTTTACAAAAGCTCAAGTCTGACCACATCAGCACTCAATGAATTCTAGTGGGTCCTGATTACTTCCAGAAAACTCCTCTAACACTAAAGATCTTCCAAACTGGTCTCTTTCAGTCTTTCCAGTGTTCCTATAGGCCCATATTGGCAAACCTATAGCACGTGTGCTGGAATGGGCACTCAAAGTCCTCTCTGTGGGCAATGCCTGTTGTTGCTCCAGCACAGAGTTTGCCATTAGAAAGCCAGAGAGATGTGGGGCAGGGTTGTTCCCCTCTTCCTCTCCATGCAGTTTGGACCCTTGGTCTCTGAAAGGTTTGCCATCACTGCCCTAGACTTCTCTTTCACAAACTCTTCTAGTCTGGCCATTCTGGCCTACTTGTTGTTCCATTTACATGATATTTTATCTCCTGATTCTGTCTTTGCCTGGGCTCATTTTCTTTGTCCAGAAGGCATTCTTTACTTGAAAATTTACTTGAAAATTTTTACTTTCTGAGAAAGGAATCTCTGGTGTCCTTCAAGACTCAGGTTAGGTACCACCTGAAGCTTTTCTAAATCCTCTAGATGCTGATGCATTCCCTCTAAAAATTAACTTGTTTTCATTTTGTAGATTTTCTGTATCTATTTATATATGTGCAGGATGTTTATTAGAATGTCAGAAAGTACGTTTGTTGATGGCAAAGACTTTTGCTTTATTATTCCCTGCACTTAATATGGTACCTGGTTTGTAAAAGTTTAACGTATACTACTTGTTGATAGGCTGCTTGAAGACTCAGAAGAAAGAATATTACCTCTGTTCTATGAAAGCAGAGTATGAGCACCAGCAGTTTGCTGACTCCTACTTTGGCACACAGGTTAATTTTTGTCTCTCTCCCCCATTTGATCTTACCTAATTTTGTATTTTTCCTCACATCTTAAAATCATTGCTCATGAGAGTTGGCACACTCACTACTTGCAGACGTGCTTTACTTTCCTGCCCCTGTTCAGGAGTGTTAACATAGATCTTTCCTGCCTCCTAACCCTTCCTCTGCCTTCCCCCTCACCCAACCCCACTTCTGTGAAAGGTCAAGTGTTTCAATCTTGACATCACAACAGATTGATCAATCAATCAATAAACATTTAGGAAAGTTAATTATGTCAGGTACTGTGTTGAGGGCTGAGGATACAGAAAGAGGCAAAAGATACTCCTTATCCATAAAGCATTCACAATCTATAAACAAAGTATGTATGAGATAAATGGGAATTAATAAACAGAGAAAAAGCCCGAGAATTAAGAGTTGGGAAAGCCTTCCTGTAGAAGATAGGATTTTAGTTGGAACCTGAGGGAAACCAGGGGAGCCAGTAGCTGGTGATAAGAAGGGAAAGAATTCCAGCCATGGAGGACATCAGAAAACATGCCTGGAGCTGAGAGATGGAGTGTCTTGTTTGAGGAATAGCAAAGAGGCCAGTGCCACTAGTAAGCTTTTCAAATAGTTCAAGCATGTGGTGATGAGGGCATATCTCATAAGGTGGGCAATGTCAGAGAAGAAAAGGGGAGATGTTCCAAATGTGATATCAACAGGCCTTAACAACGGCTTGAAAATAGGTGTGAGAGAGGGTGAGGAGTTGAGGATGACCCTGAGATTGCCTGCCTGAGGGACTGGGGGGATAATTTTATTCTTGACAGTAATAGTGAAGTGAGGCAGGGCTTAGAGAGAAAGATTCCATTTTTGACATACTACATTTAAAATGTCTACTGGACATCCAATTTAAGAAGTCTAAAGGGCAGTTTGAGAGGCAAGCTTGGAGAAGAGAAGAGAAGGTAGGACAAGATAAGTAGGCATAAGAATCATCAGCATAGAGATGATAATTAAATCCAAGGGAGCTGCTGAGATCACCAAGGGAAGTATATACCTGGATGAAGATCCAGCAAAAGAGCCTGAGGAGGAGCAGGATCTGATCAGGAGAAAGTTGGGCCCCAAAATCCTAGAGAGAAGAGAATATCAAGGAGAAGGGTATGCTCAACAGTGTCAAAGGCTGCAGAGAGGTCAAGGAGAACGAGGATTGAGATAAGGCCACTGGATTGGCAATTAAGAGATCAATAGTAATTTTGGAAACGGTAGTTTCAGTGGAATGGCAAGATTAGAAGTCAGACTGTAAAGAATTAAAAAGATAGTGAGAGGAGAGAAAGTGGAGGCACCCATTATAGAAGGCCTTTTCAAGGAGTTTGCCACAAAGGGAAAACAGAGATAAAAGATGATAGTTAGTGTGGGTAGAAGAATCAAGTGAGGCTTTTCGGAGAATGGAGGAGATGTGGGCATGTTTGTAGGCAGTACAGAAGGAGTCAGTAGACCAGGGAGAGACTGCAGATAAGGGAGAGAGTGGAGGGGACAGAGAGGACAGTCTGTTGGAGGAGATGGAATGAAATTGCTTGTGCAAGTAGAGGACGTGGCCTTGGTAAGGAGTAAGGCAAATTCTTGATGTGAGACAGGGGTGAAGGAGGAGATAGTGACAGGCTGTGTCTAAGGGAGTAGGGAGAAGAGGCAGCTTCAATGGCCTCTAACTTTGGGATGATTATTGATGTTTGGTTTGGACATTCACCTGTTTGAAAGTCCAGAAACCAGACCAAATAACCTTTTGAGGCTCCAGCTCTGGAATGTTGTGACAAAGAAGTTTGTTTTTAATCAGTCTTGAATCATTCCAACTCCCAAAGACATAAACCCCAGAATCACGTGGGCAATGCCTCTGCGATACTCAATACAGCTTTAGAGATCATGAACAACGGTGGAGTCTTACAAGAGAGAATTGGCCCAGCCAGAACATCTGCAGCCTAGCAGACGACTTCCACAAAGAATGACAAACAGCCAACTAAATGAAAAGAGAAAATGTCTGAAGGCAGCAGCATTTGAGACTGGCTGTCCCTGCCCAGGAAAGGAAGTTGTGGTTATTCCTTGTAATGACTTCACAGTACTTGGATTTGCAGCTCAGTTCAGACAATGAAAGGCATAACAGGGAAGCAATGATGACCCTGGGGGCTCAGGGCTAACACCAGATGCTACCCTGACTTCTCTCCAGACTCTTGGGACTGCGTGGCAATAGCAGAGGAGCACTGAAAAGCACTGCCACAGCTACCTAAGCTTCTTTTCAAGTTTGCAATGACAGGCTCTGGCTGGGGAAGCAGAAGGAGACAGGGGTGGGTTTGGAGGGGCATCATTGCCTCTAAACCTAAACCCAAAGGAGCAAGATGGCCTAATGCATCAAGCCCTGATACTTTGCCCAGCAAGTCTACAGCTTTTTACTTTATCCACCATGGATGGAACTCCATGTCTGAAAGCAAAAGCTAGGAAGAGAAGCCCAAATGGGATTGGAGAGACTGTCCTATAGACGTGGTATCTGAAGAGCTTTTCAGGAACATGACAAAGGGGAGCAGAGGGGATGGAGCTGTAACCCCAGGACCTGGGTAAAACAGATGTGCCCTTGGGCCACCCTTGCTCCATTTCACTTCAGAATTGTTAGATTCATATATTCATAGATTTAGAAGTAGGAAGACTTTCAAGGTCACTGAATCCAAGCCCTCATTTTATAGGCAAGGAAGCACAAAGAAGTTACCTGTCTGTGTCATAAGAAGAGTAAATGACAGGTCCAGGATTCAAACCCAAGCCCTCTGATTCCAAATTCACTATTATTTCCACACCACCACACTATGGAAAGTGGGGTTATGTAGCCTTCATACTCTTTTAGCATACCATCTGGGGCAACTTTTTTTCCTTTCCAAGTCATTATGATTTAAAATATCTGCCCAAACGGAGCCTGGCACATATTGTGTGCATTGTCAATGGTAGTAGTGCCAACTTATTACTAGTCGTATGGTGGTGGTCTGTTGGCTGGGAAAGAGTACGGTTGCTTCTTTTTCAGGCTGTGGGGTCCAATTCAAACCTGAATTCTTCAAAATGACAGGTGAAGCACAAGTGGGAATTGCTTCTAGCTGTGACAACTCTCTCACTTTGAGCTTTCATCAACCTCCCTGCCCTGCTTTGCTGTCTGTCTCCATTGCCCCGTTTAATTTGGCTAGGAAAAGGTGGCTTGAGACCCTGTCTCTATTTAGCCTCGTTCCCCCTGGAAATGAATGACACAAAGTGAACAGCACTCACTCTCAGAGTCGTCAGGTCACCCAAACCTTTCTCATATAACTCCCAGGGTACCAAGGAGTTCTGGTCATCACTCAGTGGCCAGATGGGTTATTTGGGCTCTAACATTCTGACTATAAAATGACATGAGAAGTAGAAAGGTCTCAAAACAGCACTTGAATGGGTACTAAAAGGATGTGATATCAAGTGATTCTCATTCTCTTCTCGGTATGAAGAGTGTAGATTTATTTCTGGACAAATCACAGGAAAGGGATGTGTGGAAAGAGGGAGGCCAGACTCCAGACTTGTTTTCCTTCTTCCAGTCTTCAAAACATATTTTTTAAATTAGGTGGTAAGAATACTGGATAATTTTTGTGGCACCAACATACTTTTAAGATATGATTTATATGTTTTGCCCACATTTGAAATGAAATGGTTATTGAGATAAATGACTGTACTGAAGGTTGCAAAATGGTTTCCATTATGGAGCCGCTTATTTTGAGTTCCTTAGAAAATTTTTTGAAGGAAAAAAAAAAGCCCCTTTAAAGGTAGATATTTTCCATGCTTGGTCTCTGCCTCAAAGCCTCTGAGGGTGAAACTAGGAAAGGAGAACAGGGAGGGCATAGCTTGAATGCAAATCTAGTGGGCACTTTGGATGACATGTAAAAAAAAACACCCAACAACAACAAACCTTACAGATTTCTTATTGAGAAAAGCTGTTTTTTTGAAACTTAAAATAATTCAAATGCAAATGACCTGGATTCTCAGAACAGATAACTATTTCGATAAGCAAAATGCTTTAATAATGTATTTATTACAATATGAACTTCAAATGAGCTACTTTATATATAGTCTCCTCTCTGGGAGTAGGCAGTCATAGAATCATGGGATTCAGAGCTGGACAGGACTATCCAATCAAATCCTCTTCATTTTCTAAATGAAGGAACTGAGAGCCAGAGAGGTAAAGTCATTAGCCTCAGGTCATTCAAGTAAATAAGTAGAAGCGTTGGGATTTGAACCCTGGTGCCTTCTATCTTAAAATTCCTTTCCATGACACTATGCTACAGTTGTCAAAAGCAGGAGGTTGATGGAGCCAAAGATGCTTGGAGTAAACCCCAAAGTGTTTCCTTGGAAAGCAAGAGATTAGCACTTTGATGATCTTCCATACAGAAATGCGCACTGGGATGTTCAGCAGTTAGCAGCTTCTTGGTAACTATATGCTGACCAACTGATTAACTACACTACTTAAGAACTTGGGAATACAATTATTTGAAATATGGAGAGAACAGAAGATCATGGTGTGCATAATTGTAGTTTGATAATGATGAAAAAGCAGCTAGTCCAGTGGAACAAAATGCAAGATAGTCCCTGTCCTTAAGGTGCTTGCATTCTAAGGAGGAAGATTCCACCTGAGATATGCCTAAAGCAGCATGGCACGGAGATGGCCAGGAAATGGTGTACACAAAGACCTGGTTCCTAGGAAGACAAGCTCACCCAGTAGAGTCTGGTGACACAGGGCGGAGGGGATGTGTAGTGATTTTTCACAACACAGTGTTTCCAATCCATAAGTCAAATTCACTTAAAGATTCCACGAAAGATAGAACAATAACTATTCAATAACTCTGATCACAAGCATCTAGAAAGACACAAAATAGAGGACTGTGACTGATGAAGGAGTACCAGAGTCCGGGTTGAAGAGGGATTTCCCTGTGAATGGTGAGGTCCTTCCTTCTTCTTGCTCCTATTTGTCAATGATACTGTATTAGTGGCATTAAGCCGCAGACAACTGCAGAGCATCTTGGAAGACAGCTGTAATTACTCAAAGGAATTTGATCTGACCATGGACAAAGAAAAGACATAGATAGAAATGTTTATTGCCCAGATTTCAACATTCATTTGGATGGAAAAATCTATATAGTATGTATATCTGGGACACAGTGCAGATAGACAACAAATTGGGCTCACAGTTGAACAGAACCAGAAGAACATACGACATCGCCTTTGGGAAAATTCAAAAAACCCCAATCTTCCCACAAAAGCAAAAACTCATTTTAATATCAACATTTTAAACAACAACAACAAAAAAGTTTTGTTATGTAGCTGTCAGACATGAACCACCACTGTTTCCAAAGCACTGAAAATGTATGTTGCATAAAAGGTAAGTGGAGGTGCATGGTGAGCAAACTGCAACATATAAAACATATAACCTATGAGGAACTTCAAAGAAGGACCAGGAGTAAAAGAGATCAAGAAATTATATAAAAACAGAAGATTGGGGGGGGGGGTCACGTAATGAAAGAGAGATGGCAGATAACCAGGAAGAATGCTTTCCTGTTGATACCCCCCACCCCCCAGAAGCCAGGAGAAGGGCTGGGGCAATATCATAGGGTGAACATGAACGAGAGCCCTACAGAATGGGTAGACATGAATAGTTTTTCACCTACATTGTTAGAAAGGGAATTTCTGAAGTGATGAAATCACAGATCAATTTAGATAAACACGTGTTCGGGAACCGGAAAACTGCTTCTTCTCTCTCCTTATTTTTCCAAAGCTCCTGTAATCTCTCATTTTTGCTAATAAGTCTTCCCCAACTAAGCCAAGTAAGAGCAGTTCCCCAACTTAACAAGACTTCCTTTTTACTCACCACTCCATTCAATGTCCCAATTTCTTTGTTCAATGCACAGCTTCTCTGTTTTCACATCAGCTTTTCTCGGTAGTGCTCTGGAAATCTTTGTCCTTCCCAACCACCTCTTCACCAAGTTACCTCAGCTATTACCATTATCTCCATTGCTAAAGCACCCCACCCTACCCGCTGTCACCAGACTCTGAGAGACAAGCTTATTTTCTAGGGAACCAGCCTTCATATTACTTCCTAGCGAATCTCCATGCCATGCTGCTTTGAGCATGTCCTATCTCACTTCCAGCTTTCCTTTGGGTGGAATCTTCTTCTGTTAGAATGTGACCAACTTGGCCTATATCACATACTTGTATCTTGAGTACTTAGAACAGTGCTTGGCACATAGCAAGAGATTAACTTTCTATCTCTCTGTCAGTCTGTCTGCCTGCCTGTCTGTCCGTCCTTCTACCTAACTATCCATCCTTCACCTTCAACAGTACCCCTAGCAGTGGCCTCACAAAGAGAGGCCACTTTCCCGGAGATCACCTATTCCAATACTCTTCCATTTTTGTGCTGCCTGGATTTTGAGCTGGTTCCGTCATGGGCAACCATTCTTTTAAGCAGCTAACATCACATAATTGTTGAAAGGGCTACTCTGGATGTTTCTTGAGCTCAGGGAAGAAAAGACTATCATGCAACTGATTAATGTCTTTTTCTAGAATAATAGATTCCCATGTGAATCAATACCTAGAGACCATGGAATTCTGAACTGACATTTAATATTTGAGGCTTGCCTGCTGAGAGGAGCTGGCTCTCTATCATCTAGAAACTTCATAATTCTCAAGTCCAGTTCCCATAAAGCAGAGTGACATTATCAGTCAATCTTGGAATTCTTATATCTCCTAAGGGAACATGAAACTCTAACTTCCCTTAACACTATATTAAAAGTAATTTGAAGTCTCACATCTGGCAGACCTGGCATTTCCTCTACCCATCCCCCAATTCCCTTCATCTCTTGGTAGTCACTACCTTTCTAGGATCCTGCCTCAGATCAAAAGCAACCTGGTATTTCAGGAAAAGCTCTGGACTAAGGGTGAAGAGGCCTAGTTTCCAAGATTTTATATTCTTCACTTTCTGTGTGATCTTGGCTAAGTCATTTCTCCTCTTATGGGCTTCAGCTATCTCCACTGTGAAAAGCGAGGAGGGGGTCAGGAAGAAGAGCATAGGGACACTAGATGATTTTTGAGGGCTCTTTCAGCTCTCAAAGAGAACAAAGGATTCAATGCTTGGGTGGCAGAAAGGACTGCAGATCTAGTTATGGCTAAGGGTCAGTTCTCTATCTCTTCTATTTTAAAGCCTATATTCCAGACTTCAGTTTCTCCATGTGTCAATAATTATCCCCTGCTTCCTACTCTCAGAAAGATAATCTCTTTCCATCCTTCCATTTCTAATCTCTGCCTAGTTTCCATGTGATAGAAGGGGGAGAGAAAGGAAGGGAGACGGAGAGTGGGAAGGGATTCAGATCTGGTCTTGATTTATTGTTTTGTTGACTGTCTAGATTGAAGAAAGAGATGGAGAAACTCTTAATAATGCAGATCAAACTTCAAAGTATGCTGTATGTAATTTCCCCCCACAGAGCCTGTTGTTAAATATTTCCCAGCATACTATTGAATATAACCCTGGTCTTATCCCTTTACTTATAAAAGTAGAAGGGAGGTCCATTTCATCCGTATTCTCATCTATAAAATGGGGATGAAAATTCAAAGGATAAAGAACTCTTTGGAAAGAAAGGCATTAAGAGACACCATTACTTTGGAATGGGCCTTAGAAAGCAACTGGTTCAAACTCCTCAATTTATAGAGGAGTAAACTGAGGCTCAGAAATATTAAGGCATTGCATTCTTTTGACCTTGGGCAAATCTACCTCTGCAGGTTGTATAAAAATATGAAGAGGGGGCAGCTGGGTAGCTCAGTGGACTGAGAGCCAGGCCTAGAGACGGGAGGTCCCGGGTTCAAATCTGGCCTCAGATACTTCCTAGCTGTGTGACCCTGGGCAAGTTACTTGACCCCCATTGCCTAGTCCTTATCACTCTTCTGCCTTGGTACCAATACACAGTATTGACTCCAAGACGGAGGGTCAGGGTTTAAAAAACATATGAGGAGGTTGACTTATATGGTCTCTATGGTGACTTCAAGCTATAAAAATCTACTGTTCATACTACTCAGACCTCTTAACTCCCAGTATAGTTGCCCTGTTGAGCCTCTTCGGATGAATCAGAAACCTAGAATTAGGCAAATCCAAGGATGCAGGAGTGAGGCGTATGGCTTCTCCATGGAATCTTTCTATTGACTATGCACACACAAACATTTACCTGGAAAATAAGAGGGCAGCAACCTCCATGGAAGGAACACAAACACCTCCCTCAGGTTTGCCTGAAACTTGGGCCTTTTTCTCACGAAATGTGCTGATTTGCTTCTCCTGTTTCCCACCCCCACCAAGTCCCTGAAATAGCCTGGAATACAGACTGAAGGGAAGAGGCTGCTTTGGCATCATTCTCCCAGGAAAAAGAAGTGCGGCCTGGCTAGCCAATCAATGCTCACTATATACTTGACATTGCTAGGTGTTGAGGGGATACCAAAGGACGCAGCTGTGAGAGGGGAGCAGCGCTCCTGGCTCTCCATCTATCTTGATCCGCTTTCCATTCATCACACCTTTATGAAGGGTTAAATGTACCACCTGGAGGGTTTTAAGGAAGAGACAGTTGTTGTAAAGCTGCATCTCCCTCTCTCTTACTTTTAAATTCACTCCCAGGTTGTTTCCCCAGACAGCCGAGCAGCTTCTTTCTCGATGATCTGACTTTCCCTATCCAAACTAAATCTCACTTGGGGGGGGGGGGGGGGAGGGGGTTTGGGTTAGAGAGCTCTGGAGGGATTTCTATTTCTAACTCACACTGGCTCCTTCCCATTACCACCAGTCTACCTCCTCACCCCTTCGACAGAAAGCTCCTAAATGACTCAGTGAGATCATCCACCAGGGATTGGACGGCACCTACTCTCCTGACTAAATGAGCCATTTCTCCTGCTCCTAGACAAACCCTGAGGAACAATGGCCCCCACCCCGGCAGACCAGCTATGTTCAAAGTTCGGGGCTCTCCTTCCCCACCCCCAGAAGACCCAGTGGCTTTGGGTCTGAGGACTCCCTCCAATCCCCCACCAAAGCCCCATATGGAATCACTTGCATCCTGCTGAGGACAAGCTATGAGAGTCATTTTTATGGGATCAATAGGAACCCTGAAAAGAACTTATTCATTTCACTATGAGGGTGGGGGTGAGAAGCTGCTCTGAATCCTTAGGCAGGAGGGAATTTAAATGGGCTGCAGAAGAATGAGCATGTAATCAGCCTCTGGGACTCCTTGGAAAGCAGGAAGTGAGAACAACCCTTAGAAGACATCTCTTAACAGCTAGAAAAATATTGTGTCTTCTCAAAGCATTTCTTGTCTTCCTTTAGAGAGAGTGGATTCTTTATGCATTTAAAGTGAAGCGAAATGAGCAGAGAGAACAACCAGGGGTTTAGAGAGCGATCCTAATATTTCCGCATTTCATAAACAGCATGAAAGGCAGTGAGGGGAGGGTCTTGGGATCAGAAGAATTGAATTCATGCTTTGGCTCTAACCCTGCCTCACCATGTGACCCAGAGTAAGTCTCTTGCGATGTGGCCCTTTCTTTTTTCTTGTGAAATCCTAATCTTTTGTTTTGGATTCAGTTTTAAGGCAGAAGAGCAGTAAAGGCTAGGCAATGGGGGTTAAATGACTTGCCCAGGGGCACCTAGCTAGGAAGTGTCTGAGGCCAAATTTGAACCCAGGACACCCTGTCTCCAGGCCTGACTCTATGTGTCTGACTCTTGGTTTCTTCATAGGTTACTAGCCAGAGTTCTATTTGTCTTGCCCCTCTTCTAGCGTTACTGGGAAGCAAGTGTTTTGAAGACCTTAAAGAGGCGTACTGGGGCTGTTACCATGTTGGTATAAGTCTCCGTAAATATCCATAGCTGATGCTGCTCCTTGAGGGCAGAGAATGTTTTTGTCCTTCTTGTATCCCCAGCACCATGCACAGGGCCTGACACAAAGATACTTAATTAATGCTTGTTCACTGGGCTTGACCAGTCAGTGTCAATTCAGTACTGTAGGGGCAGGTGAAACAAGCATGGTGTGTGTCCAAAGGGTACATCTGGGAAGCAAAAAGCAGGCCAGGGTAGCTGTAGCAGAATCCCTGGGTAGGACAGAAGTAGAAGCAGGCCCATTTGTTCCTGCTAGTTGGGATGAGTCTATTTCCTCAGTTCTAGAATGAAGAAGTTAGACAAGATTGCCACCAGTGTCTTTCTTTCCACTATAAATCTCGGATCCCACACCCTCCACTCTAGTTTATTACTTCACTGCCTCTTTCCTGAATGAATACAGCGGCCTTCTAACCGACTTACTTCAGCACATCCCTGTCAGTTTAATCTTAGAATAAGGGAAAGAAAACTAGAGGCATCTCTGAGGTCAACTGGCCCATCTTCCCACTGAGAACACAAATTTTATTTTTGCAAGTTCTGCACTTCCACTTTCTGCAATTCCTGAATTCACTCCATTTACCCAGAGAAGATTCTTCATTAGAACAGAATACCTTTCTGTCATAAAAATGCTTTCAAATGAGTTTTCCCTGAGGTTCAGCATTTATGAGCAAACACTGGGGAGATACAGCCCTTATCTTGCTAATACAGTCTTATCTTTTCTCAACCCACTGCACATTTTATTTATGGGTAATGAAATTTTCCTTTGATTCTTTTTGATATTTTAAACTATTGCCCAGTTAAAAGACCTTGTTTAGGTGAGACCTCCAGGGCATTGGCTACTTCCTCTATGGAAGATTTATGGGAGAACCTACACAGGTAAAAGATAACTAGGAGGAGGTGGTGTGGACAGCTGTTAGCTCAACCACTGGTGGGAATAACCAGACTGATAAGGCCTCAGGGCCACTGAAGGAAGAAGATCTGCCACCATATAGAACCTCCCTGCTTCACAGCCTTCTGTGAGTCTATGTTGCCTTGTAAAATAAGTCCAAGTTCCTTGGCTCAAATATTCATCCTTCTAGGCTAAGCTCAAATGTTCACTTCCCCAGTAAGCCCTTCCAGATTCTGAACCTCATAGCATGCTGCTGGGAGCCCTCTTAAGGTCCCACATAACATCTGTTTACTTGTTTTATCCCACTAAGTTGTGAGTTTCTGGAGGGCAGTGCTCTGACGGTGCCTAGCACAGTACGTTGACTACAACACACATTCAAGAAACGTTTGTTAGACAAATCAATAAATAAGGGTTTTGACAAGCAGGAAGAGATAGAGGATAGTTCTAGGGTTGTAGAAACCAAGGGAGGAAAGAATTTCCAGGGGGAATGACAAATGAAACAAAGAAAACTGAGAAAAGGTCTTTGGGTTTGGTGATTAGAATGGAAAGGGCCTGGGTGTAAGACTCCTCTTCCAAAACTGTAAAGATGGAAGGCAAGAGAGGGGACAGTAGCTCAAGGGCACAAGATTGTTGTTTTTTAAGTTGGGAAAGCAGGGGCATGCTTTTAGGTACCTGGGAAGGCTCCAGGGGGAAAGGAAAGACTGAAGATACAAAAAGATTTTGGATAACTGACAAGTCTAGGCCTGGGTAGGGCAGACAGAAGAGGCAGAAACACTGAGAAGCATATCCTTTACCATAGAAAGGAAGGAGAAAAAAATGATTAAAAAAAACAAAACAAAACAAGGAAGATTCTAAAGTCTAATGTAGTAAATCTTGTTAATCCCATGTTGCTGGTCCTATCTTTTGCTTGAGTAAAGTCAATTATTGCCTCCACAGATATGGCACCATCTAAGTGACACAGTGACAAAATTTTGGAGCTGGAAGAGCCCTTAGAAGTTATTTAGTTCAAGGGCACCTAAGTGCTCCAGATCTGGAGATGGGAGGTTCTGGATTCAAATCTGACCTTAGACACTTTCTAGCTGTATGATCCAGGGCAAGTTACTTAACCTGTATTGCCTAGTCCTTACTGTCTTGGAACAGATACTTAATATTGATTCTAAGACAAGGTAGGGTTTAAAAAAAGGGCACTTAGTTCAAACTCTAACTCAATGAATGACTCCTTCATGGTTATCCTACCTCTGCTTCTGTAGAATTAAGTAATCACAATTCATTTAGCTAAATCATCTAAATTTCTTTAGCCTTTTATTACAAGAGTGCCAAACATTTTGATTGCTATCCCCTGGAGCCTCAGTTGCTCAGTGAATAGAGTCCTTTGTGTACTAAAATACCAATTTTGCTTTGCCCATCAATCAAAAAGAAGTGAGTGTTAATGAAATTCAGTAGAGAGGACACATGGAGACTCTGAGTTCAAGTCCTGGCTCTGCCACCTCCTGCCAGTGTGACTTAGAGCCACTTAATCCTCTAAGCCTCAGTTTCTCTATAGATAAAATGAGGTGACTTACTTCTAAGGTAGCTAGGTGGTTCAGTGGGTAGGATACTGGGTCTGGAGTGAGGAAGACTAGAGTTCAAATCCATCCCCAGATATCTACTAGCTGTGTGACCCTGGCTCACCTGTCTGCCTCAGTTTTTTCACCAGCAAAATGGAAATAATAATAGCACCTACCGCACATTGGCTAGGGAAGGGGTGGCGTGGGGGGGGTGGTGGGGGGGAGAGGAAAAGAAAATGATCTGTTTCCAATGAACAATGTATGAAAATGACCAAATAAAATAATGTTTTAAAACCTAAAAAAATAATAATAATAGCACCTACCTTTCCAGGTTGTGAAGATAAAATGAAATATTTGTAAACCATTTTATAAATCTTAAAGCACCATATAAATCATCAAGAGCATTTCTTCCCAGCTCGTATTCTATGGTCTATAAATCAATACCTCATTTGCCATTTGTTGCCACTGAAAGGTGACGCCAGACAATGCAGGATAAACTACCTTATTTGCTAACACGGTAAAAATTACATGCAATACACAGTAAGTGTTAAATACCCTGCCTGTGTGTATGCCTGACTTGCCACATGTCGTTTGCTCCTGTTGACGGAAATGAAGAATGTCATTTCAGTGAAGGCTGTGGCACTTTGGCTCGGGAAGATTTCTTCTCCAGTGAAAGTGGCTGAGATTTAAGCCAATGTAGGATTAGGCTGAGTAACAAAGATGTACAGACTGACTGTGGAAAACTTCTTTCCAAGCCAAAGAGCCTTCAGTGGCGGCACTGATCATGCCTTTCTTTACCTTGGCAACCTCTCCCCAAACCTATGGAGAGATGGCTTATTTTGGTAAGTTGAGTGTCTTCATGATGCCACGAAAGAGCCATCGGCTGCTTAGCAGTCATGTAATGCAATGGCAATGCCGTCCGAAATCTTTTCCTTCACTTCTGACTAAACACCAGAGCTTCCTTCTCACATACAAGCCTCACCTCTAAGAGCATTAAAGAGTAGCTGATAGAGGGTCCCCTTCCTTTTTTCCCTCCCCCTCTCTCTGGGTTTCTCTGTCTCTGTCTCTTCAACTCCACTATTTCACTGATGTGGGGAACTTTCTGTGTAGAAATCCCAATAATCCAGACCTATGACATCTTTAATTATAGCCTTAAGAGGCTGTCTTGGGCAACTGAGAGGTTAAATGACTTGTCCTGGGCTACACAATCAGTATGTCTGAGAGTCAGGACTTGAACTGAGGACTTACTGATCCCACAGGCAGCCTTCTATCCAATATACCAAGCTGCCTCTGTCCTGTACAAACAGGAAAATTATTCAAAGCATACAAACACGGTATATTTCCTTCCCCTCATCAGTACTTTTCCAGGACAGATGTGCCCAGGTCTCTGAGAAGTGGTCATTCTTGACTTTTTTCCTGTATGGTCATACAAACCTTGAGGGGGAAAACCCAGTCTTGAAGAACCGCCTTCAATGTGGTTTGTTTATTTGACTAATCTGGAAAAAGGAAGAAAGCTGTAAACTTTTTGCTTTTTTCCACATGACTAATATAATACAAGTTTGGTTATCTTAGAAGTGATTTAGTCTTCTAGTTTTTCTATGTTTAAGCAATAGGTCCTAAAACGTGAGGTCCAAAGACTGTTTTTGGTAGGTGACTGCAGGCCTGTGGGGCCTGGTCCTGTGGTATGAGGCTCTTTCACCTGCTTAGGGTGTTCTGAATGGCAGGAGAATCGGCCAGCACATCACAGGAGAATTTCTGCTTCCACAGGGTAACAGGAGGGCTTAAGGTATGTCTGGGGAGACCAAGACTATAGCTTTGCCCTGAAGCCTTCTTGATGCTGCTCTAGTTGAAGGGAAATGCAAGTTCAGCTAGTGAGTAGCTTCAGTCCCCATCAGCTAGCATCCCACAAAGCTGGCTAACATATGACTACAGCCTCTAAAAATCACCCTGAAAAAAATCATTTTGCCCTTCATAATGATCGTTTCAAGCTAGACAGAATAAAATCACTCTGGGCAATGTGTTCAGTATACATAACCGCAAAGATAATTTTCCTTGTTTTGATTGGCATTGGTCTTGCTGAATTTAAACTAACATCCAGAGTGATGATGAAAGGGAGGACTGAGGGGAGACCGAGAGGATAAACAACACAATGGGGCATCCATGAGATAACTTGCCAAACAAACGTCTCTCTCAACTTCTCTGGGAAGTAAGCAGTTCATATTTATACAAAACCATAATTTCAGTTCATGGATTCCAGGATGGACAACAACAGTCACTGTGTCCTCTCCTTCTATTGTCCCACACGAACCCTCCAAAGCAGCTAAATGGATCTGCTCTCCTCCCTCAGCCCTTTCACTCAAAATGGCCTCAAAATGGCCTGATTCTTTCCAACTAGCTGAATCTTAGCCTTCTCTCACTAGAAAGTAAGCTCCCTAGGGGCAAGAATTGTTTTGCTGCTGCAGATGCCAGGCTAAAAGACACAACAGAAGGTCACGTCATGCATGCCTGTTGTGCTGCCCCCAATCCAGCCCCAGGACTGCTCTGAAGTTTTCTTTGGACTGCAGCAGCTATTGCAATACTTACTTGCTCTAA
Organism: Monodelphis domestica; assembly: GCF_027887165.1. Classification (NCBI taxonomy): domain Eukaryota; kingdom Metazoa; phylum Chordata; class Mammalia; order Didelphimorphia; family Didelphidae; genus Monodelphis; species Monodelphis domestica. Next base: position 54,595,717 of record NC_077233.1, on the reverse strand, counting down.
GCTTTTCAGTACCTACCATCTAGGCAATGTGTTTGCGGCCTAACTAACAGTTTGGTTATGTAAATAAAATTATAATACATATTATAAATATCTTTGTATGTGCATACATATGAGTTCTCTCATTTAGATTGTGGTTTTTTAGAGCAGGGGACACGTCTAATGTCTCTCTACAGGTGCCATGTCGATACGAGAGTGGGTATCCACAGGTACTCAAAGACTTTTGGCTTGACTGGTCAGTTTGGTATTGGAAAGGGACTTTCTATTCTCTTGATGTTAGTAATGACAAGTGAGTATTCTCTGAGGCTTAATCCACTTCCAGGTTAGTTTAATGGCCTTCACAAAAGCATCTTCTCCCTGCAGTACAGTCTCCTCAAAAGCAATATCCAGGCTTTCAGAAGTCATTCCATAGTTCTTTGGGTTTAATGAGATTTGCTTTATCCCAACAAATGTTTAAATGATTTTACAAGAAGGTAGAAGGGTAACCTCTCCAAGATGGGGCATGTTTCAGTCAGCCGGACCACACAGTGGCTCTCTCCTCAGCCACTTGGGAGCCAAACACCCAATCATGTGCATCTAAGTCCGTTGAGCTGGCTCTACCCCACTTCATGGGCTTTATTTCCCATTACTCCCTCAAATGTAATCTTCCTACTCACATCAGGACAAACTTCCCAGTCTATGTAGCTTATAATCCTCTCCTACTCTAGATCTTCCCAAGTTTCTCTAGCTGGTAAGATTTTACTTAAACAAGTTCATTGAATGGAACTCTCTATTGACTAGATCTATCTGCTCATTCCATCTTTGGATAGCTCTAATTGTAATTGAAGTCTTCCTTTTATTGAGTTTAAAGCTGCCTTCCTGTTTCCTGCCTTTGGGGCCCAAGTTCATTTACCTTCAAATATTTGAAAAGGGCCATCTTGGTCACTTCCTCTCCAGGCTAGACATCCCTAAGTCTTTCAACTGATTCTATGGTTTCCAGTCCTTGCTCCATCCTCAGAAGGCATACGTAGAATCATGGATGGAGAGCTGGAAGGAACCTTGGAAATCATCCATTTTATAGATGAAGAAGCTGAGTGGTGATGTACATTTGTAACTTTGTAAAAAGGCACAGACTGACCGTTCCCTGAGTAGTTGATATGAGGTAGACCTGAAGACCTGGCAAGCTGCATGTTGATGAAAGCATTTGGGGTTTTCTGACATTTCTGTTTTCAAGACAAACAAAGATTGCCTCACAGTTCAGAATTAAGGTTTCTCTCTTAGGAAACTAATCAAGGGGAGTTTGGAAGCTCCATTTCTGCAAAGACTTGACGCAAGCCTTTCTTTAGATTACAAAGGTCAGACTTTCGAAAACTGCACTTTCGAAGACTTTTACACATAGACTAGTACCATGGTCAATGGAATGAAACCAGGCCCCGGATACCCCAGTTGTCTTTTCAGGGTTCAACGTGCTGCCGCTTGCAAGGGGCTCTGCTCTCGCAGCAAGCTGAGCTGACAAACAGATTAATTGTTCAAAGTAGACAAAGTTTGTTTAGTCATGTCTGCTAAGGTGGGAAGCATATTACAACATATTTCTGCAGTGTCTTTCTTAATAGGTCATCCAGTTCTCAAGACTGGCTTTTAACTCACTACCCTCCAGCCAAAAGAGAAAGTCATCATCAGCTATTGCATACACACACACACACACACACACACACACACACACACACACACACATGCTTGACAGAAAATGGAGTCAAGGGGAAAAATGGAAACATGTTTTTAAAAAAAATAAATAAAGGGAAGCTAGGTCGTTTAGTGAATAGAGAACCAGGCCTAGAGTCAGGAGGACCTGGGTTCAAATGTGACCTCAGTCACTTCCTGATTGTGTGACCCTGGGCAAGTCTCTTAACGTCATTTGCCTAGGCCTTACCGCTCTTCTGCTCTGGAACTTCTTCATCTTTAGTTCTGAATCTTCCCCAACTCAGGAGGGTAGAAGAAGAATGGAAAACCCCCTAGACTTGCAGCTAAGACTTGCTTGAGTTGGAGTTTTGCCTTAGATGCTGAATCTACTCTCTAGGTAACTGTGAGTGACCACTTTACCCCTCTAGGCATCTGTAAAATGAGGGGCTTGGACTAATTCCTTTGAAGGGCCATTTTCTAAATCTTTCTCTAGCCAGAATGCTCTACACACGGTCCCTAAAGCTAGTAGTTGTGTCCCTTGCCTCCCCTCTAGTCACTCTGATGAGCTTCTGATAAACTATATCCTATCCAACCTTTAGGGTTCCGATCAAATGTTCCCATGCCTGAAATGAGCCCCCCTCCAACCTTGAATGCTGACACCCTTTTCGTAGCACTGGGCAGGTAGTTAGGCATCTACTGCCTTATTACGTCTTCTCTCACACCTGGTCTCCCTACCTTAATTGGAGCTCTCTGAAGGCAGGAACTATAACACGTAATACCTCTCTCTATTCCCAACAGGGTCTTGCACATAGCAACATTTGATAATTTGGACTTAGTACAAACAGGAGAGCAAGGAGCATGGGGAGAGCATCAGACTGAGTCAGGAGATCTGGGCCGGAGTCTTCCTTTGGCCATTCCTTAGCTTGTGTAATCACAGGTAAGTCTCTGCTGCCCCATCTTGGGGAGCCAAACCAGATGGTCTGTGAAAGTCTTCTCAGCTCTAAGATTACCTGATCCTATCATATTAGGCCCACTGATTTAGAATGGGCAGCACGCACCTACAAACCAAACAGAGGATACAGAGCACAAGAGCTGTAAGCAGAATCTGTCAACAAAGCAACGAGAATCATTTCAAATGAGGGTCTCATATGTAAACAGTCCTGTGGAAGCATATGGAAGAAATAGAAGATGGGATCATTATCTTCACTGGGTTTATAAGGAGTCAATTAGCAGACAATGGAAGACAGATTTTCATCACATTTTATATTGTATAATAAATAATGTGAGTAAATTCAGAGAAAGGCTTTAGTGCTTAGGGCAAGCTTCATGGAAGAGGTGAGACTAGAGTTAGGCCTTCTAGAATCGTTCAGGATTTAAACAGGCAGAGGGATGAAGGGAGGCCATTCCAAGTGGGGAGAATACTATAAGGAAAGCATTCAGAAAGACTTCAGCTCAAATCCAGCTGCATACACTTACTAGTTGTGTGACCCTGGGCAAGTCACTTAATTTTATGTGCTTCAGTTTCTTCATTTGAAAAATGAGCTGGGGAAGGAAATGGCAAAGTTCTCTAATATCTTTGCCACGAAAACCCCAGATGGGGTTATAAAAAGCAGGATGAGACTGAAATGACTGAACAACAAAACAAGGCATCCCTCTCTGTATGTATACATGTATACAATGTATGTACAATACAAATACAAATACACATATATCAAGCATAAACTGGGCTAACAGCATATGAATGGAGAACCGTTATTAGCAAATTCATTTCTTCATTAATGTTAAGTTTGTGCTTCTTTTGTAATTATTTTTTAGTCTCTACTGGGGTCTCCTCTAACTAGCCAGAATTTTATGAGTATGTGTGGTAAGTTTAGCTTGTTCTAGTAAAGACCAAACCTCAATAAATATTTTCACATAAAGACAGTAGTCAGGAAAGCACCAGCTATTAAATTCACATACAATAGAACCTCTAACAGAATGGTAATTAGAGAATTTTCTAATTATTGCAGTCAACCACCAGCTAAGTGTCTTGGTAGTGAGGAATAATAAGCAAAGGCATGAATTGGAGTCCTGTTTGTGTTTATTGTTTTCCGTAGTAGTCCGCTTTAATTAAGGCCATTAGCAGCTATGTACAGATGAAAATGGGCTTGAATTTTCCCCAGATATGTTGGCCAATAAGGTCCCGTCTCAGTTAACTCTTTCATGTCCTCATATTTAAAGTCAACTCACGTTGATGTAATTTTAAAGTATTATTATTTTTATTCTATTTTTACTATATGTGAGATTTCACTGATGTCAGGAGCACCAGAAGAACAACTGCATCACTTAGTGCAGATCTATGCACACAGTTTTGTAGAGTTGCCCTGGGCACTGAGGGATTAAATGACTTTCTTGGGTTCAGGAAGCCAGGACGTGTTAGGAGCACCAGAACCTAGCTTTTCCTGATTTTAAGACCTGCTTTCCATCTCATATACCGTACTACATCTGATTTAGATAAATTATTATGTCATTAACAATCATGAATGAATGAAAAAGAATTTATTCAGTTCCTACTATGTGTTGAACATTGTGCTAAAAACATAATAATTACATTTAGTAGACAGCCTTTATTAGAATGCTTTAAGAGTTTGCAAAGTATGCTGCAAATATCTCATTTAATCTTCATATCAAGCCAGAGAGGTGGATGCTTTTATTATCCCCATTTTACAGACGAGGAAGGTGAGGCTGAAAAAATTTAAGTGACTTTGCCCAGAGTCTAAGACTTAAAAAGTGCCAGAAGCGGAATTTGAACTCAAGTCCTCCTGACTCCAGTTTTGGAACTTTTCCTACTGCAGTACTTAGGAGTAAAATCAAAAACAGTACTCAAGAAGAAGGCAATGAACAATCTACAAAAGGAGTGGTACCCGGGGAGGGGCATTAGGGTCTATAAGATTATAGAGATAGAGGGTTAGCAGGAAAAATGGCAGAGGCGATATAATCATGGATGCTGGGTCCAAACTTGGTAATGGAGGAATTGGGGGAGGTGCAAAAGTAGAGAGGAGATGATTATTGAATAGAGAAGGAAATGAAGCCTATAACTTATTGAAACAGTAGCTTATTCCATGAATTTAAGTCTTCGTGTTAACATTTGCACAGCCACACAAAAAAAGAGAGATCTACCCCAGAACCTAAACACTAACATGAGTAAACAGAGGTACTCAGAATAATTTAAAGCAGCCACAGCCAAACTGTTTCACATATCCATGATCAACCAATATGAACCAAACGTGAACAAGAATTCTGTGATGCTTGGGTTAAACACCTTCTAAAATAGCAAATTGCACAGCTATCAAAAATCCTTAATAGGTACAAAATTTTTGGTACAAAAGCCAGATTAATTCCCTCTAGTTAGCTCCAAACTCTTCATACTCCCTTTCATCTCAGGAATTATTCCATGCCTCTAATCTCTACTCTGCCCCCCAGACAAGCATTATGGCGTCTGTATTAAAAGATCAGAATAGGGAACCTGGTCTTAGAACAAATATAAACGGGAAAGAGTTTAATAATTAATAATTCAAAATGACTGGGGACGGGGAGAGAACATCTGACAAGTCACAAATCGATTCCCTTGGGCATCTTTGCATGGAGCAAAGTCGTAAATTCTTTTGTTTGGTGTCCCTGGACAAGGAAATGAAATTTAATTGCACTTTAGAACTTGAGATTCGACTCATGACATTACATTTCCAATTCTGAAAAAAAAAATACTACCTCAGAAAGCCACAAGTGAGCTAGATTTTCAACTCTCCTGTGCAGACATTAGACAGAAAGTGTTGGCTAAAACTCCGTCTAGGGGTTCAAATGGGGGAATAAATACAATGTTAGAGTACTGATGGTGGGATGTGGTCAAACTCAACATGCTCAACATAGGAAGAACATTCTCAAAGGTAGTGAGAAGGTTTTATCTGAACTATGTACCTTCTAAAGCTTGATAAATGTTTGATTTTGTATTTTGCTTGTTTGTCCATAGATTCTCGATAAATAATTGTGTCTATCTTAACTATATTAAATACTTATGAAGAGGCAGCTGGTTGACTCACTGGACTGACAGCCAGATCTAGAGACAGGAGGTCCTGGGTTCAAATGTGACCTCAGCCACTTCCTAGCTATGTGACCCTAGTCAAGTCCCTTAACTCCCACTGCTCAGCATTCTACTGACATTCTACTAGCATATATTAACATTCTACTGTTTTGGAACCAATATACATGATTGATTTTAAAAAGTAAGGGAAGGGTTAAAAAATACTTATGAAGATCTTGTATATAAAAAGTATAGGTCCATTCACCTCACCCTCTAATATGGGAGGGTATGTGTCAAACTTGTGGTTGTCTGCTGCAAGTGGCCCACAAAACTCCTGAGTACATCTGAGCAAGATTAAAATGTGATTGGGAAATATTTAATAAAATTTAAAAAATACAATACAACATGAATACCACATCAAATCCTGAAATCCTGAAACTGAGGGCATCGAGTAATTTGCCTAAAAGAAAACAATGGCAATTTATCAAAAATGTTATGAGTTGGAAGGTGAATTTTGTGTTCCATATTAAAAGATCAAGTTGCCACATCCCCTTCCCCACACACATTCACTCAGGTTGGGTGGCATTTGAATCCCAGGATCTGGGTTGGCATTTAATTTAGTACTGATCATAATAAGGAAGTCAAATCAGCCAACCCACAAATATTTACTGAGGCGCCGACTTATATGCAAGGTCAAATACTCAGATGAGGAGGAACCAGAAAGCCCTCTAATTTTGCAAAGAGAAGAGTAGTGTATGATTTGGGTGGATAAATGAATGGCCCCTAATTTCATAATGATCCTGCCTGAGCTGGGCAGAGTATATAATCCCAAAAGTTCCTTTCTATTTGCTCTTGGCAGAAAGACATGCTCTTAATTATCCTTAGGAAACAAAATTTAACTAGAAGGTGAAGGGACACTGGGGAATCTGCTACAGACCTGGAATGCATGGCATTTATTAGTATGATCATAAACAGCAGCCTTTACTTCCTTTATTAGAATCCTGCTTTGCAGAGAAAAATACAACAAATGCCACTGTTTGGGTTTTGTTTTGTTCTGTACAGGATTTAACTCACTGGAAGGAGGAAGCAGAAAGCAAATTTTCAGAATTCAAATACCAATCTTCATTGGTAATAGCACAGAATTTGATTCCTCTTCCACAGATTGGGGTCTAGGAAGAATTACTGCTTGGTCCCTCTGTCCTAATTTCAGCCCTGGGCCCACCACATTCTGACTATACCCCACTGTTCCAGCCTTATTTCATATTTTTCTACTTCATAGGCTGTATGTTCTAGCCAAACTAGCCTCGTGCTGTCTCTACCTTGTTCTGCACCTTCTGGTGTTGCTGCATCTCTCATGCCTGGGATACCAACCTTCTTTTCTCATCACTGCCAGCTAAACTCATTCTTCTTTAAAGCTTGGTTCACCCATTTCATAAAGATTTCCTGGATCCCCCTAGCTAAAAGAGCTCGCCTATGACTCAAATTGTCCAACAGTCCCTTGTCTTGAGTATCTTCTTTGTGAATAACACTTTGTGTTAGGATTAGACCTTGCTGGGCACATCCTGTCTCCTTTGAGACTCACGTTGGCAGTTTTCATCTTTGCATCTCCACCACTAACATAGTGTCTTGAACATAGCAAACTTTAGTAAATGTTTATTCAGTTCTACAAATAATGGTTGAGCACCTACCACTAGCCACTAGAGATGGAAAGAGACCAAAGTGAACGGTTGCTGCCTTAGAGGAACCTGCATGACTACTAAAGGGGATACAATGTGCACAGGAGTAAATTCGAGGTACATTCAAAACAACCCAAAACAAAGTTCAGAAAGAGAGAGTCCTAATCACCGGAGGGATTGGGTTTAAAAAGTGGCACCTAAGTCCTGGCTAGAAGGAAGCCAGGGGTTTCCCAAGGCTGACGTGAGAAGGGTGAGCATCCTAGCCATTGGCAGCCATAGAATGGACGTGGAATCTGTTGTGTAAGGGGACAGCTGGGAGGTCAGTTTGACTGGAATGCAAGAGGGGTAGTGATAGCCACAAGGACTAAAAGGCAGATGATGGAGAGCTGTGATTGAATTCAGCTGAGCTACTGATGGAGGGGGAACCCCCAGGTGAGGGATCACAGGAGGAAGTGAAGAGGCTGGCAAGGTCTTTTGCTTGGTGATGCCTTTGATAGGAAGGGGTCCCATTGGGACTTTTCAGACTTTTAACAATGTCGGTTTTGGCCTGAGGCTGCTAGAGATGATAAAAGTAGTTCTTTTAACTCCATTTTAAATCACAGTGTTCCTACTGCTAGTGTCAACACGACAGAGTGCTTATGGCTACAGGGAAGAAAGGGGGAAGTGAAAGGTTAGAGAAGGAGGGGCCTACAGAACAAGGCTTCCTGCAATCAGGACCAGACAGTGGGAACTAAAGTTCTTTGTCCAATCCAAACCCATCCTTATTTCTTCTTTCCATCTACTCTCCCCCCACTCCAAGTCAGCTGGATTTAGTAACTGTTGTTTTGGAAGTAATTACAGATCAAGTTCAGTATAATTATTCTAACATCACAAGGTGAAGGTTTGTTTCCAGAGCTGACATCTTAAAGCCTTTGTTGCCTGCTCCCTGCCAATATCACCAGAACACTTCCTTTATAGCATGTGAAAGGAAATCAGTGCTAGGGCAATACTGTAAATAATGTTTTATTTCTCCCTCCCTCTTAAAGGCTAGTCAACTGAGTGCTCCCAGTGGAGCAACCAGAGCAGGTTTTCCCATTACTCTAAGTCAAACATCTCCCATGCATTTCATCTCTGCCTAAACATAGAATTCATTGCCTGATATTCGGACCCTTGAGATGGCGGTCAAAAACAAAAACAAAAACCTCTCTTTCTTTAAACTTGTTTGGAAAATGGGGAGAATAGATGAGTCTTCTATGGTATGGGCCACTGAGATAGAATATTTTAGGTGAAGGATTCCACCTATCCTCCCCACCAAGATTCAGTTATCTTAATCATGAAATTATTTTCAAAATGATCAATGTGACAGTGAAAAGGTACGTTTACCATGTTGCCAGAATAATTTTCCCTTATGCAATGGTCTAATCTTGTCATTCATCAACTCAAAACCTTAATATGGTTTCTTAATGCTTATCATATAAAATTCAGACTCCTGATCTAGTCCTGAAGGTATGCCATAATCAAAGGTTCCCCCAGTTTCCCACTATTTCCCTTTATGTTCTAGACAAATTGAACCATTATTATCCCATTATCTCCCACTAATGACTTTGTGTATGCCTTTTATATTCTTGTTATGCACTTGTTATTCCCATCCCTTATTCCACATCTCTATCAAAATAAATGCTTATTGATCGACTGCTTACTGAAATTATCCTGGAACCTTCATGATCCAATTAAACCATTGCAGCATTTTCCAACTTACATCCTCTGATGCCAATGTTGATTACGGCATTTGATCAGGGTTCTGTTATCTTCACTTACATCATTCTATCCCTAAGTGTATAATAATCATAGGGTCATAGAAATCAGGCTGGAAAGAGCCTTTGAAATCTATCCCCAATCCCTTCATTTTACAGATGAGGAAACTAAGGCCTAGAAAGTCTAATGGTCATCCGTGAACACACAGAAATTAAATGGGAAAAGCAGAGATTTGAACTCAGGTTCTCTGATGAGAGGGCTTTAAGCAGAGAATAGACGTTCTATAGAGGGTGGCCTTTCTGGTCTAGGTCGGACTAAATGGTGTCTTAAGTCCTTTCCTACATATACTCTATGAACTTCTTTCCATTGCCTCATTTACTTTTGGTGTCTACCTTTCACCCAACTCTCACCTATGGCATACACAGTGGATGGCTTGGTAAAACTGTCGCAGCAGGTAAGCAGAAATAGGTTGAGGATAACTAACAGGCTTTAAATTTATCCATAACTTGGATGGAATTTCTACTCCAAGTATGTGAAGAATTCCCCTAGTGAAAAAGGCAGTTGAGAACAATTTGTTACAAGGGATCTGCAGGGGCTATGAAGTGTCTAGAGCTTGGTAAGACACTAAAGAGGCCACTGTCATCCCAGGCCATTGCCATTTGTCTTGCTCCTGGACTTTGATGACTCTGGGAGAGAAAGTGAGGCAGCTGTGACTCACTTAAATTTAATTTACAAATCAATCATAATGTCATCCTGTGAAGTCATTGGTTCTTTTCAAAAATAAAGGATGAACAACAGCAACAAAGGCCATGGAGAAGCACATTAAAACGTCCCCCTTCCTCTTTTAGAAATATCAAGAAATAAGTAATTCTCTATTCTAATACCTTTCCTAGACTTAACAGCATGAAGACTTAGTCTTTAATCAAACTTATTAGAAAATAAAATTCTGCCCTAAGTCCTTCCCTTCCCCCCACTGAAAACTGGGTAAAAGTTTAAGGAGGAATTCAGATTAGGGTTAAGGGAATATTACTATCCTCTATGCAATGAGGAAGGTGATGACTGCAGAGAAGCATAAAAAGATATGCATGAACTGATGCACAGTGAAGTAGGTAGAAAGAACCAAGAGATCACTCTATATACTACAGCAACATAAACAGAACTTCCAAAAACATCAAAAGCAAATGCTGCAAAATGATGAAGAATAAGCAAAGCTTGCAAGAAGAGATAAAAAAAAAGGCCTCTTATCCCACCCCTTGTCAGAATAAGGAGATCTGCAAACGTTGTATATCCCATCTACTTTTAGAGTTTCCAGATGTATTGATGCACTTTACTAATTTTTCTTTTTCTTCTCAAGAAGTATGTTTTCTCTTTTTTTGCAATTTTGTCTTTTTTGAGGGAAGATGATACATTGTATTCCCAAAATTGGCTTAGTACTAGAATAACTTAATTAAACATTGTTTCTAGCAGGCTTTTCTCCAAAATGCAGAATAACAGACCTTTTTTTCATGGTTTCCAGCTCAGTACATTCAATCCCTTATCAGCTTAAAGAGACAGGTTTTGCTTTTCCCTTTTATCAATTTGGAGGAGGCAGAAAAGAGTATAAAGAGCATTAGGGATAGGGCTTCTACACACACACACACACACACACACACACACACACACACACAAGAGAACAGAAGAAAGACAAGATGGAATCAGAAACACAAGTAAAATAGTCTTGAAAATTATATGTTGGATTATTTTTTTAAAAACTCTTAAGACACAAGGGAAAAGGCTAGGCAAATGGGGATGAGTGACCTGCCCAGGGTCACACAACTAGGAAGTGTCTGAGGTCATATTTGAACCCATGTCCTCCTAAGCCCAGGCCTGGCACTCTGTCCACTAGACCTCATAGGAAATGGCAAATCACTCCAGGATCTTTGCCAAGAAAACACAAATGTGGTCAGGGAGAGTGGATGGATCATAAACAGATCTTGACTCAAATGACTGAATAACAAATTCCCATCTTTTCTCTTTCTCTATCATATCAGCAAGTAGTTTCTCCTCCAGAAACATAGCAGTGGCTACCTCTAACCAAACCTTTAGTGATTCATTTGGGAAGCCAAGAAGAACCATGAATGTCATGTGGTTCATCTTTTGCTATTTTGACATGCTCAAAAAGCCATGAGTTTTTGTGGGAATTCCCCAGTCAAACATATCATCTTTGCAAAATACAGAAACCTTTAAAGTTATTCATTAGGAAGCACCTTCAAAGAAAGCTACAGTTAATTCACCTTTTATCTGCACCAATGGAACAATTGGCAAGGATAATCCAACGCAATAGATAGTCAGACCAAACATTTGGCCTTTAATTGATCTTAACAGGACAGGGTTGGCTTCCATATTTATTTACTTTTGTAATACCAGTTTACCCCCTTTGAGACGAGTTTATAAAGGGCTAAACAAAAAAAGACCATTTATTTACTTAAATAGTAGGCTGGCCCAGCTTCTGGGACTAGCAGAACTTCAAATAGCCATTAAGCTACTGATATTCAGAAATGTGGGGAAATTATCCATTATTGCAGAGTGGGAGTCAGCTTGGGGATTGGGAGAGTAGACGGAGGGGAAGGAAAGAACAAAAAAGGCTCTTACAGAGCAAAGCTTCAAATCTGACTATGAACTGAAGAGAACTATTCTTCAGGAGCAGTGGAGAAGAAACTATTTTTGTCTTTTGAGACGGCCATCATACAGTGATAGCTGTCAATCAAAATGACCTCTCTACATACAGTGGATAGTGTTATACTTGGGAGTCAGGAAGAACTGAGTGTGAATCCTACTTCAGATACTTAGGGCAAGTCACTTCTCTCAGGCTCAGTTTCCTCATCTGTAAATGTGAGTAATACTAGCATTGATTTCATAGGGCCGCTGTGAAGATCAAATAAGATCACATGTGCAACAGGCTTTGCAAATCTTAAAGTGTTATATAAATGCTCCCTCTTGATACTATTATTATTATTCAAAATATCGTTGAGCACAAAGCATCACTGATTCACGGAATCATACAGTAACAGCTGGAAGGAACCTCAGAGGCCATATAGTACAAAACCCTTACTTTACAGATGAAGAATTGAGGCCAAGAGGGGTTTAGTAACTTGAGCATAGTCGCAAAGGTAGAAGAGCGGGGATTCAAACCGAGGTCTTCCAACTCTAAAAAAGCATTGCTTCTACTGTTCCATTTTGCCTCTCTGATTAATTGCTTTTTATAGCCCAACTATGAATGGATTTTTTGGGGGGTAACAGAAAAAGTTATGGCATTATTCCTTTTTTCTTTTTCTTTTTCCCCTTAGGCAGCTAGGTGGTACAGAGTATTGGACCAAGAATCAGGAAGACCTGAGTTAAAATTCTGCCTCAGACATGTACAAGCTGTGTGACCCTGGGCAAGTCACTTAATTTCTCTTGGCCTCAGTTTCCTCAATTATAAAGTAGGCGTGATAATGAAAGCATCTATCTCCTATGGTTGTGAGGATCAAATGAAATAATATTTGTGAAGAACTTACCATAGTGCCTGACACCCAGTAGGAATTTAATAAGTGCTTGTTTCTTTCTTAGTTTTTTTTTTTTTAAAGAAAGTGCTTCAGCTTCCAGTGTATTTTCAAATATTAACAACTTACTGGGGCAGTTTTTTCACTAAGTAAAACTTAAAGTAAAACTCAGATCTCTGAAGCAGAAACATTGAATAAAACAAATTAGAATCTAGAATATAATCTGTGTGCCTGCCTATACCTTTCTATTAATGAAAATATTTCTTTTATTTGTTTTTCAAGTCACTGTGTTAATTCAATTTAATTCCAAAAAATTACAGTTTATTTTTTTTAAACCCTTACCTTCCATCTTGGAATTAATACTATATATTGGTTTTAAGGCAGAAATGCGGCAAGGGTTAGGCAATGGGGGTTAAGTGACATGACCAAGGTCATACAGCTATGTATGACCGAGGGCATATTAGAACCTAGGACCTCCTGTCTCTAGGCCTGGTTCTCAATACACTAGGCCACCTAGCTGCCCCATTTTTTAAATGCTCTATCACTGGGTTCTAAACTTTATAAAAATTTGGCAGTTCTTGCCTGACACGGTGCAAATAGGCCATTTCTCATTTATTATAAATTGCTCATTTATGACATTAGCCTTTTCTCTAGCTAAAGGTCCTAAAGAACAAAGGAACAACAGTAAACTGTAGCACTGCTCTGCCCACCACTGCTAGCAGAGGGTCATGGGCTGTGAGCCGGATCCTGCCAGAACACTGAACCAGAACCTTTCCATTTCTTCCACATATTCATTCATGCCCTCAGGCTCAGTCTGAGTGTTTCCTTCCCCTAAAGTCCTTCTCTTCCTTCATTCTACCTGAGATTCCTGCCTCTCTGAACCCTTGAAACACACCTAGTCTGCGCCGCTCACTGCACATTAGTTAAGTAACAGGTATTTTTTCTACCCAGCTGGGTGGTTTGCTCCTATAGGGCCAAACCTGAGCCCATCGCTTGGAAGCCGAAGGAAGGCCAGATGAGGCAGGAAGCTGCTGCAGTGTACCACTAAGGGAGGAAGGGAGAGGAGAGGAGGAATGTAGCAAGTCCGACTTTTTCTAAGTTCACATTTGGAATGCCAGAAAATTTCACTCTTTATGGCATGTAGGTATTCATTCTGCGTTATGTCAAGGTACACGTGTTACTGTAACGGCTCCAGGTAACAAGCAGAAGGATACACTTTGCAAACCTCTCTTGGGGTGTAAGAACGCCTCCCGATGAGTGCTTGATAGGGATTTGTTACATGCGTCAATCAGTTTTATGGCATGGCTCAAAAGCCAGTGTTCACCTCGGAAAGCTTGGCCATCCTGAAAACATGCATTTCCGAGAGTCTACCTTGAACAACAAAGAGGATAATTATGTGCTGGCAAAGCTCTTGGACATGCTAACAGCCAGTGATTTAAATGGCAGCATCACAATTGAGTCAGCTCAACTATGACACATGAGTTGCAAGCTGGGTGAACAAAAGGCAGTGGTGTTTTCTGAAATAGGCTGTCACCTCTCATTTTAGAGTGGAACGTGCCACTTTAGCCTATTGGGAAAATAATAGAGGGGTTCTTGCAGACAAGCACAGGAAGTGATGAGTGACTTGTTTGTTGGGAGCTGCTGTTCAGAGACTGCAAAGTCCAATGGGCAGCTCACGGAAAAGGATTCAAAATGCATATATCCGAAGTTAATTAGGTTTCTCTTTAAAAGTCTAGGGTGAAAAGGGGGAGGCAGGGGAAGCTCACTTTCTTTAGCATGGAATCCTCTGATTCTCTGGCTTTTGGACCAGTCTGAATTGTTATAATTACTTCTTATGGAGAACCTGACATTGTCAAATGTCCTTGATGACCTTTTTTAATGGGTAATCTCAGCTTGAAGTCTGTAGTGCTGAGCTGGCCCTGCTGGGGTCACAGAATGAGCTGGGAAGTGTCTTGATTTTGTCTTTATTGCCAGCATTCTGGGAAAAGAGGCTCCAGCCTTGATGTCCTTTAAAGGGATGATGTAAAGCGGGAAAACAACTGTGTTAATTTCATGTATAAGCAGGCTGTGCCAGAAGGCAATGAAAAGTCTTTTAAAAAGAGTAATATTCAATATGGCGCTTCCCTCTAAAGACCAACTCAAATACTCAAATCTAAAAACTGCTATATTTTCTTTTCATAGTTTGTTGAATTCCAATAACATTAAGAAATGAAAAATTTGGGGGCAGCTGGGTAGCACAGTGAATTGAGAGCCAGGCCTAGAGACAGTAGGTCCTAGGTTCAAATCTGACCCCAGACACTTCCCCGCTATGTGACCCTAGGCAAGTCACTTGACCCCCATTGCCTAGCCCTTACCGCTCTTTGATTCCAAGACGGAAGGTATGGGTTAAAAATTTAAAAAAAAAGAAAAGAAAAGAAAAGAAAAATTATTAGTCAAACAAAGGAAGGTGAAGCATAAGACCAAGAAGGATTCCCTAAAAGATACAAGTGGTCAGAAAAGATATTCAGTTCTCAAAAGAACAGTAAACTAACAACCAAGTAAAAGATTGTTTTAATAACTAGTAATCAAAGAAATGCAAAGCAAAATATTTTTAACATTTCGCCTCATACCTAGCAGACTGGCAAACATGACAAAAAGTGGAGATAGTATTGTAGAGATTGTGGAAAGAAGGCCACAGTAATATACTGTTAGTGTAGCTATGACTTAATCAATATGGATATAATTTGAGATGAAACTTTGAAAATGACTAAAATGTCTGTCCTTTGACCCAGAAAGCTCATAGCACATCCTCCAAGGAGGGCCAAGATAGAAATGAAGGTCCTGTATACACAAAAATATTTTTAGCATTAATTTTTTTGTAACTAAGAAGTGGAAACAAAGTAGGTGACCACTGAGAGAATGGTGGTTACATGAAGTATGTAAATATAATGGAATATTCTTGTATCCTAATTTTTTTTTCTCACTCATTGACTGTGTGATTGAGAGTATAACATTTAACCTTTCTGACTTCTGACATCAACTCTCCCAAAGTTATTGATGACCTCAACTGCCAATCTAATGGCCTTTTCTCAATCTTTGTGGTTCTTGACCTCTCTGCAGCACTGGACATTGCTGACCCAGACTTATGGTTTTTATGATTACTGCCCTCCCCTTGTTCTCCTCCTGCCTATCTGAATATTCTTTATCAACCTCCTTTGGTGATTTATTATCCATCATCAATATCACTTCTTTTAAATGTGGGGCCTTTCTATACTCAGTGACTCCATCAAAGGGAACTGGACTAGATGACAGAGTTCCATTTAAGCTCTAAAATCTCTGATCTACAACCTAGGTAAATGATATCCAGATCTATAGAACCTATATATAAGCTCTCTACTGAGCTCTAGCTGTCAATTGCCTAGTGGATACTTCAAACCGGATGTCCTATAGGCATCTCCCACTCAATACATCCCAAATAGAACTATACCATCTCCTGCATACATCTCCTTTTCTCAACTCACACATCCTCCACTGTAGTGTAGACTCTTATCATGTCCTGTCTGGACTCCTGAAACAGCCTTCTAACTAGTCCCTCTGTCCTGTCTTTGCCCTGTCCAATTGATCTTCCATGTGGTTGCTAAAATGATTTCCCTGGAGAAAGGCTCTGTCTGACTATGTCACCTCCTTCCATATCCAATAAACTTCCATAAATGAGACATTTTTCTAACATGACCAATGAGAAAGTTAATTTTGTTTGTGTATTTCTTACAAAGAATTTATTTGTCTTCTCTTCTCCCCTTCCCCCAATGAGTGGGAAGTAAAACAGAAAGAAAACAGATTTGTTAATTTAAAAAATATTATTAAAAAAAAAAAACAACTTGAGTGGTTTTCTCTTGCCTCTAAAATAAAATATAAACAATTCTGTTTGTTATTGTAGAACTATTAAAAAACCTGACCCTAATCCAACTTTCTAGTTTTATTAGACTTGTCCAGTGCTTAGTAAATCCCTACTTGGAATAGGACCTTTATCTTCCTCCTTTCCTAAGAGTGTTTGCAGGTACTTATTAATGCTTATGGATTGATTGATATGCAAAATACAGCAGTTGGTTTAAATAATCTCTAATATTCATTCAAGTTCTAGTGGAAATAGAAAGAAACAGTAGAATTGGGGTCAGAGGACCTAGGTCACATAAAGCTTTGCAATTCACTAGCCATTCAACAACCTGTACTACTCTCTGAATATCAGTTTCTCTATCTGTAAAATGGATATAATAATGTTGACAGTATTTAAGGCACAGGGTTGTTGGGAAGAAAGCACTTTGTAACAAACCAAAGAGATGAGAGTATTGTTACTACCATTAAAATCTTACTCTAATGTACCATTTCTGATTGGAAGTAAGCTTGTATGATTTTTTCAAATTAAATTTTATTTTCCCATTTCCATACCCCTACTCCCACCTTTTCGTCCACTGGGGAAAAAAAAGGAAAAAAAAACACCTTTGTACCAAATACTTACAAAACAAAACAAATACTTACATTGGCCATGATAAAAAAATATGACTTGTGGTGCCCATTAGCACATTTCTCTGACAGGAGGTGGGTAACTCCTTTTATCAACAGTCCCCTGAAATCATAACTGATCACTTTGTTGATGATAATTCTTCAATCTCAGAATTGTTCATTTTTATATTATTGTATAAACTTTGTTTTTCTAGTTCTGCTTACTTCAATTTACCTCAGTTTACACAAATCGTCACAAATTTCTCTGAAACCATCTCTTTCACTCATCATTTCTTACAGTAATATTATATTTATTACATACACATATCATAATTTGTCCAGGTATCCCCCAATTACCAGAAACCTCTTTCATTTCCAGTTCTTTGCCATCACAAAAAAGAGCTTCTATCAATAGCTTTGTTGACATAGGATCTTTTCTTCTTTCTATGATCTCTTTGGATACAGCCCTATTAGTGTTATTGCTGGATAGAGTGCTGGGTCTGGAATCTGGAAGATCTGAGTTCAAATCCAGCCTCAGATACTTCTAGATGTGTGATCCTGGGAAAGTCATTTAACCCTGTTTGTCTCAGTCTCTTCATTTATAAAATGAACTGGAGAAGGAAATGGCAAACCATTCCAGTATATGACTGAAATGACAATAACAAAACTGTATTATTGAATTATTATTACACGTAAATGGGGCAACTAGATGACTTACTGGATTAAGAATCTGATCTCAAAGACTTCCTAGCTATGCGTCCCTTTACTAATTATCCTTATCGCTCTTCTGCATTGATTCTAAGACAGATGGTAAGGCTTAAAAAAACAACATGAAAGGATTTTAAAGAAGTAGTAATAGTATTAAGGAACTGATATAAAACTGTATTTATTGCCAGTGGAGCACAACCTGCCAGATATGAAACCCAGCTTGAAAGGCTTTCAGTACCCCCAACAGACTAAATGACGAGAGAGAACTTGCTAAGCACCACACAATGCTATGACTTTTTTTTAAACTCTGACCTTCTATCTTAGGATCAATACTGTGCATTGGTTCCAAGGCAGAAGAACAGGCAATGGGGGTGGTTAAGTGACTTGCCCAAAGTCCCACAGCTCGGGAGTGTCTGATGCCAGATCTGAATCTAGGACCTTCCACTCTAGGCCTGCCTCTCACCACCAGATGCCCCAGTGCTATAACTTTTTGGCTACAGAAACTCCCAAAGACCATCCATCCAAAGTTGTAGAAGAGTCTTCACAATGATGAGCCATAAAGGCTTGAGCTGGGACTACACTGAGATTCTCTGGGCCTGAAGAGTGCACAAGGATGGCCGCTGGGCTGAGCAGCCTGCTTGCCTTCTCTTTTTCCCAGTAAGGAGGGGAGACAGAGCTTGCTACTCTCCTCCAACTAGTAATTCTGCTAGCTGTGACCCATAATTCATTTTGGTCGATAAAAGATGAGGGAGGCGAGTGGCAGTTTGTAAAAGTCTCTCCATGTTTTCAGAAAAAGGAGATAAGGTCAGGTAGAGCAGCACATGACTGTGGTTCTTGGTCCTAGGGAAGCTGAAGCTGGAGATTGTTTGAATTTGGAAGTTCTGTGCTGTTACTATAGCTTAAGCTGACTGGGTGTCTATACTAATTCTGGGTGCAGAGGCCACCAGGCTGCCTGAGGAGGGGTGAGCCCAGCAAGGACTGAATGAAGGCAGAGCAGGCAAGGATTCTGTGTTATCAGCAGTGGGACTGGGTCCACGAGTGGCTGCTACACTTCTAGCCTAGGAGAAGCAGTGAAGTCTCGTCTCTATTTTTTTTTAATAGATAAGAGAGGTTCAGAAAAGGAAAGGAGGAAGAGAAAGTTCCTTTTACAGGTATAATAAAGAAAAGAACTTTTATGAGAGATGGATAAAAAGGGATCACAAAGTAAGAAGTCACCCTGGTTTCAAGGAAAATGAACTTAGAAAGCTTCACTTATAAAAATAGCCTCTGGTAAATCTAAACCCATTTTTATCATATATCTAAGATTGCTATCAAAATCCTTGTGCTGAATCACAAGACTTTGGGCATAATCCCCTCAAGTATGTGGTACTGGCTATTTGATTTGTGAAGGAGATTATAAAAAGACACTTCAAAGTTAACCCAAGTTAAGGGTGCTGTTGGTAAGGATATGATCCAAGCTTTACATGCAGGTGAACCACACTTTATGAAACAGATGGAGTTCTAAAAAGTTGGCTTTAAAATGAATTATAGCTAATTGATTCATATTTTCCTGGTGAGTCACATTATATTGTTGATATGTTCCCCAGGGAAATATTGTGGCCTCAAAACTCTACTTTTCTTATTACAAAAATCATTGGTGGGTCCTTTAGCTGCTTTTAAGACTCAGTTTCCTCGACTATAAACTAGAGAAGTAGCTTTATCATAAGATTTGGTGGCCGTCCAATGATATATGGATAAATGCTTTATGAACCTGCAAGTACTATAAAATATTGGGTACTATATTTCAAAGAAAAATTTCATTCCAAATGATCAGGATACAATCAATCACCAATCACTAACACGTGGAAGTATACTACCTAGAAGGACCAGCGTCTCAGAAGAATATAAGCTCCATAAGAGCAGGGACCACCTCATTTTTGCCTTTGTATCCCTAGCACCTGACACAGTTCCTTGAACATAGTAGGTATTTAATAAATTGTCTTCTTCCCTAAATAGGACATCTCTCAGTCTCTGTCTCACACTGCTGAGGAAACCACCATCCTTCTATTAACCCAGGTTTCTAATCTGAGTCATCTTCCATCCCCTACTCTTCAATGGCAACAATCCTCATCATCTCATGCCTCATCATCATAGTTGAGATCCTCATCATCTCATGCCTGGAATATTATAATAAATCCTTAATTAGTGTTTCTGTTTCCAGTCTTTCTTTTCTCATTCATCCTTCATATAGCTGCCAAAATAATCTTAAAACATAATTCTAACCACATTATTCTTGTCTTCATATATTTTCAGTAGCTACCAAATGCTTGTTGGATAAATAAAATAAGTGGCAGTTAGATTGTTCAGTGGTTAGGGTTAGGTTTGAAATCAGAGAGACCTGGGTGGAAATCTAGCTTTAGATACTTCCCTGTGTGACCCTAGGTAAGTCACTTAACTCCAACTACCTACCCTTACCACTCTTCTGCCTTAGAACTGATACTTAGTATTGATTCCATGGCAGAAGATCTGGAATGCTCTGCTTCTTCATCTCTGTCTCTTAGTTTCCTTGACTTCTTCTCAGATTTAGCTCAAGTGCCACCCTCTTTGTGAACCCTTTCCTACTCCCCCTTGTTGGCATTGCCTTCCTCTTGAAATGACCTTTCATCTATCTCCCTAACTATTTATATGCTATTCTCCCCCTCCCCCCGCCAAAAAAAGAAGGGAAACTTCTTGAGGGCAGGGACAGAGAGGAGTGCTTTTGGCTTTCTTTTAATTCATAGGGACTAGCACAGAATAAATGCTTAATAAATGTTTATAGATTTGTTAACAAATCTTAAATATTTAGCATCCAGTTTGACTACAATACAAGAAAATTAATCAGTATCACAAATGAGGGGGCGCAGCTGGGTGGCTCAGTGCATTGAGAACCAGGCCTAGAGATGGGAGTTCCTAGGTTCAAATTTGGCCTCAGACACTTTCCAGCTGTGTGACCCTAGACAAGTCACTTGACCCCCATTGCCTAGCCCTTACCACTCTTCTGCCTTAGAACCAATACACAGTATTGACTCCAAGATGGAAGGTAAGGGTTTAAAAAAAAAACGAGGGAAGCAAACTTTTTAGTACCCATGTTGAATCGGTTGTGCTTAGCACAGTCCCTAACATAGAATAATTATTTAAGAAATGCTCATTGAAGAACTGAAAGACAGCAATAAAAAGCAGTAAAATAGAATTACTATAAATAGCCCTTAAATATATTTATTAAACTGGAGAAATAATGTGGCATAATAGAAAGAAGACTGGATTTGAAGTTACTAGATCTGTTTCCTGATCATGATACTACCTAGCTGTTTATCTATGGGGAAATCAGCTTCTGTAAAACCTCCATTTGCCTTATCTGCAAAACTGGGGTAATAATTCTTATCCTACATGACTGGGAGGAAATCATCTTGTAAACTGTAAAGTAATATATAAAGGGGAGTTCCAGAAGCTGTAGTAGTAGTAGTAGTAGTAGTAGTAGTAGTAGTAGTAGTAGTAGTAGTAGTAGTAGTAGTAGTAGTAGTAGTAGTAGTAGTAGTAGTAGTTGTTGTTGTTGTTGTTGTTGTTGTTGTTGTTGTTGTTGTTGTAATAAAAGTATATAGCAGTTAGTAGTTGTAGCAGTATTAACAACAACAATCTCCAAACTATATAGAATGAAAATACAAAGATCTCTCAAAATATAGAGACCCAGAGGAGGAAATTAAAACCATGCAGGAGAAAGATGAAAGATATGTCAGTCTGTCTTCTATTTAGGTCCTGAGGATCTTTTCAGTGTGCCTACAGATGAACTTACATACTTCTATCATCTTCTTTTGTCTGAGTTACTACAAAATGGTCCGATTTATCCCTATACTACTTCTTTTCTCTCTTTTCTACTTATCTGCTAAATTATTTCTCATTAGGTATATATCAGTGTCAGTCCTCTGATCTAGCATCTTTAGTGAACCTCTCTAGTCTACAGAATAAACCACAACAACTTAAAGTACTTTCCAATGAGGATCCTGCCTACCTTACAGGTTTATTATACCTCATTTTCTACACACTCTATTCTTGCCAATCTAATCTCCTGGCCACAACCTAAACTTAATATTTCCATATCCTGCCTCTGTGGAATTGCAGACTGCTTCCCAGGTCTGAAATGTATTTAATCTTTAATATCTACTTTTTAGAACTCTTCAGGTCTTAATTCATGTATCATTTTATCCATGAAACACTCCCAGATAGCAATGCCACCCCTCTTCCCCATGGTGTTAGTGTTTTCTCACATCTCAATTTTCCTAATATCTGATTATTTGTGTATGGAATTATTTCCCTCTAGTGGGATATTAGCTGGTTGAGGGTGTTTTTGTCTCTGACTACCCAGATTTAGCACACAGTAGGTACTTAAGATGTTTGCTAAATTGAAACACTACATTTAATACAAAGAATTCTTTTATACTGGCTTTACAAGCATCTACAATGCCAGGATGATCCAATTTGAAAGTCCAGAGATATCTGAAATGGCTCTTTGTAGCATTTTTTTTATTCATCTCTCAAAGTCCTTTCTTTTGCCACAAAAGAGAACAAAGGGCAGCACAAGGGAGGACATTTGATTATGCTCATATTGTGCTCCAGTTCCCCATTTTCCTCTGTTTTGATATCACTAAAGACACAACTCTATGGGTAGAGAAAACGTGACTACTGCTATTTATTTGTGGTTTGACTCTATGAAAACAAAATGAACAGAGACAGAAAAAGAATAAATAATCAAGTCTGTCCTTTGAATGCTCACTCAATTATTTTCTATTCAAACTTGACATAGTAAGCTCTGTTTTTTGCTATCCTCCTAGATTTCTCATTGCTCTACTTTAGCCTGAGAGATTTCAAAGCATGTGCTCATCTCTCCAAAGCAGCATCATCTAAGTCCAGTGCCATAAGACTGGAACAGAAAAGTGTCCAGAGTTCTCACTACAGGGAACACTGTCCAATATAGCTGCATAAAGTCTACTGGGACGATAAACTAACAGGTTTCTCCTTAATGACCAGCTTTTATCAATTACCAAAATATTGAAACAGAAAGAGACTAGAAATTCATTCAATGAACTAACAACCCAGCAAATCAAAGAATAATATAGGAAGTGGGAAAAGAAATGCCCCTAAAGTGTTCCACCTAAAAATCTTCAGTGCTATCCATTCAAATGCAGGGAGAACCAAGTTCTAACACTCCATCTAGTTCGATCAATAGGGTGCTAACAATCGCTATTATGATACTTTATTTTACTCATCTTTGTAATTGTGAGAATCAAATCAATGAATATTGCACCTACTTATGTTGATTATTTTAATCCATTGAGCCCACTTCAATGAAAATGATCAAAGACGTTAAACTTAATTAGAAAAATCTTTAATCAAGGCAAGAGTAGGAAAGAGTACAGAGCACTGGAGGAAACTGATTGAGGCTACAGATGAAGTGCATTGAGACTGGCTGAAGAGACTCAGTCATACCCTGTGGGTCTTGGACAAAACAGCAAGCCAGTTTGGAATCTAGGGATTTGCTTGCAGGCTAGCTCAGTGGTAGATGAAATTTCAGTCAAGCCCCTAAAAAAGACTTGCTTTGGGGGTAGGGAGTAGAGATCCTTTGTTCCCTCCCCAATTTGACTAGAGGATGACTTTGTGAACTTTGAAAGGATAGAAGATTTTGAACTTCCCATTAAGACTACTAAGAAACCAGCAGAAAGGCACTATGGGGGAATATTGAGGTCTAATGAAGAAGAAAAAAGCACTTTGCAATAAAAAAAAAAAAAACTTCCAGGAGCTCTGGATTACCTCTTTTGCCACATTTATTTTAAGCCAAAGCCTATTTTCTCCTCGATTCTGTATATGCTTGTGAGAGAGCATGCCCCTTGTTGGGGGAAAGGCTGTTTCATGCCAACTATTCTTATTATGCTGCCTTAGTAAATATTCATTTCTAAAAGCTGATCAAGTCCCACTGGCTATTTGAAATTAACTGATAATCAATGAAAGAAAGATACAAGTGGGGATTTGTAAGATATATATTACTTCTAATTCTAATGATTTTAGTTGGGGTTTCGGTTTTGTGTGAGTGTGCTCTTATAATAATGACCAATAGGGAAGAATATTTAATATGATAATAAAGATCAAACTTAAAAACATATTCTAAACCATAAGAATTACTTCCAGAACTCCGAAGGGAGAAGTAAACAATGACCTTCTGAGGACCCAGTGAGAATGGGGATTGGGTTAGTGATTAAAGCACCTCAGTTATAAGGGACCTTATAGGTCATCCATTGCAACCCCTTCATTTGGTATTTTGACCCAAAGAAGGGACTGATTTTGCCCCAGGACATCTTAAAAGTCTAGTAGTCGAGTTGGGACTGCAGCCCAGGTCCCCTGACTCTAAGTGTGGTGCTTAAGTCATTTCTCAGGAGGAGTTAGAGGTCCCTAGCCCATAGCCCCTGGCCAAAAGAAAGCCAATACATCTGGGTAAACAGCTTTTCCTTCTTACTGCCCTGCTCACTGACCTTAAGTTTAAACTTCATTTCAAGGTTCTTATGCAAAAAGGTCATTTTATAGAGAGTACATTTCTTTGGTGGCACAAAGGAAGGGGAATCATACCCAGGCTGAAGGAATCAAGAGTCAGAAAGCATCTTATGTAAATGTTTTATTGTTTTCCTGTCTTGCTGCACTATGTTTCTGTAGACCAGTGCTTTAAATCAATGTTTTCTCATTATAGCGCCAATCAAAATAAGCATCTCTTCACAGGCTTTCCAAACATCCAAATTCTATTTAATTACCCTGGTGCAGCAGAAAGAATACAACACTACTCTCTGAGAAAAGGACCTGAGATCATATTCCAGTGATACAATTTTCTATATATAAGCCTGGGCCAAGTAACTTAATTTCTGATAAAATACAAAATGACTAGATAACGTCTACAGTCCCCAACTGTACATTGATGAGGTTAAGATTTTGTGTGGCCCTTTCCTCACTCCTGCCACTACAGCTACAAGTGCTTTTATAGATAAGTTCAACATTTTATTATGTATTTTTTACAAAGCCAGGGGGTCAGGAGACTTAACAAGCCAGACAACTTTAGTTGTAAGCTGAAATAGCTTTTGGGGTTCTACTTTCCTCCTATGTAAAATGAAAGGCTTTGACTAAATCCTCTGATCTCTAAGACCACTTCCAGCTCTGACATTCAAAATTCAAAGATTCCTTTTAGTGCTGACATTCCATTATCTGTAAAACCCCTTTCAGTTTTGAGACTCAAATTTCTTAGGGTTCTTCCAGCTCTAATATTTTCTGATTCTGACCCATAACCTTCTTCCCGTCCCTCTTTTCAATTAAATTAGGAAACAGCTCAACATAGGAACCAAAATTTCAATTTCCTTTATAATAAAATTCTATGCAGAGCTAAGGTTATTAAATCTATTAAGATTCCAGCTTTTGAGACAAGAACTCACTATTTGACAAAAATTGCTGGGAAAACTGGAAAACGGTATGGGAAAAATTAGGTTTATAGCAACATCTTACACTCTCTACCAAGATAAATTCAAAATGGGTAAATGACTTAAATATAAAGAGTGAAATCATATATAAATTAGGGGAATAGAATAGTATACCTGTCAGATCTGTGGGAAAGATAGGAATTTAAGACTAAGCAATAGATAGAGAATATTGCAAAATGTAAAATGAATGACTACAATGATATCAAATTAAGAAGTTTTTCTATTTAAAAAAAAAACCAATGAGACCAAAATTAGAAGGAAAGCAACAAACTGGGAAAATATCTTTATAACAAAATGAAGGTTTAATTTCCCAAATATATAAAGAACTAAGTCAAATTTACAAAAAAAATCAAGTTATTCTCCAATCAACAAATGGCCAAGAGACATGAATAGGCAGTTTACACATGATGAAATCATAACTATCAATAAGCACATTCTAAATCCCTCCTGATTAGAGAAATGCAAATTAAAACAACTCTGAGGTACCACCTTATACCTAGGAGATTGGTCAATATGACAATAAAATAAAGTAATAAATGTTGGAGAGGATGTGGTAAAACAAAACACTGCTGGTGGAGTTGTGAACTGGTCCAACCATTCTGGAGGGCAATTTGGAGTCATGCCCAAAGGGCTTTAAAACACTGTCTATCCTTTGATCCAGTCATAGCACTGCTGGGTTTGTACCCCAAAGAGATGATAAGGAAAAAATACCTGTATCAAAAATATTCATAGCCATGCTCTTTGTAGTGGCAAAAAAATTGGAAAATAAGGGGGTGTCCCTCGATTGGGGAATGGCTGAACAAACTGTGGTATCCAATGAGGATGGAATACTATTGTGCTGAAAGGAATGATGAGTTGGAGGATTTCTATGTGAATTGGAAAGACCTCTAGGAATTGAGGCATAGTGAAAGGAGCAGAACCAGGAGAACATTGTACACAGAGACTGATACATTATGGCACAATCAAATGTAATGGACTTTTCTGTTAGTAGCAATGCAATGATACAGGACAATTCAGAGGAACTTAGGAGAAAGAACTGTAGGAACAGAAACAAAGAAGGAAAACATATGATTGAACTGTGGTTCAATGGGGACATGATTAGGGTTTTGCTGTTAAAAGGTCACTCTACTGCAAATGTGAGTAACACTGAAATAGGCTTTGAACAATGATACACGTATAACTCAGTGGGATTGCTTGTCAGCTTTGGGAGGGGGAAGGGAAGGGGAAAAGAATCATGAATCATGTAACCATGGAAAATATTCTAAATAAAATTTTAAAATATATGTTTAATACTCAGTAAATCCTATTGGCTAATATGGATCCCCATAACACTTTATTTTTTGGACTGCACCCAGATTGAAGTTAGTTTTCAACATAAAGAAGTTTTCCAAGTAACTAAAACTTACCCTTTAAAGTATAATATTGACAGGTTACCTGTCTTATTCCTCTACCAGACATCAAGGTCCTTGAACAAGAACAATATCTTATCTTTATCTACCCTAGTACATATTACAGGGATTGCTTGGCACAGAGTAGGTGCTTAACTAAAATTTCTTATATTTTATTGTAGAAAGTGTCCAAACTTTTAAAAACTATTAACCTTTTTTTTTTATCAGTGAGGAGGCAGAGCCAAGATGGTGACTTAGTAGTACTGAAAGCTGAAACCACTTCCAAACCAATTTTTAAAAAGTGAAACAAAACAGTAGGAGTCAAAAACCAACAGCAAGACAGAGTGAGGGAGTTCTCCTGCTGAATACAACATGAAAGATAGACAGAGAGAGCTGATTTTCATGTGATAAGGTGAAACCAGAAGCAAAACTACATACAGAGGAGTGCTGGCCAAACATTGTGCCAAGTTATGAGCCTGGGCATAGGTCAACTTCAGTATCCCAGGACCCTGGATATGGCAAAAACAGAGTACCCCACACTCCAGTCCCTCCTCTTGAAGTCTTGGCAGTGAAGCCTAGAAGTCCATAGCAATTGGCCCTTTCAAACCTGCACTGTGGTGAAGACCTAGACTAGGGTAAAACAACTCACAATGCAGAACCTGGAAAGTCTACAGAAGAAGGGATAGAGCCATCAGCTTTCAGAATTTCCATTCCACAGGAAAAACAAACAAACAAATAAATAAAGGCTGGGAAAATGAGCAAACAGCAAAAGAAACACCTAACCCTAGAAATTTTTATGGAAACAAAGAGTGAAACTCAGAGTCAATTGGGGGATGGTGAGACCTAAGCAACCACTTGCAAACATCAAAGAAAAATAGAAAGTGATCACTCAAAAAGGAATTATATAATCAAATAAGTCAGGTCAAAGAAAAATGGGAAAAAAGAAATGAAAGTAATGAAAAAAGAAAATAACCATGTAAAAAACAGAACTGACCTATTGGAAAAAGAGGCAAAAAAATCCAATGAAGAAAAGAGTTTCATGAAAAATAGAATGAACCAAATGGAAAAGAAAGGATGATTAAAAGGTCATGGAAGAAACTGATTCTTTAAAAATTAGAACTGAGCAAATAGAAGCTAATGATTTAATGAGACATCAAGAAACATCAAAACAAAATCATGAATGATAAAATAGAAGAAAAATAGAAGACCTAGAGGTGGGAGGTCCTGGGCTGAAATCTGGCCTCAGACACTTCCTGGTGGTATGGCCATGGACAGGTCATTTAACCCCCATTGCCTAGCCCTTCCCACTCTTCTGCCTTCTGACAATAGGCATCTAAATAGATAAAAAACCAAGGAACTTTAAAGACATTAGAGGTTATATTTTTAAGGTATTTCAGAATCCAATGTTTTATTTAAAAAAATCTCTGTATTCCATTGCATTTTACTGATTGTTTTGTTTAAGGTTTAACTTTGTGATTTTAAATTCATATATTACTGCATTCAATACTATTCTGTTACACTGAATCAATTTAATGTACTGGGTTTTAACTACTGTTATATTCTGTTGCTTTCCCCCTATATCCATACTGAACAAACATTATTGAGTAGGCCCATATAAAAACAGTTTTTCTATTTTTGACTTTGTAAATTGTCACATAAAGGATAGATGGACTCCATCAGAAAATTGCTATAACAACCTTTGGAAAATTTAATGAGCTAAATATCTCAAATTGATTTTAATGGTTCTTTAGACATAATTTTTAGAATTTTTCTTAACAATCTCTGGTCATTTTACCTGCCCCTAACAAGAGGTAAGGCCCATTTTAGAAGCTGAAGTGAAAACCAATTATATTCCCAATTCCCACATTTATAAAAATGTGAATGGAAATTGGGAAGTTAATCCCAGGGCATTGTAGCCCTAGAAGCCTCCAAAAAAAAAAAAGAAAAAGAAAAAGAAAAAAAGGAGCATCTCTCATTTATAACACTTCAGCTCACTTTACTTCCACCAGAATGATCTAGAATTCTTGATGATGTTCAAAACCTGAAATAAGTTTTACTTTATTTAAAAATATGTTTACCAGGGTTGAAAGATTTGCTATGTTTGTAAAAATTGTGACAAATATCCATCAGTTTATAGACTTTTAAAAATGCCATACAGTAACTTATGTAAAAATGATAGTGTTTGTTTGTTATTGTAACTAATTGGGCTATTGAGAATTTTGGGGATATTGTTACCTATATATTTGTACTACTGTTCTTTATAAAAAAACAAAAAACTGTTAACCTTGTAAAATTCATTCACTTGTACTCACAGTGGATCATGGCCAAATATGATGAGGAAATGGATCTCATTTTTGGTGAGAAAGCGTTGTATTCTATATTTTCTTAGCTGACACAGTGTGTCAATGAATATAAGCAACAGTTTTGAATTTTTAAAACTCTATTATTATATTTTTCTTGCATGTGCAATATACTATTTCAGTATTTTTTCTCTCCTTTTTATATTTGAAGCACATGTCACCAGTATTAAAGTTTTCTTTAACTTTTTGATTTTGCAATAATATAAGTTTAAAATACATTTGCTATAATGTCAAAGCATGCCCCAAAAGCTTGAGACCATAAAAATAATGCCACTAATTATTTAAAAAAAAAACACAAGAATTATATATGCTTAATGATTCTGTCTGAATTCAGGACAAGATATACAAAAGAGCCATTACACAGGGCCAAAGAGAAACCAATCAAGGAAGGATTGATGCACTTCCAAGCTAATACAAAGGACTTGAACCTAGTGTGACGACTCAAGGTTGCAATGCTTAACATACGTTAAGACATAGGCCTTCCTTGTATCCACACTCTTTGTGAAAATATTTACAGACGACTATCCCAAACTTGGCTCCTACTTGGCTCCTACAATCTAGTCCCTTTTCTGTCTTTCACAGTGTGGCAAACTGGCTACTGACTGGGTAAATGCATCATTGCTTAGATCATTTTCATTGGGCCCTGATTCAAGGACCTGTTATAGATTTACTTTTCCTTTACTTGGAATTTTTACACATAAGACTTTGATAGTCTATATTTTCATCTAGAAATTTTCTTTTTTATTTGGATTTTTCTGATGTCTTTTTAATTTCTCTTACCAAATGATTCATATACCTCATAACTCAGCCATGCATCCCCAAGTGATCCTGTGTTTTTCAATCACCCTCTTCACGGGTAAATGTAAAAATATTATTATTTTAATTGCAAAGTTTAAATTCCTTTTGAGAAGAATTTTAGGTTAAGAAACATGCTACCTCTATGAATCCAGAAACTGAACTGTTTGGATAAGACACCATAAAGATGCCTCCAGACCACAAGCTGCACGAGAAAATCAAGGATGAACTTTAGGTGTGGTTGATTGAACATTTATTTGTATCTATACTTTCATGCCAAAGGAGACTGCCCCCTAAATGGCTTTTTGTCAATGCATCTAGCAATTATTGGTTTTGTTCTTTTTCCCTCTTATCCTCAAATTGTTGTACTCTTTAAGTAGATTATGTTTTTATGATCCTTTTGGGGAAACTTTTCCCAAAAGTATCAAACGGTGAAATGTAAAAATGGAGATTTGAACTCCAGACTGCAATTCCCAGAAGTCCTTGGTAGTTCCCAGAATTCCCCCAAATCCCACCTGAGATACCCACCTGGACCGAGAACAAAATGGGTATTTAAACTGACTGTAGCGCCTGCTCACCCGCTCGGCTTCCACTTCTATGCACATGCGGCTCTCGACTAGGCAGGCAAGATGTAGGTTGCACATGCTTTCTTATTTGTATTTTCTTTATTTCTTAATCTTTAATAAACCTCTAAAAAGATAATACTTTTAGCAGAGAAACTAATTTTAATTGTTACAAAAGGAAGGGGTGATTAAAAGCAAAACACTGGTGTGTGAAGGGAAAGAGTGAAAGGAGAAAGGGCAGGATTAAAAGAAGAAATCAAGATGGATGGGAATATACAGATGGTAATTATAACTATGAATGTAAATGGGATGAACTCACCCATAAAATGGAAGCAGACAACAGAGTGGATTAAAAACCAGAAATAAACACATTTGAAGCAGGTAGACACACATAAGTAAAGTTTAAGAGGCGGGAGCAGAATCTATTGGGCTTCAATTGAGACAAAAAAGCAGGAATAGTAATCATGATCTCAGACACAGTTAAAGCAAAAATAGATCTGACTAAAAGAGATAAGGAAAGTAATTATGTCTTCACAAAAGATAGTCTACACAACGAAGTAATAGAAATACTTAAAATATATGTACCAAATGGTATAGCATCCAGATTTTTAAAGGAGAAACTAAAGGAGCTTAAGGAGCAAATAAAACAGTAGGAGGACAGTAAAACTATACTAGTGGGGGACTCTAACCTTCCCCTACTAGAAGTAGATAAATCTAACCAAAAAATAAATAAGAAGTAAAGGAAGTGAATGAAATTTTAGAAAAGTTAGATTTAATAGATATCTGGAGAAAATTGAATAGGGGTAAAAAAAAATATATCTTTTTTTTCCCAGCAGCATATGATACATATACAAAAATTGACCTATAATAGGGCACAAAACCTTCACAACCAAATGCAGAAGGGAGGAAATAAAAAATGTAACTTTTTCAGATCATGATGCAATAAAAATTATAACCAATTAGGGTTTGTGGGAAGAAAAATTAACCTTTTTTTTAAATGAAAATCTTTCTAAGAAGTACTTTGTAGTTCCCTTTTTCCCCCCTGTACTCTAAGATTATTTTATTAAGCATACACAGGTTGCCTCAGAAGTCGTTGTCCAGTTTTAAAGCTTTAATAGTTTTAAAAGTTAACTTAAATGATTGCTTTTAATTGTATTAGATGTTCTCCAGGTATCTCAAACTCAACATTAACAAAACGGAACTCATTTTTGTCACCACTCTCACTCTCAACTTACTCCTCTTCTGAACTTCCTTATTTCTACTGAGGTAATCTCCTTCTAGTCACTTAGATTTACAATCTTGGCATCTTCCTTAACTCTTCTTTCTTCCTTCATTTTCAATGTCCAATTGGCTGCCAAGGGATAATGATAATGAGAACTGAAATTCCAATCTTAGCTTGGCCACTTACTACTTATATTACCTCAAGAAAGTCATTTCACCCTCCCTGAGCCTTAGTTTCCTCATTTGTAAAATGAGAACTTTGGATTCAATGGTCTCTAGTTAAGGTTTCTTATACTTCCAGATATACAATCCTGTGAATATATATGCCATCTATACCATTATCCCCACTCACACAGCAATCCCTTCCCTTCGCATCCTTCCTTTCCTTTCTTTTTGCTTGGATTATGGCAATAACTTACTAATTGGCTTTCCTGTTTTTAGTCACTGCTCCATCCTCTACATGGCTACCAAAATGATATTCCTTAACCATAGCTCTGATCTACCCACTTTCCCTTCTCACTTATATCTTTTAGAAATCTCTTGCTTCCCTCAAAGCTTAGTTCAGGTTCTACCTCCTACATGAAGCCTTTTCTGATTCCCTCATCTGCTAGATGAAATTGCCTTGTTTGTATTTCATATAAACTTAGGGGTGTACACATTGTTTCCCATTAACTGCCCTATTAAGACGTAGAATACTACATTTCATTGAGTCAAGATCATAACAGTAAGTATTAATTATTGTACAGGGAAGGCCAGAAATAATACAATGAGGTCTCTACAGTCTCCTGAGGTATGCAGTAGGTTTTTTGTTTCCACAATATCCATTCTAGCTTGCTGCGCTTTATTTGGGTATCTAAGTCTCTTGTTTTTTTAATGGTTCTCTTGTCTCTTGTGCCTTGTGATTGGTGGGCACTTCATGTTGATTGTATCTAGCAACATCCCTAATTTATTGCTTCCAACTTTTTGTAGAGTAGGAAACTAGCTATCCTAGCTTATTAGGACTGTACGTGAAATAACAGTAATTAGGCTGAGAGCATAAAAAACTGTCTTATGAGTAAAACAGAGAGCTTTAGTGCATCCGTGTTGAAGATAATGACTTTGTTACATCTATTTCAATATCTTAGAGAACATTTTTGTTTCTTTCTGGTTGCCAGAACCTTGGGATTCATGTAGATACTTTCACCCCACTTTTACTGAGCAATTATTATGTCAACAGATACTGTGGGAGGCATAGAAAAGAAGCCTGGACCAATGAAAGGCAGGACAGGTGTAATGGGAAACAAACAAACAAAACAACTACTAGACTAAGGATAAGGATATCAGGGTTCTAGCATGGCTTCTTTGTTGATTCTTGGTGATCTTGTACAACGTAACACCTTTTAGGAACCATTTTCCTTATCTGGAAAATAGCCTGGGGCAAAATTCTTTTAAAAATATTTTTATTTGTTTCATTAAATATTTCTGAAGGACATGACATTTTTTTCACATTCATTTTAAAAAATTCTGATTTCCAAATTTTCTCCCTCTCTGCCACCCTTTGAAAAGGTAGGCAATAAGAAATAGTTTATACATGTATAGTCGTGCAAAACATGCTTCCCTTTTAGCCATGTTGCAATCAGAAAACACATACACAAAAAGAAGGTAAATAAAGTGAAGAAGTTTGCCTCAATCTGTGCTCAGAGCTTATCAGCTTTTTCTCTTGGAAGCAAGTTGCATTTTCCATCATAAGCACTTTGGAATAGTCTTGGATCACTGCTTGAGACAAAATTCTGAAAACAAAATCAATTTTTTGAGTAACTGTGCCACCCCGGCCTTTTCTGACCTGCTTTCTCTCTTTCTATCTATGCCCATTAGGCTCTAAGATGCTTTGTGTCAGCATTTTCATTTCTGCTAAGAAAGCAGCAAGGAGGCCTTAGCACAAAGAGCCTGCTCTTCCTGACAAGAGATTAGCCTTGAACACTAACTAGCTGGGGGAACTAGAGCAAGTCACTGAATGTGTACAAAAGGAGGGGATTTTACAATATCACTTATAAGGTTACTTCTATCTCTAGCAGAGAGCCTATGAAGCATTAACATTTTGGGATCAATTTGTTAACCTTCCCAAGACTAATTGCACTTTTAAAAAATGTTATTTAATTAGTCAATTTAGAACATTATTCCTTGGTTACAAGAATCATATTCTTTCCCTCTCTTCCCCCGACTCTTTCCCCTAGCCTAAGAGCAAAGTAATTGCACTTTTTAAACAGAACCCAATAGAAAGGAACCAAAAAGAATGAATCTCTAATGGTTGAATTTCAGAAACTGTAATGGGAAGTGGGAATACTATTTCTGGCTCTTCCTGGGGACCTTCAAATTAGACCACACAGACCATCACCTATTCCAGCAGCTCTGCTATTTGTACAACACATTAGACACTGGATGACTCTTTATTTCCTGACTCCAACTTTAGCCTGGGGGTGGTGGGAAGTGGTAGAGAGGCAGTAGGTGATTCTTTCCGGTGCAAAGGTAAACAAGCTATTTATCTAGGCTTTTCCAAAGAAAATCTCTCCCTGAGGTCTGAGTCATAGTGAAAACAGGAAACCTATTCCTTTTTCTCCTCTGCAGGCCATCCCACATGCCCACTGTAGTCAACATAAGTTTGAAAACACCCTCATAACCTCCCCCGGGGCCAATGCCAAAGTGGTGCTACGTGCAAAGGGTTGTCATAGCAGGGAACAGCGTGAATGCAGAAGAGTGCTGCTGGATCTTGAAAAGATTAACGTCAGAGGCCGGGAACTCTTCAGCGAGAGTGCTACAAACAAGCCATGGGAGAGGGGATTTCCTAAGCAGTGCCCTTGAGGCATCTGATTTAATTTATTCAATTATGGCATAATTGTGAAACTAAACCCAGCACACGGCATGTGAATCCACCCTTTCTCTTCTCCATCTTTCCCCCCAACTCAGCGTATTTAATTCAGTATTTTTTCTGTTGGGGGTAGACATTATTAAAAGACATTCGTCTCTACCCCCAATATGCAAGAGATCATATTCAGTGTTTACGCCCTAGTCTTGTTATAGAATCACAGAATCTCATGTTGGAAGGGGCTGAAGAAGCCATTTAGTTCGGCCCACTACTTAATTTCCAAGGCTCCTTACAACATCCCCAGTAGAGGGCCACCCTGCCTCTGCTCAAACTGTTCCTCATCTGGTCCATGATCTATCTGGACCCAGTGGGAGTAAGTTGGCTACTACAATAGTGACTCCTTTACTAGACATCAAGGCCATCTACAACCAGAAAAGGAGGTGGGCAGTGATGTAGCAACAGGGAAGGGATAAGAAACTCTCTAGATGCTGCCCTTCTATCCACAAAGTACTAAAAGATCTAGAAGAAGGCTGCCAACTCAGTAGGGGGATAAGTCCTCTTGAAAGGAATTACAGAGTAACTTAGGTAAGACCTACACAGGATGATAAGGCACAAGTGAGTTGCAATTTGCAATTCTCTTCATCTCTTATCTCCAGCATTTTGGGCAGATTGTCCCCCTATCTACACAAGGTAGGATTCTGGGACCGTGACTTAATAAAGCTGACCCAAGGAAAACTAGAGGTTCTAATAAGCTTCTGCACTAGCATCAATAATTAGGTGGTTCATTCATTCAATAGGTATTTATTGAACACCCACTAGAGAGCAATTCACTATCCTAAGTGCTGATGGGAAAGAGGAGTAAGGGCTCTATCAATCAATTACAGGTATTAAGTGCTTACCAGGTGCTAGGTCCTAGGGCTATAAAGACAAAAGGGAAATAGTCTTTGCTCCTCAAGGAGCTTACATTCTCCTGGGAGAAATCCCACGTTTACATTTCATCATCTAGAAAATATATTCAAAATAAAGATAGAAAGTAATTTTTTGAGAGGAAAGGCTTCATGAAAAAGGTGGCACTTGGTTTGGGTTTTGAAGAAAACTGAGAGGCGGGACCAAGAAAGTATAGGGACAGTCCACATAAAAGGCTAGAGATAAGAGTTGAAGCAAAACTAGTTTGGCCGAAGCAAAAAGTGAGTGAAAGAAGAAATATATTAGAAGGCTGGCTGGCTGGGCTGAAGCCAGGGTACATAGGGATTGAAATACCGAACTGATATAAAATACCGATATATAAATAAAATATTAAAAAAGTATAAAAATATATAAAAAATGTAAAAAAAACTGATATATAAATGCCGAAGCTGATAATTTTTTTAAAACCCTTACCTTCTGCATTGATTCTAAGGCAGAAGAGTAGTGAGGTCTAGGCAATGGGGATTAGTGACTTGCTCAGTCACACAGCTGGGAAGTGACTGAGATCACATTTGAACATAGGACCTCCCATCTCAATCCACTGAGCTACCCAACTGCCCCAGAATTTGATATTTAAACAGAGAGAAACTGAGACAATTAAACTATGTGGCTCACATTCTATTTGGGGAATCCTACACAAAGTGCCACAATACACCACTAATTAGTCACATAATAAGTGTTTGATGAATAAATGGACAAAAAGGTAAGACAAAGTATAGAATATAAATGTATATAATATAGATAATTGCAAAAGCTGTTCAAGGAAGGAAGAGTAAGATTTAGAAAGGATTTGTTGGAAGAAGGACTCATGAAGGATTTTGAAGGATGGGAGAATTTGGAAATATGGAAGAGGGCAAGTGGGTCTTCTAGGCAGAAGGAATAACATAAGCAAAGGCACAAAGTCAGGAATTACAGAATGTCAGTAAAATAGGCAATTATAGTTCAAGTTATTTATTTTATAGATGAGAAATATGGAGCCCAGCAAAGCTTAGTTGTTGCTGAGGATTTCTTTCCTTTAAAAATGTTTTTTTTTTTTAATTTTTAAAATATTTTCCCATGTTTACATATTTCATTTTCTTTCCCTCCCCTCTCCTCTCCCAGATGCAATAAGCATTTCCACTGGGTTATACTTATACCTATTGTTGAGGATTTCTAAAGGATTGAGGGAGGCACGGATGGATAGGAACAAGAAAACATAGAAATATAGGCTTTAGAGCTGGAAGGGGATTGAGAGGAACATTCAGTACAATAACACCACTTTTACAAATGCCTTTTTTTTCTTATCATAAAGGGTTTTTTTGGATATATTTTGCTTCTTTTTACATCACTAAACTTTCTTCCAATATCTCACTTCACTATTCCCTGTCAGAGAGCCATCTTATATAATAATTTTTTAAAAGACAAAAAGAAAAAGAACAGGGGGAAATCAGTATAACTGATTAATATATTTTTAAAAGTCTGAAAATACATACCTCTCACCTTTGCAAAGGGGTAGAGGTATCTTTTCCTATGTCTTCTTTAAAATCATGCTTGTTCTTTAAAATTTTGCAACCTTGACATTGATTTTTCCTTTTTTGTGGTTATTCTTTCCATTTACATTGTTTTAAGCCATTGAAGGTACTGTTTTCCTGGTGCTACTAACTTTACTCTGCATCAATTTATGGAAATCTTTCTATGCTTCTCTTCTTCATAAAAGTAATTTCTCACAGCATAATATTACATTATCGTGTGTTACAATTTATTTAGCCATCTACGATCAATGAGCATCTACTTTGTTTCTAATTCTTTGCTGTCTCAAAAAGTACTGATATGTGTTTGTATGTACATGTACATGTGCGCGTGCACATACACACAGGCACAGGGACAGCAGGCGGTGCACTGGGCTTAGAGTCTAAAAGATTCATCTTCCTGAGTTCAAATCTAGCCTCAGACACTTACTAGCTGTGTGACCCTGGGCAAGTCACTTAATCAAGTTTGCTTCAGTTTCCTCATCTATAAAATAAGCTGGAGAAAGAAATGGCAAACCACTCCAATATCTGGAAAACCCCAAATGGGGTCGTGAAGAATGACTGAAAAATAACTAAACAATAACATATATTGATACACACACTCACACACACACACACACTTTTTCTTATCAATGGTTTCCTTAGGTTATAAGCCTAATTGTGGAATCTTTGGGACAAAGGGCATGGACCTATTTGGTAAATTCCAAATTGTTTTTCAAAATATTCAAACTGCTTTATAGCTTCAACAACCATGCACTGGTGTCTGTCTTCCCCCAACCCCTCCTACAACACTGACTACTTGCTTTCTTTTGGCATCTTAGCCACTTTACAGAGTATATGATGAAACTTCAGGATTGTTTTGGTTCACATTTGACTTATTATTAGTTAGCATTCTTTTATATACTTGTTACAGTTTGAGTCTTTTTTTTTTGAGAACTGTTCATATCCTTTAACCATTAGAGATTTGGAAATATAGCTATAGATACGTGTGTGTATTTGTTAATCATTTAAGTATCCTGAATACCAAACTTGATATAAAGATTTTCCTCCATTAGACTATATCCTTTCTTCCCTCAGTTACACTAATTTGGTTTGTGCAGAAACTTTTCAGATTAATGTAATCAAAGTTATCTACTTTATCTTCTGCAATTGCTTCTATCTCTTGTTAGGTTAAGAATACATCTCTTTTCCTTTCTGCAAGAGGCAGAAGATGTGCTTCTCTTCTAATTTTTTATATTATAATCTTTAATCTTAAAGTCACTTATCTAATTAGAATTCATTATGGAATATGATATAAAGTGTTGATCTAAGGGTAATTTTTTTTTAAACCCTTACCTTCCATCTTGGAGTCAACACTGTGTATTGGCTCCAAGGCAGAAGAGCTGTAAGGACTGGGCAACGGGGGTTAAGTGATCCGCCTAGGGTCACACATCTGAGAAGTGTCTGAGGCCAGATTTGAACCCAGGACCTCCCGTCTCTAGGCCTGACTCTCAATCTACTGAGTCACCTAGCTGCCCCCTCTAAGCCTAATTTCTGCCAGCCTACTACTTTCCAAATTTCCCAGCAGTTTTTAGTTACCTAGAGAGTTCTTTCCTGAGTGATTTATATTTTCCAGTTTATCAAATACTGGGTTATTGGATTCCATTGTTTCTGATTCTCCCTTGTTGGTTCTACTAATCTACCTTTTTATTTTTTAACCAATACCAGATGGTTTTGATACAGCTATTTTATAAAATGGTCTGAGGTCTGGAAATACTATTCTCTTTCATCCTTTATTCTTTTCATTATCTCCCTCGACATTCCAGAACTTTTGTTTTTCCAAATTTTATAGATTCAAACTGAAAAAGAATCTTAGGAGTTATCTGGTCCAATATGTTCACATCATAAATGAGGAAATTAAGGCTCAAGAATCTTAAGTGACCTTTTCAAGGCACATGAATGAAGTTGTAAAGGTCAGAGGTGGGAGCGGAGTTCAGTTCCTCTTACTCTAAAACCAATAGTATCATAGACATTAAGCATCAAAGTCAGGGTTTGTGTGAATTAAATATCTGGAGGACTTCCAACTCAGTCCAATCCTGGAAGACTTATGCCAGGTGGATTGACAGAGGAGTCAAAGAGTCATGTGTCTGCCAGCGTGGTGCTGTGCTGTCACCGTAGAGGTCAGGAGGCCAAGATATGTCATGTGGTGGCCAGAGCCAATGGAAGAATCCAGGGGAAGGGCTTGGATGAGGCTTGAAAAGCCACTGTGGGAAGCTCACAAGTTTCTTAGCTCCCTGATCTTGCTCTCAGCCATTCTCTGAGCCATTCTGGTGCCAGCTTATCTATGTAGCCATGTCGGGCAAGTACAGTGTGGAGGGGTCTGCACTGGGCTGGAATCTGGGATACAATCTTACTTTAAGTTAGAAAGGCTGGAAACCTTATTTTCTTTTTCTTTACTAATAAACACTTATAAACCTAGTATAGTCTCCAAGATTAAT
Organism: Monodelphis domestica; assembly: GCF_027887165.1. NCBI lineage: Eukaryota > Metazoa > Chordata > Mammalia > Didelphimorphia > Didelphidae > Monodelphis > Monodelphis domestica. Next base: position 54,556,243 of record NC_077233.1, on the reverse strand, counting down.
TTTCATTCATAACAGGTCTTAATTATCTGATTCCCAATTTGGCCTCTCCTGTACATCATGCTGTAGGTACCAGATTCAAAAGAGGCTGGAATAAGATGTTTGAACCTTATTCTGGAGAACTCTGAGAGGCTATGGAGCAGAAGAATGGCACAATGCTATCAGCAATTTAGGAAGGATGGCCAGGAACCTAAGTCAGAGGGTTCAGTTATAGCATGGGTTAAATCAACTCTCTCAAAACTATAGCTATATAAATTAAAGCCTAATATAATAGCTTATATGTGGCAGCTATATGACAATGCAATTATAAATGGATCCCACACTATGTATCTGGGCTGGAATCATAAAACCACAGTGACAAGAACATTACCTCAATTAAAAATTTTGAAGACTGCTATTAAAGAAATTCTCTTTCATTGGGCTAAACTGAAATCAGTTTGTTAGAAGGAAATTGTGCCTGAAGATCATGGCTTAAGAACTAAGGAGAGATCTTGGAAAGAAAACATAATCATAGGAGCTTTAGGATTTAGACAACTTTTCTCACTACTGTAGGGAAGGTCATACAAGTCATGCTATCCCCATGAACTATAACGGAACAGAAGTTCAGAGGCATTTGGGGGCTGACCCAAAGTGACCCAGCTGTTAAGGTCCAGAATCGCAATCTCAGCCCAGGTCTTTTTGCTCATCCATTACTCTTTGAACTATCAAGTTCTTAGAAGAATGAGAGTAGTGACCATTGAAATAAGAATCCATGAAGCCTGGACTCTACCAGACATAGTAAGTCTATCCTGTGTGTGCGCACTGACACAAGGTATTAAGTCTAAGGCTTTAGTAATTCATCTCAAGCTGTCTTAACACATGAGAAACTGATTTGGGCTTTTGTAAAATACCGTCACTGTAACTCTGATCACATATAAGAGACGTTAGGACCAGCACAGACTTCTGGGAAGCTAAGATCAAAGTTCTCCCAATGACAACGGTACACAAGCCAAATTTTTAAATAAAAGTTAAGTGGCTATTTGGGTGACGTTGGCATCTCAATTTCTGCACAATTTCTGCATAATGTGCATTCAAACCACATAAGCATATTAAAAAATGACAGGATAAAAAAATATGGAAAGGAAACCACTGTTAAACTTTTATTGGGAGAAAAAGATCACCTCTTAGAACTTGAAAGCATTAAACACATGCAAAATGGAACTCCAGAAGTTCCATGGAGACTGGAACAACCTCCAGGAAGTGATGCAGAGCGAGAGGAGCAGAACCAGGAGAACATTGTACACAGAGACTAATACACTGTGGTATAATCGAACGTAATGGACTTCTCCATTAGTGGCGGTGTAATGTCCCTGAACAACTTGCAGGGATCCAGGAGAAAAAAACACCATTCATAAGCAAAGGATAAACTATGGGAGTGGAAACACCGAGAAAAAGCAACTGCCTGAATACAGAGGTTGAGGGGACATGACAGAGGATAAACTCTAAATGAACACTCTAATGCAAATACTATCAACAAAGCAATGGGTTCAAATCAAGAAAACATCTAATGCCCAGTGGACTTACGCGTCGGCTATGGGGGGTGGGGGGGAGGAAAAGAAAATGATCTATGTCTTTAACGAATAATGCTTGGAAATGATCAAATAAAATATATTTAAAAAAAAAAATGGAACTCCAGGACAAAGAAGGAGAAAAAGTGCTAAGGGGTAGGTTTGTTGTTGTTGATTTTGAGTTTGTCTTATTTTAAACCCAAACATCATCCTGAATGATTTTTCCTGTGCTGCTCTAGAGGAAATTTACAGAGATGTCTCTCCCCATTGAACACTCTGGATATGCCATTCCAAACGGAATGTTGCTGGGTACAAAGAGGCAGTTTGGTATAGTGGGAAGAGTTGGTTCACATCTTGGCTTTGAGTGTTTTACCAGCAGAAGGTAGCTGGGTGGATTGGTAGATAGTGCTCTGGGTCTGGAGTCAGGAAGACATGAGTTCAAATCCATCCTCAGACACTTAGTAGCTGTGTGATCCTGGGCAAGTCACTAACTGTTTACTTAATCTTTTGGGGAAGGAAATGGCAAATCACTCCAGTATCTTTGCCAAGACAGCAGTGGGGTGCGTCCATGGGGTCATTTAGAGTTGGACACAACTGAACAACATCAAACCACAATAAGGTCACTGAAACTAATCTGAGTCTTATTCCTGATCTACAAAATGGGATTCTAATATGCTGTTTCTCTCCCAGAGTTGTAAGGAAAGCACTTCTGTAGACGTTAAAGTGTGATGGTAATATATGAATATTTTCAGTGGAAAAATGCATTTGCTCTTAGCTAACAGCTTACATGGCTACTGGTGAAGGAAGATGCCCTAAGCAGCTTTTGGAAGTCAATAGGGTGGGAAAAAATGCAGCCGCCCCAAGGATGCCCAGAGAAGAGCTAGTCCTCTCACCATCAAATACGCTTAGGAAAACAGCTCTGGGCTGGCCTTTGTGTTGCTGTGAGAGTAAACATTCTCCCACTGTTCTCACACCAGCTGATGAATCCTCCCTAAAGTCTCCAAAAACAAATCTTCACCTCCCATCCCAAACCTTCCACATCAGTGACTAGTGAAGCTCATGGATTAGGACATGACCTAGAAGTGTCAGCCATAAGGAGAGGCAGCAGGCATGGTCCAGTGGAAAGACTTGGAGAGAATGCTATATCCTGTTTGATTTGGCTGTGCTAATGCCAAGCCCTTTCTGTGTGAAATGCACTTTGAGTTCATTTAAGTGATAACAACTTCCCACCAATGACCTTCCTTGTCACAAAGCTGCCCTATTTTCCATGCTTATTAAATGATTTTTATCAAGCCACTTGAACTTTGGGAAAGTTAGTTTGCCTCATCTGTGAAATGGACAAAGATCCCTTCTTCATAGGGTGGCTCTGATGGAAAATACCTTGAAATAAAAGTCCTGAAGGATAATTATTATCCTAAAATAAATCCTGAGGATACAGCTTGACTAATATCTAGAGTCCCAGGACTCAGTCACTGAGTCACCTAGGATAAAGTGAAGAAGGGAAATCTTAGCAAGGACAGTGGCTAGCTAATGGGAAGAAGAATAAGGTCAGAGAAATGATCTCCAAGCCCAGGAGTAGGAACAATGGCTTCTACAGGATAAATTCAGGTGATGAACAGCATGATGCCAACCTTTAACGGCTTACTTTAAGAGATCTTCAAAGCCTTCAAAGATCACATAGAGTTAAGATATTTTCTGGCCAAACATACAAATAGATTATGAGTCTAGATCAGAATTAAGCTGCTCATTTTCATCAGCTACAAACCAGATTATTTTATGACCTCTTTTATTTTATAAAAATTGCATATCACACCTGAAACTGTGTCAAACCAAATGCACCTTCCCTCAAGAAATAGAATCTTCTGCCCAACCAACTTTCCTTTCTCCACCACCACTATCATTTACAGTCTGCCAGACTTCGAAACTTAAAGTTGTTTCTGAGGTCTTCCTCTCCTCCACTTCTTTTCCCCCAACCAACTACCAAGTCTTAAAATTTCTATTTTTTGAGATGTTTCTCATACTGTATAATTGAAAATCTGTTACCCTAAAAAAGAACTATATTTCCCAGGAGCCCACTGACTTCCTGTCATTACATACTTCCTGTAGATAGGGGAAATTAGGCAGGGACGTGGAAGGTCCCACCATTTTATTTCTGGTCCCAAGCTTGGTGGTGGTAAGGTGGGTGTTTGAACTGGCTGATCAGCCATGGGCATGTGGCCTTTATTTTGTATCCTCTATATTCCTTGATTTCTAATGATCATTTAATAAATCTCTTAAAATATAAAAAAAAAATATGATAACATAAGCAGCTAAGGCTGATTTCACCTGATTAGTTGGTTATTGAAAATCTTAATAGAACTCAGATGATGTGATAATTATCATTATAAAATGACTCTCTGCCAGGAAGGTGAGAGTTCCAGAGATGTGCAGGGAGGAGAAAAGGGTGGACAAACCTCTCGAGCAGGACATTTCTTTTCCATCTCTCCCTCCCCAATGATTTTAATGCAGAGTCAGTAGGGCAGAAAGACATACACACAGTGTCTCACCATTCTGCTTGACCTGCATTTCATCTAAAGCATGCCATGGTTCCCCCTCCACCCCCTCCATTTATAAAACTTTACTACTGCTATTCTTCTGACCTGGAATGACTTCCCTCTTAGGATTTGTACTTGGAAGCAATCATCTAATTAGAGGTAGGTAGTGCAGCATATAGATTGACAGAACTGTAATCAGTTAGACTTGAGTTCAAATCTAACTCAGACACTTACTAGCTGCGTGACTCAGGGCAACATATTTAACTTCTCTTCCATCAATTTCTTCATCTGTAAAATGGGCACAATAGCTCACAGGGTTGTCGTGAAGATAAAATGAGACATTTGAAAAGCACTTGCAAACTTTTAGTGCTATACAAATGCTAGCTATTACCTACTCCAACTCCTTCTTCATTTTACACATGAGAAAACGTTGCCCATGGTCAAACATGTAGAGTGTGGATCTGAATTCAGTTCCTTTGACTCCATTACATCAGGTCTAACTCTTTCCCTCACACTCCAGGCTAAAGGAATTGTCCATCCTCTGACCCTATTCCCTGAACTAGATTATAGACTCCCAGAGGAGAGGTAGTGTCTTAGATGTCTTCATATGCTTTCAGAATGTAACATGGTGCATATATATGTACTATTTTTTGTTTTGTCTTTGTATCCAAGTCCTTAGCATTGTGCCTTACATAGAGTAAGAACTTAATAAATGCTTATTGGATTAGGAGGAAATATGATTTCGTCAATGATGTTATTCCCTTCACTGATATAGGTTCTCTCCCCACTCCCCAACCTCAACATTACTTGGCAATCAGCAAAAATTGCTCTAGAAAAAATAAATATATTTTCACCTAGTGGTAGCCAATTCCAGTATTGACGAGTTTCCCCAAAGGCTAGATTCATCCTCAGACAACCACCTAGATAATAGTGCTTTCCTGGGTCTGTGCTCAAAATTATTCTTATTAGGTTGGGCCTGCTAGAATTTGTTCTCTATTGGCCTAACCTCCGAATACCCAGGGTCATTTACCAGGAATGTTCTAAAAAGCATCCAGAAGAGCATAATAGTGGAATCGGTCCATATATTGAGTTGTTTGCAATTATTAATAATCTTTTACAATGTTATTTCTTTTTTTTTTGCTGGCCTCATTTTTCCCTTTCTTTCCTCTGAAGCCAGTCTATGTAGCTTGGGAAGTTACCCCCTCGTAGCATTCACAGAGAAGTTAAATCAAAAACACCATATTTTTAATGCAGTCTGAAGAGAAGCCAGAATGATAGTAACTCTATCATTAGATATAAATTGCTGTTTGTCGATTATATTCTACCATACAGAACAGAGAAATAAAGACTTCTATCTAGGCTGGACATGGAACTAGTTTGTAGAAAACACATCATGCACTCTGCATTAAAGCAGATTACATGTATGAATCCTTGGATTTCCTGTTTGGCACCAAAGTCAATACAATAATAGCTTCATGTGGATATTTTTACTGTAAGATAAACAGACAAAAGCTCTGCTTTTAAATGTTTAGGATTTAAGTACAGTACTCAGAAACACAATGGAGATTTCTGTATACCTTCCTGTAAAATAATGCCATTATCAGGCAATAATCTAGGAACAATGACAATGAACATGAACACACCATGTTTTGAAATTCAAGAGTAATTCCAAACTGTGATCTGGATTTAAAAAAAATATGATTTATCCAAAAGGCCATTAGGTATATCTTCTGAAGAAAGCAAAATTCATGTGTTAGGGAATTTTAAAAAGCTTCTTTCTTGCCTTTAATCTACATTTTGCCAAGACCTGAGGTTCATTCAGGTTATTAAAGCTCTGGCATTATTCTAAATCGAGAGTTTTCCATTCTCTTTACTCTTAAAAAGCCCAGGTGTTCAGGCCAACTCTGGCCACCACCTTTCATTCTTGATGCATGTATGGTAAGAATTGTGAACAACAGCAGATGTTTATTAATAGATGGTCACTATTTTGGAAAGAATATGGAGTCTCAGAAATTGACCAACTTTACTGCTACTTCTGGTCATCCTTGAAGGAAAATAAGCCAATTATTTAGCCTGATGAGTTGTAGGTTTTGGCTAGACTTGATGGAAGGGCATCTACTGAACAAATTAGATATAGTGCCAAGAATGGAAGTCATAGGCAGGATGCCTATTGATGCCATGATGGAAATCAAGATATGAATTCCAGGTCTAGGCCAGTAATGGCAAACCTATGGCTTGCTATGGGCATGTGCCTCCCCCTCCCCCCCTCCCAGGTTGTCACTAGAAAGGCAGAGGAACTCAAGTGGAGCTGCTTCCCTCTCCCTCTCCACCATGCCTAAAGATACTTTTTTCATATCACCCACCTCTCTGCCCAGAAGCTCAATGGGAGTTCAGAGGGGGTAAGGTGGGGAGCTCACAGGTGAAAGAGCCGGAGGGGAGCAGAGCACTTGGGTCACTCCCCATCTCCTCTCTATACTCACTGAGGACATTCCTCACTTCACCCTCCCCTCCATCCAGTAGCCTAATGGGAGCGCTTACTACCTTCCCAGTGTGGGGTAAGAGGGGTGGGGTGCACCTGGAACTTGGGGGGGGAAGGAAGGGCATGGCACATGGTTTTTGGTGGGGGTGTGTGGGCATGGCACTTGGTGCTTCCTACATAGATGACCATGAGCAAGTCAGTTAGCCTCCTGGCTTCATTTTACTCATTTGTACAATGAGCGGTACATATAGAATGGCTTCTGAGGTTCCTTCTAGCTCTAGATATAGAATTCTTTGAATAAAGTATTCAAATATTTTCAAGTAAAGAAACAAGTAATTATGGATAGGGTCTATGACCACTAAATAAAGTGGCAGTGGTACTTGGTTTCTCTTTGGCTCTCCCTACGTCTTGGATTCTTCCTCTTTCAATGATTTCTGCCTCTTGTTCTTCTTTTCCTCTTAAAAGTTGAAAGTTCATGATATGAATATATTGATGTTATGTGAAGGAAAAGCGACTGGCCTCTGGGCCTCACGGCCCTGCTCCAGCTGCAGCTGTGGAAACATAGTTCTCAGTGTCTCATGGTGTTTTAGTTTATTGCCTTTCAAATATCCTTTAACATTCAGACCTAAGTATCTTATTCCTCAGACTTGCCACCTTTTCTCTCATTTGTATTAAGTCTATTCTACTTGAAAGCATTTGACCCCTTTAACTTTAGTGTCTAACTAACGGATATGTATACAAATGCAAGTGGACATATTTATTCATTTAGTAATTTCTACCACAAACTTGTTTACTTTACATTGGTTGTGTTAGCACAGAATCCTAGATCTGTAGAGATGCACAGGATTTTAGAAATCATTTAGTCTGTGCCTTCTCATTTCATAAATGTTTTTGGAAATGAAGGCTCCGAGAGACTGATTTCCTCAAGGTCACACAAGGAATGAGTATGAGAGGAGGCTCTGTTAGAGCCCACGTCCTTACAGCCTTAAACTTCACTACCTGCTCTTTAGCAGAAAGATGTCATTATTTAATATATCCTACATCAGAGACTATACCCATAAAGTAGTCATTAAGTCCCTATCAGTCACATGGTGTTTATAGGGGTGATATCAGGGTTAATTCCTGAAGCAGAGGAAAGCGATTACAAAATTTATTTCCATCAAATGAGATATTAACGTGTTCGCTTTAAGATTCGATGCTTCGATGGCTAGAGTAATGGTGCTTCGGCCTAGGTCCCTGCTATGAACAAAATATGTTCAATATAAATTTCTGTGGGAAACTAATTCCTATTATCAACAGCACCCATGTTTGTTTTTTTCTAAGATCTCCTGTATTCAGGTAGAAAAATTAAAATATTGGTTGAGGGTTAGGGAGCTGGACTGTCACTAAACAGACAGTGACTTGGTGTTCTCATTGAAGAACCTTCTTTAATAAACTTGTATAACTTGGCAGAGACCCTGCACTGGAAATTTCCTGAGGAGCCTCAGTAAGCAGAGCCTTTAGAGATGTTCAGAATGGGCCAAGCCCGAGGAGAGGGTGAGTGTTTCCCTACGAGCTTTCTGGGCAAGGCCAGATCAGGTCAAATGGCCTCTTCTGGATATTTTCTTGTGGCTGTTTCAGAAATTGGGGGAAGCAGATATTATATGCCTAAATACTCACTTGGTGAGCAATCTGGTAAATACATCCAAGGCCTCAGTAGAAGGTATGGGATTTTTACTCTTCTCAGGAGAACATAAAATACCTGATTACCCTTTAGAAAAGTGGTCCCACAGTTATGTCTGCAGCAATGATGAATGGTGCCCAGATTCTGCCTCTGATTCCTTTGACTCAACATCCTTCCCTGAAAGACTATTGTCTTTATGATTTAACACATTTTTTTGTTTTTTTTACCCTTACCTTCCATCTTGGAGTCAATACTGTGTATTGGCTCCAAGGCAGAAGAGTGGTAAGGGCTAGGCAATGGGGGTCAAGTGACTTGCCCAGGGTCACACAGCTGGGAAGTGTCTGAGGCCAGATTTGAATCTAGGACCTCCCATCTCTAGGCATGGCTCTCAATCCACTGAGCCACCCAGCTGCCCCCGATTTAACACATATTTTGATGGTTTGTCAAATAGCTTTCACCTGCCTTCCTTAAGAACCATTTTGAACACATTTCACTCTGTGTTAGTTTATCCTAATAAAACCCAAGAGTTTCGCTCTAGAAGACATCCTGCTGAAAAGATGTGGATGGTCTAGCTAACTTGTGCTTGGGGAAAAGTTGCTTTTTTTTGCAGGAGAGGGGACTGATAAATGCCTGGGCTTTGGGATTGGTTTTGTGGTCCTTGGTTTTCATATTGGCATATCAGGTACCATATATTAAGCTGGGCTATCACACAGTGGTCTGCTTTTCCAAGTACAGCTTTGTAAAACAAAAATATCTCATAGCCATGAACTTTTACTTCTTGCAATTCACACAAATACTATAATCTCTTGCAACATTTATTTAATTTAAAATGCACACTGCTAAAAAAGAAAAGATTAATTCTTAACCTACCTAGTTCACTTTAAAAAGAACAGGCCTTCTCTCTGGTGTCAGTGTTCGTTTGTAATGTGCCAAAAGGTTATTTCGCATATGTGAAAATAAAGCTGGCACCCAGTAGATATGAAATAAACTCCTGGCAAAGGCCAAGCTGAAGCTTGCCATTGAGAAGATTAGATTCACAAGAAAAGTCCTTCTAGAGTTACCAAAATCTACAGTCTTAAAAAGGATAAACATATATATATATATTCAAAATTTTTAAAAGAAGATATATATTTTTAGTATTAAGGTAGTGTTCTCTTTATGGTCATTTGGAGTATTATGAAAATCTTCAGTATTTCAGTGACACATACCTATATCAAATCATTTGTACACTCTGGTTAATGATGAAAGACAGGAAATTATGAATTCCATTATTTTTATTCAAGTGAGAACTTGCAGATCATGGTTGTCTTCCTTATTTGCTTAATAAATGGTGTGATTCACAATTTACCCCCCAACAAAGGATAATGATTAGCTCATGTTTGGTGTGTGGCGTTTCTTCCAAAATTTCGACCCATGCTTTGCTTTCCTTTTCAGGGACATCTTAGTTATCTAAGGCAGATTGTCTTGCCTCTTCCCTCATAAATTCAAGTGTGCAAATCAAACCAAACCAAAAGGGAAATGGAGATGTGCCATCCAAAGCTGTGGTGAGTGGTTTGATCTTATAAAGCAGGGGGTTCAAACTACACTCCCTTTTATCTCATAAGGCATTTTTACTGGGGTCCTTGAAGGACAAAGTAGACATGGTGGTCATGTTAACACTTTATCAGAGGCCAAAATCTGGGGGGCAGCAAAATTATCCCACTGAAGGGCTGACAGCCCCTTGGAAAGTATGAAAATTACTGCTGGGAGGCGTGTCATTTTGGAGCTCATTCTTACAATGCTAGGATGTTTCTGGAAGAAAAGTAGGGACCTACTGCAGAAAAAGAAACTAAAGGACATTTTGCAAGTGGCCTCATTTTAGATTTGTATATTCATAGATTGTTATTGACTTGGAAATTATATTCCTACTACAGCGCCTGATACTGCTGCTTTGACTTATTGGATGTTTATGATTACAAAGGATCAAGCTGTTTTCTCTTTATTTCAATTCTGTTTTTTAGCATTATATGTTTTAATTAATATAACATAAGTGAAGCTTTATTTAAATATATAAATTGGAAGTTGGAAAAATAACCACATGCTTTTAATGTAACATTAATAAATTCAATTCACTCAGTCAATGCTTCTAGGCAAATGACATGTATCTACTGATTTCAAACTTTGAGGTATTGGGTCTTAGTGCACACCCTTCTCTTGCTCCATTTTAGATCCACCTTATGGAACAAAGGAGGACAAGAACCAGTCTGGAGAAGAAGAAAAGCTTCCATTCACAGAAAAGCTTGGTTCTTATTGTTCATGTGGCCCTACCTCCTCCCCTCACCCTCAATCAAAGTAGAAATTCTGAAGGATCCCAGCAGGTCCAAACATGTTCCCTTTTAATTATACTACCTACCAAACTGCTGCAATAACTGATTGCCAGTTAAATAATTATAATCAAGTACCCACTGTGCATAACAATCATTTAATGGCTGTTATCCTAAAATGCTGTAATAAAGGGAGCTTTAATGAAGAAAACTGGAAACATGCCAAGGTTTTATGGCAGAATGTTTAAAGAGAAAGAGAACCATAATCTGTATTTAAGATTAAGACAGGCCTTTAATCCAGATGCTCAAAATTAAACAAGGGAGTGTAGTCATGTTTTGATCAAAAGTTATTGCAAGCATAAAAGAAAGTAAAGTAAATGTTCTTTAAAAAAACTACAGTAAATTATATTAAGTAAGTGTTTGTACCCATTTGCTTTGGAAAAATGAAAAGAAGAAAAACATCTGATTTTCATTTTGGACAAAAATACAGGGCTAAAATAAAGTATACTGGAATAGCTTTTCATTTGAATTGTAAAATATCGCTGAAAATAAAGCTAGTTACCATTCACATTCATTTTATTACTAGGAGTTATTTTCTTTCATTGGGCCTCCATATTTTTTTTTTCATTCTCAGTTTGGTAGGTCTGGCCTATCTTTGGGAAGTGCAATTAAAATCTCACACAAAGTCCTAATTGAAATGATTGTGATGATCTCAGCTCTAGTGAACAGTAGTTCTCATCAGGAAAAAAAAAACACAGACCATAAAACTCAGATCAACTGGCAGCCACTGCTAGTGTTTACGCAAGGAGAATTTGGCTAACAAATTAAGGCTGGAATTCCTAGAACTTGTAGCAGTTTTCTATGAACTAAAGCACACACTCGCCAAAGACAAACAGGATCCTCCAAGTTTTGCTGAAGTGAAGGTCAGAAAAAAATTAAGAGGATCAACCCTTCTCAAGAGAAAGAAATACTATTCCCATGGGTTGGACCAACAGTTGGGTTAACCATCAGTTTTCCTCTTGTCCCTAGTGAATAGGGTGCACAGGTGTTGAGAAAGGGTTCTGGGAATGTTGCAGAACAATGTAAATACCCATAGTATTGTAGCTTTGTTAGATTCTCCGTTCACAACCCAAGGACTTAGGAGAAACTATGGAGAAGCATAGAAATGATGATATAAAAGATTATCAGAGAAAAACAAATTATATGAAAGGTTTTCTTTCAGCTCAGGTTAGTTCTTGTTCAAAAAACTCTTCAAGTTAGAGGAAGGTTTAAGGTCTTATATGTAGTTTAGCATAGACCCTCGCCAAGCACTCCTCACATCCCTCCCTCTCTATCAACTCTCCCAGAATATTTCAGAATCTCCAATGGGATCTTAGAAAGTAAATTCCAACTCAAACCTCCCTCCTCCGTGCCAAAGTCAGAATTATCTCAAGCCCAATGCAAGCTAATCTTGCCCCAAATAGAGGGACAGGGAATAAATCCTTTCTATTAGGCTTAGCTGTAAAGATGGTAGAACTCACCCAAAATGATAAAAAAAAAAATGTCTTTGGTAAAGGAAAATATTTGCATCAAGAAACTTGTAGTAGCAAAGAGGTTAGAGGAGAGATAATGTATAAAAGGAATACATGCAATGTTTTCTAGTTATAGTATCTGTTTGATAGAAGAAAGTAATACACAGAAGTTCTTTTAGTTTCCAACACATATGCTTTTTGTCACTGATAATTGGAAGTCATTTTCAAAGGATGGAAGGCCTTCATATGCATGTTGCAGGTTGACCAGAAAACAAACTCAAACTTCCAACTTTCCCATTAATTCTTATTAAAAAGGGAGTCCTTCAAGTAGTTTATGTTCTTGGGTTTATCAAACACTAAGCTGAACCTTTTGTTTTTTGCTTATCTAGTTTGATTCATTAGTTTACTTTCCTACTTTGCAATTTTGATGATTATTTATTCACAATACATTTTTATAGTTAAAAATTGTTTTCCTCAATGTTTTAGCTATTTTTTCCACCACACGAATACTGCTATTATACTATTATTTTGTCTACCTTTATAAGATATTCCCTTGGTAGTTTGATTAGGAAAGCACAAAAACTAAATTAACTTAGGAAGTATCTTCATTTTTATTATATTGGTGTAGTCCAACATGAAATAGCTCTATGATTATCTAAGATTTCCTTTATTTTTGTATCTTAAATGACTATAGATTGAATCCCAAATGTTTTATGCATTGTGAAGCTATTTTGAATGAGATTTCTTTTTCTATTCTGCTTGGCCTTACCTATGTTATTGACATATAAAAATGTTGATCATGTTTGTGGATTAGTTTTGTATCTTGCTACTATGGTGAATCTCTCTTTATCCCTTCTTTCCTCCTCACATTACTCTGATATCTTAGCTTTGTTCCTAGTATATCTTATCCTCTCCAGCAGATTACCCTTTCTATCATCCTCATATTTATCTTCAATCTTTCCTTCTCCACTGGATGCTTCCTTATTCTCTACAAACATTTTTATGTTTGTATTTCCCATTCCCACTAAATTCGTATTTGGCCCGTCTATTTTTGCTACTTAATTTCCCATATTTCTTCTTCCCTTTGGGGATCAACTCTTTGTGAAGGCTGTCTACAATAAAAATAAACCCAGCAACTATATGAACACTATTTCAAAACCCTTTCCCCCACAAATAAAGTAAGACCTAAACAACTGGAAAAATATTAATTGCTTATGGATAGGCTGAGCCAATATAATAAAAATGATAATCCTACCTAAATTAATTTGCCTATTCTGTGCCACACCAATCAAAGTACTCCAAAACTATTTCCTAGAACTAGAAAAATAATTTTAAAAATTAATCTGGAAGAACAAAATTCAAAAATATTAAGGGACTTAATGAAGGAAGCCTAGCTATACTAGATTTAAAATATACTCTAAAATTGTAATCATCAAAATAATCAAGGCAGAAATCATTCTCTTTTCCTACAAAATCTCTTCTCTACCAAAATTTCTAATTAATGTTGATGACATCACCACTCTTCCAGTCAAATGAGCTTAGTATCTTGGTAGCATCCTGGACTTATCTCTTACACTCACTCCATATATCCAAGCAGTGGACAAGTCTTATTTCTAGTTTCACAAAATGTTTAATAGATGCCCTCTTCTGTCTACTCTTACAGTCACCACCATTGTGTTAGCTCTCATCACCTCATGAATGGATTACTGCAATAGCCTTCTGATTGATCTTCCTGTCTTAAGTCTTTTCCCCATTCCAATCCATTCTCCTCCATTCACCTTTGAAAGTGTTAAAGCACAGGTCTGACTATTTCAGACCCCTGCTTAAAAAGCTCCACTAGAGATTCTCCATTATTTTTAAGATAAAAAATTAAGTCTGTCATTTAATGCCCTTACACAATCAGGGGCCTTTCTATTTTTCCAGTCTTTATTGCCCTCCACATACATTACAACCCAGCTACACTGACACAATACTCTATCTCCCAACTCTGTGCCTTTTCACTGACCAATCCCAGAACCCATGACGGCCTCCCTCCATTCTCCTCCTGACTTCCCTGGCTTCTTTCCAGATTCAGTTCAATTCTTCTGCAGGAGACCTTTCCCAGGCCCCTTATCTCCTATTAGATTTACTCCCTCGGAGATTACCTTCCATTTACTCTGTATATATCTAGTTATGTATAAGTTTAACCTCCTCATTAGAATATGAGCTCCTTAAGGCAGGGACTGTGTTCTTTTCTTTTCCTGTATCCTCAATATTTAGCATACTGCCTGGAATATGGTTGATGCTTAATGAATTCTTGTTGACTGACTAGTAATTCTTTCTATTTCCCTGGGATTTCTAAGTTGACCATATCGTCTGTCATATTGCTTGTAAACAGGGATAATTTCAGCTCCTCTTTACTAATGTTTAAGATCTTAATTTCTTTCTTGGCAGATGTTAGGATTATACCATTGTTTTACATCATATATACCATAGCAAGTTCTAAATAGATATTTGACCTAAATACAAACCATGACATTATGAGAAAATTAGAGGAAAATGGAAGAGATTTTTCAGCTGTAGTTACAGCTTAGGACAAATGTTTTAAATTTAATTTTTCACCCAATAACATTTAAAAAGTTTCTAAAATTCTTAGAAGAATTTTGAATCTAAAATTCTCTCCCTTTCTGCCTCCCACTGAAATGGCAAACAATCTGATATAGATTTTACATGTGCAATCATGTAAAAATTTTTCTCCACATTCATCCTTTCATGGAGGAAAGCTCAAACAAAAAATTAATAAAGTGAAAAAGTTTTGCTTTGTTCTGGATTCAGACTCCATCATTTCTTTCTCTGGAAATGGATGACATTTAATGCTGTCATGATGTACAATGTTCTCCTGGTTCTTCTTACTTCACCCTGCTTCAGTTTGGGTAGAGCTTTCCAGGTTTTTCTGAGAGTTTCTAATAGTCAGTAGGATTGCAGGATTCCCTCTAGCATTTTCAGTGGCTTATGAGTAGGAACAGAGACGTGAGATGGTAGGAGCAATCCAGAGCTGAGGTATGGAAAGAGAAGCAACAGGACAAAGGGCATGGGAATCAAGAGCACAGAACAGAGTAGCAATGAGATGACTAACTATTGGATTTAAAATGGAAAAAGTAGAATGAAATGAAAGTTAAGGCTAATGTCCTAAAAGAGTACAGGTGTAAGAAGGATGAAGCAAAGGGAGAAATGAAATAATAGGAGAATATGGTCAGATAGAGAAATATCTGAAATGTTTAACTAGGAAAGTGGACTCTTGGAATGACCCAATGTATGACTATCTTTATATGTATTTGAGATGAACTGAAGTAATCAATCACATGAGTTTTGAGAGGTTGGGGAAATGAGAAGTTCAGGGAGTTTGAGAGAACAGTTACAGGAATATTAAACTATCCTAGTATGAGGAAACAATTTGGAAAGAGAGGAAGATATGGAACACCATACTGAGCTCCTTAAAAAAGAAGAGAGAATGATGTGAGGGCTCGTATATTACAGTTACCCTAACTTTGATTGAGTGGAAGCTTTTGCTTATGTAAATTTTATTTTATTTTATAACTCTTACCTTACACCTTAGAACCAATACTATGTATCAGTCCCAAAGTAGAAGGGCTAGGCAATGGAGGTTAAGTCACTTGCCCAGTCACACAGCTAGGAAGTATCTGAAGCCACATTTGAACCCAGGACCTCCCATCTCTAGGTCTGGCTTTCTATCCACTGAACTACTCAGCATCCCTCCCTCCCCCTTATGAGGATTTTAAAAGAAGAAAAGTGACTAAATAATTTTCTTTAGAGCACAAAATCTACATGTCCAGAACAGATACCTTGGGGAACCTTCTCCAAACCCATCCCTCTTCTAAACATTCCTATTACTATAGAGGAAACTACCATCATTTAGTAATCTAAGTTTTCAATTTCAGTGTCATTCTGGATTCCTCATTCTTACTCACTTCACATATCCAAACAGTTGCTAAATTTTGTCATTTCTATCTCCACATCTCTCATCTCTGTCTACTTCTGTCCATTCATTCAGTCACAGGCCTAAGTTAGGTCTATATTAGCTCTTGCCTTGATTATTAGAATAGCCTCCTCACTGATACTTTCTCAAGTATCTCTCCACTTCAATCCTTCTACAAAGATGCCGCAGTGATTTTCCTCAAATGTAGGCCTGGCCTTATCACCCCCTATTCCAGGAGCTCTTTATAGTCTCCAGGTTCTACTATAAACTACTTGATGTTTAAAGCTCTTCACAAACTGGGCTCAGTATACATTTCCAGCTTTCTGGAAAATTCTGCCATGAACTCTATGGTCCATCTACATTAGCCTATATGTTCAGACTCACAGACTACACTCTATTTCTCATCTCCATGCCTTTGTACTGACTGACCCCCCCTCCCCCATGCTTGAAATGCTTTCACCTCACCTCAGCCTCTTGAAAATCCCTAGTTTCTTTCAAGACTCAGCTTAAGCACTGTCTTGAGCAAAGGCCTTTCTTGTCCACTTGGGCTCTAGTGACTTCCACTGCAAGGCTATTATGATATATGCTTTATACTTTGCATATATATACTTTGTGAGCCCGTGTATGCATGCGCATGCACACACACACACACACACACACTCACACACACACACACACACACACACAAGTTCCTGGAGGAAAAGGAAATCTTTTACTTTTGTCTATATTTCGCTAGCACGTAGCTCGCAGCCAGTAAGTACTCTATGAAGTACTTGCTGACCAACTGATTGATTCCCAATCTCAAAGAATAACTCTTCAGGGGTAAAATTTCCAACAGAATAGAAAGTCAGTGACAAAGATATTTTGGGGGCAGGTGATTGTCAGAAGGTAACTGTAGGCAGCTACGTATCCCAGCTCCATATAAGGTGGGATAGGGGAGGCTTTGTAACTAAGCATGAATTATTGGGATATGTGATTTTCATAATGATGGAGTGATTCTGGTCCAATTTACCACTTGATCTTTGACAACTCATTTAACTCCTTTTGCACTCATAAATCCAGGAATAAGCTGTATAGCCCTTTAGAAGGTGGTGATAAGCAGCAGAACCAGGAGAACAATTTGTACAGTAATAGCAATATTGCAAAATAATCAACTTTGAAAGACTTAACTCTGATAAACACAATGACCAACTATAATCCCAAAAGACTCATGTTGAAACATGCAATCTACCTCCAGAGAGAGAAGTGATGGATTCCCAGAGTGCAGAACGAAGTATATCTTCTATTTCTTTCTTTTTCTTGTCCTCACACCCCACCCTTAGAACAAGGCTAATGTGGAAATTTGTTTTACACAAAGATTTATATTCGTAATGGTTTTACTTGAAAACTGAAAATAAAAGTGAATTTTGAAAAAAAATTTTTAAAGAAGACAGTGATAAGAACTAGTGAGATAAGATGAAGTTACCTTTGAGCCACAAAATACAAACATAAAACTTTACATTTATCCCTATTGAATTTCATGTTAGTAGACTGAGCCCAATGTTCTAGCCTGCCAACAATTTTCTGGACTCCAGTTCTGCCAACGAATGTGTTAGCTATCCCTCCCAGCTTTGTATCACCATATCTAACACTTAGGAGAACTTTTATGGTTTATAAAATGCTTCATGCTTGTTATCTAGTTTGATCTTCACAATGACCTTGTGAGGTAGGTGCTTTTAATATCTCCATTTTACAGATGAGGAAATGGAGGCTGGGAGAGGTCAAATGAATTGCCCAGGGTCAGACAACTAATTAATTGTATGAAATGGGATTTAAACTTGGGTCTTTCTGACTTCAGATTCGTTGATCTCTTGAGATACCTAACTGCTTATTTATCATCTGTAAACTTGATAAGCATTTTCCAAGTCTTTATGAGAATGTTAAATAGCACAGGATCAAGTGCACATCACTAAAGCACTCCCTTGGAAACCTCATATCAAGATAACATTGAACAATTAATCACTTACTCTTTGAATCCAACTCTTTGACCAGGCCCAAATCTAGCTAACTGTACCATTACCTAGTCCACATCTCTTCATATTTTCCTTAGGATTATATGATCTGCAATAAATGTTGACTGGGATAGTTTCAGAGAAATCTGGGAAGACTTTAATAAATTGATTCAGACTGAAGTAAGCAGATCCAGGAGAACAATTTATACAATAACAACAATATTGTAAAAATAAACAATTTTGAAATTCTTGGGAATTGTGATCCATGCAATATCCAGCCAAGACTCCAGAGAACTCATGGAACATCCTCTCCACTCCAGACAGAGTGGTGATGGACTCAAGAAGAAAATGAAACTGTTTGTTGTTGTTGTTGTTGTTGTTGTTTTGGACAAAGCCAATGTGGGAATTGGTTTTGTTTGATTATACATATTTGTTACAAGGGCTTCCCCCCCCCTTTCTCTTTTAGCTGGGAAGGGTGGATGAAGGAGAAAGTGGATTTTCATTATTTCATTTCAAATGTTTTTTATTTCATTATTAAGTCAAAATTAAGTAAAATCTAAAGATTAATATATGATGTTTCATAAAAATGTTTTGTTAAAAATCAAGGGAAACTGTATGAACAGTATGCCCATGATCTATTAGCTTCATTAGACATGGATGCTGATATGGACTCAAAAAAAGAAACAAAGTTAATATGCATTACCTGTTCTTAAAAAAATCCATGATGGCTTTTTGCAATAAAAAATCCCTCTTCTAGATATTCACTAACTATAGCCTTATTTATTTATTAAAAAAACAAGTTATTAAAAAAAGTCTTGGAACTAATACTAAGTATCCCAATGCAGAAGAGTGGTAAGAATGAGGCATTTGGAAGTTAAGTGTCTTGCCCAGGGTTACACAACTAGGAAATAGGTCTGAGGCCAAATTTGAACCTAGGACTTCCCACAGCTCTCTGCCCATTGAGCCACCTAGCTGCCTCCTACCATCTCTTTAATGATATGGGCAAGAATATTCAAATTTACTAATCTAGAGTATGCAGATTCTGTCCTCTTTCCTTAAAAAAAAAAATCAGAGCTGCACTCTCCCACCATCTCCAGCCTATCTTCCATCAATTTTGAATATCTCTGACAGTGACTCAATAATTGCACCTGCATTATAGTCACAGAAATTAGAGATTATCTAATCCAAATTGCTGCTTCTACACACAAGGAAGCAGGTTCACAATGGTAAATGATTTCCCCTGGGTGTCTTCACTTCTGGTTCACTTTCCATTTGGACATGTGTACCTGCCTTATCCACCCTCACCCCCACCCCCTCCATGAGACTATAATTTAAAAAATACTATTTCTGTATCCCCAACTGCACCAGGCACAACACTGCTAAACTCACAATACTGGTTAATTGACTGATCGGTAAGGTAGGTCAAGAGCATGACGAAAGCCAACACAATGCTGTATAGACAATGCTTCTGATAGAGGCCACGTGCAGTCAACCTGACACTCTGTTGACAGTATTTCATGCTTGTAAGAAATACACAGACATACTCACACCCAAACGCGGCTTTAGGTTTGCCAGTAATTTCCAGTGCTTCTCACTGTGTAGATCTCTTTATATGTGCCTGAGCTCTAAAAATAAACACAGCTGTCAAAAGAAAGCAGAAGCAATTCATCGGGTACTTAAAATGTGCAGATTAACACAGGCTTGCTGGCTCAAGACCTTGGAGAAATTAGTACAGGGTGAAACAGAATAGGCCTGGGTTGGGGGATGAATTTGAAAATACTTGAATATGCAAAGCATAGCTCTTGTCCTTCCTCAGGCTATGGACACTCACAATGGTTAGATGAACCACAGCAACAGCTCCGTGTTCATAGGAATATCCAAGGGACATTTTATTGCATGAAGAAATACTCAGTCCACAGATCAGCGGGTTTATGATGTTTATAGAGTTTCACCTCTCCATAAATTTGTTCGCCAACCATCTTTTGCTGACAGTATGTAATAGTGTGATGACCTGTAGCCTGGTTTAATTGTACCCAATCATGAGAAAACTTTAGAAGGAAAGAGACAGACAGAAGAACCTAACAAGATCAGGCAGACACTCACTTTTTCAACATTTCCATCTTCTACCCACACAATGTTTTATGCCAGAGCTACAGAGATGCAAACTTGCAGAGTTTGCAAATATCAGAAAACAAATACAGAAAATAATCTGAACATGAATGTCAAGAATTCTCTTTAAAAGTTCATTAATTTTTATTTCATCATTATGTTATTTCATCATTAATTTTTCAGGATACTGTGTAGTCTGTAACATCTTTTTTGTAAAGAATATCTTAGTGATGCGAAAGTACCATTACATAAAATTCTGAGTACCCCAACTATATAATTGTGAGCATGCATGTTGTCAGGTATCATGACCTCTGACTGGCAACTTGAACTTTGGGAAGGCTGCAGAAATGTAACTTATTGGTTTCTATCTACTTGCAACAGCACTGGAAACAGAGTTGGCACTCACTGATTATGTTAAAAATTTGTATGTGAATAAATGGAATATTACTCCATTGTAATAAATAATGCATATGAAGAATTCAGAGAAACATGAGAAGAGTTGGATGAACTGATACAGAATGAAGTAAGCAGAATCAGAAAAACAAAATGCTTAATAACTTACAATGAATTAAAAGAATAATTTTTTAAACCCTGAACAATGTAATTATAATGGTCTCAGCCCCAGGAAAGAGAGATCATGTGCCTCCCACCCACTCTGCAAAGGTGAGGGATGATGGATACAGAACACTGCATATTCTCTCAGAATCAATGGATGTGCTCATTAGTTTTGCTGAACCACTTGCTTTTTTTCCCTTTCTTTTTCTTTGTGACAAGGGATACACTGGATAGAGAAGAGAAGAGGGATATATTTGGAAATGGAGGTGATATAAAATCATTATTTTTAAAGCAAAAAATGAAAGTGATGCATTTAAATTACAACAAAGTAGTATTGTATATTGTACAATTCAATTTATGTTGCCATGGACAGTTTCCTTCATTTTCATAGCTGTGGCTAGTCTATTCATTGTTCTTTTGGAGCTATTCTTGTTCACAAAATCCCTATACCAGCACATTGGTCTAGGTCCAAAGTAGGGCCCAAGTTGAACCCCTGGTTTAGTCTTAAGACCTCTGATGCTCTTCTCTATTTCAAGTGATTATCAGGACTTAACTGATTACTGGATTTGAGTGCAGGATAGTGCTCTTGGAGGCCCTCTTTCTCGTCATGGTCGCTAATCTTTCTGCAGGGTACAATTGGGTTCAAATAACAGTCGATGTTTAAAAAGCTATTAGGATTTCTTAATGATCTGGAAGTTACACCTTGCAAAGAATCCCTGCTTAGTGAGACTTGACTCTAGTCCCTGTTTTCTGTTAATGCAGAGGCTTTTTGGATTTCAAATATGAACTTGTACTAAATCCAAATGGTTAAAAATAATTTGCTAAGAACCTTCCTAGGCAAAGTGAAACCTAAGAGCTTTTTGAGTTTTGTCCAGTCATACCTCTAAGATAAATGGGACTTGAAAGTCATGTTCTTTGCAAGCTGAAATCCTGAGTCATACTACTGACCTCGAATCTCCTCCTGTCAAAGGCCAAATCTTGCTTTTACAAGCTTACTAAGCAACAGTTTCCTTTTTGGTAAATAACAGTAAGAACAGAGATATTTTCAGACTCAAACATCATTCAATCATCAAATATTGTCAATTTCTCATTCAGTTGCTGTGCTATAAATTTAGCAGAGATGTACAAGAAAGGTTAAAAAAAAAACACCTTGTAAAATATAATGGATCATAGATTTAGAGACTGTAGGGGCCTTAGAGTCCAATGAGTTCAATTCCTCAAAATGACATAATGGAGGCAGAAAGTGGTTAAGGAGATTTGCTGAGAGTCACATAGCTGGAAAGCATCTGAGAGGTAATATTTGAATCCATCTTTTCCTGACTCCTGACTCTACCACATCATGCTGCTTATCAATATCATATGTGAAAAGGGGAGAATTTCTTCAGAGAAACATGAAAGTCTGGAAAAAAATGAATGAATGGAATTCCTTTTTAAAAGTGAGAAAAAACATTGCTTTGCTCACATTTTAGAAAAATGCTAGAAGATAAAGAATTGAGATGGGAAGGTCTCAGTCTCTTTTACTAAACTAGGAAATCGAACAACCAACCATTCTGACTCCTCCAGAGGTTAAATTTGTCTTTTTTTTCACTAGTGAACAGGCAGTCATTTAACTAACTCAGAAAATGAACGGAAGTGAGTAGTCATGATGGTTTTCTGCCAAACAAATGCTCTGGGCCTACTCAATGCAACTCGAACACAATACCCAATTCATTCTCAGCAACTAAGCATCCTGGAGTTTGCTGAGGAGTTTTCTCAGCTTGCTTGATGAGTTTGCACAGTTAAATGAGAAAAAGCATTTTTATGTTTTACCCAGAACAACAACAACAAAAAGCTCATAAATCCTTCGAGACCCTGGCAAGATTTTTAGTCCACTGTAATGGTGCTTCCTTATAGAACTAGTCTTGTGATGTCTGGAGTAGTGTCTTGCTATAGTAACAATAGACTGAATGTTCTCAGTGCTTCTTTCTGTGCCTGGAATATTAATTAGTGTTCCACATTAAGGGTGAAGTCTGAGCACTTCAGATTCTCCATCCAAACTAGATCTACCGATTAAGATTCAGACATAAACAGAACTAAATTTTATAAGCATGGTATAGCATGTGATTCTTTAAGATGTGCTTGCCTCAGGAATACTAGACCAGAGAGCAAACTTAGAAAAAGAGAAAAAAAAAGACAATAAAAATATCTTATAAGTCACTGGTGCCTGGATCCCTGACTCTGGAATACAAAGTACACGGCAAGTGAGAAGAATTACAAAAAGACAACAGAGGGGTCACCCAAAGCACAGGCTTAGTTTCATTGTGAAGTTCCTTAGAAGTAAGAGTTTTCCCAATAATGAATATCTTCTTTCCCAGTTCTCAGGTTTGTATTTGTAAACAAACAAAATATCTCCATTGAGAGAGAAAGATCCATGGCTTATCTGGATACACCTAGTTCTGACTTTACTCTAGGGAATTTCTGAAGATATTCAAATGCATTAACATCAGTGAACATTTTCAGCTTGTGCCCACTGTGAGGCCAGGTCTGCCATGGGGAAGGTGTTTGCTGATTTGAGCTGACTCGTGAACAGAAGTGAACCCGTTTGGAGAAATTAATTTTGACAAAGGAAAATTCTTGAGGCACTACACCTAAGCATCAGGGAAGACTTCAGGTCTGCAATGAATATCTGTTGTAAAAATACATCTTCACAAATAAGAATAAGTCAACTACAAAGTTAAGAAATGAACTTGAAGGTGGCATCATAACAACAACAATAATAATAATTCACATTTATTGAGCTTACAAAACATTCTCCTTACTTTCAGAGGCAAGTATTATTAGCCCCATTTTACAGATAAGGAAATTGATACATAGAGAGATCAGTGACTTGGCCAGGATCATATAAAGTAAGTAAATAGCAGCACTGGAGATCAAATTGCTAGTAGACCAATAATGCTCTTTTTATCATACCTCACTTTGTTTGCTATATATACCCTCAATTAGTAAACCACTGAATAAATAGGGCCTCAAAAAGAAAGGTTCTGCAGGATGGATTCTACAAATCCCTGTTGCAAATGTTATTCTGCCTATTCCCACATGGGAAACAATAAAACAATAAATTATTTTACTTAAACAGCATTTACTGGAGCACTTAATATATCTATTCAAGCAATGCTCTAAGCACTCTTGTGGGAGATCTATGCCCTGTCCAGGCCACATGGCCAGAGGACTTTCATACAGCATCTCCTATTCAGAATAGAAAGTTCTGCTCTCTACCAATTTTTACCTTCTTGAGTATCAAAAGCTGAGCTGGATCTTTCACTTCAAAGGGACAGCTTATCATCATCAGAGATTTATTGACTTAGAGCTATTCACTGGCATCATCCCCAACATATTCAAAACAAAATCCTTTTCTATCAAACCTTCTTCCTTACAAATTTCCCTATCCCTGTGGAGGACACCCCCATCTTCCAGCACATCCGGGCGTCATCCTCCACCACTCACTCTTATTCAACCCTCATATCCAGCCCACTGCCAAATCTCATTGTTTCTAACTTTACAACCCTCATACCCATTTCCTTCTCTCAGGTTACACAGTGATCACCTTAGTTATCCTCATAGCCCTCTTTACCTCTCACCTAAACTAATGCAAGCGACTAAATGATCTCCCACCCCAATCTATCCTCCATCTGCCAAAGAGATTTTCCTTCTGTGTCACCTCCCCATCTCCTTCCAATAAGCTCCATTGACTTCCCAATTACTTCTTGGGTCAAATATAGAGTATTCTGGCATTTAAAACTCTTTATAGCCTGACTGTTTCCTACCTTTTCAACCTTCTAACAGCTTACTTCCCCACTCCACACACACTGTGCTTCAGGTACAATGGGTGAGCTACTTACAGTTCTTCCAACATAATTCTCCACCCTTACTGTAAAATGCTGATCATTATACTGGATGTCCTCCATGCCTAAAATACTCCACCTCCCTCACCTCCACTTCTTAGTTCCCTAATATCCTTCAAGGTTCAAATCCTACCTTCTTTAGGAAGCTTTTCCTAGGTCAGATTACCCTCATTTACTCTGTATATATTTTCTATGTGTCTGTTTATTTACATGCTATCTTCTCCATGAGAATGCATGCTCCTTGAAGATCAGGAATATCTTTTGTTTTTCTATGTATTCCTAGTACTGAGCACAGTGCCTGGCAAACAGTAGGTGCATTAAATAATGGTTGTTTCCTGGAAGTTTAATCACTAGGGAGAGAGAGATACGGAACTCTTGCTATTTCAGAATCATGCTATACTAAGGGATCTTTTCTTTAACATATATACTAGCAGTATACATAGTCACCTGGGGGAAGACAAACATTGTGTGGTGAACTTTTCTAAATTCTAAGGTCAATACCATCAGGGCTCTGGGTGGTTGTGTATCAGTGGAGACGAATGGAAGGAGAGAAATTAGGAAAAGATGGCATCAGAGCAGGACAAAATTCTGAAAAGGGTCAGAATTTCATAGGTTCCAGTTATTCTTTTCTGTAACAAACATAAAAATCTCCTCTCTTGAAGTATATCTACTAATTGAAACTTTTTCTTACATGATTACCAATCCTAGAGTCAAATCAAATCAAGGTGCCTTGATCATTTTCAATGTGCAAGGGACCTTGATGGATAACACAAAGACATATAAACTTTGGTTTATGACAGGACACTGCCCTCAAAGAGCTTACAAACTTGTTTAGAAGGCATGGTATAAAACTATGGTAAATAAATAATTGTACAATAAAGTTTGAGACAGAAATAGAAGAAATGGTACAGATAGTAAGTAGATCTTGAACCAAATGATTCTTGAGTAACTGTACAGTTCTCCTGCAGAATGTAAGGTACTTGATGGTGAGAACTGTTCATGTTTGTTAGCTCTACTTTTTGCCATAAGGCCTTATTACATGGTCAACACTTAATAAATGTCTGAGGAACTGAACTGGTAAAGTTAATATGCACATTTTAAAAGCAAACTGTAAAGAATAGGACTTTAGAGTTTCAGATGTTTGGAGATTGGAATGTTTGTTTTTATTGATGGAATTTGCTGTGCCTAGAATAACAAAGATTTCCTCTTTCATAAATTTTCAGCATTTTACTAGGCGAGTAAACAAAATCATGTCTAAAATCATTAGCTTTTTTCGAACTAAGGGTCTAAGTCTTCAGCCCATGTTCCACTTCTGGGGGCGACAAGTTGTGCTTATACTCAAGAACTATTCTATATATTCTTTCAAGTAGGACTGCAATGAATGATATTTTTTTTTCATTAACTTGACTTATTCTCCTTATTGGATATGATTTATATCCTATCTTGTAACATTATTATACATGCGTGTAATAAAAGTTAGATTCTTATAATTCATGTTTTCAACAGTTTGGGTTATCTTTCTGAACATTATTCTGAATTATGACTTTGCAGTAACTTCCAAACATATATAACTACACAAAGAAGGCCTTGAGCTGGTCAGATCAGTCAACAAGCTAGCAACCAAAGGAAAGGGACAATTAAAAGGGGGCAGACTAAATTGATCACAATGATCCTTTCCATCAATCTTTTTCCAATTACACCTGATCTTTGACAGTTAATTCTCACAAGGTCCTTGCAGATTAGGGCGGCAGTCTCTAGAAAGTGTCTAAGAAACAGGCATGGGAGGGCAATTAACCAAAGCCATTACAGACAAGACAGCACTAAAATTCAAAGACCAGAGGTTCAGAGCCATCTTCTTTCTTAACTCCCTTCCCTGGGTGAAAGGTAGGAAGGAAATTTTCTGAAAAACCTTCAGGAAATATCAAAGGAAACATAACAAAGTAAATGAAGTAAAACAGTCTCTGCCCTCAAGCAGATTATAGTCTAACTGGGGAAACAACATATATAGGAACAACATATATAGGAAGTGGAGCCTGAGGATGTAATTATAGTCTAGGAAATCATAAAGATAGAGAGAAGAAAAATAAGAAAATCCATGAACATATCAATTTCAGAGACAAAGATGGCACTGATCTGATTACTGTGTTCAGAGCAAGAGTGGGAAAGTATAGGGAAAATGGAGTGAAAATGAGAATGTGTGATCGCAGGGATGGCAGAGGGGGGTGGCTTAGTTCTTCCCAGGCTTAGTCTCTGTTGATTCTGGTAAGGGGGTGGAAAGAGCAACAATAGCCACATTGACCATTAATAGTGATTCTCACCATATATATATATATATATAAACCCTTACCTTCTCCTTCTGTCTTGTAATCAATACTAGGCATTGATTCCAAGGCAGAAGAGTGGTAAGGGCTAGGCAATGGGGGTTAAGTGACTTGCCCAGGGTTCACACAGCTGGGAAGTGTCTGAGGCCAGATTTGAACCCAGGACCTCTTGTCTCTGGGCCTGGTTCTCAATCCACTGAGCCACTCAATAGTCTTATATTTTTAAAGACATAAAAATTTTTTATTCAAATGATAAATATTTCTTAAGCACTTCAAGTGTACACAGCACTAAGCTAGGGGCTATGGAAAACACCAAGAAACATGCAGACTTTATAAAATCCTTGAAAACACTTAAATTTTAATTAGCTTTAGGCATGATAGAATCTACCTGTAATTGACATTCAAAAGCATACTTACCTGAGATTAAGGCAGCTATATTACATAATTACATACCATGTATTCTTATTTGGGCTCCTGTAACAAAAAATACCTAATGAAGTCTATAGGGTTAAACTGGAGCCTCGTGACAATAAAAGTAGTAATAACTAACCTTTACATAGTGCTTTAAGGCTTACAAAGCACTTTATTATCTCCGGTAAGCATCACCACAACCTCTTAAGGCAGGTAATACAGGCATGATTATTCCCAGTATACAAATTAGGAAGCTGAGGTTCAGAGGTTAAATGACTTGCCATTGGTCACAGAGTGTGAGATGTGGGATGTAGAATTAAGAGTTCACATCAGCTTTGAAGAAAACATTCCCCAGGAAAAGATAATAGATTCTTCCTATGATACAGATAACAGAAACAATTAAAGTTTAAAGTTTTGAAACTGCACAAGAACTTTATGAAGGCTGCTTAATAAGGGCTCTTTGGGGAGCTCATAACTGAGATGGATGGATTTCATCTGGATTAAATGATTTTAGAGTCACTTGATCTATCCTTTTCTTTTTTTTTAAAGTGAGTTACCAGCTGGCTTCAACTGATGCCAGGCCTCTCCACACTGCCTGCGGCTTGGACACTGGACACCTCCCTTGTCACAGATTGAGGACTCGACCTTTGTAGGTCCTGATACGCATGTGGACTCAGGGAGAGTTAGCCATGTTTCGCCCACCCAGTTAAGGGCTTTGGGACTGCCAACTCACACAATGTGTGTGCTCCAGTGTCTGTTTTCACAAGTGCTACTACTGTGAGAGAGATTGTTTGTGGGTAGAATGACTCATGGGAGAACTGAATGAATTTACCCCACCTAGAAGACAAAGAGTTTGAAACTTCACTGAAATAAGAAGAGTTCGCCCAAACAGCTGCAGTACTTACAGTATCTCTTCAATCGATTACTGCCTCCCCAGCCCTTTCCCTAGCTGCCCTCTCTCTCATTAAACAACACAGGGGAATGTTGCTATTGGTAGATTTAGGGAAAAACACACATGGGGGAAATGTGAGCGAGCAAGAGAACTATTCTTTGGACAACCTCAAAGTTTTCCTCACGTGCCCTTGGAAAGAAAAAGTCAGAAATCAGTGGGCACAACTTTCCACCTGCCAATGATCAGCCAGCTGAAATGGTAAGTGCTTGTTAGAATATTTCCACAGGGCAAGGAAGACTATACCCCAACAGGCCTCTTATTGTTGTTGAAGGTATGCTCTGTGGTGCATCATTAACATGAACATCACTTAGTTTTCTCAGCTTTAAAATGGGAATATTGATTTCCTTGCCTTTTCTAGAAAGCTGTTTTTAAGGGTAAAATCTGAGAACTCATTTTTATACAGAAGAGTGCTTTATAAAATATAAGGAGATCTCATACAACTGTAAGTTATCATTTTAGTTGTCCTCATGAGGGCCTTCTAAAATCAGGTTAACCTGTTGTGAGGTAAATAGAAATGGATAAAATATTCCAGATGTACAGAGTGTGGGATCATATACTTAGAGCTTAAAGGGATCTTAAAGGTCATTTAGTCTAACTCATTTTCTGGGAGAGGAAAAGGAGGCTCTGGGCAAAGGTTCAGGGATGTGCCCATGGTCACATAGACTGTAAACAGCAGAGACAGAATTCAAACTCATCTACTCTGACTCCAAATCTGCCTTCATGAAAATACCATATTTTGTATAATGATGAGATGGTTGGCATTTTATTTCCAATATATTCTTTAAATGTCAACAATAGCTCAGAAACCATTATTCTCCAAACGTGTTAGATTACTTCTGTTGACTTGTACTTTATTACCTGGAACAGCCTAACATCTGGGCATTTTCTCTGGCTTTGTCCCAATCACTGAATATACTCTTTCTTCATCTTACCCTTCTGGCTTCTCTGGCTTCTTATAAATCCCAGGTGAAATCCCATCTTCCAAAGGAAGTCTTTCCCCATTCCCTCTTAATTCTAGCTCCTTTCCTCTTTTGATTATTTCCTGTTGATGTTGTATATATATTGCTTGTTTGTACATAGTTACTTACATGGTGTTTCTCCCATTAGATTATGAGATCCTGAAGGGCAGGGACTGACTTTTACCTTTCTTTGTATCTCTGGAGATTGGCCTAATACCTGGTATATGGTAGGTGCTTAATAAATGTTTATTGACTGCCTGAATCTGCAAGCTTGGAGGTTTCACTGTGTAATCTCTCTTTCCAGCTCATTCCACCCATCAATCCCTTGCAAATCTTCCTTCAACAGAGAAGTGGTCAATTATTCTCTAACCCTTGTTTCTTTCTTCTAAGTCAATTTTCCACTCATGGCAAACAATTCTCCCCAATTTCTCTATTATCCTTGGGTGTGAAACCTTGTCAAAGGCTTTTTGAAAGTTTAAAATAACACTACCCAGTTCCCTGTTCTCTAGAGGTTCATTTATTACCTTATGGAACTCTATTAGTGTAGTCAGGCATGATTGCCCCTCTCCCTCACTAGGTTATATTTGATTACACAGTTAACATTTATTTAGGACTTTATTGCTCTTTATTGTAAGAGTTTTACAAAGCACTTGGTTGGCTCTTAACATCCCTATGAGGGATGTACTAGAAGGGTTATTAACCCATTTTATAGATGAGAGCCCAAACAACTTGCCCACACCAGTAAACAGCAAAGGTAAGATCCAAAACCAGGCCTTTCAAGACTCCCAAGGACAGTGCCCTTTCTACTTGACCTTCCTATCCTCAATGCCTTTCAGTAACCAGTGTGGGTAATGGAAACAGTAACACAATATTGGCTATAGCATTCACTTGCCATTTCCTATAGGTACCAATATATACATGTGAGATATATTTAGTGCCTGCTGTATAAAAGACTTCTAAGATTTCCTCTGGGACCCTTTTTTTTAATGGATGAAAGAATGAAAATTCCTTGAAGGAAGAGATTGTTTCATTTTTGCCCTTGTATTCTCAGGATGAAGCACAATGCCTGGAATACCAAAGGTACTTCATAAATGATTTTTACTTGATGGCAGTAAACTCGTTCTGTGCATTAGTGGCCATCTGTAACTACGGATTATATCCTGATTGACTTTAGTCTTCTTTGAATTCTTTCAAAACTTCCAAGTGGATGCTACCTAGTCCTGGTCTTTCCTGGTCCTGAAGACTTGATTATTTGTACATAATGTGTCAATTAGGCCAAGAATATTCTGTATGTTTATCTCTGGCTGGTCCAGTACTTCTGTGGCCTGCCCATTTTGAAAGATACTACTCTTCACATCTTTCTCAGTAAGGACAAGGCAAAGGATCAAATGAATCACTTTTTGTACCTGAGTCCAAGATCTTTCAGTGATTCCAATAAGCCTCAAGAAGACCTTTTGGTTTTGATGCATTTAAAGGCTTTCTTTGAAGTCCTTTGCAAAGTACATTTGAGAATTTTTAGACCACTTAATTTCTAGACTGTACCTGACCTGCCTCATTTTGAGAGCTACTCTGTTCTTATTCAGGAAGTCTTTTCATTTAAACAACAACAAAAAAAGATGCCTGTAGGGCTTGGGGGTCGGGGGGTAAAGGGACTGTGTAGGTCTTAAATTTAAAAAAAAATTATTAACCATGGTATGCATTTTTCCTAGACTTCTAATCTGGTGTTTTAAAATAGTCTCCAGGCTTCCTGTGGCTTACTGACATTTTTATTTCATTTTTAATTTCTTGCCCTTTTTTCTTAATAATTCGCCACATTTTGCCACAGTTCTCTTGAAAATATAGTAAGACTGAACTTCTTCTCCACTCCCCCTAAATAAAAACTTAAAAGTGTATTTGGATTACTCCTCAGTTTTAAAGTAAGACTCTATGAGAGCTTAGGAAGGAGTCTGGATGCTGACAATGAATGGTTGGAGGAGCTCAGAGGCCTTATCTTGTCGGGTGCAAGACTGAAGAGGTAACATCCAGTGGAAGGAGACTCGTTCCATAATCCTCCAAAAGGGAAGACCTAGGACCATAGGGCAGGACTTACAGAGAAGCAGACTTTGACTAGAACTTTCTAACAACAGAAAAAGCTGTTCAACAAATAAAGGTTCTGCTTTGGGAATTTTGCACTTCTTTTTGTGGGATACGTTTAAGCAGAAGATAGAAAGGTCATCTCCTCGAGATGGTGATGAAAGGAATCCTACACAGTGTGGGAGATAGAACTAGATGACATGGAAGGTTCTTTCCACTTCGAGGATGAATGAATCTCTATTTTGTTGTTTCAATAATCACTTGGGCTGGGTGCTCATAACTGATAGCCCTGTAAGAAGGCCATTAAACTCATAATTCTTTATACTCAAAATGAAGTCTACCCTTCAGCCGGGTTAATAAACCCTCACATTACTTAGAACTTTCATGAAAAGTTGGTTTGAGCTTTCAGAGTCCAAATTAAACCCAAAGTTAAAGGGTCAAAAACTCAAAGCTTTCTCTGCTCTTTTCCAGGGTTATTTAGTAGAATTTAAGTCCTTATATCTCAGAAAAATAAAGATCAATAGGAAGAAAGGCAGAAATTCCCTCAAGAACACTTTCTCCCAGGAAGGCTGAAGACTTATATTCTTCCTACCACTCCAGGCTTTTCTTCCTCTACTTCCCTAATATGAACTTTCTGTTCATATAATCACATACTAGCCTCCTCACTGGACACCCAGAAGACTCTACTGTCTTTTGCTCAGGATATCTCCCACTCTTTCCCAACTCTGTTCGAACATCCCAAAATGTTCTTTAAGTTCTACCTTAGTTTCAATCCTGAGGAAGAGAACTGAGAGGTCATCTTGTTCAGTGTCCTCAGTTTACTTATAAAGAAACTAAGGCACAAAGAAATGAAATAACTTGTCCAAGGTCACACACACAAATTTTAAGTAGCAAAGTCAGGACTCCTAGTGGAATAATCTTTTTATTCTGACAAGCCCTCTAACTGAGTTAGTCAATCAATAAGCATTTATTAAATGTCTATTGTGTACTAAGTCCTAAGTTAAGCAGATGGAAGGCAGAGAAAGGAAAAAGAAAGTCCCTGCTCTTGAGAAGCTCTCAGTCTTAATAGGAGAGACAACATGCAAATAGCTATATATACAATGAAATATGTACCCAAAGTAATCAATAGAGAGAAGTTGCTAGAATCAGGAGGCATCAGGAAAGGCTTTTTGCAGAAGATGAGATTTTAGCTGGGAATTGAAAGAAGCCAGGGAAGTTAGAGATGAGGGGGGAAGAGAATTCCAGGCATTAGGGATAGGCAGTGAAGTGAAACGGTCCAGAAGAGGGAGATGGTAGTGCCTTGAGTGAAGAACACCAAGGAAGACAGTGTGACTGGATCACAGAGTACATAGAGGTAAGTAAGGCATAAGAAACCTAGGAAGATTGAAGAGCAGATTATAAAGGGCTTTGAGTCCTGGAGGATTTGATATTTGATGGTGGAAGATTTAGAGAACCACTAGAGTTTACTAAATAGGCAAGAAACATGGTCAAATCTGCTCCAATGGGGAGATCACTCTGACAACTGCATGGAGGACAGACTGCAGTGGGGGTCATCAGCGAAGTAGGTTACTGTAATAGTCCAGGCATGAGATGATAAGGGCCTGTACCAGGTTGTTGGCAATGTCAGCAAAGAAGGAAGTCTAAACAAAAAGGTAAAATCAATAGGATTAGGGCCTGGGAGGTGAATGTGAATGAGGAATATGCCATCCAGGCTGTAAGCCTGGATAACTGAGAGGACAACAGTAACAGGAACATTGGGAAGGAGGAGGCTTTGTGGAGTGGGTGGGAGAGGATGAGTTTAATACTGGACATACTATATTTAAGATGTTTTTGGAACAGAGATATCTAATAGGCAGTTGGAAATGCAAGACTGGAGGTCAGGAAAGAGGTTAGGAATGACAAAGTAAATCTGAGAATCACTTACACAGAGATGACAGCTGAATTCATAGGAGCTGATAAGACCACTCAATAAATTAATGTAGAGAGAGAAGAGAAGAAAGCCCAGAACAGAACCCTATAGGACTCCCACAGGAAACAGGTCTGTCCTGCATATAGATACAGCAAAGGAGACGGAGAAAGAATAGTCAGACAAGCATGTGGAGAAATAGGAATCAGCAGAGTTGTGAAAATGTAGAAGGAAGAGAGGGTCAAGAAAAGGATTAATAGTATCAGAAATGGCAAATAGTTTGAGAAGGATGAGAATTGAGAGAAGGGCCTGGGATTTGACAACTGTGAGATCATTAGCAACTCTGAAGAGAGCAGATTGGGTTGAAAAAGGTGGGAGACCATGTTGTAGAGACAGAAGAAAAGGAAAGGGAGGCATCAGTTGTAGATAGTCTTTTCATGAAATCTAGCCACAAAATGGAGAAGATCAATAGGATGATAGTGAGTAGGAAAGGACAGATCAAGTATGGGTTTTTTGAGGGTGTGGAGACATGGATAGGTTTGTAGGCAGTAGAAAGCAGCCAACAGATAGGGAGATGTTGAAGACAAGTAAGAGTAGGGATGATAAAGGGTCAATCTGCCAGAGAGAACAGAAAGGAAAGAGTGGAGGTTCTTTCCTTGGTGATAAGGATCAATTCTTTATGTGAGACTGCAGGAAAGGAAGACATAATGGCAGAAGGCATTTGGATGATAAACATCTTTAACATTTACCTATATCTCTCATTGGCATTTACTTATTTCTTATTATTTTCTTATATCTATACATCTTATTTTCCTTGAGAGTTTGGTTATACTTTTTTGAACCTCAGTGTTTTCATCTGTAAAATGAGGATAATACTGAGTGTCCCAAAAGTCTTAGTGCAGTTTCAAGCTATTAAAACACATGGTACCTGCAAGAAATAGTACTTAGGGTTGTGATGAAAAAAGTATTTTGGAAAACTATAACAATAGGCACCCACACATTATACAATTGTATTTGCTCAGGCCCAAGTATGTGTATGTACACTTGTACACATGAGTTGTCACAACTCTTACTTCTCTTTGTACCTCTCAGATCCAACAAAGAGCCTCCCTAGTCGTACATGGAGTCAGAGGACTGGGCTCTCATCCTAGATGTGCTACTTCCTGTGCAGCCTTGCTTAACTTCATCTCAAAAAAGAAGGAGGAAGTCTAGATGGTCTCTAAAGATTTTCCTAATCTATATTTCAATGATGCACTTTATCAATCAATAGAAAACAGCTGTTCTGTGTGGGAAATATGCTCAGTGACTATGGCTAGATCCAATGGAGGGTGGCAGAAGCTAATCATGACCTACAGAATCACAATAAATTTAGAAGCATCAAGTCTGTATCCATCCCTTCAATGGAAAAACTGAGGTGCTCCTCCTCCTCTTTTGTTTCTTCTATCTTATGAACACCAGCTGTCTGAGATACATGGCACAGTCGAATGGCTTTTGTTTAACACGCAGGGTCCGTAAGAATTTTCAAGTTCTAAGGTGTGCTCTTTAGGAGTAGCCATAGGCACTTACCAACAGAGTAAGTTAGTATATGTATATATATATACTCTAAACATATAATATAAATAGATAACATATATACATACAAACTGTGGCCAAAATGTTCCTCTCATAATCCTGATGAATTAAGCACCAGCTATTTAGAAGGTAGGGAATATAAACAGCCTGAAGAAGGAGGAAAAGGCAGCAGCTTCTAAAGCTGCCTCCTGCTCGCTCACCTTGCTTCCCAGACCCTCCTCCCTCATAGAACTCCCTCAGACTGCCTCTTTCTGTCTGGGGATGTTTCTGTTTGGCGACATTTTTATCTACTGGCTATTCCTGAGCTTAGGTTCTTGGTACCACTGATCGACTGCCTCACTGTAACAGATTTCACCCAGATTAAAAACATGTGAGGAAAGGGGTTATTCCCTCCTGGGGAAGGAAGATCATGCACGTTAAAAGCTACCATATTCAATATTGAAGCCCAGGAGGCGGGGGAGAGATCTATCCTTTTAAGTGGCACACCCAGACCCATCTGAACAGGCAAAGGATTTGCTAAATGTTATGTTGCCTCAAGAGATTCACAGCACCTTTGGGCAAGGAGCAACTGTACGTGTTTATTGAAAGCTACATCTGGTAGCAATTTGTTCAGCAGCGACCAACTCCTTTTCCTTTTCTTTCTTTGCCCAGTCAAATAACCCACAGGGGCCCATATACCCGACAACTGTTCATTTGTGCTGGGTCTGCATTGTACAGTTCATTGTGTTCATTATAAGCCCGAGTTTATCAACATGCTTCTTTTTCTGTCCTAGCGAATAAAGGAATGTGTTCAGGCAACTACACGGTGTTTGACCAACATCATTCTGGGGAAAATTTGAGCTGGACTGGTACGATGGTAGTGTGCTCTCTCAGATTCTGATAAAAAATTCTGGGTCAGTATGCAGAGTCCAAAGTACTCTCCTTCTCTTCCAACAACCCATTAAAGTGCAGCCCAGATAGGACTTGGATATAAGAAAAAGGTACAGCTAAATTCCACCCTAGAATATTCATGGAGTGGCCTTCAACTCACAGGGCAGATTCCATGAAGGATGGCAATCCTAGGTCCTTTGTGGCTTGGTGCTCCTAGAAGTATAGCTCACAATTCCCCACAGAGAGAGATAACGTTCCTAAATCAGCTGGACAATGGATTGAGAGCCTGGCCTTGAGATGGGAGGTCCTGGCTTCAAATCTGATCTTGGACACTTCATTAGGACATGTTAGTCCTAAGAAAAGCAAACCCTAAGAATATATGAAAATATTGGGACAGCTAGATAGCACAGTGGATAAAGTGCCAGGTCTGGAGATAGGAGGTCCTGGGTTCAAATCTAGCCTCAGGCAATTCCTAGCTGTGTGACCATGGGCAGATCACTTAGCCCCATTGTCTAGCCCTTACTGCTCTTCTGTCCTGGAACCAATACTTAGTATGGATTCTAAGACAAAAGGTAAGGTGTTTTTTTTTTTAAGAACACATTAAAATATTTTTGGGGTTTTTTTTTGAGCTAGCAAAGTACAGGACTCTGAAGCAGTGACTATAAATTGGGGAGCAACTGAAGAAATTATGGTACATACGTGATAAAATACTATTGTGCTGTAAGACATTAGGAAGGTTTCATAGAAACCTGGGAAGACTTATATAAATTGATACAGAGTGAAGTGAACAGTACCAGGAGAACAATTTATAGACATCAAAATGGTAAAACAACACTGAAAAGAATTAGCAACTCTAGGGATTTAATGATAAAATGTGCTACCCATCTTCTGATAGAGAGGCGAAGCACTCAGCACAGAATGTGTGTGTGTGTGTGTGTGTGTGTGTGTGTGCGCGCGCGCGTGGGGATACACATACAAATCAACTTTTTACTGATGAAATACCATTTAAAAAATTTAAGAACCTGGAATTTAATTTTAAGTACCTTTAGGGCTTAAAACAAAGAAAGAAGCAAAGAGTTTTGGCTCATGGGAAGCTTACATTCTAATGGAATGGGTTTCAATAGAGATCAATAAGCACAAAGTATTTACAAAGAAGCACAAAATAATTTCAAGAGGAGAGAAAGCATTAACAATTGGGGAGGAGGCAGTATAAAGAAAACGCCTTTGGGAAGTGGAGGCTGAGCTTAATTTTGAGGAAGCCAGTGATGACTATTTTTTTCTGCCTTTCAAATCAAAGTCATCTGATATGTGACAATTGTGAAATAATATATGAAGATGTTTGAAATATATATTTATTACAACAGGAAAGGGAAAGAATGAAAAATGTATTAAAATTGATTTTCCATTTCTTGGAGGTAATGAATTTCCACAACTACAATGCCATAATTTGTGGAGAAGTTTGTACAAATAACTACTTAAAACCTTTTCTTTTGTCCTGACATTTACAATCAACATGGAAGCACTGTCAATAACGATTTTTCTTTTAAGTACAAAGAACAAGATTTGAAAACAGTAAAAAACAAGTTTCAGATTTAGCAAGTTGTCAAGTTGAAAAAAGAATGTGAAAGCTAATGTGATGGTGGAAAAATTTTTCCATGAGCCAAAACAATTATTTGTTTGGAGATGATTTTATTACTAAGTTAGAAATACTTGTATCTAATAATATAGTGTCTCCTCAGCAACATCTACTTGATTATGTTGAATCAATTATTGTAGAAAGAATTTTAAAAAGTGACATTTACACTCTGCAATCTGATGAAACAAATGCTGTTCATAATCAAACTATTATTATTATTATTAATAATATTTTAAACCCTCTCCTTCCATATTGGAATCAATACTGTGTATTGGTTCCAAGGTAGAAGAGTGGTAAGGGCTAGGCAATGGGGGTTAAGTGACTTGCCTAGGATCACACCGCTGGGTAGTGTCTGAGGCCACATTTGAACCTAGGACCTCCCATCCCTAGCTCTCCATCCACTGGGCTACCCAGCTGCCCCCTAAATTATTTTTTTTAAGATGTACATAATGGGAAAGTGGAAAGAGAATATTATGCTTTCTTGTGAGTTAACATGAAGTAAACTGGGGAAGATATTTTTAAGATAATTAATTTATACTTTGAAGGAAAAGCAATCAATTGATGCTCTGTAGAATATACACAGATAGTGCAAAATTAATGAGTGGGAACTTTTTGTGTATTGTTTGAATAGTTTAAAAAATTGAGATTAGTCTGTATGCACTGCAGGTGTATACAAACAAATGTTGACATCAAAGAATGCCATAACAACTTGAAAGCATGTTATATGATGTTACTGAAGGATAAATTGTATAAAAATCAAGACTTCCTCACTCTCAGAAGTTGACTACCTTATACAGAAACATGGGCAGGAAGCCTTCTAATACAGAGAGACATTAGATGGCCTTTCCCAAGGCATAGTTGTCATTTCACATCCATTGGAATTCAGAGCAGGGTCAGTGGTCTTCTTCCTGATCTGGCTTTTCATCATTAAGGGAATGTGTAAGTGAAAGGACAAAGCTACAAAGATAAGCATACTTGGCAGATATCTCTTCAAAAAATAATGAACTCATCACAATATTACAATAACAAATATAAATGAATTCAGTGTTCAAGACAAAATAAAAAGCATGATTAAGAAACTAAGATTTTGGAACCACACACTTGAGAACAAAACTGAATGTTCTGTGACATTAAAATCATTATTTCTTTTAGAAAATGAACTATCTTTGGTCAGATTTCCCCCAAAAAACCCTATTAGTGATCATTTGAAATTTTTAGAAGTAACTCTTCAAGAATATTTTCCTAAAATTGCCAATAAATTAAATTTGATTTGTAACTCATTTGATGCCTTTTATGTATCTGGATGTTGAGTAGACAATAGATGAAAAAGAAAATTTAATTGCTATACTAACGGATTTTGGATCATAAATATTATTTTTAATTGATAACTGTATACATTTCTAGCTAAACATTTTTTGAAATTAATTTTCTCAACAAGAGAGCTTACAAAATCCTTCTACCATTTTCCATTACATGTTGATGAGAACAAACATGTTTTTGTTTTAAATTAAAAAAAAAAAATTTTTTTTTAAACCCTTACCTTCTGTCTTGGAGTCAATGCTGTGTATTGGCTCCAAGGCAGAAGAGTAGTAAGGGCTAGGCAATGGGGGTCAAGTGACTTGCCCAGGGTCACACAGCTAGGAAGTGGCTGAGGCCAGATTTGAACCTAGGACCTCCCATCTCTAGGGCTAGCTCTCAATCCACTGAGCTACCCAGCTGCCCCCTTAAAAATTTTTTAAAGACGATGAGAATCAGATTTAAAACTGCAAATATAGCAAATCTTTTAAATAAAAAGTCCAGTGCTGAAATTAAGTTCATATATGATTATTATATTATCAAACATCTTTCAAATTTTAACTAATTTCACTAAAATATTATTTATATTAAAAATCTGTGAAATAAAGAAATTTAATATGAAGTTGTCCATATGATAGTATCTGAGGATTTGCTGTATAACTTTAAATGTTTACAGGATGCCCTACATAAAACATATTTTATACTTAGAATTTATATCTAGAGCGTTTATAATTATAGATAGAATAAAATTTTACATGATATAATTTCAATTATTATATCATATGAAATTTAATTTGGAGCTTTTTGAGGACAAATATTATTCAAGTTACTGTATTTAATGAATAAATCCAAAAGAATA
Organism: Monodelphis domestica; assembly: GCF_027887165.1. Taxonomy (NCBI): domain Eukaryota; kingdom Metazoa; phylum Chordata; class Mammalia; order Didelphimorphia; family Didelphidae; genus Monodelphis; species Monodelphis domestica. The sequence continues at coordinate 54,516,842 of NC_077233.1, read as the reverse complement.
TTATGAGTAGTACATGAAGTTACCCAGGGTCTCACAACACATTTGTTTTTGTTGAAAGGGATTACTGGAAAAATAAGCACTGGCAACTACTAATGTAGTAGAATGTCTTGGCTTGGTCACTTACAGGCTCAAGTTGTATGCCTCATTTGGGGTAATCATTCTCTCAGACTTCTGGCTACACCATCTGTGAAATGGGAATGATAGTACTTGTTCTGCCAACCTCAGTCAGTGGTTCTGATTGAAGAGGCTTTGTAATCTAAATACAAAACATTTATTTATATTGATCAACTTTCGATAAGACAAAAACTTTCACTTCAATTGTTTGAACTTTTAGGCTTTTTTTTTTTTTAAAGAACTGGAGATGATAACTGGGATAATGTGCACTTTGTAGGGGCAGAGGGCATTGCTTAGTTTGTTTGTTTTTTTCCTCTCTGTGTACACAGGATTGGAACAATGCCTTTAAATAAAAGAGGTGCTTAATTAGTATTTGTTGAACTGAATGGATCTGAACTACCATTTTTATTCCTGGTTATTTTTACTCCTGAGCTTCTTTAAATATTTGAAAGCCTAGACAGTCAGGAGAGATTGTGGGCTGCTCCAACAGCATCCATCATTTTGTCTATAATGAAAAGAATACCCTGCCAGAAGTTGGGAAGCCTAGGTTTTGATCCCTCTACTTCTACTTCTAAGACTTACTAGTTCTGTGACAATTAGCAAATAACATTTCCTCTGGGTCTCAGTTGTTTCATCAACAAAATGGGGATAATACCCCTTTCATTACTTATTTCACAGGATTGCTACAAATCATATATTCTCATCACTACTTACTTTCACAGGGTTGTAATAAACCATAAGGCATGACATAAAAGTGAGCTAAAATAATAAAATAGAAACACTACCCCTCTCTGATAGAAGAGGGAGAGGGGTTGGATCAGACCATTTTGAAACCCCTTCTAGTTCTTTTTTTTTTTTTTTAATTTTAAACATTATTTTATTTGGTCATTTCCAAACATTATTCACTGGAAACAAAGATCATTTTCTTTTCCTCCCCGCCCCCCCTCCCACCACCTTTCCCTCTCCCATAGCCGATGCACGATTCCACTGGTTATCACATGTGTTCTTGACTCGAACCCATTTCCCTGTTGTTAGTATTTGCATTAGAGTGTTCGTTTAGAGTCTCTCCTCTGTCATGTCCCCTCAACCCCTGTAGTCAGGCAGTTGCTTTTCATCGGTGTTTTTACTCCCACAGTTTATCCCCTTCTAGTTCTAAGAAGCAGCATATATTACAATTAAGCCTACAGTCCTTCAATCAATATCATGAGCCATCCACAAAGCTGCCTAGAGGCTGCTTTTCCAAAGGATGACCTGGCAATAAGTGGTTTTTTGTTTGGAACAGGACAATTCCTGGAAAGCATCTTGAGCCAGAAGTTCATGTCAGCAGTAAGTCTTCCTTGCTTCCTTGCTTACTGCCTAGACACTTTGAGGCAATTGATTTAATCCAATCCCTGTGTTGCGGAGGACAGCTTGTCCTTAGCCTTTTCAATGAAATGCCTGGCGTGGCTTGGCTTGGCTTAGCTGGATAGAGATGGGCTATAAGACATGGGAAGTGTTCCATGGCTAACTAACTGAGTTTGTGCTTCAGCATGGCTGGGATTCTGACACTTGTGGCATCCATTGTACAGCTTCTTTTCAATTTCTTAATATTTTCCTCTAATGTGTATCTGCTTTGTCATGGTAGATTATCAGTATAATACAATTACTACTGGAAGCAAATTAGCTACTGAACTGAATTTCTAATGTTTATTCCAAGTTTCTTCTGTGAATGAAAGTATGGAGGTGCCTTCCTTCTATAACATTTAAAACTATATAAAAATAAATTCTATTTTTACCAAAACAAAAAAAAAGCATCTAGGTACATTGAGATTAGTCTAAATGTACGAAACACAGCACATATGTAAGAATTATATAAACTAGGGCATGAAAGGGTTGTTCCTTAATGTATATCTTTATAACTCAATTAAAAAAATCTTAAGAGCTTTCCTCTTGCACCTCAGTTTTATACCATTATAAAATTCTCCATCATCAGAACTATAACTAGAATTTTTGTGCTTAGGTTGAGAAGATTCAAATCATCAGCAGTATGGTCACCAGAGTGGAAGATGCCCACTTCAAGAGACTAAAAGGTTTCTACACTATTAAAAGGAATGGCTATTATTACAGAAGAAAATGGGGAATGGAAACTAGAGGTATGGCCCTGAAGAGAGTGGTGGGACAGTGAAGTACCTTACTTCTGAGATAAACTCAGTCATAGAAAGTAGGTGTAGGATACCACTGACGGGGCAGAAGGCAAAAGGCTAGTCTAGTACTGGGTGGTCAGTACCCTCTAAATTTTGTACCTGGGATGAATCATCCTACCACAATTATAGCTCTGCCCTGCCTATACCATGCTGGTATCCTAAAAAGGAACTCTAAGCTATCAGCTGCTTCACATAAAATAGTTAAAACATAACATGTTTACTTTTTTGCTCAATTGATTTGCCTCGTGATGCTGTTCTCCCATAATAAATCTTGCCTATCAAATAAAATTATGTAGGGAGAGGTCTGTAAAGGAAGCCAGTAGACCTAGGATTAGGGTCAATGCCTCCACCTAAAACTAAGGAGGAGCCAGAGTCTAATTTTGACACAAAGCCCCAGCTTAGGAACTAAAGCTGAAGATAAGATTAAATATGACACTAATAAGTGTAAAGAATTATTGTACATATAGAGATATACCCAAGAATCCAATGAAGAAAACAATTGCTACATAATAGATATAAGCAGAAACTCTTGAGAGAAAAATGGATTTCCACAAGTACTATATAAATACTTCAAAGAAATGAGGCAGGAGATAAAAATTAAAATAAAAGATCTATGGGAAAGAATAGGAGGGAGAATAAATAGGTTAGAACACAAGTGATGAATCTTATCAAACAAAGTAAATGGCTTCCTGAAAATTAGAATAGGCCAAACAGAGATCAAAGATTCCATAAGATAGCAAGTGGCAGTCAAAAAGAAACCAAAAGATTAAAAAAATGTAATGTGTCTAAAAAGGAGAGGATTTAAGATTGGATTCCCTAAAAACTATGACTTTTAAAAAAAAGTCTAGATATTACATTTGTTAGATCATAGTTATCTATATCTCTTAAGGAAGAAAGACTCCACCAATCACCTCCAGAAAGAAATCCCAATTTAAAAAACTGCTAGGAATGTCATGGCCAAAATAAAAAATTTCCATATCAAAAGGAAAAATATTGCAAGCAACTAGAAATAAGGAAGTAAAGCAACAAGGAACCACAGATAGAATCACACAAGATTTGGAAGCTTCTCCTTGAAATGAGAGAAGACCTTGGAATACACTATTCCAAAAAACAAAAGATACAGGCTTATAACCAAGAATAACATCCTGAAAAAGTGAGCATAATTCTAAAAGAAAGACAATGGAATGTTAAAGAGGAGATTTTCAAGATTCCTGATGAAAAGATAAGAGTCAAGTAGGAACTCTAAAATACAAACATAAGACATAGGAAGGTAAATTTAGTGTAATAACTGGTCAGCCAGGACTATATGACAATGCAGGGCCAACATTCTGGTAGGGGGAGAAGAAATAAACGTCCCTTCAGAATCTTAAAGACTTCAAAGGACACTGAAGGACTTGATTAAGAGAAAGAGGACCTGGGGATTAACTGGTTATGCACTGAAGGTTTTCAAAAGGGAAAGAAGAGAGACAATTAAAAAAAAAATACACTAGTAAGGAGAGGAGGAAGAAAAAGGAGATTAGAACATAAACCATAATTGGGGTCCATGAGAAGAAAAATCTACCAACAGGGCTGAAAGAGGTGGTGGTGGGACAGTCATCAGATAAAGGTCACTCTTACCTGAACTAGACAAAGGAGTTATGATGGGTAAAAACCAGTTTGGTTGGAATGGCTCCAGCCTTCTTTTTCATCACGTGCTAGGATGAGAGCATTAAGGTAAAGTCCCTGTTTCTCTGCTTCCCATTCCTAATTCCCTACTCTGAGTTCCTCACTCCTTATTAGGTAATTTAGAAAATACCCTCATTTACTTGTTCTACTGATAAGTTTTCTATTGGTATCATTTTTTATCTCAAAGGATATATGTTTAAGTTCTCTGAGCTATCTATCCACCGTGGGCATGAAGACTACACACTAAACTCTTCTTAATGCTCCAGGAGCCACAGGGTAGTATAAAGGTGTGTACAGGGATCCCTCACCTAACGTGGGAGTTATGTTCCAGAGACCCCCATGATAGGCGAAAATCCCTTTAGTTGTGGTTATATTTATTTTGTTATTGATATCTATTTTGAGACTTTACAAACCCTTCCCACTCTCCTATAAAATCTTTTCCACACACTTATTAACTTCCAGTCACTGAGCCAATCAGCACCCAGGATACAGAACACAGCACTGTGATTGGTCGCCTTTCACTCCATCAGCCAATAGTGTGCCGGGATAAATTTAACTGCACCGTACAGAATTATATATTTTAAAACCTGACCTAGATGAAGCGGGAATAAGTGCACCATATCTAGCAAGGTGCTGGCTAGCCCGCACCCCCATGCAGCTACATGTACACACGGCCCCTTTCGTTTACTTGGGTTCGTGGCTGTGTACACAAAGGGCAATGGCGGGAGTACTCGGTAGGTGGCCCAGGCTTCCTTCCAATTCCATACAAGTACCTGGCTGTGCTCGTGGTGCCTGCTCGCCTCAGGAAGCCCATCGCCTTCGTCACAGTGGCTCCCTCCTGGCCAGAGCTGTGCAGAAGCCTCCGAACTGCCTCCGCACGTGGCAGGGAATGGCTGCCACTCCAGCTTTACGAAGCTGTTTGGCCCAAGCCCCCGATCCTGAGCGGAGCACCCCGTCTGAATCCCGGCTTTGCCCTTTACTCCTTACGCTCTGGGCCAGTGGATGCCGGGCTACAGACACATGAAATGCCAGCTCCGTCCCGAGTGCTGGGCGAGCGGCTCCGACGACACAAGGCTGAGTAATGCCTCATTCCAAGGGACAGCTGAGGTAGCTCAGTGGATAGAGCCAGCCTGGAGTCAGGAGGTCTTGGGTTCCCGGCTGGCCTCCCACGTCCTGGCTGGACTTTTCTGAGCAAGTCACGTAATCCTGACTGCCTAGCCCTTGACACTCTTCAGAATTAGAATGTAAGAGTTTTAAAAATGACCCATTCTGCCCCATTTACACAAGCATAAGGGAGACCCAGAGAGATTTAGACCAAATGCTCATTGTGGGAGTCACCTCTCCAGGCTTCTCAATGGTAGCTAATTAGATCTCCTCCAACCCGCCTGCTTTCTAAAGGATAGGACTAGACTTGGAGAGCTCCTGGGTGTAAAGTAAATCAGGATAGTGAAGAGAGCTCTGGGACTTGAAGTCAGGAAGATCTGAGTTCAAATCCTGCCCCAGACACTAACCAGCTTCATGACTATGCAAGTCACTTAACCTATCAAAGACTCAGTGTCCTCATTTGTAAAATTAGAGGATTATACTCAACAGCCTCTAAATCTGATCCTATGAAATATAACTTAAGATTGATAATTCTGTTGCAAAATTTTAGTATAAGTAATTTAAACATTTTAAAAATTGGTCCTCAGAGCCACCTAGTCTGAGACATATATGAACAAGAACAATCACTACATGTGTCAGGTCTGTATAAGACCTGTGGTACCTCCCCAAATGACTCCCCATTTAGAACTCTCTTAGTGCTGATCCCTGGGGCCAAGCAGAGTAAGTCCAATTCCCAGGACCTCAGCCTGCCTTGCAAATATGGCTGCAAACGCCCCACGTCTTCTCCAGGTTAAATGCCTCCACTTACCTGACTGATCTGGTAGGAATTCAGGGCTTCCCCCACTTTCCACTGTCTTGTCCACTGGCTGCTCCCCATGTCTGGGGCCTGCTTCCTTCCCTCTGAAGCCTCACAAAGTCCCTCCCTTCCTTTTGGTGCCACCCTAGGCAGATTTCCTTGATCCCCAAAGCTCCCTGGTGGACTGGGAGCTCCCTAAGAGCAGGGATTGTTTCAGTCTTCCATCTTTGTGGACCTAGAATCCAGCACAGTGCCTAATACAAAGTAAATTACTGATAGAGGCTTGTTGATGGTGGAGAAAAAACCTGGATCCCTCATGGCAGAGACCATATAGGGCCTATATCTGATTCTGTTAGGCAGTTTATTAAAGGGAAGGAGACCAGTCTTACATAGATCTTTTCATTTTAAACTGTTCATCAAAAATACAGGGGAAAGAAATGAGGTTTAAGTTACTCCTATCTGCCCCTAGCTCTTAACATCTAAATTGATATTTTTAATCCTTTGGTTTAGTACCAACCCTTTAAAGATAACATCTTCAAGTTTCTATTCTTTAAAAAAAACAACCCAGTGTTTTGTGGATATTTCATGCATTCCCTCTCCTAATTTTTTCTTGTTACTTTTTAAATTTTTCTGAAGCTACCCACCACTATTCATTTTACTTTGCCTTTGTATAAGGTTCAATATGACTTTAGATTGAGATGTTTATTTGAAAGGAAAACCGTGTTTGAAATATGATTATTGCACCTACCCTAGACAGTATTTAGAGGCTAGGGGATGTGAGCGAAATACAAATTAACCTAATAAAAACCGAGCAAATTAATTACTCTTTCAACCTAAGGAGTCACCCAGATAATTAAATGCAGTCATTAAGTTTAAAATGGAAACATGTATAATAGCCTGGTGGGACTGTGTTTTCATTGTAGAAATCTATGACAAGGAAGTTACATGCACAAAGATAAATAATGGCATATACACATGAGGCTGTATAGAAGGAAAAAAGTAACTGGAAGAAAAATACTTTTAAAATCTTTGGGGGAAAATGGAAGAATAAAACGAAATGTTTGGAAATACAGACAAATATAGAGAAAAGTTAACTAAGCAAATTAAAAAAAATTTCAAACAATTAATTGGTTTCCACTGTAATCCTATGTATTTTATGACACTGTTTTAAGAAGAGTTCCATAGACTTTACCAATCTGTCACAGGAGGTTGTGATACAAAAATCTAAGCAGCCCTTCTCTAAGCAGCATGTATACAGGAAGGCATCAAAATGATGGAACCATGCAGCGAAGCCCAGCCTACTGTTTTCCAGTATTCACAGGAATTTATTTATTTTTTTTCAGAATATTATCAAATGAGATGAGAATGTGAGAGAACCATGTAAAACACAAAATAAGAGAAGGGATGATTACGTCAGCACATACACACAGGATCCTCTTTTGGGGGGCATTAGTAGATTTTTCAGGTGAGTTGACTCAAATTGGCCTTTGAATTAGAAAGATATCATGTAGAATCCAGTCTGGTGAGTGAGGAGATTGGCCACACTGGGCAGTAGTGTGGAGGTTCACAAAGAAGTGTGACCACAAAATAACAAGGTGGATTTGCTGGTGTGGCTTTGTGGACAATATCCAAAGAGAAGCAATGATAGCAACATCTCTGGCACAAGTTTCCAATCTCCTGAGGTACCTGGAACATTGGCTCTTAAATGTTGAAATTGTTTACATTGAAACTTTCACTTGTATGTGTTTGTAAAAAACAAGTCTTATTAATTCATAGTCATGTTGTATCCATATAATCTTTTTTTATTCTGGCTTGGCTTTTAGATTTTAGGTCTCCTCTTTCTTTCTCCCAATCTCTTATAGGATTTTCAAGTTGATCATGAAGTTGGGAATCCTTCATCTGGAGAGAGGGTTTCTCTGGCCAAATTCCCATCAAAGAAAGGCCTTTGTCTTCAAATAAGCTCTTGGGTTTTAAACACTGAAGCCCTAAAACCAATTTACATTATCTCTACAATGCCTCCTCTTATGCAGATCATATGCCCAAGAGCAAATAAAAAGTGTCACATTTTTCAGGATGAGTCTTAACTAGGATACTGCTGACCAGCATCTAATTCTCAAGCTAAGAAACATGTGGCATCTTGCCTGTCTTTTCTCATTTATGAAACAGGCAATGGCCAAACAGGCAATGGCCACAGTTCTATTTTCAAGAGATGTCTAATAAGAAAAATCAAGGTAAGGTGCAGTCAAATGCTCGTGGTTGGGCAGAGGCTTTGGGATAAGTAAGCCTGATTCCCAAGCAGATCTGTCAGGTTCCAAAATGATCTTTCTCTGATAGAAATGGGCCCTAAGTGCTCATGTGGGAGTTTCCCACAGCTTCAACTAGCATCCAAAGGCATATTTGTCATCAGAAGGTCTTGATGAAGTTGTATATCAATATCTGACTGTTGTTAAAAAACAAAACAAAAAAAAATGGTTCCACAGGAACTAAATCAAAACCAGCTGTGAGTGGGAGAGGCCAAAACTCAGTGTAATTGCAAAAAGTCCAGCAGAAACACTTGTTAATTGTGTTATTTACTTTGCTGAACAGTAAACTGCCATGCCAATTTAGTCATATCACATGACCATAATGCTTTTCATATGACTTTTAATGCTATGAGAGAAAAGGGCATTTATTTTCTAGACTCCTGAGGCTAGCAGAAGATGAATCAAATTCGCTATCATTCCTCAGAACCACAATATCAGCCCTGTTCCTCTGTGTGCAGCAGCACACTTACGCAGGAAGAATGATAGACCCTGAGTCAGTAGGGTAGGATACACAGGCCAGACATATTCCATTCAATAAGCCCCAAGGGTGCCAACTTTAAGAAGGAAAAAAAAGATGCAAACAATGTAAGGGACACTGAAACTTGAGAGGGAGTATTGATAAAAGTTTACTAAGAAAACAAAGAACTCCCAGGTATGTAAGTACAGTTTAAAAAAAGTGAAGTTTGACATTCCAAGGAAGGAATGGTCATTGTTGACTAAGAGGGGCTGGGAAGGCTTCCTGGAAGAGGGACATTTGAACTGGGCTTTAAAAGATAGATATGAATTCAGCAGGTGAAAGAAAGAGAGAGAGCGGAAGGAAGGGAAGCGTATTTCAAGCAGTGAGAACCACACAAAGAAAAAGAAAAACAAAAAGGGGTATCGTTTACCTTGCTCAGAAGAGAAGAGAAGAGGGAACAACACGAAATAGGATTCAGAAGGAAAGAATGGATCAATTAGGACTAGAACTCACATGTCGGACTAAGGCGTTTAAACTTGACTCAGCAATAAATAGGGAGGCTATTAAGGGGTAACTCTGGAAGATGGTAAAGGTTTTGGAGAAAAAAGAGAAGTGGGAAGACCTATTAGTAGGCAACTGCAATGGTTCAGGGAAAGAGGTCCTCGAAAGTGGAATCAAAAGGACTTTTTTTAGCTGGCTGATGCAGAGGCAAAAGAGAAAGGAGTCCAAATCACCACCAAGTTGCAAAAATAGTGCCACATTTGACAGTTACCACTACCATTGGTTATTGTTACCTATTTTTTTGTTGTTCATCTGTTTCCTAAGGAAGGTGATAATCAATGTCATGAGAAGGCACACTGAGTCTTATCCATCTCTTAGATGCCTAACATGGCTTTGATATTGCAGGTACTTAATATTAAGAGACATAGAATTGAAGAGTCTAGAAACCACAGAACAACTGAATGAATGACTCATTCCATCTAATGAAGCAATAGACAGTGAAGTGCCCTTTTTTGGTGCTGTTTCTTTGTCCATGTGACCCTTTCTGGCATCCAAAAGAAGGGAATTGAAGAACATTATTACTTATTTCTAGGCTTGGCTACAGACAGTGGAATAAACTCAACTTAAATTTTCTATAGAAGCTTGGGGGGGGGGGTCAGTTTTTACCAGCATTTACTGTTAGGCTACACCCTGTGGACCCACAGGTTTTGGTAACAAGCTAGGATTGGGGTTTGAAATTCTGAGGGAAACAGAGTGAGACAATCTTGGTATTAAGATAGGATTAATTAAAATTATTATCCTGTGTATGACCTGTAACTGGGCAAAGGAATTTGATTCTTTTAGCTAGGGTTCAGGTCATGCTACAATAAAGAGATGAGGAAGGTAAGGAATTATGCAGAAATCCCTCATCTGCAGAGTTTCTCTGCTCAAATTCCCTTCAAGAAAGGTCTTTGTCTTTAAATAAGGTCTTGGGTCTTAAAGGCTGTTGCCCTAATACCAACTAACATTACCTTTACAATGCCTCATCTTACACAGATGACAATTCAAATGACAAATAAAAATGACATATTTTACAGGATGAATCTTGGGGCTGGAGTTCCATGTTAAATAGGTCCTTCTACATATCCTCAAAGATGAGTGGACTTGGGCACACACACTAATTTGTCTCCCTGAACATTGAATGGGGAATCCATCGATGACAATTGCTGACATCATGAAAAGCCCACTGGTATAAACAGAGGCAGGCAGAGTTCTCAATGGGGATAGAACTGACCTTCACTTCCTCAACCAATACAGATCAGAACCTTTTCCACAATTTATAGTCTCAGAGAGTTGTCTGTGGCCCTAAGAGGTTGAGAAATTTGCTCTAGAACAAAGAGCAAACATGTACCAAAAGTGAGACTAGAACCAAGATCCTCCTTACTTTAAGGCTAGATCTTCATCCATGTACCCTAATATCTCTCAATAGCATAGAAAAATAGTTGGATTTAATTGGAATTCTTGACTCTTTGGATAGCTATCTTGATTTCTGTGAAAATAAAGTAGCTATTTCTGGGATCACGGGTCTAGAGCTGAAAGAAATCCCACAGGTCATTTATTCTAATCCCTTTATATTAAAGATGAAGAAAATGTGTCTGATGTTAAGTGGCTCATTCGAGTCACATAGGCAGTGACTGTATAGCATCAGAAGCAGATTTGGAAACTAGGACCTCTACATGCAACAAACTATATCAATGTATAGTAATGGTAAAATTTTTTTACAATGAAGTGTGGTGGGTTAAAACATTTAGCCGAAACTAAATTATTTAATGAAGAAGGCATTTATTTAGTAAGTGAAGAGAGGTGAAATACTGGCCAGGAAGCTCTAAGCTCAGATTTCAGTCCTGACATTATTGGGATGAGTCAGTTTCCTCATCTGCAAAATGGGGTTAATGAAACCTGTAGTATCTATATTACAGAGTTGTGGGAAGGTTCCAATGAAATAATAGATATCAAACACTTCACAAACCTTAAAGAATGATAGAAATATCTATGATTTGGTGGTATTATTATTATTATTATTATAGATAATTAACTTTTACTGAATCAAATCACTAAGTTAGTTAGGACTCTGAAATTCTGAAAGATAGAATTTGGAATTTTCATTTGTGATTATCTGTGGATACATTGTGAATTGAAGCTAGAAAACAAAGTACTCTCTTTATGGAAATAGTTATTTTTCCATGCTTTCTTCCCAAGGCTGTCTGGAGAATATGATAGAATGTGATAAGTAAGTTATTAGAATACTGTGGTAAAATATCAAGATACCATGGAAGAACAATGGAATTTTGTTACTGTTACCAAATAAAAGGCAATTTTTTATGTGACAAAAACAATGACTGGACCTTCTCCCGTGGCTGATGGTTCTTAATGGACTCCAGAATTACGAATGTAGGTAAGGGTGTGTTGGTCAATGTTTAATAGCCAGCTCTCCATAAAAATAAAAAAAAAATGTATACACAATGCACTTTTATGTTCAAACCAAACAATAAAATAATAAATCAAGCCATGCTTTTGCTAGTTTCTCAGGTATAAGTCCTTATACTGAATCAGTTATTGGGAGCTAGTATGAACTAGCTTCCACACATCTCTGAATGTAGTAAAGAGGGACAAGTTCAGGAAAACTTCCCAAATTTGTAGACAATGAAAATAAGGATTTCAGTATGAGAGGAATTTAGTTCTCCAATTTGTTTACAGCAACTTCTTTCCTTTGCTCTAGAGTCACGCTATTTCTCTGGATCAAAGGACTGAATAGATGGCTAATGCTTGACAGTTAAATGAGAAGCCTCAGTGAGACCATAGGAAGGGAGCTTCACACCCTCCATTACCTCCCTCTGGCTTCACTGCTCATTTCCAAGGTAGGCTCAGGAACTTGTAGGTATTCTCAGTTCTGGGTCACTAACATTAGCCCTGTTTGAAAGGCTGAAATGTGAGCTCAAGATTTATGCTGAAATTCACCCAGCCAACTTATTAAGTAAAATGCTTGAGCTGCTTCCAGCTAAATAAAAGAATAATCACGTTTTCTTGGCATAGCTGTACAGTTCTATACTCTATTTACATACTATGGAACAGAGCCAAGCAAAAGGGAAAGCATCTCTCATCAAAATAGTGGCATGGACCCTCACCTGAAGGACCCCAGAAAAAGCAGGGATATCCCTGACCATTCAATGGCAATTCTTCAGTAACTTCAAAAGACTACAGTCACTAAAATACTAAGGAATTTTGTGAGTATTCTAAAGCAAAACTGCAACCCAAAGATATATAATATTGTAAGGCCCCTGGATTTCATGGATATTAATTCTATTAGGGCTTACTGACTGATCTTCCAACCTGACCTTCTATCTTGGATCATTGCATCTAGTTGCTAAGCTCAGGTGTAATGGATGTGACCCTAGAACTGATGTTCTATAATCAAGTAGGACAAGTGGAAATTTGGCAAATGCTTCTATCTTGTCCATTCAGCCCAGTGTACAAGTAGTCGAGGTTCTGTTTATATAGCTTATCATAATTCCAAAGGTTCCTCATTTTTCATTTTAACAATTTTATCAACAGCTTAGCAAAGAAAAATGATTTATTCCCATATTTCTATTTATAGAAACTCTCCACTTGTCCAACTAACCAGATTAACGCTGAGTTGGCCATAAATCTACCTCTAGCCAGTTACTTGTATTGTAACAATGGTCATTCAGGAAAGCAAAATAAACAGTCCATCTTGCAAAAATGGGCTTTAAAAAAAGTCATTTCCAGCCCCATTCCCTCTCCACTTGCTCTGGGTCTATCCATAAGGTTATGATTTTCCACAAATATTCTGCTAGTGAACAAAGAGAACCGTACAGAACAGATGCTGTCAGTGCTTCAAACACATACCAAGTTAACAGGCATCTTATCTTTTAGAGTGGGGCTTCTTAATCAGGCTCTGCAAACTTGTTTTATTTTAATTTTTTAATATAGTAATAAATGTATTTAAATATAATTAATTTCTTTTTAGAATCCTTTTTATCTTAGGACTTTAAAAAGCATGACTCCGAGAAGAGATCTTGAGGCTTCTTTCTTAGCTCCAGGCTGCTTCCCAAAGAGTCCCTGACACAAACAAGGAGAAAGATCCCCACTCTAGAGCCCTCAAAGAATCAATGAAAAAGGAATAAATGCCTTGTTAGAAAAAGGATAACGTTTTTAGGCTGACATAAGAGAGACCACTGATAAAGGGGGTCTCGTTATCCTTTAAAATCAACCTAAGAAGGCAGAATGCAGATTTTATTTGAGAGGCAGAGAGAGAATTCTTTCAGAATAATCTGCCTCAAAAAAAATTCACTTTCTGTTTTTAGTATGATCAGGTCCAATGTCTCCATCATGAAACTGATTCATAGACCAAGATCATACATGATCTTGTTGGAGGTGACTTCCATAGTAACTGGCACATCTCCATTGAGGTACAAAGATACTTTCTGAGTTGATAATTACTAGGAGTTATCAGTGGTGTTTAGTACAAGTTATTTAGTGAGTAACATTGATGTAAGAAAGTTTCTGAGAGCTAGCTAATGACCTCTAGACTTACTTAGACAATAGCATTTACTCCAACACAATATGATGACTCTCTCCCTTTTCTATATATTTGATTATTACTGCAAATAGACTTTAAACATGATAGTCCTTAACATAAGAAACTTTGTTTTCTTCTTACCTCAGCAGCTTGAGTCTCTTGATGTAACAAAGTAAGTCCAGTCAAGTCTTCTAAAAAGGAATGTGAAGAATTAAACACTTTTGCCAGGAAATTAAATCCTTCTTTCTCATATTGATCAAGGACCTGTAAAACAATTTTTTAGGAAAAAGATTTATAAAACATATTATAGACTTAGAATCCAACAAACCCCTGCCCAAAATGCTGTAGTTATAGAAATGAGGCAAAACTACAATAGAATCTGGTAAAAAGGGCATGAAGGGCTCTGGGCTCTGTTTAATTTTTTTTAAGGAGAAAACATTCATTAGGGGAGAATTGTTATTTCCCACTTTGACTTCATAAGGTATCCAACCACACCTGCCAGGTGAACAAAGTACAGACACCTCTCCTCTGGACTATTTCATACAAATTCACTTGGCTTATGCCACACTTCTTTATTCCCATATCAATTCTTGTCCTCACTAGTAGCTAGTAGCACAAGACTTTGTAGTCAGTTGCCTACTATGCGTGATCAGACACTCTGCTAAGCACTGGTGATACAAAGAGAAGCAAAAAAAAAAAAAAAAACCACAACACCTGCCTCTAAGAATCTTGAATAAAATAGATACTTAATAGTCCATCAATTTTATAAATCAGTATTTCAAGTAATTCTGATGTAAACCTAACCTTTTCCTTGCATCAAGTAGTGATTAGGTGCTGCCTAAATATCTGCTTCTGGATTTTCTTTATCAGTCAGTGCCAAGCCTCTTTTAAATCTTTATAAATAAATGAAATGTGTAAACACTTTACAAAGCATGATTTTCCTACAAGAGTGTCCAGTTCCACAGCTCTTGATCTTCAGGTAGGTGACTCTGGAACACAAGGATTCTGTCATTGCTACCGTGGATAAAAATTCAAATCCTAAACAGGCACCTCAGAATATAGGCTATTATAGAATTTCCAAGAATCCCAAACAAAGCCAGGGTATCAACTTGAAGCCTATACATATGGGATCATACATTTAAGGCTGGAATGGATCCCAGAGGTCACTTCCTTAGTTTATAGTTGAGGAACCGAGGCCCATGGAGTTTAAGTGGCTTTAAATGCTCAAGGTCAAATAGTAAGAAGCAAAACTCCAAATCCAGCACACTAAGTTACCTCTTATAATCATAAAGCTATGATCTCTATGGGTGTGTTGGCAGAAATTAGGTTTAGACCAGCTTCTTTTACCATACATCACATATAAGCTCATGGATATGTGACTTAAATATTAAAGCTATGCCATTAAAAAGTTATAAGGGAAGAGAACCATCCAGAAATAGAGAATCTTTAGTAGAACAGGCTGGCTACTGGCAAGTTAGAAAAAGGAATTTACCTTATGCTCCAGAAACAGAGGAATGCCCAATAGCAACTAACCCAATATTTATCTTCCTTATACTTATTCCTCCTTTTGGGAATGCTGTTGATTTTGAAATAACTCCTATTGAATGCAAAAACTTTCAATAAATACTATGAATATACAATGTGGATATATGTGATTTCAGCATTTGAACTCCAGATGTTCAAGTCCCAAAAGAGCTGCCTGGGGCTCTTAGAAATGAAGTGGCTTGAAAGAGTCATTAAGGGCCATGCCAAAGCCAGCATTCTAGCCAGTTCTCTGAGCTCTCCCTACAAAATATACTAATTCATATTCAAATAAAAATATTTATTAAGCACCTACTACATATAAGGCACTGTATTAGGAGCTGAGACAAAGACAAAAAAAGTCCTTGGCTTCTATGGACTTGAATCCCTAAGAAAAGCATGTAAGTTATACACAGATAAGTAAATATGAAGTACATGAAAATAATATGACATAATAATAAAGTAATTCTGAGGGGTAGAAAGCACTGGATCCAATGGGTATCCAGAAAGGCCTTAGATAGGAGGAAAAACAAGCTAAATTCTTTAAGAAGCTAGGAATGAGTTGACTTTTCAGGTAACTAAGATTAAGGCAAGAATCTGAAGCCTAATCAGGTTTGAATTTAGGAGAAAGAAATAGAATTGCCTAATATGTATTAGTACCTACATTCCAAAACATTCAGAGAAGAGACTAGGATAAGAATATTTTTCCAACCCAATTCAAGTATTTATTGAGCACCTATTCCATATTGTTTGCATATTAATCTTTTTGGAAGAGAAAATTCCCTGTGCTCTAACATTCATGCTCCTATTTATCACTGAAAGCCCATCCTTGATGCTTTCTAAAAGTTTCCACTAATCAGATTGTGTATTACTAAAGGTCCTTTGTCCTTTTTCACTTTTAGCCTTCTAAATGTTGGCTACCTATTAGCCACAGTGATTCAGTTTGAGAAGTAAGATAATGGCTGAAAAAACAAGGGGTAATTCCCAGGAAAGAATTATTTTTCCTAGACTCAGGAAAAATAAATACAAAATAAAATAAGTTTCCTTTTTCTAGCTGACTATTATTGCAAGGTTAAGAGTAAAGGAATCTTTAATCCTCAGTAAACCATGAAGCCAAAATGTTCTCTGCCTAGCACAATGAGTTCCTGCATGCCAAGGTTTCCAATTAATAGTGAGAAAGAAGAAGGGGGAGAAAAATCCAAAAACACTGAGCAGTTCCAGAGGTGAGGCTTTGGGGATCTTGACTGAACTTTTGACTTTTCAATGCAGTGCTAGAAAGAACCTCTCAGTAATAGAAATCAGATGTAGGAAAAAGCAAAAACTACAAAAGGGGGAAGTACATGATTTATTCATAATCAAGCCCTACAGAAAGTCAAGTGCTGAAACATTATCAACAGTACTAGCTAAGTCATGAGTTTCCTAAAAAATTAATTTTGGAAAAATAATCTTCTGAAGGCACATTTCATCATGCATTTTCTGGTATTCCCTTTATATGCTGTGAAGCTAATCTAATTAACAAGGTATAAGCAGCTTATAAATGAACAAATTATTTCTTTCACAATAATTTAACATTCCCAAATAGAGAAAAGGAAAACAAAACATTCAAAAAATTTTTCTCTTCAAATGGATAGGATAAATATAGGTAAAATCTAATGAATTCTTTTGAAAGTGCACTTCACATAAAAAGAATCCTTCATTATGTACAACAAATATGATCCTGAAAAATGTGCCCCAAATCAATTTTGATAAATTGAACCATATTTTACATTCATTGTAGAAATATTAGCTTCCTATATAGAGTAAACTTTCAGGGGCACCCTTGGTTGTATGAATAATTGTTTCCTTTTACAATGTGAATAATAACTTTATTGCTTTATTCAATTTGTAAGGCTCGCTTTCCTTTAAACAGGGCACAGCTGTATACATAGCCTGGATAATGGCTACATCTTCTTCAAAAGAAAGCTTCTTCAAATATTAAGCTTTTAACATAACAGGTGTTCAACCTGAATTTGTCATGACTCCCCTTTCTCAAGAACCTTCAGTAATTCTCTAATATTTATTATAGTAAGTCCATATTTCTCAAACTGACATTTACTATCCTCCATTAATTGATTATTGTCTCATCATATCTTTTACTACCTCTGTACTCCAGCCAAAGCATTTTAAAAACATTCCCACCCTTGAGTGTTTATGCTATTCCTCTACCTAAAATGGAGTCCCCATCTCTCACTTATCAGTTCAAATCAGATAACTCTTTTAAAGGTCAACTCAAGTATCAATGTGGTATATTAGAAAACAACAACAGAAGTCCAGAAAATGGGGGTTTCGGGCCTGGTTCTGCCACTAATATAACTAAAATAAATATGTATTTGCACAAATTCTGAGTAAGCTATTCCAAATAAGTAACATTTCATTTCCTTTGGTAAATGTAACAATTTATGGTTATAAAATTAGTTTTATGTAAATTAAATTTTATCCTCCAAATATCCTCAGTGATTAACTCCTACTGTCTTCCCCATTTCAGTGATTCTGAACCCCCCAGTTGCCATTAATCCAACTCTCTTCATTGTCTGTCCCTACATCCTACTCACTATTTCCCAGAAGAAAGACTTGATCTTGACTTCCTTTGATGTTCTCTTAATTTGTCTCTACCACCCAATCAAAATTCAGGTAGTTGTAGTCCACCAGCCTCAAGGACTCTCCACTTCTTTCCTTAATGATTTCAGTGTCTGGCTTACAGTCTTTCTGTCATTCCTTACACCTGTCCTTATATGAGAGGGGATCAAACATCTTAACCTCCCATTTCCTCAACTTACTCACTCCCTGTGACTTCCTGACCCTTGACCTTAAAAATATATCACTTCCACATCCACATTCACATTCCCTTCTCTGATCACAATCTATTATCATTTCACTTGCCCCTCCATTGTAACCTCTATTCCCTCCATCCCCCATTTTTCTTTAGGCCATCATCCCCAGATAGGCTATGCTCTCCTTCCTTGCCCATCTTGCCTACCTGATGAATTGGTTCAACACTATACTTTCCCTTATCCCTTTATCCTATTTTCAGTCTTGTCCTGCCAAGTCTTGGTCTGGGAGAACTCTTCAATACCCATTGCCTTTGTTCCTACTCATAAGCTGCTGAACAAAGCTGAAGAAAACTCCAGACTGTGCTAATTGGATCCACAACAAATTTATATTTCATAACCTGGACTAAGCCCTCACTGCAGCAAGGGAATCCTTTTACACCTCCCTAATTGACTCTCTCACTCACCACATTGGCTTGTTCAAACCTTTTCATCACTCCTCAAACCTCCCCCAGATCTCAATCCCCCAACCCTTTCAACTGAGAACCTGACCTCATATTTCACACTAAAAAAAAAAGTGAAGCTACTTGATGAGAGCTCTCTCTTCTCTTTCTTTCCTCATCTTACTTTGCTTAGATGCCTTCTAACATCTATCTCCTCCTTTACCTATCTCTCAAGAAATAGGTGGCCCTTTTCTTTGCCACAACCAACCTTTCTACATACGCAAATGATCCCATTCCCCAACAGACTATGCCCCTTCTGTCACTTATCTTTAATCTCTCCCTATCTACTACCACCAATCCCTTGTCTATCAATATGCACATGTCTCCCACATCCTCAAAAAGCCCTCACTTGATTCATCCATTTGCCCCTACTACCTACCATTCGATACTTTTCCTTTTTCTGAGTAAAGTCCTTGAAATGACCATCACTTCTCTTCAGCCTGGCTTCCAACTTCCAAATTCAACTGAAACTATTCTCTCTCAAGTTATTAATGATCTTTTAATTTCCAGATCTAATAGCTTTTTCTCAGTCTTTATTCTTCTTTGACCTTTCTGCAAGCTTTGTCTTTGACTTTTAACTCTGATAAGGTCACTTTCTTCTCTGAGATCAAGGGGGAAAAAGCAGAAGTAGTGATTGCAGATGGGCTTCTCAAGGAATGCAGGAGAAATATGACAATAACTAGCAGGGACAGAAGGATCTAGTGAGGCTTTTTTGAAGATGCAGAAGACATGAGTAAGTGTACAGGCAGTAGGAAAGAAGCCAATAGGCCAGTAAGTGATTAAATATTATTGAAACAGTAGTGGATAATCTGCAGAAAACAGGCTGGAATGAGATCACCTGTGCATATAGAGCGGTTTGCCTTAATAAAGAGAAAATCCATCTCTTCGTGTGAAACAGAGGTGAAGGAGGAAATAGTTGCAGAAAGTATCTGAGTGATGTAAGATGAGGAAAAAAAGGAGAGTTATCAGAAAATAGATTCAATTTTCTTAGTGAAATATGAGAGAAGGTCTTCAGCTGAAAGGGTGGAGGCAGAAGAACTCTGGGAAATTTGAGGAAGAATGAAAAAGTTTAGGAAAACTACTGCCATGAGGGAGATACTAAACTTATTAGGAGGCATAAAAGGAGTGTACCCTTGTGCAGGGTCCAGTTAAGATTACATTAACATAGAAATATTTAAGATCACAAATTTGGAACTAGGTAAGACCTTAGAGGCCTTACAATATGACTCCTTCATTTTACAGATGAGGAACAGAGGCCCGGAGCAGTTATACGACTAGAAAGGGACAAGAAACAAGGTTGAACTTAAAAAGGAATCATAGGAAAAAACAAGGGCTGATAGAAGAGTGTAACTATTAAGAGTGAGGATCATAAACGAAATATGGAAGGCTGGAGAACTGAAAGTGATCAACAAGGAAAAATTAAGGCTAGTATTCACTCTTGTTAAGTAAGTGAATGAGAAAATATAGAATCGCTTTTTTGTGTCCCCCCTCCCCCACCCCTGGCACCACTCCTTTAACCATGTGGTCCGGATGATGAAAGCAAAGGCTCCTTTCTGTAGGTTCCTTTCTGTCCAAATTGGTTAGACTCTGGTCCCACTCCCTGGTAAATTTAGTTGCTGAAGGGAAGCTGGGGGGGCAAATGCTCCATTTCTCAGTGTCTTGCATAATCGAGAGTTCATCTTATTTTTAAATTCCAACCAGATGCCCAATAGCTTTTAGTTATGGTTCTCTGGGATGCATGGCATATGTAAGTTATATAAAAAAAGAGATAAAGAATAAAGTAGAGAACCATAGTATCACATGATTTATACAGTTATCATCCTAATCAGGTCTGTTGTTATTCATATGCTTGTTGGAACCACAATATAGAATTTATAAGCCCATTCTCTTTAATAGGGAAGGCCAGATTGGGGTTCATGATATGCAACAGTAAAAACTATAGTGTTTTCCAGGATAATTATTGGCATGCTGTAGTAGAAAACAGATAAGTTTTTTGTTCTTTGCCTAAGGCCATACGACAGAAAGTGCACATAACTTTGAGACATCCAAACACAAAACAAGGCACAAATATCTCTTACAGGATGTAATAGAGACTTCAGATCACAACTTCCAAAAGCTTAAAATTCAGCATAATATTTCAATTTTGAATGAGACTTGACTTTCTACAATTTTAATTTATGTATTTGCAAATACTTATAATAACAAGTATTTATAAACAATCCTAAATTCCCATACTTTCACATACCGACATCAGAATTCTACAAAGAAATAGGATAATTACAACCAGCCAGACTGGTTCATTCTAAGTTGTACATGTACAAAGAACAAGTAAAAGAAAGCTACTCAAACAGCAGCTGAAATGGCGAGTCAGAGCAGTTACAAAGAGCATGGGCAATTGAAATGTTACCAGTATCAGGATATAATGAAGTAGAACCTCAAATACAGAAGAAAATGAATGGCTAGAAAGTAGCATCAAGCCTGGGATAACAGGATAGGGGCAGGGTGACTCATTTTAAACAAAAAGCTGAAGCCCTATTCTCTATTAGAATTTAACATCTGGAAAGGACCTTAGAGATAATCCAGTCCAATTTACAAGTGAGGAAACCAAGGGCCACAGCGGCTAAATGAGATGGCCCAGTGTTACCTAAATAGTAAAAGGCAGAGCCACGACATGAATCCCATACTCCTTCCACCATCTTTCCAGGAGGCAAAACAGCTTGAGCATGAGCTCTAAAAGCAGCAGCCCCAGTCACAAAACCAAAAGATAGTCTTAGAATAAAAGTGTCACTGCACAAACACCACTGGTCACCCATCAGTTATACCTATACACTGGAAAAGCAGCTCAGTCACAATGCCATCTTTCAAAAACAGATTTTATAAAAAGATGATATAGAAGACTTTGAATATTAAGGTCCTAATTTATTAAACACATTGCCTTTAAAAGCTTTTTTTTTAATCTACTATTTCCAAATACTACATAGAAACAACCATTTCAAAAAAGCAAATTTTTATTGAGTCCTTTCCCCACACTCTTCTTTGTGCCGAACACTTTGGGAAGTAGAAGCCCTTCTTGTCTTTATGGAAAAGAAAATCTAATTGGGGACACAAGACTCACATACTTGAAACAAATAGAAAACAATGGCAGTATACAGCAAAATGCTCAATTGAATATAATTCTGAGCCCAAACTTCTGCACAGAGCATCAAGCAATCAAGGAAACAACGAACATTTATTAAATACTTACTATGTGCCAGGCACTGGGGATGCACAGGAAAATGTGTTTTCATTTAACACTCAGACAGCCAGTCACAGAATCTCCGAGCTGGCAGAGACTTCAGAGGTCATCTAGGCCTCTACATAACTAAACAAGAATCTCCTCTATAATTATTGCAGACAAATGGTCATCCAGCCTCCATAGGAAGACCTCCAGCAATGGGAAACCCTCCAGATTCCAATACAGCCCATTCTACTTATGGACAATTTTAATTGTTTAGGAGTTTTTCCTTATATTAAGCCGATGTTTGCCTTATGTTCCTAGTTCAGATCTCAAGGCACAGAGAACAAGTCTAATCCCTCTTCTATATATCAGTCCTTTAAATATTTGAAGATAGGTAAATATTCTAAGTGGCTCGGGGGATAGAGTCTGGAGTCTAGAAGTCCTGAGCTCAAATTCAGCCTCTGACACTTACTAGCTCTGTGACTTATGGGAAAGTCATTTAACCTCTGTTTGCCTTAATTCACTGGAGAAGGAAATGGCAAACCACTCTATTAGCTTTGCCAAGAAAACCCCATGGACATTATTGGTCCATGGGGCCATGAAGAGTTGGTCACGAATGAACAACATATGCCTCCCAAGTCTTTGCTTCTCAATTAAAGAACCTTAGTTCCTTCAACTATTCTCATATGGCTTGCTTTTTAGTCTACTCACCATCCTCATTGCCTTCCTCTCAAAACAAGATAGAATGCCAATACCCCTTTTAAAATATGGCAAGCAAAACTGAACCTAGTTCTCTAGCTATGGCCTTATAAGAACAAAGAATATCTATGTGATCACTTCTCTTTTACTAGATACCAGGCTTCTATTAGTGCAACCTATGGTCACATCATAATGTTGACTCATGTTGACCTATCTGAAATCCATTTAAAGTCTATTAAAAAATTCTTTTTCACATGAACTTGTGAGATTTTTAAAAGTTCAAATTTAAGATTTTATGATCATCTCTAATACTACCAGATCTGTCCCACCCAAAACACCAAATTTCTCTTTCCTGTGTGCTACCCTCTTTGACTTTTGCTGTGGGTACAGAATAGGGCATAAAGAATTACAGTTTCTATAACACTAATATATACTCACTAGATGTATTCTAGATGTGAGCAATTCATCTAAATATCAATAAACTATAGAAGGAAGAAAACCCTGTTACTATAGACAAACTACTGTACATTAAACCAAAAGAGATGGATGACCAGAAAGGTGAGTGGGTGAGTCACATCAAGAATCCATGTAATATCAAAGAGGGCAAGAAAAAAGTTCTTCAAAGAGGATGTACTCTCTATGGGGGATTTCTCAGGGAACATGAGCAAGAGTTCTATAAGATGGCAAGGATGAATCTGTAAATCTGTACCATTTTTTTGTGGTAGGGCATGGAATACCTCCATTGATGAGGTGACAGATGTAGTAAAGTATTAAAGTATAAGGAGAATATAAAGTTGGGCTTTTCTAGGTCTCAGTTACTCATCTATAAAATGAGGGCCTTGTAACAGATGATCACTAAAGTGATCATAAGTAGTAAAAATAGGTTTGAAGGTGCTAATCAGGGTCCAAGGACAACACCACCTGGAGGATTATAGAAAAATTCATGGTGAAGGCGGCATTTAAATAGGGACTTAAAGGAAGAGTTGGATTTCCTTGATGGGCATCCTTTACTGGAGAAGGGATATAAGGTAGATAAAGTCAAAATAATCCAGCTCTAAAATTCTTTGACTCTATAAGTTGTCACATTCCTATTGGTAAAATAATAGTGTTCAACTAGGTGATGTCTAACTAAGGTTCCTTCTAGAGTTAACATTTATGAAATTATGAAAACTACCAGGTAAAAAGCCTTACAATCTAGAGGCAGATGGTTCACTACACTTGCCTAAGAGGCTCTGATAACAGTAATAATAACACCTCATTTGTCCTCACAACAAGCCTGGGAGGTAGATGCTATTATTATTTTCATTTTACAGATGAGGAAACTGATGTAGACAGAGGTTGAGATATGTCTAGAGGTCATAAAACTAGAAAGTCTGGCCTCTGTCTGAGACAACATTTGAATTCTGGCCTTCCTGACTCCAGGTCCTGTATTCTACCACTGCCCCACTTAGCTTTCCTACTTTGGGAAAAGTGGCACCAAGCCAATGAAAATGAACCCACATGCTGCTATCTTTGACATATGTGAATAATGGAGGGTGAGAAATAGCTTCATGAGTGTCCTTCTCAATCATAGTCTATCTCACAACAACTATTCCCATTATCTTCCTTCCTCCCTCTCCCCCAGCTCCTACTTTAATCACTCCAATGCTGTGCTTTTATGTCCTATTTCAGTAATGAGTCATTTAAGACTGGTCTGAGGGTCACTCAGTACAACCAAGACACTTCTGAAGTTGCCATTCTACTAGGAATACATCTCAAGAGATAACTTTCACACACATCTTTTTCAAAATGAGTTACCTTCTTTTAAAAGCATCCCAGAGTGGAGCTTTAAAGAAGTAGAATCTTAGTCCTTGTCCAAGCTGGATCATACACTTGTCATCTGGGGTCCTCTGTGAGAGGCTGCTTTTGCTCTGAGGGCTTCCCATTCAATGGGAAACCACAGGAAGCTGGGGAGACAGCCTGCACATGTGGGCTTCCCTGTGATCTGGGAGCCAGCCAAAAAATGATGCCATTGCTCATTCCTGGGTTCCTGGAATGCACTGGTCCCACTCTTTCTATGGTGGTTTCTGGAAAACCACCTGGACTGCATTCTAATCCAGAATGACTTCATGCATGGTGATTTCATTCACACTTCTATCTGCTGTACAATGGAGTGGACAGCAGGCAAACTGTCCTTTCTCGCAAACCCACAGAATTCCGGTCGCATTTTCATAACTCAGTAAATGCAAAACAGAAGCATTTGCATTTGTTTTACAGACCATTGTCTTAGGATCTTAGCAGCTGTATGCCCTGCCCAACCTATCCCAGCCTCTTCAAAACAATACTTTTCTCAAGTTAAGGATCTACTAAAATGAAAAATGAACTGCTATTGATATAAGTAAGTGGGCAGGCATCAAATCCTAGACAGGTATCCTAAGGGCCAGGGTCCTATGGCCCGTGGAAGCCTTTCAAAGGTCACTGCTTCGCTCTAACTCCTAAACTAGGTGCCCTCTGACATCCTGCCTCAGCTTCCTCTATGATACCCCAGCTTGAGATTCTGGATATTTCCCAACCTGTTTCTCTAGATCTGTTCCCTCAGGCCCCTAGTGCCCAT
The DNA here is from genome assembly GCF_027887165.1 of Monodelphis domestica. Lineage (NCBI taxonomy): Eukaryota > Metazoa > Chordata > Mammalia > Didelphimorphia > Didelphidae > Monodelphis > Monodelphis domestica. The sequence continues at coordinate 54,491,800 of NC_077233.1, read as the reverse complement.
CCTGGCTGGGCCCCAGCTCCCCCGGCAGGAGAGCTGTTCTTAACCCAGAAGCATTGCATGCTGATCCCAGATGAAACTGCCAGGCCTCAAGAGGCTCTCTACCACCCTCTGCTGCTCCTGGTAAACCTTATGTGGCTCTAGGCCTGCCTTTCAGGGTCCCTGTTCAAAGGCTCCCCATTGAGATTGGAGAAATCAGGTAGGAATCAGGAAGTCAGTTCCTTTCAACAAGAAATACTCTTCCCACCCCAGAAGCTGGTCACAGGGCCTGAAATTCTACCAGGAGAAAAGAGTCCTTCTGGGTCAACAAACACTTCCTGAACATCTACTATGTACTGGGTCCTAGGGGAGCAGGTGTGGAGAACAGAGAGGGCTAAGACTAGATTGTCTTGAAGGAGCTCCATACTTAGGGAAGAGGGGCTTTGAAGAAGGGATTCTTCACTTGGTGCCAGTGAACTTATTTCCTTCATTTAAAAAAAATACTCCAACATGCTTGGTTTCCTCTGTAGCCACATATATACTATTTTATGCATTTAGAAGCATCATTCTGAGCAGGGCTCCAGAGACCTCATTGACTGCCCAAGGGCTCCAGGACACCCAAAGGTGAAGATATCCTCTTTAACATAATGAGAAAGCTTCTCTGACAAAGAGACCAGATATAAATGAGGGCAGCACCAACCTCTTGGAATAGAGGAACAATCTCCAGTGTGATCACTTCAAAGAGCTCAGACTACAATATTTTTGTCAGAGAACTAATCGTGTTCTAATCACACCACCATGTGTTTATGCCAATGGTATTTAAAGCTCCCAAACAGTCACACTGGGCACTGGATGCCCATTCCAGTGATGTGGCTACTGTACAAAACATCCACAGAGCTCTTCTTATTTCCAATAGCTCTCTAAGATCAACTCAAGTGGCTGATCCTTGCCCACTAGAGGAAGAGGAGGAGGAGGCCTGGGTGAGGAGCCTTAGAGGCGAGATCTGTATAATCTCAGGGCTGCACAAATGCTCCAGGCTCCTGGGGGAGGGAGGTGCAAGAAGAGGTAACAGATGGGCATACGAGACAAACTTGGCATGCTTCCTAGTTTTATCTAAGGCCCAACCTGTAGCTGGATCTCCACTTGGTAATGCACAGTATGATCCCAAAGGAGGAACTTACTTGGGCGGAAGGAAAACACTATTCAGTTGGAGCAATGAAATTATAGTGACAACACAATAGAAAAGGACACCAAGGGCTGGTGAAACACTACATTTGTCCTAACTTACCTGGTTTGGCAATAACCTATAAATATACTGTCACTAAATTCTACTATAAGACTGCACGATTATTATAACATAGCACCTATATGTATGTCCTGCCCAAGCTATCCCAGCCTCTTCAAAACAATTTGCAAGAGCCAATTCATAAGGTTTATAGGTTGTTCCTATGGAACAAGTACTCCTCATAAAGTTTTACCCAATACTGAGTTTTCTTTGGAACAAGTTAAGGACCCATCACTACAAATGGTTGATAGGAGTACCATCTAGTTCCAGAATTCTCTGGTTGCTCAGAGCAGGTCCCTAAAGAGATATAGTTTCAGTTCTTCTAACTCTAGGATAGAGTTATGATTTTCTCTATATATTCCATATATATTCTTATAATCCATGTGTATGTATGGATATAGACATATATGTGTTTGTGTGTATGTATGTCTACAACTATATCTGGATCTAGATCTATGGGGTCTACAATCTGTCCAGGTCATGCCTGGTTTTATCCATTCCCTTCAAGATGCTATATCCTAGAAGTCAAATAATAGCCATGTACAGAAGTAATGTGCCACCAAACTATTTCATAATTTGAAAATTGTAAAATCTTTTTCTTCCCACCTTAGTTTCATGTTCTGTTCCTTTTTCATCCTCTCTTTGCAGACATTAATGCAAAGTTCACACCCATGTAGTAGAAAGACAGGCTGAGGGTCACATGGTAATAGCAAGGAATAACACCAAGTGCTATACTGATAAAAAGACCTTACAGGGAAAAGGCAGGGAGGCAGCTAGGTGGCTTAGTGGATGGAGGGTCAGGCAAAGGTCCTGGGATCAAATCTGGCCTCAGGTACTTCCCAGCTGTGTGACCCTGGGCAAGTCACTTAACTCCCATTGCCTAGCCCTTACCACTCTTTTGTCTTATCAAATAGTACTGAGTCTAAGATAGAAGGTATGGGGTTTAAAAAAAAAAAGTCCCAAACAGGAAGTTCTCCAGGATATTGGATAGATGTTCTAGGGAAAATGTACAGGAAGATATGAATGCAAAAGGAATAGGATGAGATGACATCAAAGGTTTGTAAATGGCACCATCAAAGGAAAAAGTCATGTTGATGACAGATTGTGGATCCCCTCTAGGATAAGTACTGAAGTTCCCAAGCATAACTATTGAAGGCAAGTATCCTCTACATTCCAACCAAATGACACTTGATATAGGACATCCCACCTCAATGCCTTTGTACAAACTATCCCCATCCCCCAACCCCCGGCCCAGAATACTCTTACTTCTCACCTCTGTATATTGGCATCCCTAAGTCCCTTCAAGGCTCAGCTCAGAGGCCTTTCTTGTTTCTTACAGTTGTTAGTATCTACCTTCCACCCCCCAAGGCATTGTGCATTAAATTAAAAAAAAAAAAATATATATATATATATATAGAGAGAGAGAGAGAGAGAGACTAATCTACCAGAACACTGACCAAGTTAAATATAGCAACTAAAAAGGTACTGGAAGTCTGGGGCATGTGTTATTTCCCTGAATCTTATATTCTCCCCTGAATAATGAAAGAAGCTCACTGACAAACTACTTTGCAGAAAACTTATAAGGAATCCTGGAAAAGTACCTATAAAATATTTTCAAAAGAAATAAATGACTACAACAGTGCCTGAGGAGATTAAGCCACAGTTTGTTGTCTTTGGACACCTCAAACTTAATACATCTGAAACAGAACTCATCCCACAAACCATTCTTCTCTTCCTAACTCCCCTTTATCTGTTTTGAATACTACCCTTCAGCTAACCCCTCCGAATCACTACCTGAGTCATCCTTGACTTCTCAATCTCTCTCATCCTCTTTATACAATCTGTTTCTAAATCTTGTCAATTCTCCCTCCACATCTCTCATTTTTTCCAACTCCCTTCTCTCTCTACAGTCCTCATTCTGGCCTCTCGCCTCCTAACTGGTGTTCCTGCCTTCTCTACCACACTATTGCCAGATAGATATGTCTAAAATAGAGCTAACCAGTGCAAAAGTAAAATGTAGAAACTATTAGGGAGAGATCAGCCAGGAAGAGTCCAAAGAACTAGAAAAGAATAGTCATTCTGGGGACAGTTACGTGGCAATCAATCAAAAAACATTTATTAAGTGCTTACAATATGTTGGGCACCATGACGTTTCCCTTGTATCTCTTAAAGATCTTTGCTCATGCTCCTCCTGTGTAAGTGTCATCTTAGCTGTGTCAATGTCTCATATGTCTTTTGTAGGTTCCTTGAGGAGAAAAGCTTTCATGGGCTTAAATGTGTGCTCTCCATTTTTATATCTCACTGAGCACATTCGCTTGCCAAAGATTTAATATGGGTTTCAATATGTCCTGAGTTCTATTCTTGAATTTTCTATCTATTTGGTGATTCTAAAGAGAATGGATTTTACTAGTGCTAAAAAAATCACATCACTTTTTGCACAAGAAATTCTAGTGGGTACCTGCTATCTCTAAGATAAAACACGACCTCCTCAGCCTAGCACTGAAAGCCCTCACTAGTGGGGTTCTCATTTACAAATTGGCATTCTTTCAAAACCATCTCCTTCATGAGCTTCAGTTTGCAATCATACTTGTCTACTTGCTATTCCCCTTCTCTGGCCTTTGCCACCATGACTCAAAAGCTTTCCTATCCTGGAATATCCCTCCACCATGATAGCCCCCCTCTTCTCACTGGCAAATTCCTTCTTGCAGCTGGCCATGCTTCATTACCCACCTAGCTGTGCTATTGAGTCTCAGGTCTTTACTACCATGACTTATTTACTATCTACCACTACATCATACCATACACCATTTACTACATGATGCCTTCTCACCTAGGAGAAAGTCAAAGGAATGTTTTCCTCTCCTTACAAAAATCATAAAATCCAAATGAACGCTGTACCCTTCGGAGCAGCCACAGCTATACATTTGTTTCCATGAGGAATTTTCATGGCTCAGTATGTTTTTTAATGAATCCAATATACTTTCAAGACAAATTAGAGAATTGCATAATGCCAGAGATGAAGGAGACCTTAGTAGCCACCCAATCCAAAAAGATACAAAATGAATTCAAGAAACCCTTGTCTAACACAGCCTCCAGTGACACAGGACCCACTGTCTCCTGGAACAGCCTAGTTCACTCCTTTCTTCCTTTAGCTACACTAAATCTTGAGATGCCCATCAGTGTCTCCCCCTCCCCCTTCACCCTTATTTAATATCTATAAGAAGAGTTTTTTCTTACATAGTTCATTTCACTTTCTTAATACAAACTCTTATCTTCTGTCCTAGAATTGATATGAAATATTCTAAATATCAGTTCCAAGGTAGAATAATGGTAAAGGCTAGGCAATTGGGGTTAAGTGACTTGCCCAGGGTCATCCAACAAGGAAGTATCTGAGGCCAGATTTCAATCTAGGCTCTCCTGACTCCAGGCCTGGCACTCTCCAATGAGCCACTCAGCTACCCCTCTTAGTCCATTTCTAATAACTTTAATTGTTGAGAAAGGCTTTCCTAGTTTCTCTAGATTAGAGAAGGTAGCAACAAGTGTTTTGCCAGTCTTCAAAATTTGTACCATCACTGAAGTTGTGGTACCATTTATAAAGATTTGGTCATTTATGCCTGTTACAAGCTACAAATTAGACAAAGGGACTTATTTTACATTTACCAACAATATGATGTCCTAGGGAAAAGGTAACCTCCAGTCTCATCATCTTTATTAAAATAATTAAATAAACTTTTTATAGTGCTAGAATTACTTAAACTAAGGAGACTAGCCATTCATTCTACAATTTAATCATTATTACCACACAAAATATTAAGTAAACAAGTTAAAAGGGCATCAACTTAGAGAACGGGATGTTCTTTGTATCCTCTACAATAAGAAGTCAATGATGTAAGTAATTTTTAAAATAAATTTTAAAATACCTGAACAAGCAAGTGGAAGACTCTTTGGGGAAAAAAGGGAAGAAATCACAAAATATCTCTGCAAAAGCTGAATGCTAGAAAGTGCCCTTTCATAAAATTTTAAGCCAGTTTTCTCCACTAAAACTCAAAGGCTTGTTATTCCTAAGGATTCCTTCTTTAGAAATAATCTTTACAAATACAATGGCAAAATGTAGAAAGAGTCAAACAAAACCAAGAATGGAAAAACTAAAAAAAGAATATCCAATAAACTACAAAGCAATGAATGAATAGGAAATCACACCTCCATACTACTCAGTGGCAAGTAACTCCCATGATCAAATTCTGCTAAAACAATTATTTTAACAATGAAACTCTATGCGTCTAATATTAAAAATTTCCTGGCACCAGCTGACAACCCACTTTTTTGCAAGCCAATATCTGAGACGACAGAAGCATCTGCATAGATCCCTGAGAGTTCAATATGATGCAGAGATTTCCCAGCTACTCAATTCATAAAACATTTCCTAAGCACCTATTGTATATACAACAGTGTTCTATGGGCTGACGGGACAAAATTCATGTAAAATATTATGCTCTGCTTTCATGGAATAAAAGGATAAGATAAAATATGTAACTTCAGTACAAAACAGCTAAGTAGATCAAGTAGAACCAACCAAGTTGGCCTGAGGCCAACCCCTGTCCTCCCTGTCAATGGCCTCTTTTCCCCTCCAGGATGGGCACTTCTCTCCTATTCCCACCTCTACCCAAGGAAAGAAGAATCCTTGCTCTATTTCCCCTGGTGCTAGGCTGCTCCTCTCCAGGATCCCTTCCCTCCAGGGCACATACTCTCATTTGCCCTAAGGACTCTTAGGCCTTGACATCTTCCCAATGAGTGCATCCATAAGCTGCTCTGCAGCTGAATGTTCTTCTATGGGTTGTCTTTCCCAATTAGAATATAAGCTCCATGAAAGCAAGAATTCGTCTCTCTTTCCTTGCATCTACAGAATTTCATACAGTGTTTGACACATTGTACATGCTTAATAACCTTTCTCACTCACCTTTCATTCAACTTTGGTGTAAAAAAAGAAACAAAAAATAAGCAAATAGTTAAGCCTTTGTTTGAGGCTTATCACTAAAAAGAACTTTACAATTTTCCAAAGGCATTCCAAGTAACTCTCCTTCCCCTGTTCAATTCTGGGCCTGAGTTACTGACCACTTACATAATCTGTTCAATATATGTAAATAGACTGACAAGTGCTATAAATTTGTCCAACTTTATATTAAAGATGAGAGGATGGATGATGGAAACAAAGGCCATTTTCAACATTGATGCTCTTTGAGTGATGAAACGTGATGAGTTATGGATTGGAAAACTCAGAAGATTAAACGAAGGCCACTGAAGAGATACATAGGGATTTAAGTTTCTGATAGGCCTCCAGGACTCAAAATGCAGAATAAGTACCAAATAGCTAAGTCAAAGAGCATTATGTGACGGGGCAAGAAAGAGCAGGGCAGAATCCTTCTTGCCCAACAAGCTATCTGGAATCTCAGACTAGTCTCTGCCCAGGCTCACAGCTCCCTTTCTAGCAGTCTGCCTGCCACAACAGAAACGTTACTATGCTAAAAATTAGAAGACAAGGATTCTAAGCTGTGCCAATTATCAGTTATCAGTGTCCTTATGCCAATCACTACAGCTGTGAGCGACAGTTCTCTGATTTGTAAACTGGGGGCTAACAGGTGCTTCCTCTCTCCCAAGGATAGTGATGATAATCAAATGAGATAATGTAATAAAAACAACCCACATTTCTAGAGCACTTGGAGAGTTCCTAACAATCTTACATGGTAGAAGGTGGAAGCGTCATCTGCCCTGGTTTACAACTAAGGAACCCGAGTCCTATGCAGGAGAGAAACTAAGTGATGTGCCCAAGGGCAAACAGCTAGGTCTACCAACACCTAATCCATTTCACTTTAGAAGGAATAAGCATTTATTAAGGACATAAAATGTGCCAGGCTCTGTGCTAAGTACTTTACAAATATTACTCCATTTGATCCTCACAACAACCCTAGGAAGTGATATCACAATATTAGGGGATAACTTAAAAAAACAAAACAAAACAAAACAAAAAACCACAAAAGGGTAGTGACATGTTGGGATCTATGTATTAGAATGCTCAATATGGCAGAATGTGGAGAATGAATTGGAAAGGGAAGAAGAGAGTAGAAACCAAAAAACCAATTGTAATCATTTAGAAATCTGTTGATTCTTTTCTGTGCCTAGGACTGGCATCCAAGTCAGAAACTGCTCCAAAAGGGAGCTCTCTGAAAGTTTTTGCTCCCATTTAAGTTAAAGTATCTCTGGGCATTGTGCTCGACTCTCCCCTTCCTACCTAGCTTGCCATAAATTTAAAGTTCTATGATTGTTTTTTGACAAAGTACCCTCAATGTCATCCTCCTGTGACTTGATACTGGCCCTCTTCTTTTCATCAATGTTACTTTCTAGGGGCTTGATGATGTCACAGGAGTCTTGATACATATCAGTCCACATCATTTTCCTTTCCTGGGGGAAAAAAAGTGAGCAAAGAACAACGTAGCATTTATTTGCTTAAATATTTCAAGAAGGTAGAAGCCAAGAGTATAAAAATCTTGAGTCTCTCAGTTGGGGCTTTTAACTCCCAATAATGGCTCTCCAAAGACAGGCTCTCTCCTTTGGGTGATTAGGCAGTTCTGGAGACCAGGCAATTATGGGCTGCTGAGAAAGAGTAGCTATATGCTGCTAGTACCATCCCACCACACATATGGAATGCATCACACTTTAAAATAGAAGGCTGGAGGCCCCTCTGGAGAAAAGAGATAGTATAAGGGGACCTTGGGAGTTACTCATCATTTTCCAGATCAGAGATTTATGACCTTTCTGAAATATAGCACTAAGAACTGGCCTTTTCCAGATTTTGAGTAATATTTGCCACAAAGAAGTAGCATTCAAAAATTCCTGGCACATTTGTGTAGATCTTCAGAGTAAGATTTGGTCAATATTTTCAAATGGTTAAGAGTTAAGCCATATGAACAGGATGATTACTTCTCTGAGCTCATTTTAAATAAAATGAAAAAGAAAAGTTGCATAGCAAAGTTAGTGCCATAAGGGGCCTCAGAGCCCATGCAGTACAATCTCCCCCATTTGGCAGACGAGGGAAACAAAGTTACTGGTTCATGCAGGTATTACAAGGACCAGAACCCAGACTTCTTGACACTTCTTCCCATCGCTTCATACTTTCTTTGTGTGGTGTTAGGGAACATGGAAGCTCTCTGGAACTGCATGAAGGAAGAAAGGTTTTACATGGAATTTCTAACTAACCATCACAGCTTTAAGCATTACATAAAGTACACAGGATTCAAGCTCAAGGAACACCCTGAATTTGAAAAGGCAATAAGTGAGAGAGCCCCTTTCCCTCCATCTCTGCACAAGTATATGTGTCAACCTTCCTAGGACTGCTTGTTAACAGCCTGTCAAATCAAGGTTTGAGTTGCTTATCTCCAGGGCCCCTGCAACCTAAGTCTGAAAGTGCTAATACCAGCACTCTACCTCACAGGGCTATGGAGAAGAAGGAACTTCAAAACTTTTAAGTGTTGGAGAAATGAGAATTGTTCTTACTGGTGTCATGGGACAGTGGTTTTGAAGGGGAGATTTTAATTGACAAAACAAAATTATGGCCCTACATTTATTAAGTGGCCACAAAAGGAGACAGGAAAAGGGTGAAGTTGCTGATGACTTCATTTGTTAAATAAAGACCAAATGATAAAAGTACAGACAAGTCATGACCAATATAAGAATAAAAATTATCAGTCAGTTCCAGGCTGGCATTTACCCCCCAAAGAGCTAGTTAACCAACCTCCATCAAACAATTTTAATTGCAACCCACTGAGCCTGTCACAGAAAAGTCAATCTTATGGGAAGCCCAAGAGCTGAACAGGCATATTATTAAGACTGTTAATCACTTATTAAAGTCTTGAGATTGGGTTTCTCAGTTTCTCCTGCTCTATCTGTGGAGTAAACAGGCAAGTCCCAGGTGAGATGCAAATGAAGACCAGCAACTCCCTTCTTAACAGGCTGTTCCTTCCATATCACAGACAAAGGTTAGAGTGGAAAAGTTGTGCAACAATAACAGAAACACTTCTCAGGCAAATTCCTCTGAGACACTTCTCCGCTAAACTCTAACGATCTGTGGAAAAAGTTTCTGGATGGGTTCCTGGGTCTCAGAAATTAGTTTCTTGTTGGATATATCACTTAAAGTTGCCTTACTTTACTTTTTATAGCATGAAGGCTGAAATTGCTGGTTTAAAATATGGACATATGAAACAAAGTTGTGAAAAAAAAGTATTTAAAGGAAAATTTAGGTGAGGAGGAAATGTTAGCAACATTATGTTAATAAAGAATTCCACATGGGATTATTGGCTTCAGACTTTTACATCTCAGTAGTAACAACTTGCAGCATTATACTAGGTGACCTTAGGTTCCTTTTCTGGACCCTAAAAGCCTCATAGACAATAAAAGTTTTGTTTTTTTTTTATCACAGATCCCTTGTTTCCTTCAAAACTGTGCTCAAGTTCCATCTTCTGCATGAGGCCTTTCCTCATCTCTCCAGCTGCTAGGGCCCTGGCCTCAAAATAATGGCCTTGCATTTATTTTGCATATATTGCTACAAGTTGCTCAGATAGAACAGAAGCTCCTTGAGGACAGGCAATGATTCATTACTATCTTTGTTCTATCTTTGGCTCATAGTAGATGTTTACTCAAGGAGAGTTGAATGGAAATTCGAAGCCCTCTGGAATTATGAATGGAAGGTCAACTTCAAAATATTCAGAGAGGCCCCACACAAGCATTGATATAGAACACACCCACTCCTGACCACCACCTCCAGGATCCTCAGAATTGAGAAGCCAACATGAACTGTCAACAAGTCAGTCAGGAGCAAATGGGATAAGAATGCCTCCAATCCAAACCATAGACTCAAAAAGAAAGGGGGTGGGGGTGGGGAATGAACCCAAGAAAAAATGTATCATTCTCATCACAATTAGAGCAATGAGTAAAAACAGAAACTCTAGCACATGAGTTGGCAGCCTGTCCTAGAGATGCCCTTTCTTTACCCATACTAATAGCTTAATCAAGAAGTGAGGTTTTCTTCTACTACAGAGTTGCAGATAAAAAGAAAATGGCCAAAGCAAAAAGTTATTTCATGGGAGATTTTAAAACGGGCATTTTTAGCTTAGAAGAATCCTCCTAAAACAATGCAAACTATGTATGACATGAATTGGTATGAAAAAAATGGTGATATATACAAAGAAAAATTTACATCCTGTAGAATGAAGGAAATATAATTAGATTTGTCAGGTCAGAGTACTTGTATCAGGTTTGCAGATAATATGGAATGACATTCTCCTAAGCTAATAAAGAATAAGTTGGCCAAGTAAATAAACTCTTTTTCTACTGTAAGGAAATACGTGCACCAATGAAGCAATCTTTTCAGCACAAAAGAAACTTAATACCCCAACCACATGAAAAGCGATCTCTATGGGAATAGCAGAGTTGCTAAAATCCAAGTCAGTTTGTATTAAATCGTCAAGCATGTTTATGTAAAACAGGCCTCTTTTAGAATGACCACCAAGAGGAAAGCATTTTGTTAGAAGCAAAAAAGTGATACCTGTATTTAATTTAATGCTGACTACCATAAGTGTGAGAGATAGAAAGAATGCTTCTCTGTTTCAAGACTAGAACTCATCTCATCAGCTCTCTGTTGAGAGGTATCATTTTGGATTCTTTTGTTAAAAACTAAAGGGACAAACATTACTAGAAGTATAACAAGTAAAAAAATGTGAGAGTGTTTTCATCCTATTTTTACATAACTCAACTATCTTTCACTGTACAGGAAGAGCTATTTAAGACTAGGTAAATTTCTAACCCTTCTGGCACATTTCATTATGAAAATTAATGCGATTAATCTCTTTTGTAACCTATTAGCTCAGCCATTCAAAGAAAGCAAGATGTGTTCCTCTAAAAGCAGGTAATCCAAAAGCCTGTATTTTTACAGGCAAAAGTGCACGTAGACACTCGTGGAGTCCTAAGCTGGGAGAGTATAAAAGCTACTTTGAAGAAGCTACTGAAAAGCAAAATTAGAAATAAGGTATAATACATATGGGGTTTGAATCAATGTTCATAGTATTCTTGGTGGTGACTACGAATGAAAAATAAAATGGGTACTCATCACTTGAGATATGACTAAAAAAACCTGTGGCATATAAATACAATGGAATATCATACAGTAAGATGTGATGAATTGAAGAATTCAGAGACATGAGGAAAGAAAGGCATAAACTGATGAAGAGCAAAACAAGCAAGACAATATGCAACCACATAAATTAAAAAGTCACTTTCAGAAAAAGGACAATTGAATAAATTGAAAATCAATAGAGGTGCCAGAGAATGGATACTGAGATCTCTTTTACCTCTCACAGCAGAGGCACTGCATACTGTATATACTGCCCCATGTGGTCACTGTGTCAGGTGTTTTTGGTTAATTATTTTTCTTAATACAAGAGTGGGTTCAATCCAGAATGGAAGTTGAAATAACCACAATATAAAACCAAAAGACAGAAAAAATTTTCCTTTCAGAAAAACTGTTAAACATTTGCTAGCAGCCCATCACAACTACCTACAAATCTCTACTGACATAGCTACCACTTTAGTTCAGGGCCTTATCAACTTCCACCTGGTAAATGGCTCCCTTGCCTCTTTAGACTCTCCTCATTCCGGGCAAGGGAAATGGATAGGCAGTTCTCAGATAAAGAAATCAAAACTATTAACAAGCACATGAAGAAGTGTTCTACATCTCTTATAATCAAAGAGATGCAAATCAAAACAACTCTGAGGTATCACCTCACACCTAGCAGATTGGCTAACATAACAGCAAAGGAAAGTAATGAATGCTGGAGGGGCTGTGGCAAAGTAGGGACATTAATTCATTGCTGGTGGAGTTGTGAACTGATCCAACCATTCTGGAGGGCAATTTGGAACTATGCCCAAAGAGCAACAAAAGAATATCTACCCTTTGACCCAGCCATAGCACTGCTGGGTCTGTACCCCAAAGAGATAATGGACACAAAGACTTGTACAAAAATATTCATAGCTGCGCTCTTTGTGGTGGCCCAAAACTGGAAAACGAGGGGATGCCCATCAATTGGGGAATGGCTGAACAAACTGTGGTATATGTTGGTGATGGAATACTATTGTGCTCAAAGGAATAATAAAGTGGAGAAGTTCCATGGAGACTGGAACAACCTCCAGGAAGTGATGCAGAGCGAGAGGAGCAGAACCAGGAGAACATTGTACACAGAGACTAATACACTGTGGTATAATCGAACGTAATGGACTTCTACATTAGGGGCGGTGTAATGTCCCTGAACAACTTTCAGGGATCCAGGAGAAAAAAAACACCATTCATAAGCAAAGGATAAACTATGGGAGTGGAAACACCGAGAAAAAGCAACTGCCTGAATACAGAGGTTGAGGGGACATGACAGAGGATAGACTTTAAATGAACACTCTAATGCAAATACTATCAACAAAGCAATGGGTTCAAATCAAGAAAACATCTAATGCCCAGTGGACTTACGCGTCGGCTATGGGGGGTGGGGGGGAGGAAAAGAAAATGATCTATGTCTTTAACGAATAATGCTTGGAAATGATCAAATAAAATATATTTAAAAAAAAAAAGAAAAAAAAAGAAAATAAAAAAATAGACTCTCCTCATTCCAATCTATCTTCCTCTCTATGGCCAAGGTGGCATGCCCCCCTGGAACCCCGAACAAAATCCATAGCTCCCTATTGCCTCCAGGATCCAGCAGAGTCTTCTGGATCAAATGGAGATAGCATTTCTAAAGTGCTTAGCACAATGCTTGGCACATAGTAGATGTTAAGTTAAATATAAGTCCCCACCATCTCCACCTTCACCTCATCCCCCAGCATTTAAAGTTCCTCATGGCCTGGCCCCATCCTATCTTTTCAGTCATCTTACAGCACTAGACTCCCCTCTGTAAACTCTAGGACCCAGCTACCCTGGCCTCCTTGTTCTGTGTACAGAGTATCTATCTCGCCACTCTGACTTTGCAATTTTCCTCCCTGCTATGTTTTCCCTCTTCTCTCTGCCTCTTAACTTCCCTGGATCCCTTCAAGACTCAGCTCAAATTCTACTTGCTTGAGGAAAGGAGCTCTTTCCCAGACCCCTTAATCACCTTGTCCTCGGTGATGACTTTGTATCTGCTCTACATATGGATAATGTATGTACTGAGATATTTCTGTGCTGTTTTCCCCATTAGGATAATCTTCCTCAAGGGAAGGAATTGTTTTTTTTTTTGCCTTCCTTTGTATTCCTAGAACTCAGCAAAGTGAATGGCATCCAATCAGCCCTAACCAATGCTTGTCAATGGCTCAGATCTTAAAAACACAGCATCCAAGTTAAGTAGAACACAGTAACAAAGCACGAGAGCCTGGGGAGAAGCAGGAAGAAGAATCCTAACGTGAATTCCTTGGCACCAAAATTGCCATATGTTTATTAAACTAGCAGTAAAGCTACAAACTTTCCCTAGAAATCCATCAGGAGACTGCCTCACACTTAGGGCCCAAGAATTTGGCAGAGAAGATTCCAGATTAAAGAATGTGAATTGTCTTTGAAATCCAACCTCTACTCTTCCCCAAATCCCCCCAAATACAACTAGAATCCAGGGGCAGGTGGGCATGGCCAACAATTCCCAAATCACCAACAAAGCCCAATTTCAGATACAGCTCCAATGTAAAGATCTGGATCCATCAAGGACCATCAATCCAAAAAGGTACTATTGAAATCACTCAGTGGTAGATTGTCTGAAAAGGTGCCCAAAAGGTACTCATGTATGGAATATGTATGGGTGTAAAAATAAAAGAGACGGTATCTTAAAGACTATTTATTTTTAAAACCTGCCATAACTATGTTCTAAAAATACATCAGTCAGTTTCCATGACCGTGAACAACATCCCAGCTCTATTTTTAAGAGTCTTTTTTGAAAGATCAAAGCCAAAGGGCCCTTTTATTGGCTGCCTCCCAGAACTGTAATCTTTGTTTACTTTTCATTTACTACACAAAGCCAACTAGGGGGGAAACTGTATAGGTACCCCATCCCTTGAGGAATACATACAACAGACCTGGGGGTAGTCAGACCAAGGGGGAAGAAGTCAGGCTAGAGAATCTGATGCCAGGAATAAAATTGCTGGGCTCCAATAACTGAAAGAGATCTAAGATAGGAAATAGTCTTATATTCAGACACCATAAACCAAGTCTGCATAGGCTGGTTTCTTTTTTGGCAAGAACAGTGTTGGTCAAAGAGCTTAAAGAGATGGAAAAAGAGAAGATCCCAGGCCCCAGTGCTTCCAGATACCGCCAGCCTGCTCTCCCCCTTCCCCATCCAAAGCCCCTGCACATCTGGCTTCATGTCTCTTGTGATATTTAGGGGTGAAATGAGAATCAAGTAAAAGTCACTGTACATGGTCAATAAAGTGGACTAGATACCAAATGACTTACTTTGGAAGAACAAGCAGTACACTTGTCAAAGGCCAGGCTGACTGGAAGGACGTGATCAAACCTTGACAGAAACCCACGGATCTGAAACAAAACAGGAAAAATTCACTTGAGACCACAATGAACATATCCCCCAAATCCAAGTTTCATGTTTGCCCAAGGAGGGGAATTGGCCACATGTGGCAGCCCAGCCTCACATTAAATCCCTTAGAAAACAAAGGTGAATTCAGAGCACTGTACTGTAATCCCTTTGGGGGTGGCAGTTTGGTGACCTTGATATTTTTCTACCTTTAAGTTTTCTTCTGTATGTCTTTGACTTAATATAAAGCAGATACTCAGCAAAGTGCTTAAATGCAAGCTGTTGCTGATAAATAAGGGAACAGCACCACCTGGAGTACAAAACTCTTGCCTGCAATTGATTTGAGGGGAAAAGAGTGTAAAAGGGGGAATCCAATACAAATGAGTTTGAAAATGTAATGACTACAAAAAGTGATTTAGGCCAGTGGTGTCAAACTCAAATAGAGAGGGAAAGTGGGCACGAAACTGTAGGTAAGGAACCCTTTGCTGAAAATTGATTTGTTTGTCAATGTAAAATTTGTTTTAAAACATAACCTTATCTGTTTTATTGTATTTTTTCTTCTGTTATATGTTTTCTAATTACATTTTAATCTGGTTCAAGTCACACCCTGAAGGGTCCTGGGCTGCATGTGGCCCACCAGCTAAGAATCCAACACTTGTGATTTTGACCACTGAATACTTCCCTCTTAAAAAATCAATTAATATTGCCAGATGTCATGTGCTCAACCATTCTATGTGCCATACAGTATGAGAAAGCATCCTTTTTCATGGGCAGGCAGAGGGTATGAGTGGGGAATATAAATTTGGAAAGCTGGATATAATGTCAATAATCTTAATTATTGGCTAGCTTTGATGGCTATTATTTTCTCTCTTTTTGCCTTTTATTATAAAAATAGCTCTCAGGGAAGGACTGAGAAAGGGACAACATTGGATATGTAAAATCAAAAGATATCAATAAAGTCTTTTTTTAAAAAATACACTATTGGGGACAGCTGGGTGGCTCAGTAGATTGAGAACCAGGCCCAGAGACTGGAGGTTTTGGGTTCAAATCTGGCCTCAGACACTTCCCAGCTGTGTGACCCTGGGCAAGTCATTTAGCCCCTATTGCCTACCCCTTACAACTCTTCTGCCTTAGAACCAATATCCAGTATTGATTCTAAGACAGAAGGTAAAGGTATAAAAAAAATGCACAATTATAAGTAAGAAAGCTGCAAAATTCTGAAGCTTTTTTATACTTTAATACTAACAATTTTTTTTTAGAGCTGGTCAACAGGAACGTACTAAACTTTTAAAAAAGGCAAAAAGAAACAGAAAGTGCCTTCCCCAATGGACCAGCACCTGCCTCACTTCTGAGTTTGGCTAATTACATATTGCCATTTCCTAATCTGTAAAACGAAGCGGTTGGAATAGGTGGTGATCTCTAATGTTCTTTTTGGCAGCTAGGTGGCATAGTGAATAGAGCTCTAGATCCAGGAGACAAGAAAACCCGAGTTCAAATTCAAACTCAGACAGTTATTAGTTGCATAATGCTGGCTAAGTCACTCCTATTTTCTCCTCTGTAAAATGAGAACCACAACAGGTTTTTTGTGAGGATAAAATATCTGTAAAGTGATTTATCCATAAATTTAAAAATCCTTATAAATGTTAGCTATTATTATTGTTAACCACCAAGTTGAAACTAGAAGGCTTAGTGGATAGGGTGTCAGATCTAGAGTCGGGAGCTACTTCAGGTCAATTCTGGCCTCAAACACTTCCTATCTGTGTGACCCTGGGCAAGTACCTTAACACTACCTAGCCTTTACACCATTTCTGCTTTGGAACCAATACTCATATTGATTCTAAGACAGAAGTGAAGGGTTAAAAAAATTTCTTTTTAAGTCTATGAGTTTGCTTATTGCAAATATCAAAGCATTCTATGACTTGTGGTGAACTCACTATTTGGAAGGATATACTTGACAAAAGTGATTATCACAACATTTTAATATAGTTGGCACCATGTAATAAATCACAATTTTAATCTAAAATGGAGTTTGTAGCTTTTAGAAATAACCACTGATTAATTAGAAATGATGCTCATTCATCTTTGGAAATGAGACAGTCACTCAGTTTCACATCTCAGCACCACACGGGCCATTTCCTGATGCCAACACCAGATCCCTGGTGTTGCCAGAAGAAGAAGGGCAAGGCAGAAACATTATGTTCAGGCCTCAGTGCCTCAGAGCAGAGCCAGAAGAACTGTTTACACAAAGGCCACAATCACGTAAAGGAAAACAAAACTGAAAGACATGAGAGCTCTGCTCAAGGCAATGGGGACTGAGAATGGGGCACATTTCCCTCCTCTTGGCAGAGTGGGGAGGCTGCAGATGCAGAAGGAGGCATTCGTGGTCAGCTCCACCAATGAACTGCTGAGTTTTGTGAACACATATTTGTTCCAAAGAAAGGTTAGGAGGATTCTTGTAGACGGGGAACTGACAGCAATGTTAAAAAGAGCACTGATAAAACATTTACTTAAAGATTAAATAAGAATCTAAGTGGCCCACAGAAATATTAATCTCATGAAAGGATTTGGCAGGTAAGGATGTAAAAGAATGTTGGTATTGAAAGATTAGTTAGTATCCCCTGTGCCTCAATTAAGAGTCTTAATAGCCTTTTATATTTACTTTCAGGAGGCTTTATCTTCTGTAGCAAAGCGTGCTGTATTTCACTTTAATTAAAAATCAGACATAGTCATCATGAATGGTTTAATCTCCAAAAGCTTACCGCTTTTTGTATGTATGGAGGATCCTGAGATGCCTCTGCTAAAACAGTTCAGGTTGGACCACAGGAGGGGGACGTAAGAGAGAGCAAGAGAAGAGAAAAGTGAGGGGAGTAGAAAGGGGTAAGATGAGCCAGAGAGACAAAAGAGGGGGAGAGCAGAAAAGAGCAAGAAGGAGGGAGAGAAGAGAAGGGGAAATGGAGAAAGAGAAGGGGGAAATGGGAAGAAGAGAGGGAAAGAGAGAGGGTAAGAGCAAAAGAGGGGAGAATATTCTTGTTAGGTCGTTTCTGTACAAACTCAGTGCCCTGCAGAAGGGCTTTATTACGAAGTGGTGACTAATTCTCAGAAGTAACAGAGTTTAACAACAAAGGGAAGGACACTGAGATTCACAAAGCTGAGAAAAGGTGTAAACCTGTAAAGCATTAGTCCTCTTGGATGTCTCAGGTACCCAGGTTTTGCTATGGTTCAGATCAAAGGGGAGACAAATGCATTTCTAACATCTACATACAACAAGTTTCTTGTCTACAGTCTACAATTCAAATTTTCCTTTCATGTTTTCTCCCATTCACGTCTTCCCCATCCTTTAAATCTTTGGTGTCTTTCACTGCATGATTTCCCTTAACTTGGTACTCAGAAATAAAGAAATTAAGGAGCATGTAGGAGTGGGTTGCCAAGTATGTCTCTGAGTCCTTCTTTAGCCAAGCACAGCTCCTCTCCAGAGAACCCACAGACAGCAGCAACCCTTTGTAGGACGGGACTTCGGAACCTAGTTTATGGCATCCACTCCTCACAAAGCTATGGACCCCTTCTCAGAATGAGATTTTTTGAAGCATAAAATAAAATACAGACTCGGGGTACAGAATGAGACAGATTTTTTTAGACATGTTTAATGGTAGAATTTGTTTTGCTTGACTATAAAAATTTGTTACAAGGGTTTTATTTGTCTTTTTTGTCGAAGATTAGTTTTGTTTTCTTTCCAGTGGAGAAGAGTAGAGAAAGAAAACTTTTTTTTGCTGATTAGAAAATTTAAAAAATAACAATAAAGTTAAAAAAATAAAATATAGAGTACTATAATGGAAACCAATTATTGAAATAAAGATTTTTTCTCCATCCAAGAGAACTGTCAAGAACCTGTGGTCTACAGAATCTTAACAGGTTCTTAGCACCTTTAGGAATGCTTCGCAAGGTGATGCACAAGTTTTAACTTCAAGCAAAGCCACCTAAAGGCCCATTCCAAATAACACTGCCATAAACTAACTTCATCCCAATGGGAAACCTCGCACAACATTCAGTCACTGTGCACTGTTCCTAGGAACCTGCTCCTTACTTCACCTAATGAGCGTTTCACCAAACCAATTAACAACATTCGGAAGGTATCTCTATGCTTTGCCAGCTGTCCTGTGTGCAAGTTTAAGAAACTTTATAATGGTAATAGTAATAGCCTATAAGTAGTGCCTACTATATATTAGGTACTGTGCTAAGTACTTAATAAATATTATCTCATTTTTGCTCCCAACCACCCGGGAAGGTAGGTATTATTATCATCTTCATTTTGCAGTTGAGCAAACAAGCAAATAGAGGTCAAGTGACTTACCCAAGGGCACACAACTAGAAAACATCTGAGGCTGTATTTGAACTCAAGTCTTTTTGACTCCAGGTCCAGTGCTTTAAACATTATACCACATAGATGTGTCCCCATTTAAATGGAAATCCAGGGGGCAGCTGGGTAGCTCAATGGATTGAGAGTCAGGCCTAGAGATGGGATGTCCTAGGTTCAAATCTGGCCTCAGACACTTCCCAGCTGTGTGAACCTGGGCAAGTCACTTAACCCTCACTGCCTAGTCCTACTGACTCCAAGAGGAAAGGTAAGGGTTTTTTACAAAGAATAAGTAAGTAAATAAATAAATAAATAAATGGAAATCCATAGCCCCTAAAGAAAAGTATTTCAAAAAAGGATCCAATTTTTCCTTTAGCTCTCCTATGCTTACCTATCCCCCACCTTTGTGCCTCCTTATTTCTCCTCCTCAGTAAAGTCAGGCAAGTCAATAGTTAAGAGTAGACAAAAGAGAAAAAAAAGTGGATGGTTCTTTATGTATTGTCCACCCCCAGAACGTAAGCCAGGAAAAGACCACAGAGGTCATCCCTTCCATTGCCCTCATTTACAGATAGAAAACTGAGGTTCAGAGACATTAAGGGAATTGCCCAACATTACTTAATGTCCTTAATGGCAGAGTCAGATCTAGGACTGAAGGCTCTCTCTTTTACGTCATACATGGAAGGAATTATCTTGGTGCAGTTCAAAGCCCACTTCCTTCTTACAGCAAGTCCCCAAATTAATCATTCAGTCAGAGTAAAGTGGATCAGTCATGGCACATAAATAAGGATATAGAGACTATAGTAATTTTGGGAGGGAGGGCACAAAAAGCTGTGTGGGAGGAGAAATCATAAAAGGTCTCACAGAGGTGTTCATTGAGATGAGTCTTGAGGGATATAAGTAATCAAAATGGCACAAGTGAAAAGAAATACTTGATTTTAGGCCCAAGGGGCAGCCACTGCAAAGGCTCCGAGCTGAGATGGCACATGGTGTGTAAAGGATAGCAAAGGCCATTTTGGCTAGACCACAGAGTCTCACGTATAATCACTTATCAGCCGAAAAGCAGTTTAGGACCAGGTTGTGAAGAGTTCTCAATTCCACACAGAGGTATTTGTTTAATCCTTAAGGCAAATTGGGGACATCAGAGTTCGGTAAATTAGAAGAGTGTCATGGTCAGACCTGTACTTTAGGAAAATCATTTTGCTAGCTAAATGGAGAATGGGCTAGAGTAAGTAAGGAAACTAATCAACAGTCTATTATAATAGTCCAGGCAAGGGGGAACGAGGGCCTGAACTAAGGCAGTAGCTATGCAGTGAGAGAGAAAGGGGTGGGATGGGACAGACTTCTTCTGGAAGAACAAACGACAACATCTGGTAACTGAATGGATGTGTCAGTTGAAGGAGAGTAAAGGGTTAAAGATCACATCAGGGTGGTAAGAGGAGGGATATGAAAGGACACCTGGAGGAAGGGAGAATTTCAGAGAAACACGTCTTTCAGATGTGCTGAGTTTGAGATGTCTGGGAGATCCAATGTCCAACCAGCAGGTAATAATGTGGGGATGAAGCCCCGGAGAGAGACGGGGGCTAGACTCAAACACATCCTAGCTCTCTGTATGGGAATTATAATTAAGTCCATAGAGGCTACAAAAATCACAGTGCTAACTGATATAGATAAAGAACCATCAAAAGAGAGTTGAAGGAAAAGGAGGAAAGGATGCCTCGAGAGATGGGGATCATAGAATCCCAAGGAGCATCCAGATCCAAATCACCTCCTTTCCTCTACACCTCCAAGCTCGTGGCTTCATCAGGTTCCCAATAGAAGATCAGGTCAGAGTTTACCCATCTGTGCAGTGGGGCAAGTGCTAGGCCAAGTGTTAGAAACCTCAGGCTCAAGCATCAGAGCCAAGGCTCCCCTCATGCCAGAGGAGAAGGGTGAGTCACTCTGGCTCAGCCTCAGTTTCCAGAACACTAACTATTGCCTGTTCTGCCTGTCTGACAGAGAGTAGGATGGGTGCAGAGAGAAGGGAGAAAAGAAAGCAAAATGAAGAGAAATAAAGTGAAAGAAGAAATGAAATGTGGGGAAGCCAGTTGGCACAGTGAATAGAGTACCAGGCCTGGAATCAGGAAGAACTGAGTTCAATTCTGCCCTGAGATCCTTACTAGCTGGGTAGACTCTGGGAATATCATTTAACTCTTTTTGCCCCCCCAAAATGTTTTAAAAAGGAAGGGGCAGCTAAAGAAAAGAAATATCAGTACCCGAACAGGTTCCAAGTACTTTTGATTATCAATTAATAAAAAAAATGAGAAAAAATATAATTAATCCTCCGACTTTTTATACCTGATTAGGCAGCATTTACAGCTATGACAACTAGAGCTATCAGTTTAAGACCAAAGTCCATGGCTACCTCTTGAAGCAACTTAAAATTCAAGAGAAAAAAAATAAAATTACATAAGCAGGTATATACATGTGTATATGAGCATGCATGTGTGTGCATACACATACACACACACCTGTAACCTACTGACTTAACTTTACAGTAATTTCTTGGAGATATGATAATATTTCTGGGGGCCTAGAGTTCACATTAATACAAACCAACCCCCAATGTAAGATGAATCTTGGCTGAAAAAAGGGGTTTTAATTAAGTTTAAGGCCAAAATGGAAAAGTTTGCTATTGTGCAATCACAAGCAAACCACAGGGCTCCCTCCTTCACAAAACAGCACCAGTTCGGATCACTGTTCCACAAAGCACTAAATCAGTAATGGAGAGAAAAGCCAAGATCCAGTTGGCTTTGGGCCTCACCTATCATTTCAAGAAAAGTTAAGAGAATTAAGTCAGTCCTTGACTTTGGCATTCTTTCAGTTAGTTCTATCCCAACAAACTCCTGCTCACCTCCATTCTGAATTTCAATTCAGTTTTCCAACTTCTTTCTTATGAGAATAAGTGGGATCTCACATTTTAGCCAGGATTGTTTTATCAGCTAATCACACAAAGTGTTTGGATTCTTGCAATATATCAATTTTCCTAACTGGAAAAGTCATGCATAGATCCTTTAGGGATATTTCCTGATGTATACAGAAGCCCTTGCCTTCACAAGCTGATCAACAGAACCCTTCTTCCTTCTCAGTGGTCTCCCCAATCTCCTCTCCTAGGTACCCCTAATGAATTTTGCTAGGACTCCATAAGCCTTGGACTACTTTAGGAGGTAAGTATCCCTTTTCTTGAGTGAATTAAAAAATAATTAAGAAGTCAAAGGCTCAAGGATTTTAAAATAGAAAGGACCTCAGAAATCTTCATCTAGGGGAAGTAGGTCCTCTATTAGACAACTAGTGGAAACATGGATTGGAACAAACTTTTTTAAAGAATGATCTGGCACAAAGCTAACTGTGCTCTCTGATTCAGTGATTCCATTGCAACAGACTAAGAGTCAACCTCAGCCTCAGTTTCCTCATCTGTAAAATGGGGATAATCACAGAATTGTTGTAGTTAAATTTAAAATGCTTTGCAAAGTTTAAAGCATATTATAACTATTTGTTGTCATTATGCAGATAGGAATATAATCAAATGGGGGAAAGAAGCATCTGCACAGAAACTTTTTCAGATGCTTTATCTGGGAAACTGAAACATTGCAAACAATCTATGTCTGGTGACTAGAGAATAGTCAGATAAATTATGCTATGTTAATTTAAGAGAATGCCATTGTGTCATAATAAATACAAATATAAGCTATGCAAAGAAATATCAAAGGACTTGGAGTGATACAAAACAAGTCAGAAAGATAAGAATACAAGTAGATAACTACATATATAAAACATAAGAAAAGGAACACTCCTTTGTAGATATACAAACGGATTACAAACTGGTTACAGAATAAATTAATAAAGGTAATTTCTTGCTAACTTACTACCTAGGAGAATGTAAACAGTTTAGATTTAAAGGTTTTATTGGGAGAATCAACATTTTTATTTTTGTAGGTTGTTTTAAAGTTAAAACTAAAAAACAGCCGTGATGAATCTTCTATATTCTATTTCAAAATATTTATTGTGTGCTTCCTATGCACTAGGAACCCTACTAGGCACTGAAGATGCAAAAACAAAAACAAAAGTCACTGCCCTCAGATTCCATGCAAAATCCCTCCTGGTCCAGCTGAGAGATTCCCTAGTTCCTTGGTAATTACACCCCCCCACCACCCCACTCCCCATCCTCGATCTCAGAAACTAGACCCTGCTTATCAGCTATGGCTTTTCTCTGTTTTCCAAGAATGAGCTAAGCCTTTGAACTAAATCCACTGAATCAAAGAACGGAATGAGACGGAGGTCATCTAGCTAATTCTCATATTTTACTGCCTGGGAAACCGAGGAGCAGAAAGTTTAAATAGCTTGCTTGAAGTCTTATAATTAGTTTTGGAATTTCAGTTAGAACTTAATTCTTTCTAGTCCCATCCTAGTCTAGCCTATAGATCTTTGTCTCGCAGTTCCTTCTAGGAAGTAGGAACAAAAAGTTCTTCCTGTCTAGTTCCAGTTATATCAGACAGCCCTCTGGCCTAAATACCACCCCCCCCCAAAAAACATTTTTGTCATAAAATGAACAACTACTAACAAAAATGAACAAAATGGGGGGGGGGGGTGAGAAATTATGCCTAAAATAAAACTAAGCAGTTTTAAAACTGAAACTATACCAGAAGAAAAATAGAAACTTTAATAAGAAATCTCATTTGCTCTGTCTCCTTTCTATCTGTGAATTTAGAAAAATTTTCTTTTTTTATTGAGCTTTGTTTGGTATAGTTCGATGCTTTTTTATAATGTTTTATACAGAATAAAGCTTTATTATATGTACGTCTTTTTCTGACTCTGTTCTCTTCCATCTATACCACTTCATGCAGGTCTAATATTTCATATTCATCATTTTTAATCAAAAATATGTTCGCAGAATTTAGAACCAGAATGGATTTTAGCAATCACCTACTTCAGTCCATTGCTGGAGCAGCCAGGTAGCTCAGTGGATAGAGAGCCAAGCCTGGAGTCAGAAGGTCCTGGGTGCAAATCTTGCCTCAGATACTTCCTAGCTTTGTGATCCTGGGAAAGACACAACTCTAAATGCCTGGTCTTTACTGCTCTTCTGCCTTGGAACCAACATATAGTCTTGATTCTAAGACAGAAGTTAAGGTGTTTTATTTTAAAATAACTCATTTGAGTTTAACAATACTCCTGAGATACTTGGACTTTTCCCCTTCTTAATAAAGTGAGAAGATACTGCAAAGTCTAGAAGATAGTCCTGGTTGTAGGACCACTGGGTCAAAGGGACTATGTTTTGTAACTGACTGCATATTGCCAGAGCCCTCCAGAAAGATTGCATCAATTCACTGCATCACCAACAATGTAACAGCTCGCCTGTTTCTCCAGAGCCTACTATAATGGAATTTTACCATAGTACTAATTTTATGAATGTCAGATGGTATTTTAAAAGTTGTTTTAGTGTGTATTTCTGTAATTGGGAGGGTTTGAACAATTTATCAAATGATTAACAATTTATGTTTCTTCAAAAACTGTCTGTTTATGTCTTTTATAACCATTTATCTATCCATTGCCTCACAGAATCATGGGCATTATGATGTTGAGTTGGAAGGGACCTGCGTGGTCAACTAGTCCAACTCTTTCCTTGTATGGATGAGGAAACTGAAGTCCAGAGAATATAAGGAATTTGTCCAGGGTCTCAGATCAAGCTGAGATTCAAACCCAGCTTGATTCCAATCTCAGCCCTCTTTGGCTGGTGTCATGCTGTACCTATATGTGATGGAGAGGGGATATCCAAGCTTTATTCTAATATACAGTTTCTTCTTTTTTTCCTCACCCATAACATCTGTTGATAGCACCATCTTCCCAGGTACCAAGTATCAAAAATTTAGGAGTCATCTTTGACTCTTCCTTTTCTTCTTCTCCCATATCTGGTTGGTTGCTGAGTTTTGTCCTTCTCTCTGCTCCCTCCTACTCAATTCTATTATCCTTGTTTAGGCCCTTAGTATTCCTCTCACAGATGACTGCAAGAAACTACATGTGTAAGAGCTACTCCTCCAAGTAACATTTAGGATCCTTCAATAGCCTACAAAGGTGCCAGAACACGTATCTGTAACTTGACTTCCATGAGTATCCAGAGCAATTCATCAGCAAACATTCTAACATTTGGGTTACAAATTCTCACTAAAGTTATGAAAAGCATGTTCTGGTCTCCAGGAAGCCAGCCATAGCCCAAGAACCAGAACAAGACAACATTTTGGAAACAAGAATTTTTTGTTTTATAAGGGTTGGCATGTTTAATTATCCTAAAGAAAGGATTAGGTAGAAAATAATCTCTCTGTTAGTGCCTATGTAAAGAATCTAATGCCTATGTAAGAGGAGCAAAGTCTAAGGAGCAGTGCATTTCTTTTTTCTTGATTTAACTGCTTTGCTACTCAATAAAAGAAAAAATAATATAAATTAACTTCATTAAATTAGGAGCCTAAATGAAAACTCTCCCCATTTGACCAATCTACAAATGAATCCATTTCTTTTTATATTAAGTCCCAAAGGCAGCATGGCATGGTGGGAAAACTAAGGAACTAGAAGACGTAAGTTCAAGTCCTGGTTCTCCTATTTTGTATCTGTATGATCTTCAACTTTCTCAGTTAGAAAATGGGCATAACAATCCCTGCCCTAACTAACTACTCTCCAAGTGATATTATGGAGATGAAATGAGACAATTCTTTGAAGGCTCTTTGTGACCTATAAAGCATTACACAAACATAAGCTATTGTTAATAATATGGAAGAATTATTGCCTAGAGAAACTAAGAAACTTTGCCCAAATTACACAATGAGCCATTGGGGCCCTTGTAACATTCAGCTCGAGAAGATCCTATTTATAAAACATCCCATCCCACAGAACACAATCAACAATCTTTCAAGAAAAAAGACAAATGAGGCCCAAGAACCAAAGCTGTTTATACTGTATCCATGGCCATATTGTACATAAAGTACATGACGAGAAGATAATAAGTACCTCTCTAACAGGAAATCATTTGTCCCAAAGACCCAGGGAAAGTAGAAAAAAAGTATTGAGCTTGGATCAAAATATTGCAACACAGCTCAGTGTTATTGTGGAAATGATGTTCCTCTAATCACAGTAATTGCATAAACTGATGAACTCTACTTAAAAAAAATTCTAAGTCCTAAATGAAGACACAAAAACTTGATTAATTTATAAGGTTCTTTGTAGACTTTCCTTTTAGAACAAGGCTAAAAATAAAAGCTCAAATCTTTCAATAACATAAGCAAGCAATTACACAAGTGCTACAACCCTCTCCATATATGGCTGCTTGTCTTCAGTCTTTAAAAAGGCCAAATGAAGTGATGACCAACTACTAAAATAATCTTTCAGAAACAAGAAAGGGAGAAACGAGGGGGAGTAAATGAATGGCAAATCACTATGGAGCAAAATGGGACAAATAACACTGAGTAAGACTAGCTGCTATAATGCTTTGAAAATAAGGATTCTTAAATTTTGATATGATACACTGATTTCTCCCTTCTGAGCTAGGCCATGAAAAAACCATAATTATAGTAACTTAACATAAAATACAGAAAGGAGGAAACTAGTGTTGGACTATGATTGAAAATTTAATCAAGGTCATTTGCAGTTAGGAAATGTGGGAAAGATGGAAAGGAAAGATGTGGGCACATCTCTCAAGGTCACCAACAAGGGGAAATAATGCATGTCAAAATAAGCAAGGTGGCTTGAAATAAGACCTTGGAGTATGGGTCAATGCCTTATCTGCTCACCTACTTAAATGTTAATTATAGTATCTAGTTTGTCCTACTGAAATATATGTTTGCAGAAGAAATTTGATAGGATTAGCTTCTTGCTATTAAACAAAGCCAACCCTGTATGAGGCAATGTGGTGTATATATAAACCAAATTTGTCTGAAATAGGCAACTCAGCTTCTATTCCTCATGAATAAACCCTCATCAAGTCACTCCTTCTCTCTAATCTTGCTTCCTGTCTCTATTTGTTGTTGATGGAACTGTGAATTGGATCCAACCTTCCTGGAAAAGGATTTGGAATTATTTGAGAAAAGTTACTAATTTTGACCCAGCAACTCCACTACAGGACAAAACAAAAGAATTCATATATAACAAAAATTCAAAGCAGCACTTTTTGTGGTGACAAAAAGCTACCAACAGGATGAGTACACTAAGACTGGGCAAAGATTTAACAAAATGAGACAGATGAATGAAATGAGATGGTATACCTCTGCAAGAAACCAAAAATATGAAGAATTTAGAGAGACATGATCAGACATATGCAATGTAAACAAAATTAGAAGAATAATACATATATAATGGCTATAATAAAGGTAATAAAAAGGTACCTTGGGATAGCTGCTCTGGAGTGGAATGGATCAAGGGGTCTGACCTATTTTAGCAATTTTACTTACAAATGGATTCAGAGGAAATGAAAAGATTTAATATTGAACCCTTAAGTAAACAGAATCAGGAAAACAATATATACAATAATGGAAATGGAAAGAATACAAAAAATAAAGAAAAATCGAACCCTAATCAAAACTGAGTGCTATAAAATGATGATGATCAAATGTGGTCTCAAAAAAGAGATAAAAATGTACCAGAGGTGGGGGTTTGGGTATGTAATATTGCTTATAATGATGAATTCTTTTTCTCTATATCTGTTAGTTTTGCAGAACTTTTCTTTTCCTTTTTTTAAATTTTTTGTTATGGAAGATGGAGCTCAAGGAGGGAATGTGATACAACAGGAAGAAGAGGTGGTATTAAAAAGATATCAATAAAATTTTATTTGAAAAAATACTGAATCCAGATGTGATTCACAAAAATCAAGGGAAATTTTTTACTTTAAACATAGCAGAAGGGACAACAGAAAAGATAATACAACATTTACTGAAATTTTCTATTTTGCCCTACAAAAGGCTACACTTACAAGACCCTTCCAAGCCTACTTTCTACAAAGCCATAGGGACTTTTCAGTCATACCATAGACTTCTTAGTGTTTACACTTTCAGAAAAAGTTAGGCTCTGCTCAAAATAATTTTATATTTGATAAGTGAGTCAATATGCTAAATACTAGGTGAATTACCTAAGTGATTTTTTTTATGATTCCCATGAATTCTTTATCTAAAGTAGACCTTCTAGGTGGTCATAAATTCCCTTTCCCTGGAGGTCTGGGGCAATTCTCCACTCCCACCCTCAAGGGACAATAATTGGTCTTAGAGTTTGGGCTGGGCCAAAGTGAATTGCTGGAAATGACCCAAATCGCCTTTCCCTTGCATCACTGGGCTCAGGTCCAACATTTTTACTTTATTTCCAAATCACTAACCTGATGAGGCACAAGCCCAAGTGAAGTGGGAGGTTCATTCATGCGGTCATCACTGCTACTAGCAACAGCATAGCCCCTGGGAAAAAGAAATAATCAGAGCCACTCAAACGGTACCAGTTTATACTTAACAGATGTGAAGATGATCCAAAAGGTGAGTCATGTGACTTTTAAAGGGTGACCATGAGGATCTTTATATGCAGCAGGGAAGAACTCATTCCTCCCCAGTCAAATGGCCTTGTTTAAAACATCATCTTTCTTAAAACACAGCATAAATAGACCCCAAAGAGAAGTCTACTGCTGAAAGGATTTTTCAATCCCCCATTTCATAGACTGATAAAATAAATACTCCCCAGAGGAAAAAGAAATAGATTTGTGGACACCAAGTAGGCAGAAACCCTGAATCATTCCTTCCTAAAAAATATGGCACATGGCTTATGCCACTAAAGAAATGTATCAAAGGACCTTTGCTTTACTCATGACCAACAGAAAACATCATCTGGAGATGGTCAGACTAATAGGGGAATAAACTAACAGTGTCCTCTCAAATCAAAATACTCTCAATCAGGAAGCTGTCACAGACTCAGCTTGGGCTGAGGAATAAATGATTAAAAAAAAAACTAAAAAGATTGAGACAGAGAAAAGCTACTCACTGACCTGAACCCCTCCAACCCTTTCAACCATTGCCTACTGAATAGTTTCTGCACTCATCCTGATTTTTTTTTGTTAGTGTTTAATAAGAATTAGAACTAATCCATTCTTTTTAGCTGTTTGAAAAAGCTCTGACCTGCACCTCAATCATAGAATACTTGTTTATTTTCAGGGACTTTCATAAAAATTGGGGTAAAATATTATGAAGATTTGTTTTTCCTATAATTCACTCATCATAGTCTATGGCCCAATTATGAGTGTTGGCTCAAATGCAATCTGCTTTGTCTATCTGTGATATGGGAGGCCAGTCTTTGCCCATGTGTTAAGAAAATCTTTACAGAGATTTAAAAACAATGCAGTGATAGAATGCAATGCATGATAATAAATCACACTTCATTTTATTTTATTGTTCCTAAGCCTGAAGCTGCAGTTTTTCTTTTGAGTTCAGGCAGATTCTCTCTGACAGATCATAGATGGGCTGACCAAGCACTACTTAAACATGATATTGTCCTTGGACAGTAAAACACACACCAAGGATTCTCAACCTAGAGGTTATGGAACCCCAGGGGCCAGATAGTTATATTAAAAAAATATCCATTAAAAAGGAAACATACCTTGGGAAGATGATAAATATCTTTAATATGTGTGTATAGATATGTTATATCATCTATTGCCAGACTTCAAAATATGTAAATGCTATTGTAATTAATAAAATACAAGTTCATTTGTAAAATAAAGCATTATTAAATACAAAGTAGCTCTCTGTCACCATGTATTTTCTCAATCAACAGACACTAATAAAAAAATTACAACCCCTGGAGGCCTCCAAATGGTCTGAAGTTAAAACAATATTATCACATTTTTTTTAATTTTAGGAAGGACTGATAAAGGATCTGCATCCTTTATAGGTAGGCTACTAACAAATCCCAGGCAAACATGAACAACAATCTTTCAGCCCAGCTATTCCTTCACCCTTGAGTTTTATAGGAGCACTTGAGGTGCTTAATATTGGCAACATTGACACAATAGCATATATTCTTGTTGATCCCAGGGTTTCCAAATCTCTTCTCTTGGGAGAGAAGTCAGAGTGGATTTCTCGAGTACAGAATGTAAGGATTAAGAAAACTTTTAGAAAAGTCAGGCTAACAAAAACCAGGCCCTCTCCCTCCTAGGCTAAAGGGAAACTTGTCTACAAAACCCTTGTCTACAGAAAAGCTCACTCACCCTTCTGGATGCTGTAAGACTGAAACCATCAGCTCTACTGCCAGGGAACCTGCGATCATGGCCAGGCCTGGCCGGCTCACAGTGCACTGCTGGTCCAGGGTACGATCTCTGGTTGACTATCAACAAATATCAAAGTTTGTTACATAGTGAGGAGAGTTCTATTCCTCCTAATCCCTAGCCAATAGATTGAGGCAGGTGACATAAAGAGGAGCTTCTCAAATATCACTGACTTTTACATGACAGAACAAAGTAGTGATCTTCAAGGTGCCTTCAGTTCCTTTCATCCTCCCAACATTCCCCTGACAGCCAGTTAGAAGGAGAACTTTTTCAGAATTCAGGGCTCCTTCCTCTCAAACAAAGGTTCTATCACTAAAGCCCACGCCAAAAAAGAATGTTCCAAGAGCTTCCTGATCATTTTTTATTTAGATAGCTTGTCTGAGTGTTAATATTGGTTTTGTACAAGATTTCATTGACAGGTCCGTGCTGCCTCTGCAGGAACAGGATGGGGTGACACCAAGCCAGACATAATTATTTGTAAAAGGTCAAAACTATGTTGACATGGATGAGAGGAGATCTGGTCATATGAAACAGGCCGAAAGGAAAAGGTCTACTTACATCCCCTGGTGCCACAACGTCATTGCAGAAATAGCAGCCAAGTTTGTAGCCAGGGATGTTAGAAAAGAGGGATGATCCGAGGTCAGCTGAGGCATTGATGTGGCCAGGATGCAGGTCCCCAGCTCCCTGTTGTCTGGCCTTCTTCAGTCCATGTCTCATGACGACGAACGTGTCAAATCCCAAAGCAGCATTGATGACCAACTAATGGTTTCCAGAGAGAGGGAAAAACATCATGGACATGTTTAGGAGAGGCTCCTAGAAGCAAGTGCTGAGTCTGGGGCACAGTACCCAGCAAAGGTCTGGGAGCCTCAATCAGCATCACTGGCTCAACTTCTGCAGGGGTCTTTTAAGTGGTTTGCAGCTTCCTCACAGCTACCTCAGGGACTGCCCTAAAGCCAGTCCACCAGTTCTGCCCCTTCCTCAATAAGTTCCAGGCATTCCTAATTGCCTCTAGCACCAACTCTAAATGCTTCCTTCATCTCCTACCTGGTCCCTTACCCATGACGCCCTCCCAGGCACTGGCAGCCACATGGGCCTGCTCACTGCTCCTGCTGCCTTTTCCCTGGCCATCACCCATATGCTGCTCCCAATGCTCTTTCATACCCTCCTCCACTTCTCTGAGTGCCTCTGTCTCCCTTGGAAACTCAGCTCTAGGGCCACCTTCTCCAGGAGGCCTCCCCTCAAATGTTCTCTACTGTTTCTTCTATGTGCATTTTGTATGCATACACCGATGCACTCATTACCCTCACTGGAATGTGAGAACAAGGATTGTTTTCTATTTTTCTTTGTATCCTTAATTCTTAACTCCCATGTCTACACATGGTGAGCACTTAATAAATGTTTTCTGGTTGATAGGTATTGAGCCTGAGCTTGTGCTTTCACTTATTTCTATAGGCCCTCTACCAATGCAGGCTGGGACTCTCTCTGTAATGGGGCCCTGAGAGGTTAAGTAACTTGGCGAGTGACAAAACTAGAATGGTAACAGAGGTAGGACTGGAACTCAAGTCTTTTAGTTTTCAAACCTGGCTCTCTATCCACTATCCTGGCAGCCTGGGAGAGTAAGAAGGCAATACAATCAGCTTCAGTTTCACTGTCTATAAAATAGGGACAATAACACCCCCTAATTCAAGGGTTGTTCTGAGTGTCAAGAGAGATGATATGAAATTGAAAGATAGAAGATTAATACTAGTTTGTTGAGTGAATAAAATACATTTAAGCAGATGGATCTTATATAAATTTAGAGAAGATCTTAAGAGATTAAAAATGCTCTTTATAGAAGTCATATCTGGGTATTTCTACCTTCTAAATGCCACATCACAGGCTGTATTCCATCAGATTTGTTCTGTTTTAGAAATATTTGCATGAAGCTTCAGACTAAGCCTACAAGGTGTCCCGAGAGTTTATCTTGTTCACATAATACAAGAAAGCCTTTTTCACTGATAATTTACTTATTCTCTTTAGTCTCAATATAGCCAAACATTGTTTAGGTTAGAAAGGAGGCTGCCTGATGACCAGCTCTAGCCTCCTGGCTCTCAGAAGCATCACACAGTTAGCCAAGGGGGTCCTAGATGATATTTAAATAAACCAAATGGTGACTTCTTAGCAAGCCCATCTCATTTCCATGCAGAATTATTCTTTTTGCCCCCTCTTTCCACAAAGAATAAATACTCCCCTTCCTTGCTTTCTCTTTCTAGGGGCTATTATAGCTTTTATATGTGTGCTTACAGAAGGGCTGTCTTAGATAGGAATGTTTCAGAGGGCAGAGCCTCCATTTTACTCACTTACCAAGAAAACTGCTTAACCCTCACTTTGGATGATGCAATCCTTCAGCCATCCATTCTCCTATTTTTGAAGCTTCAAATCCCCTGAAAGTCCATTAGCCACAAGAAAGAGGAGCAGAAATATACTCCTAAGGATAGCTTTTATGGCAGCAGCCAGAACTTGCTCTGCCTGAAAACTCATTTACTGAGTGCAAAGTCACCATTTTTATTTCTTTTGACAGTAAACAACATGAATTGGTAGTGCTGAGTAAAAAACCCAAACATATCTGGAAAGGAAGAACTCTGAATATGAGGTTGGGTGGAGGGTAAGGACACCACAAGACTCACTTGGAAAAATCACTGTAAGGACACAATGGGGAAAGAGGGGGCAACAGGGGAATGGGTCATCTCTAGTGAGCGTGTGTGCAAAGTGATCTGGATAACTGAAAGAAGAGTAAGTCCCAGCCCTGCCCTCAAGGGGTCTGTAATCTAGTCATATCCGTGTGTGTGTGTGTGTGTGTGTGTGTGTGTGTGTGTGTGTGTGTGTGTGTGTGTGTTCGTTCCCAGGCAAGGGTACCAAACACTGCCAAGACAACCTGTAGCAAGTAGAGAAATTCAGAAGAGGCAAGGGCCCTCCTGGAGAGGCTGTTTTTAGAGGTTTGGTTCCTAGAGAAGATGGGTCTTGAAGGGCAATTAGGGATTTGAGAGCCAAGGAGGAAAGTCAGGGATGTTTCTGGGGTAGGAAACAATGGGAGGAGAATGGAACCCGAATAAACAAGGCCCGTTCAGAGGGAAACAGAGCAGCTAAGCTTGGGCTAGGGGTATGTAGGTTGTGAAGAAATAAGGTCTTTGGGGCACTGGGGCCAAATCCTCGTGGATCACTGAACACCAGACTACAGAGTCTGGGTGGATCATGTAGGGAGGAGGGATACATGGAAAGAAATGCTTAGCTCCTCTACTGATGGAACCCTCCATTAACCTGAAGAGCAGGTTTTTCAAAGGATTAAGATAAAGACAATGTCAAGGTGACTGCCCAATCTGTGGCTTGAAGGGTGTTAGGGCAGGCCCAGGTGGCTGCTTGTTCTGAAGAGAACAGCCCTTCCTGAAAGAGGCTAGGCTTACCAGTTTTACACAGGTGGCAAGTGAAGAAAGCTACTGGCAGGGAAAGCTTGTAATCTTGTTAAAACACTTAGTTATCATCTTTCGTATACTTTTTTTTTTTAATCTGCACTAAATTAGCCTCTGAGCTGTAAGAGTGAATCTGTATTCACCCCACAAAGCAATGAGGGCAGAATTTACCCTCATTTCCTCCCCACCCCAAGGCTTCAGTTTCCAGGTGAGAAAATAATTTTCCAAAGCAGAAACAATGTTGAATTCTAATTTCCTTTGGATGATCAGATTTTAACATAAAGTCAACATCCTTATTATTGTTACTGAAACAAATGACCAGATCTTGGTTTATTAAGAATGTCTTTGCTCACACTATAGGTGCCAAGACCTGTGATAGTCAGTAATAAATAGCGAAGTTAAACGGAACTTTGGACCCATAGAACTGTGTGGAATCCCAATGCACAGAACTGAAGTGATTAGCTCTAGAACACAGCAGCT
Organism: Monodelphis domestica; assembly: GCF_027887165.1. Lineage (NCBI taxonomy): Eukaryota > Metazoa > Chordata > Mammalia > Didelphimorphia > Didelphidae > Monodelphis > Monodelphis domestica. The sequence goes on along the minus strand of NC_077233.1, from coordinate 54,457,371 downwards.
ACCCTGACAAAAGTAATGAAATAGTGTTTCCAAACTAAGAGGTCCATGAGAGGCCAAGAGAGGCTCAGTTGGCCCTGGGTCCAAGGGTCATGAGCAAAGAGATGGATAGAATGGCCAAATGGCTGAGACCAAAATCTGTAAAAACCTCAGCTTCCTAATTACTGCCCATTCACAAGCCTCCTCATTCTGTCACTCCCTTTTTCTTTATTTTTCTTTCTTCACTTCTCAAAAGAACTCTTTAAAACCTTTTCATAGTGCTTCCATTCTCTACTAATTTCAGGGGTAGAGGATAGGTCATTACTTATTTTTAAAAGCTGCTGACTTTCAAAATTCCTTGTGTGGTATCACTTCAAATCCTTCAAAAACAGAGAACTGCTAAGATCTAATGAGTGAATTTAACAAAACTATGCCACCCTTGAAAGATCCTCCTGGTAACCCAATATTCAGCCACCTATTTAAACTTCATTCTCCTCAAATCTTTTAATCAAAAACCCACAAAAACCCTTTGATCCAGCCATACCACTGCTGGGTTTGTACCCCAAAGAGATAAGGAAAAAGACTTGTACAAAAATATTCATAGCTGCGCTCTTTGTGGTGGCAAAAAATTGGAAAATGAGAGGATGCCCTTCAATTGGGGAATGGCTGAACAAATTGTGGTATATGTTGGTGATGGAATACTATTGTGCTGAAATGAATAATGAACTGGAGAAATTCCATGTGAACTGGAATGACCTCAAGGAATTGATGCAGAGTGAAAGGAGCAGAACCAGGAGAGTGACTTGTGGCACAATCAAATGTAATGGACTTCTCTATTAGCAGCAATGCAATGACCCAGGACAATCCAGAGGAACTTAGGAGAAAGAACACTATCCACATTCAGAGAAAGAACTGTGGGAGCAGAAATGCATTAGAAAAATATACGATCAACCATGTGGTGTGATAGGGATGTGATTAGGGTTCTGATGTTAAAGAATCACTCTATTGCAAGTATAAATTACATGGAAATATACAGGTTCTGAACAAAGATACATATATAACCCAATGGGAACTGCTTATTGGCTTTGGGTGGGGGAAGGGAATGGGGAAAGAATCATGAATGATGTAACCCTGGAAAAATATTCTAAATAAAAAAAGAAGAAGCCACATGCCAGTCATGTAATGCAGAGATGGCAATGGGCTCTGTTTTGTGGAACCTCCTAATCTAAGACAAACTATGAAAAAAAAATACAGCTAGAGGTAAATGATACAAATAAAGCCAACCCTCAATTATAAACCCTAATCAGGGCTCTTCTCCCTTCAACCGAGATTCCTCTCTTTTGCAGTTGTCCCTGGAATCTTACAATTTGAGGGGGATAACACTGCTGGGAAGGACCTGGGAGGAATTGGGGACCCGTTTTCCGGTGTTTTTTGGAAAATGAAATGAGTTTTCACATGGAAACTGTTATAAGTGCTAGATGGTTCTGCATGACTAAGAATGTTCTAGTTTGACAAATTATGGGTTAAATAGACTTTATAAGCTATTCTGGGAGCCTATTCACCATTCATAACATAGCTTCTATAAGAAAATGTGTTCTGAATTTTTAAAAAGTGACCTGCAAACTGTTGGATCAGAACCTAGTTGTAAGTTGGGGCGTACCTATACACAAATTAAATGAGCAGAGTATTTATACGTGGGTTTGTTTTGTTTTGTTTTTTAAAGAAAAGAGGCCAGAATGCAGAGTGGAGTGGGGAGTAAAGAGCAAGGCACTCTGTCATCATGCCATATGTGGCACATACCATACCTTCCTCTTGCTTGCTGCAATGACGGCAGGAAGCCATCGGCTTTCCCTTGTGTCCATCAAAAGGAAAATCACATCATGGTCCCCGATGAGCTTCTCAAGTTGTTCCACATCTTTTTGGGCTTGTTCCATGGTGACATTGGAAAAGTTCACGGGATGCCCCGGCATGGGGATACTCATGTTAAATCCTGCAGCATTCTAAGGGAACACCCAAAAGCATTTTATGTCTGAAGCAAATACAAGAAGACTTCTGCCCAAAGATACTTCTGTGGGTCTGCCTTGCTCCCCTAACCCTCACTAGTAGCACAGGATGATGGCCCAAGAGAGGCACAGGGATACTCTCCTCATGCTATGCCCTAGATAGTGTGGAGCTTTGCTACTTTCTTGGTAAAACAATGACACATGTGAAGCTTATCTTTGGTACCCTAGCACTCCTCCCTGAACCCACTCTCTTTACAATTCAAGTATTCAGTCATTAAGAAAAATGAGGACTATAAAGGGTTTGGGAGGGTATTCAAATTATTCTGAAATGCTAGGTCATGACACTTCCTAAATCATGCCTAAGACTATTTCCAACCCATAGAATCAGAGAGTTAGAATAGGGGGAGCTAGGTGGCTCAGTACATAGAGAGCCAGGCTGAAGAGACAGGAGGACCTGAGTTCAAATCTAACCTTAGATACTTCCTAGTCCTAGTCGACCAGACTCTTTCTTCTAAAAGGAATAAGGAAAAGGAACCCATAGGCAGAAATAGGGCAAGTCACTTAACCCCAATTGTTTAGCCCTTATCACTCTTTTGCCTTGGAAAAGATACTGAGTATTGATGCTAAGAAGGAAGATAGAAGTTTTAAAAAATAGGTAAAATATTAAACAATGATAATGGCACCGTACAAGACTCTGAATAAGTGATATGGAAGGGGTACAGATAACAGATGCTACAGGAATTCTGGAGAGAAAGATAATTTCTGGGAGTGGTAAGGCAAAGGTAGAATCTGAGTGTTTGGGCCAACAAGACTAGGTAGAGCCTACAAAAGTTGGGGGTCCGAAATGGAGGCTCACTCTCCTGAAAGGAAGAAGGAAATGTAACATATAGGGAAAAATAGCCAGAGAATCTGACATGGTCACTAAGCACTGAAGGAAAAATATCACATGAGATTTTTCTCTATGGCTTACTTCTGACCAACCTATTCCAAAGTCACTCAGGGCTACTTCCCCTAAAAGGGCACATATAAGGAGCCCAGGGGCCTCTGTCCAATCCCTGGGCATATAACAACTTAGACACCAAAATCTGGGGCTATTGGTAGTCCTGGTAGAATTGGATGGCTCCCAAATGGACCTCACACACATGTGTCCTGGCTCTGAATGAAGGGGGCACACAATCTCTCTACATCCATTGGCATGATGCCAATAAATTATAGTGAAGGAGGCTCCCTGAGAGCTTTGTGAGCTGTCTTTATTCTAAAATTTAAAAATGTATCTGGGGCCAGAGGAGCAGAGCTGGGAGTCAAGATACTATAACAGGCACATAATCACCATTACAAACATTTAGGAATATTTTCTGCCTTGTGTGCTGCCCCCAAAAAAAGGGTCTCTTGGATTGTATAAAGGAAATAGAGCAATAATGATTAGATTCTTCCCATATGGTGCAATTATAAAAAGTTAATTAACACCAAACATGGGATTTCTGGACATGTACATTGGCTAATGACTGGCTCCATGGCAGGCACAGCAGTGGTCATTTGTACTTAACCACTTAATGTGGTTAGAGTTCGCCTGGCATTCCAGGTGAAAGGAGAACACACATACACAAGAATTTTTCATGCATTCAAAACATATTATGCAAAGGAAGGTGGCTTTTGTGAGTTTTACAGAGGATCGATGCCTACTATTATAGGAATGGCTCCCTATGCAGGAGTTTTTTTTTTGTTTGTTTGTTTTTTTACTTTAGGTACCTTAAAGAACATTGGTCTCTCTCACACTCCTACTTTGCTTGGAAGACCTTCATTAGACAACCCTAATGTCTTAGTTTTAAAAACACGCATTAACTTGCTTTGTGGTGGCATTGCTGGAGCAATAACACAGACAATATATTATCCACTTGATGTAACTCATCTTCCAATGCAATTGGGGACTGATCTCCCAGATTCTGAAATGTGCTTTACAATGTTGAAGACACCATGGAATTCACAGGACTGTATCGGGGCCTGTTTCTGAACTAGATTTACTGCATTCCCTTATAAGCTGTGGCGTTTACAACCTATGAATTCATGAAGCGATTCTGGCAACTGAACTAAATTCATGTATTCTATAAGATTGTGCAGGGATGCATGCATGTGCGTGTGCACACTGTGATAGAGGCTGGCACTAGAGAAAAAGTGCCAGACTGAAGAGTATATGAAATTGATCACCTCAACAGGGGAGGGGCCCCAGGAGTGAATTTCCTGAGGAGAGAAGACTGGCTGGAAGAGCAGTGAGGGTCTCTCCGTCTTGAGACATCCAAGAGAGAAGGTGGATAAAGACTTTCTCCTGAGGGTTACCCATTTTTCCTGCTGGTAACTGGAAATCTTTTCCCCCAACACTTCCCAATTAAAGGGACTTTCTGAAGAGAAACCTGAACAGACTTTACCTCAACTCCTGCTGCCCAGGGGTGAGTCAACCTGACTTTTTCTCCAGGGGGGCTCAGGCTGCCAAGGCCCGAGTTCCCCCCAAAATTGAGGAGGGAGGAAAAGGGTTTAGATAGACAGGTACCATCTTTCCCCACTTTCCTTTTCCCAATCTCCCCTGCCCGTTATTCTTTTTGTATTACCTGATTGAGTTAACATTAAAAGTTATCTGTTCCAAAAAAAAAAAAAAGTTATCTGTTCCCCAAGCTGAGTGTGAGCAAACTGATCAAGGGGAGACCTTTTGGTCTCGAGTAGTGGAGGGGGGACAAGAGGGACAAGAGCGAATTGAGGAGAGCAGCTTTAACTAAGGAGGGAAGGCAGAAGGGAGAAAACCTTCAATACCCCCTCTCCTCTCTCTGAGCCAATCTATTACATCTGCTGAATCCCCTGTACCCTGCTTTGTGGTAAAGTAGGGAGTTCTCTCCTTCCCCCTCTCCATACCAAAGACCCAATCCTTCTCTTGAGGTACATTTCCTTCCCTTTTTTTCTTTTTTTTTTTAAACAACACATAGAGTTACAGTGTGGAGGGGAGGGGAATTACTGGAAATGGAAAATTACTCTGTCATGGCAATCTCTGGTTCTTGACTACTTGATTTTTTTTTTAAGCCCAAAACCAGAAATGCTTCCTTTAGTTTTTTGATGTCATAATTTGTGATTTCTTGATATGAAACATATCCTTAGGCTGACTGGTTGTTTTATTAAGTTAATCAATTTCATTAAAATAAAGGGTCCAAGAGAAACTAGTGAAAGATACATTGGTGTCTATTCATAGTTTTCTGAGTTTTATCATGTTCTTCCAAGCTTTTATTAGTAATCATAGCATGAGAAATCACAGGCTTATGCTAGATTTAATTTAAAATTATGCTGGATTTTTAAATGAACTGAATTCATTTTGGTTTTTCACTGGATTTAATAATTTGTGATTATTGTAGCAAGAATTTATGCTGAAATTTTATCTTGCTCATCTTGGGACAAGTCAGTACTGAAAGGGTGATGCTTTGGTAGTAGCAAAGTTGGAGGTGGTGGTGACTGATATCTTGTCTAAATCAATACAATGAACCATGGGTTAAAAATGTCATTTTAAAATAAAATTTTGAATGTGAAAAAAAAAATGATTGGGGAAGCAGAAGTCAGATGGAGTTCTGGCAAGGGGGAAATGATGTAAGCAAAGTAAAAAATGTAAAAAAGAACTGTTAAGAGTTTTCTTAATCTCTTTTTCTCTTAAGAGGCAAAGGAGCAAAAAGATTTTAGAGTAAGAGCCCCCTGCTGTGCAGGCTGGCAGTTGATGACAGTTAGGAGACTGGCTGAGAGTTGGTAGGTGAGTTGCAGGCAGTTAGAAAGGGCTTTTGTCTCTGGGTTCCCTGGATAGCAGGAGTGTCTGTCTGTGTCCCTGAGACAAACTGGCAGTTGGAAAAATAACTGACAGCAGGTAAAGAGAAAATGGATTTAAGGAGGTGGAAGGTGATTAATGCTTATTGATTAACTTAGATAAGTAGTTAAGATAGTGAGTAAATTCTTAGACAAACAGAGTAGGTAGGTAGGGCAGGCTTGGCCTGGCAAAAGAAACTGCCCTGGGAGGCAGACGGATTTAGGGTTTTTTAGAAATTTTAGTTAGGATTAGGATCTTAGGTATAGGTATAAGAGTTCTCTCACTTTCCTCTTTCTATTTCCTATCCAAAGTTTCCTCAAATTAAACTGTTTTGTGTTTTACCTAAATGCTATCCTAACTTTTGTTCAAAATCCTACCAAACCCTTCACAGCCTAAAATGTTTTAGAAGTATAAAGCAGGGAAGCAAGGTAGCTCAGTAGATAGGGAGGCAGGTTAGAGTCAAGAGGTCCTGTGTTCAAACTTGGCTTCAGACACTTCCTAGTTGTGTGACCCTGGGCAAGTCACTTTACCTCCACTCCCCAGCCCTTACTGCTCTTCTGCCTTGGAACCAATATAGAGTACTGATTCTAAGACAGAAGATGAAGGTTTAAAAAAGAACCCCAGGGCACCAGTGCTGGAAGGATAATCTAGTCCAAGGTCCTCAATTTCCAATCAGGAAACAGAAGTGCAGAAAGGAGCCTGTTCTAGGTCCTACAGTGACCACCACATTGCACAGGTCCAGTCGTAGGCCTGGATCTCCCCTTCCCAGGCCAATTGGCACCAGAGGCTATAATTGCTTTAGCCCGAGCTCCTCAAGGCTAAGGATGTCTCGACTGCCACCTTCTATATTCCCATCAGCATTTGTCTCATGGCTGGGCATAGGGGAGTTGCTCAGCAAATAATTATTAAACTGGATTAATTCTCTTCTTAGTGGACTTAAAAAATAAACAGAAATGCAGAGGCAGCATTTCCCAAAAAAACTGTATCAAAGTGGAAGGCTTTGGCTTGAGGGATGGAAGCTGGAAGGCCTCTTAGAGATCATTTTTTTTTTGCTCACTTATAGAAAGAGCTAAGAAGAACGCCTGCCTGGCAGAGGTGAGGTGAGGACAAGAAAAGAAAAGGGCTGTCAAGTGCTCTGCAAACCTGGGGTACATGGGGGAGTGCGACGAGGACCTACCTCAATGATGACAGAGAGGGAAACTGAAGGCTAGAAAAGGCAGACTGGGCTCAGGAGCTTGCAAAAGACCATGCACTGAGCACATTCCCACCCAGAACAATCCCAAAGGGTCCTTTCTCTTATGGCCTTCTGCTGAATAGAAAGACGCGATGGCCCCATGAACAGAGAGGAGAGAAACTGGCCTCAGCATTCCAGGTCTCAGCCCCAAGTGGGGAGATGGCCTCAGGTCCCCCACTATGACTCCACGCTATATCAGAATCTTCAGGAGGCCCTGAGTGGCCCTGCCAGTGTCACTTTGATAGCAGAATGCACTCCCTCCATAGTGAAAGACCCGACACAAAACAACTGCAAGAACATGAGCACGCAAGGAGGTCCTTCCACTCTCCCCTACATGCATGCACTTGGGGAAGCAAAGAAGCAACTCGAAGACCTTTACTTACCACTCCTGGGAAGATCTTTTGCAGCCTATCGGCTGCAGCCAGGGCCTTGGGCTTTCCTCCTCCTAAGCAGTCTTCAAATTCATAGAGGGGCTGACGGACGGGGTTTGAATATGAGATCTTGGCATTGTCCACAAAGGTGATGTGCCGGACACCCCAGCCCTGTGGGAAGTGAGGGACAAAGGTTGGTTCTGAACTAGCCGGCCCATGAGGGGCTCTGGAGGGTCCAGGGGGCCCACCCAGGGGCTTCCAAGTAAAGGAAGGGTTAAGAACGTTTCTCACTCTGGCCTGAGAGAAACCTGACATACTTTGTGAAAAATCTGAATTTGTCCTGTATCTAGTACCTCCTTTAATGAGAATCAGAAACAGCATAGGGGAGGAGGGCGCTCTAGGTAGCTCAGTGAATGGAGAGTCAGGCCTGGAGACAGGACATCCTGGGTTCAAATCTGGCCTCTGACACTTCCTGGCTGGGTGTCCCTGGGCAAGTCACTTAACGCCCACTGCCTAGCCCTTAATGCTCTTCTGCATCAGGCAACTTCAAAGTTTAAACTGATTCTGTCCTCATACAAGAATAAAGTCAGACTTTGTGCCTGATTGCCAATCAGCATGTGGTGGCCCTTCTTGGCAGTATTTGATGTTAGCATGAAGGGTGGAGGACAACACTCAAGAATGACCCCTTGTTTTGTTTTATGTGAGTATTCTCTTACAACATTGATCAATATGAATATGCACTTTGCATAATATACATGTATAACCTATATAACCTAGATCAAATCTTTGGGAGGGGGCAAGGAAAGGAGGGAGGGAGATAATTTGGATCTTATAATTTCAGAAAATGTATGTTAGAAATTATTACATGTAATTGGGAAAATAAAATATCTTTGAATTAAAAAACAGAAAACAAGAATTCTAAAAACAACAACAAAAAACCAATGATCCCTAGACTTTTCAACCAAGGTGATTGATCTCATGCTGCCAGATCAATGAGGATCTGGAAATGGGCTTTGAAAAAAAGAATGGTATTTGAATCAAAACTGATAGCTCAAGATCCAGATTACTAAAAGCCTGGAATAAAATACATCTGTCAATTCAGCTTTTAAATTTTATTTCCATCATTATTTCTCCATGGAAGAGAACAGTAACATGGCTAATTCCAAAGAATTTGGTTCTATAATATTTCTATTTGAAGGACTTTTGCATTCCTTAAATATACACTAACTAGGCCAAGGGGGAAAGCAGTGTGGGAATGTGCTGGGCAGTGGGGGAAAAAAAGCAGATATGTTTAAAAACATGTTACGACTAAGCCATATACAGTAGCCAAAATTTAATTATATTGACTCAGCACTTAACTAGAATGTCACATGATTTACATGATTAATCCAGAAGAGTGAAGACAACAGAAACTTAATTAAACACAAAAGGAGGGACTCTAGCTTAACAGGCAAACAGTAATTTCCATTGGCTACTCCACACCTACCATTAATGTCCTGGCTACATTGCAGCCCAGTGTACCAGCTCCAAGTAGCAAACACTTAACAGACACAACTTTGTCCAAATCCAAAGTAGGCACCAACCGCCAACACATCAATCTAAGATTCAGATCCACAGACGACTCAGCCAGCCTGGATAATGAAGAGTAACAGATGAGGATAATAGGACATGTTTCCCAGAAGCATTCATGATGTATGCCAAGACTGTGGCCCAGAAAGTCCAAAAAGATAACAATCTTAAAAAAAAAAAGAAAGAAAGTGTACCTTTTGGGATCCATACATTCACTAAGGTTCACCATCCTTGGGCCCATGCCTCCTTTTTGGTTCTTTTCCCAACCAACGGCTTTTGGGCAATCTGTAAAATCAAAATCATTGACGAAAAGATGAAGAGTAAAACAATGGGGCCACAGATTTCCCCTTTTAAGAGACTAAATACATGATGTAGCACACATTCTCTTTCAGGAGCCTGGTAAAAGCAAATTCGCATCCAAATAAAGTGTTTCTATTTTCTTATGTTTTTAAAGAATTCTACTTAATCAAAAGCCATGCTGGGCAACCACCTCTACTTGAGAGAGCTAAGGGAATATGGGCCAGCAAGAGGAAAGTAAAAAGAAAGAAAAACAGAAGACAGTTCAGTTCTCAATACCCTGGAAACCCTATGGACTCCATGCACTGTGGTCTTATCTGCCTTATGAATGGATTTTAGGAGGTGTCATACCTTATCCTCAAGACCCCAGCTACTCCTCCTCTAGAGGAATTTCCCAAAAATCTTTGTGTTTAATAGTCTTATGTAGCTACACTACTATACTCTGGTCTATATTATTGATTTTATTTATCCTTTCTGAATAAGCATTTCACTTTTTTTATTTATAGTACCTTTGACCTGTTTTTAAAAAGTGAGATGGCATCTAATACTATTAACTTCTGGGTAACAAAATTTAAAGCTGTAAGTGACCTCAAAAGCCATCCAGAGCTTACTTTAATAAATAAAAAAATTGAAGCCTAGAGAGGTCAAATGACTTCTTCAAGGTCACACAGACAGTAAAATGTCGAAGCTGGGATTTAAGACCCTGGGATAATGGTAGATTGTATTACACTGACTTCAAACATGGCAATAATAGTATTGCTGCACCACAAAAATTTCTCTCTCATAACTGGGACACTATTTGAAACCATGAGTCTATCCAAGTGTCTTGGGAAGCCATATGCTTCCTGCTTTGGGGACATCTATAAATTTTCAGCAAAGAGGTGACTCAGTAAATGTTCAGTCACATTGAGAGCTAAGCTGTAATTATTTTTTTTTCCTGGCTTAGTTCTATTTCTAGTATTGAATATTTAAAATGGAAATAATATATCTAAAAAAAAAGAAAAGAAATAACATATCTGGCTTGATTCCCAAAGAAGGCAAGAATTTAAAATACCTTTTCTGGAAAAATAATGGAGTCATATCAATTCATATTATTGGACTTTTTCCAATATGCTTATCCTTAAATATGCAGTATTCTTGGTAAAGCACAGAAAACAAGGTAATCCTTCTTGGTTCTCCTTCCCACAGAAGTTTCTTCCAAATGTTGGCATTTCAAGCTTCCCACAGTACCAACTTTTTTTGCCATCTTGGCTGCATACTTCATTGAAAAAAAATAAAGCTATTCTCCAAAAGTTCCCTCTTTTCTCCTTATTTCACATTCCTCAAACATCTTACCTGACTACATCTTCCTTCAATTCAGTCACTTTTAATAAAGAGGTTTTCTGGAGGCAGCTGGGTGGCTCAGTGGATTGAGAGCCAGACCTAGAGATGGGAGGTACTAGGTTCAAATTGGGCCCTAGACACTCCCTACCTGTATGACCCTGGGCAAGTCACCTAACCCCCATTGCCTAGTCCTTACTGCTCTTCTACCTTGGAACCAATATATAGTATTGGTTCTAAGATGGAAGGTGAGGGTTTAAAAATAAAATAAAATAAGGAGGTTTTCTCTAGCAGATTGCCCCTACTATTATTCCCATTTACCCTTTCTCTTCAGATTCTCCCTATTCGCTGGTTCTTTACTAATTGCAAAAACATTTATCTCTGCCATACTCAAAAAACAAACATAGACCATATCATCACTACTGGTGCTCTTTTTGAATTTTTCTTCCTTTTCTCAGCTAACCATCTTGAAGACTTACCATCTAAAATGACAAGTCATCATGATTCCAGGGGATTTTTTAAGAAAACATGATTTTTGTTGTTTAGCTTTTGTGACTCCATAGATCTCAGTATACTAGGCCCTTCTATCCTTCACTATCTTCCTAGTCTGTCCAAGTTCCTCTTTGCTATTTCTATAACACTATCTATTCATCTTATTCTCTGCCGTTCCCTTCTCTTTTTGCCTTCAGGTCTTTTCCAATGAGTCCTGTCTTCTCATCATGTGTCCAGTCTTTAAGTGTCAGCATTTGACCTTCCAAACAGGAGTTTGAATTAATTACTTTAAGTATTTAATGGTCGGATCTCCCTGCTGTTTGAGGGACTCTAAAAAGTCTTCTCTAGTACCACAATTTGAAAGCATCAGTTCTGCAGCATTCTGCTTTCCATCCAACTCTCATAGTCATACATTGCTATTGAAAATACCATAACTATGACTGAACAGAGCTTTGTAAGCAAGATGATGTCTCTGATTTTTTTTTTTAAACCCTTACCTTCCGTCTTGGAGTCAATACTGTGTATTGGCTCCAAGGCAGAAGAGTGGTAAGGGCTAGGCAATGGGGGTCAAGTGACTTGCCCAGGGTCACACAGCTGGGAAGTGTCTGAGGTCAGATTTGAACCTAGGACCTCCCGTCTCTAGGGCTAACTCTCAATCCACTGAGCTACCCAGCTGCCCCCAATGTCTCTGATTTTTAATATGTTGTCCAGATCTGACATAGCTTTCTTCCTAAGGGGCAAGCATCTTAATTTCATGGCTGCAACCATCATCTGCAGTGATCTTTGAGCCTAAGAATATAGAATCTGACACTGTTTCCACTTCTTTCTCCTCTATTTGCTAGTAAGTGACCATTTTCCATTATCTTGGTTTTTCCACATTCTAAGAGAGAGGGGATGGACTCAAGATGCAGAATATTTCCAGAACATACCAATGTGGGAATGTTTTTTTCTAGATTATTTGTTATGAGATGTTTCACTTTTTTTCCAATGAGGATGGGGAGAGATTGAAGCAAAAGAAGTAAGAATAGGATTGTACCTTATTACCCATCCCAAAAAGAAAATCACAATTCAGAGAATCACTAAAGCATTTTTTAAATGCATAGAAGAAAACAAAAGGAAGGCCAGAAGAAATCACAGACAGGCAAGATAATTTTGAAAATAAGATAATACTATTTATTTATATATTAAAAAGCAAAAACAAAGTGTTCATAATGGAAATTCACAATTTCACAATCCTCTATTTCCATTCTACTATCTATATGGAAATGTTTATTTTAGTTTAGAATAAAAATAAATTCAAAGCGACATTTTTTTCATAAACTCTTTGCAATCTGGCTGCTGACTTCACCATTTGACAGTTACCAGAGGTCTCAGATGTCAAAGATTACATGCCTGACCCTTTCTTTTCCATCTCCTTTGATGGATCTTCTCCCATGTTACAGTCACCACACTTTGTCCAGGGCCCCCTTCTCTCAAGGTAATCTCTTCAGTTTCCATGGGTTCAATGATCATCTCTATGCAGATGATTCTCAGATCTATATATCTAACCCATTTCTCTTTCCTAAGTCACTAAAAGTCTACTGGATATCCTGTAGGCACCTCAAGCTCAACATATGTAAGGCAGAATCCATTATTTTTTTCCTCAAACCCTCCTCTCTTCCAAAGTTTTCTATTACTCTCAAGAGCACCACCTTCTGTCCCTATAATACATATTCCAAACTTCGCTGTCATCTATAACTCTGCACTCTTACTCAATGCATATATCTAACCTCTTGCCAAATACTGTTGTTTCCATCCTCAAAATTTCTGTTAAATTTCCCCTTCTCTCCACTTATATAGCTGACCCCCTAGTCCAGATCCTCATCACCTCTCACCTAAACTAATGCAACAGTCTTCTAACTGGTCTCACTGCATAGGTCTCTCCGTAATTCAATACATCATCCCTTCAACTCCCCAAGTGAGTTTCCTAATGTCTGACCACATAACCCTCCTGTTCAATAAGCTCCAGGGGACACTGTATTACCTCTAGGATCAGATCTAAATCTTTCTGTTTGGCATTTAAAATCCTTCACCCTCTGGAACCTTCCTGATTTTCCAGTTTCCTTATGCTTTGGCTACCTTGGCCTAATTGCTGATTCTTGAACACAATGCTTCATCTATCTCTGTACCTTGACACTGGCTATGACCCATGCCTGGCACAGTCACTCTGCTTAGCTCCACATCTCAGAATCTCTGGCTTCTCCCAAGGCTCAGCTGAATTGTCAGCATCTGCAGGAGGCTTTCCCCCATCACCCCACTACTAGAGCTTTCAACTCAAACATTACTTTCCTTCCACAAGATGTCTTGGAGGCACCTGTTCCTTTATATGCTATCTCCTCTACTGAATGTAAGTTTCTTGAAGACAGATTATTTTCTGCATTCCTCTGTGTAGTGAACACTTAGCACAGGGCCTGGCACATAAAAAGGGCTTAATAAATGCCTACTAACTTAATGAAAATTCTTTTTAAAAATAAAGAACCACAGCTTGGAATTATCTCCACATGGAGGGACTCTGCTCATATTGAAAACCAGCATCAGAGGTATTCTAAGTGTTTATAAAAAATATGAGCTCTATTTCCAAATAGACATACCAAAGATGTCTTTTACCCAAAGCAATGTTTTGAATGCCAGTCATCAGAAATTGCTCATTTATAACCAAATGAGACCACAATTGATGTTGACTCATTTCATCAAGGAGAGAAAATCATCATGTTTCCTACCCTTCCCTCCTGAAAATACAGAGTTCCCAATTGCAGAGCCCCAAAATGGGCCTCTTCTACTTGGGCACCACCCTCATTCAGCAACCTTTCCCCCTTCCTTCTGTCATGTTTTCTTCTGCATTCTACTGGCACAGGTTGGGCTGTGGAGCTAAAAAACACATTTAACCTCACCTAAAACCTCCTGGTTTTTTGGGTCACAGGATTATAGGGCCAGAACTAGAAGAGGCCTCCAAGACTATCTACTCCAAGCCCTTTGTTTACAAAGAAGGAAATGGAGTCTCAAAGAAGTTAAGTGACTTGCCCAAAATTAAACAAGTGAAAAGATGCAGGATAAGGCTTCAAAACCAAAGTTGCTGTGTCATAGAGTCTCCCCTGACCCATAGGGTCAGAAATGGAGAACCAGAATGAGTCTCAGAGGACATCTAGTTCAGCCTCCTCCAGTGTTACAAAGGCAGTCAGTCATCAGAAGGGAGATTTGAATCCAAGTTCAGAGTCAATGTCCCTGCCTTACAATAAGACAATTATGGAATGTGATCAATTCGTATTAATGGGCAAATGGGAAAGAAAAGGCTATAGGATTCCTTCATTTTTACCCCTCCATTTCTAACAAGGGCCTTCCACACACGAATATCATTCAGTGTTTCTTTTGAATTATATTAACTTGGAATATAATAAATAATTTTCAAAAGTATGAACCAGGACCAATAAGGCTAATATAAATCTCCCTGGCATCAATTCAAATCCATATATATATATATGCACACATAGACATACATACATATTCATAAGCACATATATATAATGACTCTTCAAAGACGATCTCCAATGAGCAAGGTGTTGAACTCTTCAGAGTCCTAAATCTAGAAGGATCAAATTTAAATAGACACGGGACTATTAAGGATAAGAAACCCTACAGGTGCCTACTGGTTTATTTTTTAAATGTAACATGATTAAGGGCAGCTAGGTAACACGGTGGAAGGAGAGCCAGGACAGGTATCAGGAAGACCTAGATTCCAACTGGGCTTGGACACTTCCTACCTCTGTGACCCTGGGCAAATCAATTAACTCAATTGCTCTAGCTCTTGCAGTTCTTCTGTCTTAGAACTAATACTAAGATAGAAAGTGAGGATTTTTAAAAATAAAGAAACAAAATGTAACACAGTTTATGTTTTATTGTACTTTTATTTATCTTATTAAATATTTCCAAATGACTTTTTTAAATCCTTACTTTCTGTCTTAGAATCAATATTGTGTAATGGTTCCAAAGCAGAACAGGGGCAAGGCCTAGGCAATGGATGCATGCATGCATGCATGTGTGTGTGTGTGTGTGTGTGTGTGTGTGTGTGTGTGTGTGTGTGTGTGTATGAGAGAGAGAGAGAGGAATGACTTATCCAGGGTCTCATAGCTAAAAAGGATCCAAGATCAGATTTGAACTTAGAACCTCCCGTCTCTAGACCTGACTTTCAACCCAGTGGGCCATCTAGCTGCCCCCCTCCTCCAGTTGCCAGTCTCTGGGACTCTTGGTTGCAGAGATAGTGGTATCCTGAATTGGTAGATGAAGTTTTCTCAAGCTGGAGCTCCCTATACCAATCACAAGGCTTGTTCTTATGCTTTACTAGATAAAGAAAAGGCTTTGAAAAAAAAAAAAACCTTTAAAGAACCATATATGGTTCCAAAATGTAACCAAAATGGCTCTTCTCTCTTAAAAGGTTACCAACCTTTGGTTTACCAGGAGAAATCTTGTATCAAGTAACTGCATGAAAAATACATGCCACTCTATATAATGCCAGAAGAGGGCACTTGGGTGCTAAACAAGAAAGAAGAAAGCTTCCAAAGACTCAGATCTAAAGAGTACCTGGGAAGTGACCAAGTCTACAGAGTACCCCATCCATCTTTCTGTCAAAGCTGATTTACTTGGAGATGCTTATCCACATGGCAGCACAGAACATCCCACAAAATATCCTTAGTGACTGTTCCTGCCTGGCAAAATGACCCAGAATCATTCAGACATGCCTTTACTCCTTGCCAACCCCAGGTCTCTAGACCTAAAACATATTGGACAGAGAGGTAAAGGAAGAAAGCATCACTTTCAGAAGTACTCTTCCTATCTTAGGAAGGCTTATCACTAGGAAGCAGTTGTAGTACATCAGAGAGAGGTCTGTACTTGAAGCCAGGAAGATTTGGGTTTATATCCTATTTTTGACACAGACCAGCAGGGACGCTAACCAAGGCACTGAGTCTCCTACCTGTCTGGCAACTCTAAGCGTAGAAGTTGGAAAGAAAGTGCTGGACTTCACTGGCAGAGGGAATGTTCTCACCTAGGAATTCCTCATCCTCTTTAACAAAATCAAAGGTTCAGCCCTTAATCCTTGTTACATAAGATAGACTCCTCCATCCTTCCAGATGAACAAAGATTAAAAAGACCCAAAGCATCAGTTAGTTTCCTTTAAGAGAAGATATCTTGCATGAGCCACAGAAAGGAATAAAAGCTTTGTGGTTCTTTTTTTTTTTAAAAACTTATGACTTATAACAATTTTCTTCATTTCCTAAGGATGCTTTCCATTTGCTTTCTTCTGAACAGCAGATGTGTTGGGCTCAAAGCAGCTGTTCTTGCCAACAAAGAAGTGGAAAGGTCTTGATTTCTGTCATTTTCATGATTACAGAAGAGGAAAAGGAAGCAAAACCAGTACTAATCAACCTCTGTTTTAAAGACAAGGAGCCTATGGTGAGCAATTACCTGAATTATATGATAGTTCTGGAAGTCGGACTTCAAAGATGATGCTGTGGGTGATGTCCCTTACCCCTTGCAGTGTCCGGTCTCGGAAGCAGAGAACTTCAATTGACTGGAAACGGTCACTCCTATTGTTGTCCCCGCCCCCAGAAAAAGAAATCAGATCAGAGCCTCTGAAAAGTGAGGAGAGAATTCAACAACATGGTACACTTTAGTATTACTGACACGCAGATATCTTCACTTGCAAACAGCCCTAACCTTCTGGAAAGTTAAATGTTTTCATTTCTGCTTGCTTCCAAGTACTCAAGGAGGAGAAAAATGAGCTGATAAGGGTTTTGAGCATATGAGTTTTAAATAATACAATCAAGTATATGTAAACACACACACAATATATATATACATATATATATATACATACACACACATATATACATATACATACGTATTATAAAAAGGAATTCATTATTTCTTTTTTTAATTTAATAGGTAACCTGGAAGTTGTCTTAACATAGAGATATGTAGGGATTAACCAGTTTACAGTGACAGGAAGGAGAAACCATAGAGACAGGAAGGAGGAAACATGAGACAGGAAGTGATGTAGGAAAAGGTTATAAAAGGAGGCAGCTGCTGACAGTTAGGGCTGGCAGTTGCTGGGAAGTTGGCTACTGGGTGTGAGTTGGTCATTGGGGGTTGGTTGTTGGTGGTGTGGGTTAGTGATTAGTTCGTGGCTGGTGTTTAGTTGCTGAAATATAAAGGTGGGCTTGAGTTTACTGAGAAGGCTTTTGGCTTTAGCCTTTAGAGGGCTTCTTGCCTTTTGGGTTTTTGGCTTTTGGTTTGGGCTGTTAGGTTTTTTCCCCCACTGGTCTTCATTGACAGACCTAATTGGGGTTAGATTAAACACTGATTGGGTTGGTTTTGATTAAGCTAGATTGGGTTGGAACTTTATGGGGTGGTTGTTATTACGGGAGTTATAGGCAGTTATAGGTAAATATAGGCAGTTTTAGATAGTAATTATAGGCAGTTATAGATAGTTATAGGATAACTAGTATAGACATTAGGAAATTTCTTTCTATAGTTCTTTCCTATATTTCCCTCCTTTACTATATTCATTTTATTATATTCTTTTACTATCTCTATTTTAATTAAACTAAATTGTTAATTGTTAAAAGCTCCTAGAAGTTTTCTTTTCTCTGGCTTAAAGGGATAATATTAATTTACAACTCTACTATATTCTCATTAAAACTTAAATTATTAAAAACTGCACTCTTATTTTGGCAAAACCTCTAATTTAACCCTTACGGGATATATACATATATGCATGTGCATGCACACACACACACACACACACACACACACACACACACACACACTTGAATTTTTACAAGGCAAGGTCAGGCAAAGAGTCAAGGGAAAGCCCTTTACGACACAGATTGGTATTAATAGAAAAAAAGAATGGCTTGTGTAAAAAGACAAAGAAAGCATCTTCTAAGGCATTTCATGGTGCTTAAAAATATTTCATTACAGTCAAATGCCACTTTTTCCTTATCTGAAAGACATTAAATGTGCATGTTCTTCCTTTAAAACCTGGTAGAAGAGGGCAGTTGGGTAGCTCAGTAGATTGAGAGCCAGGTCTGGAATTGTGAAGTCCTGGATTCAAATCTGACCTCAGACACTTCCTGGCTTTGTGACCCTATGCAAGTCACTTAACTCCCTTTTCTTAGCCCTTACTGCTCTTCTTAGAACCAACACAAAGTACTGATTCTATGACAGAAGGTAAGATTAAAAAAAACAAACTTGGGAGAAGAAAGAAATTAATTACTTCTTTCTCCCTCAACTTTTCTATTTGTAAAGTGAGGATAATAATGTTTACATCCCAGGGCTGTTGTGAAGATAAAATGAGGTATTTGTAAAGCATCTTGAACATTTTAAAGTACTATATAAATACCAGCTATTGGGTATTAAAAATAACAACAAATCAAAACTAAAACAATCTAATTATAGTGATCAAACTTGGGGCCAATAAGAAAACAAGGTAATGAGCTTCCCTTCTTTCTTTTTGGAAGGGAATAAGAATGAAACATGGATACGGAATACTGCCTATAATTTCAGACTGACTCAATGTATTGGCTAATTTTGCTAAGTGCTTTTCTTCCCCCTTTTTTATTCTTTGTTAAAAGGTATGGTTCTCTGGGTGGGGAAGGAAGAAATATACTGGGAAGTAAAGGTGATATAAAAACAAATGAAATCCAATAAAAATGAAAGAAAAACACCTGGTCACAATAATACTGTATCTAACCTGAAATTTCTCTTTTTTATTGTGGGTGGAAGAAGAGAATGATAGTAAAAACTTATGGCAGACCACTTCTAACCTCTAGCAATGAATGTAACCTCAAATTTTCTGATCACATACCCTTCCACCCAGAAATGTCTATAAAAATGATGGAACGGGAACCCACCAATGGCCCCTGCCCATGTCGCATATCTTTATCCATCTGGCATAAAGATAAGGATTGTAAATTAAGGGCCCTGCCCATTTCCATATGGCCCTTTGGCATTTTTAATTCAAACATTAAATGACATATGACCAGCTTTGGCACCTATAGACCAGATAAAATCTTCAAAGGTGATTAAATTGCCCAAAGCCTCCAATTTAAAATGGCAGAAGTGAAAACAATTTTTGAAAAAACAAAAGTTGAATAAACAACTACTCTCAACTCCAATTACCTATGCATATAAGCCCACAGTGCACACTTGCATACACATGTGTACACACATGCGCGCGTG
The DNA here is from genome assembly GCF_027887165.1 of Monodelphis domestica. Classification (NCBI taxonomy): domain Eukaryota; kingdom Metazoa; phylum Chordata; class Mammalia; order Didelphimorphia; family Didelphidae; genus Monodelphis; species Monodelphis domestica. Next base: position 54,438,006 of record NC_077233.1, on the reverse strand, counting down.
CACACACACACACACACACACACACACACAGAGCCAATACCATCTGTATGCTGCCAGCACCAATAAATTCCTCAACGGCCATCCAGGATATTGTGCTAAATTACAGGGATCATATACTCCAATTGTAATCTGTGAAAAGAAGAAAACTCTGAGTAGGTCAAGTATCATTTAAGATACACAGTACAGCAGATGCCAATGCCCTATTTTCTTGTTTTGACCCTGCTGGGAAGTAGTAAAAATAAGACACTTGGGAAAGGGCCAAGGAAATGAGGCCAGAATAAAACATCCACCCACTTGGCAAGACAAGTTTCATCTACACTTAAATGTACATTTGGGGAAATTATATAAATGATACTCAAGTCTCAAGAAGAGAAGCCCAAGAAGGGCCTTTGAAACCTGCCTCTAATAAGATCAAGCCAAGAGTGGAGAGTTTGCAATATGTGCCAATAGTCCAAAATTAAATAACACCTTGACCAATCTAAGTAGTGGGAAACAAAAGGTTAACAAATGACTAAAATATTGAACTGACTTGGGACAGACCTAGAAGTTTCTTTATGTACACATTCCCCCTCTCCAGGAGACCTAGCTACAAAGGAATACACTTCCCAACAGAGTGTTTGTGCTTTATAGTTTATTCTAAGCACTAAGATGATTCTTTTAAAGTCCTTCTCTGGTGCAAGCCATCGTGGTATGGAAGTGATCATGGGTTCTGGAAGGTTCTTCTACCAGAACACCATCTCTGGCTCTGCTACTATACCAGAAGGAACACGAGCTCAGAGGCAGCTTGTGTCTATTGTCTAAGGAGCAGCCAGGACAAGGTCAGAGAAGGTGAGACCATATTAGTTGTTTAGACAGCAAGTGGGGAGACCATATGCACAGATCATTATTAGGGAAACAACATGGTAGAGAGGAATGATTGCTGGGTTGAGTCAGAGGACCTGGATTCAATTACTAACGTGGTCTTTCCTATTACCTAGGAGAGCCAGGGCAAACCACTCAACTTGGGCCAAACATTGTCATCTACCTAAAATGAAGGAGTTGGACAAGTTGAGTACCATGGTCTTTTCCAGCTCAAATTCTATTATCTCTAATCCTAAATCTATTTTCTTATAATCCAGAGGCAGTTATGGGGTAGATAGAACACTGCACTGGGCCTGGAGTCAAGGAAACCTGATATCAAATTCAGTCTCAGACATTTATGGGAAGTTACTTATCTTCTGTCTCCCTCCATTTCCAACTATCTAATGGGAATAATAATAGCACCAACCTCCCCAGGTTGTTGTGAAGATCAAATAAGATATCTATAAAGTGCTTAACCTTATGCAAAGAAGGTGGTTAATAAATGCTTCCTCCCTTCCCTTATTAAATTGGAGATGGACTTAATTCCTGTCCCTGAAGAGTTACTCAGACCTAAATATCACTAGATTATAAACTCGCTAAAGTATGAACTATGTCCATTTATTCCTATGACAATAGAGAGCAAAGGGTACTGTGGTTGAAGTTGCAGGGGGGGAAATGAGTAAGAGAAGGTCTCTGCCTTCAAGGAAATTACAATATACTATAAGGCATGAACAGAAATTATTAAAATATAAGACAGACACTATTTGTATCATAATAGTCAACATGTGATCACAAAATCCTAAGTATTCAGTGCTTTACCATGTGCAGATCAATGTGCTAGCCTGGAGAGGTTCAAAGTTTAGATAGATTTTCTAGGACTTGATTATCTATTAAAGATATAGGAGACACAAAATGGTAATGGGCTACAGTAGCTCAGAGGGATCACTTCCAACGCAGAATTCTTTGCATCCCCATGGATCTTGGCCTAGGCATATAGTAAACATTTACTCTGTACTGAAAGGATATCATTAGGTGTCTTTATTAGGTTATTACTGCTTTTTTTTCAAAGGTATTAGTGCACCAGCAAGTGTAATTTTTACTCTGTGTTTAGGTCATTTTTTCCCCTGAGGAATATAATTCTATTTTGTAATGCAAAGGGATAAGAAAACATGGTTCCCACACACACACACTTTTTTTTTTTTAAACCCTCACCTTCCATCTTAGACTCAATCAAGAGTATCAGTTCTGTGTATTGGTTCCAAGGCAGAAGAGCAATAAGGGTTAAGTAATAGGGGGTCAAGTGACTCTCCCAGGGTCAAAAGCAAAGAAGTGCATGAGGCCAAATTTGAACTTGGACCTCCCATTTCTAGATCTTTCTCTTTATCCACTGAGTTACCTAGCTGCCCCATGATTCACTTTTGCAGCCATATTTTCAGGACAGTGAAGTTTTTACCTACATTTGAGGTAATTATTCCTTTTCCAAATAAATTACATTAATCTACTTCATTTACACCTAGTTTTGTGTTTTTAATTTTTTTTTAGTTAATCAAAATCTACCTTCTCCCTCTTACCTTTCCCCACCATTGAGAAAACAAGAAAAATAAACCCCCCTGCTACAAAAATAGTCAAATGTCACAAATATGTATGTTATATATGTATTTTTTTAAAATTCTGCCATATTTGAAGTATTCAGCTGTCTATGTGTATGTATGTATGTATATGTGTGAATATCTATGTATGTGTATCTTTGCTCTGAATCTATCACCTCTCTGTCCCAAGCTGGGTAAAATGTTTCATTATGAATCATCTGGAATCATGGTAGGTCATTCCACTGATCAGAAATCTTAAAGTTTTTAAAAATGTTTTGCTTTTGCAATATTAATTACAATATTTTTATTTTTTCTTGCTCAATAAAGTAAACCATTGGTTGTACGATTGGTATAGTACTGAATAAGCACATTAATGTCATTTTATCATATTGGCTTGGACTACTCATGAACAATCAATACTTCTCATCTTTTTTGTGTAAAGAGTGTTTTGTGGTTGTATAGCTCCCATTGCCTTGACAAATAGACACCCTAGTATTTCTCCCCCTACCATTTCCTTCTTGTTTGGAAAAATCTCCTCCTTGTATATCCCAATTTTAAGAAACCTAGTCTCAAGAGTTTTCTAGTTCTTTGTGAAGGGTTAAAACTTTAAGTTTAAAACTTGGATACCCAAGTTTTTAACATCTACTCTAATAAATTCGGGTTGGTTCCTCCCACTTTTATCTCTCTGAACTAAGAAATAGAAATCATCTCACATTTATATGGCTGGTTGTTTTTAAAATGTTTCCCTACAACCACTCTAGGAGGCAGAGAGATTTATTCTTCCCAGGTATGTATTTATTCATTTTAATTATTTGTTTGAAACAAAATTCTTGTCTTTCCTTCCTTCCGGTATTAAAAATGCTTTTAGTTTAAATCTCTTTACATTCAATTATGTACAGAATTACCCCTAGGGGAGAGGAATTGAAACAGAAAAACTAATAGCTACACACCTTTCTAAGTGCTATAATATCCAACATTATACAGTCTTTTTTGGGGGCTCAGCTAATCTCAACTATGCCACCACAGCTCAGCTGACTTCTCACCTAGAAGGATCCCTTTGTTCAGAGGCCTCCTCATGCTCACTTCATCTTCCTTCTCTTTCTTCATCCACCTTTTGGGTAATCTTCCCTCAGTAATACTGAAGTCTTTGAGGGCAAGGGTTGATTCTTATTCCTTATATTCCTATTCCTAGGGCTTGGAACTGGGCCTTGAACATTAAGCCCTTAACAAATGCTTGTCTTGACCACAAAATTTTAGTTTACAAAGATCTTCCTATCAACATTAAAAGGTTAGGTGGATTAAGTAATTTCCTTGAGACCCCAAATATGTAAATGTGGGAGCAGAGGAGACAGCCTTCTGACTCCAGGGTTCCTCTGTAGCCAGATGTGACACTGAGGGAAATGATTAGAACAAGCTATGATAGAAGAATCCATGCCAAGCACTCCTGGCCATAGGCATATCTGTGTAATCAGTCCACCACCAAAAAGATTCTCCTCTGCTCCTCTCCTGTGTATTCCTAGCAAGCTTCAAGCTTCAGTTTTCACAACTCTTCCCTTTTAGGCCTGCCTCTATAATTCACTTCATCCTGGTGATAGTTAAAGGTCTGATGGATTGGGACATCTGAGGGAGGGAGGGCAGAGGCCAGACACACCCTATAATTTGGCCAAAAGAGTGCCCTAGTTGTATATCACTTGTCATTGTTCCCACAGTGATTCTCTCCTCTCTAACTAGAAGAAAGCACTGGGAGGAAGGGATGAGTATGGCCCTCATACTTCCCTCCATCCCTATCACTGTACTCAGTGACACAAGGCACTCAATGAGCCCTGCCTGATTCACTGGTGTTCCCTGTAAACAGATGTGCTTCCAAATGAAGATACCCTATGATGGTAGACCCTACAGGGCAGCACATGTAAAATATGTCAGGAGAGGAGCTCTAGTCTGTATTCATATCATCATGATAGGTAGAAATCTTAGTTCTCCAAGTGACAACTTCTACTTAGAGAAATCCAGGTGGTCCTTTCCCATACTTCTTCACCCAATCAAAAACCTAGAGTGAAAGGAACCTTGAAAGTCTTCTAGTCTAACGCCCTCATTTTATAGATGAAGAAACTGAATCCCATGGGGGCTAAATGACTTGCCCAAGGCCACCAAGGTTACTCCCTAACATCTAAGCACAATCATTTTACCCCTAGAAAGCAGCCTTTTAGAGTTATCTCCCACTCAGGAGCCAAAGGGTACCTATGGGAAAGATCACTTATCTTGGAAGTGACCTATGGGATCTGGAGCAAGTCACTCAAACTCTCTGGCCTTCAGTTTCTCCATCAAAGTATAGCAAAGTCTAGGACTTGACCTCTGGTACCCTAACTCCAAACTCAGCACTCTTTCCATTGTACTATATAGTGCCTGCCTCCCCCTTGAGAAATAAAATAAAAGTAGAACCAGGTCTTGCTTCCCATTCCTTTCACTAAGGATAAATGCTCTCATATGTCAAGTAGAAAAATCTCAAGTAGAAAAATGTTAGAAATGAGTTCTTATGATGTACTTATTATTTCCTTTAAATTCCCTTATCAGTTTAAACTTTTTTTAATACAGTTTCTCGTTAAAATAATTTTAGTTTAAAAAATATAACAACTTTAAGGCAATCTGAACATATTGAAGGAAATCAATGTAGCCATTTCCTTCAATGATGTGGAATTCAATGCATGCTATGTTTCCACATTTCCCTAAATTTGACACAATGAGTCCACCAAGTCCAATTCTTTTAATTTATTTATTTAAGATCTGGAAACTCTTTACTTGTCCATATTGGAAGTGCAGCAGCTGCTCTCACAGGCCCAGCCCAATACTGACTGGCATAGAAACTTTACCCTGCTCTGTTTTTCCAACTTTGGTCAATGTACCATTTCACAGGTAGCTTGGTGACCCTCTGCTCTTAGGAGCTCACCATATTGCTACTGGACTCACAACAAACACTGATCAGCATTCGTCTTGCTACAGTTTAGAAGTCCCAAACTCAATTCAAACTTAGCTTTCCCAGGAGCTGGGGCTACAGGAGTGTAACACATGCAAAGATGCCTGCCTTTTCATAAGTCCTACATTATCTTTGGGGCCTGGGAGAAAGAGTGACCCATTAAATTTGACATAAAAGAAGCAGAATTCCCCAAAAGCTGTACTTCCTTAACTGGCTAATAAAAAGGTAAAGTAATAAAAATACCTGTGGAGGTGTAGAAAAAATAACAAAAGAGAATCTGGTTTGCTTTTACTAAAAAGGACTATGTAGGGAGAGCAAGATGGCTCAATGGATAAAGCCAGGCTAGAAGATCTGGGTCCTCCCAGACGGGAGGATCTGGGTTCAAATCTGATTCAGATATTTCCTAGTCATGTGACCCTGCAAATCATTTAGCTCCAGTTGCTTGGCCCTCACTGCTCTTTTGCCTTGGAAGCAGTATTTAGAATTAATTCTAAGATAGAAAGTAAGGGTATTAAAAAATTATATTTTCCATTCTAATATTGACATAGGAGTAAGGTAATGGAAAAGGAATCCAAAAACATGGGTTCAAATTCTACTTTTAAGACATACTGGTTACATGACTTAACTTAAACTTCAGTGCCCCCAGGCAATTCTCTAGGATTATAAACTATAAAGAAGGTGTCAATATGCACTGGTTGAGAGAATTTTTTAAAACCAATAAAAATCATAGATCCAGTTATTTGTCTTTTCTGCCCTCCTCAAAAAACTGAACAAAACAAAACCCCAAAACCCCAAATGGCTAAGAGAAAACAAACTCAGTGCTAACAGAACATAGTGTTATCATTGTTCAGTATATGAACAGTTGGCTATAAAAACACAGGGGCTAATTCTGATCTTTCTAAAATATAAGATTTAAAAAAACACATGAAGTAGGACAGTCTAAAAACTAATTTGATTCTAACATGACTTGACTTCCTTTCTTTTAGTTCTGGTCTATCTGCCAGTATCCAAATTGTCTCGCTTTCTCCCACAACTTCAAAACTCTTATCAAGTAATGTTTTTAATTGATAATCTCTTTTCTGATATAGAACTTGGCATATTACTGATAATTTCCAATGGCCTCTAAAATGCTTACTGATCAGGCATGGTCCCTGCTGCTGGGGAGACTGAGGCTGGTGGATCACTTTGAGTATGGGAGATCCAAGCTACAGTAAGACTAAAACTAGGTGTCCTTACCAGTATGGTGAGCCTCAAGGAGCAGAAGGTTATCAGGCTGCCTAAGGAAGAATGAACAGGGCCAGGTTTAAAAATGAAACAGGTTAAAGTTTCCATGATGAGGATTAGAATGGTTTGGCCTGTGAGTAGTCACTGTACTTCCAGCCTGGGTAATATAAGGAGATCCAATCTCATAATAATAATAATAATAATTTAAAAATACATTTGGATCTGAATATATGAGCATATGTACACATACATATAAATATTACACAAATATATGTATATATGTGATGCTTAATAGTTGAATGAAATGTCTGGACCTACTATAAGGAAGGTACTATGCTCAGTTCTGTGCAGACTCAAAGAAGAATAAGAGATGGCTCTTGCTCCCCCAGAGTTTCCATTGTAGTTGGAAAGCTAATTATACACAAATAACAAAGGCATTCTACAACCAGCATAATTTAAAGGATAAGAGACAAGCATGACAGGATTCAGGCCCCTAAACAGGAACAATTCTTCTAGGAATTAGCTTCCATTTGATCACACATATTTGCAAGCTCCAGGTGAAATTCCAGATTTTCAGTCACTCTTTTCCTTGCCTGGGAAAATTGTCTTTTCTTTACAAGTTCAGAGGAGTTAGAGATAATTCTGGGTAGGGGGATCAGTGAAGACTTAATGGAGGAAGAAGTTAGTCTAGGCTTCAAAGGATGGGCAGAAATAAGAGTGGAGAGCATTCTAGGCAGAGAGAAAGGTATCAGAAAAGGCACTGAAGTGGGAAAGTTTGAGAAGTGTTTGTGGTTGATAAGCAGACAAGTTTAGTAGAAACAAAGCATTCACACAGAAGAGTAGTGAGAGAGAAATCAGGTAGGAGTGGTAGGTAGAAACAATGTGGAAGGCCATAAAATGCCCAGCTAAGGAGGCTAGATTTCACTGGAGAGACACAGAAGATTTCTGGGTAGGAAAGTAACCCAAATAAGTGATAGTGTAGTAAAATTCATCGGGCGGCAAAGTATAAAGGAGAAAGAGGGAAGGAAGAGACAGTGAGAAAGAACATTTAAACATTGTGAATGAGGAAATTACAAGGATTTAAATAGAAAAAACTGACAAGAACTGGTGATTGATTTGTATGGACAAAGGGAACAAGGGAGAAGAGATTAAAAAATTACTGGGATTTCAAGCCTGTGGGACTAGGGGAATGATATCACTATTATCAGAAATAGGAAAGTTAAAAAGGGGACAAATGAAAGGCACACAGAAATGTTTTAGATATATTTTTTTAAATTAATAAATCTAAATGAGTTTGTATTTTACTTATAGTTTATCACATGATATAAAACCAAAGGTTCCCCAACCCCAAGATCACAATCACACATAAAGTTGTTCTCACCTTTTTCCTTTGATCTTGGAAGAAATCGTTGCAGTGTTTAAGCAAGGAGATCAGGACAGAGTTTACATCATATTTAATTAAAAAGTAAGGCAGTGCTGTGACTCCTTCTGCCTGGCAAAGATTATCATACGCACATTCAAGGGCTTGAATCTGAAAACCGAAAACATTATTACTCAACTCTTTGGAGAAAATCATGGAGTTTGATACAAATTAAAAAGAAACTTAAAATTAATCCTTGGAAACAGCCTATCATACCCCTATAGGGATCTGAACTGCTACAACTGAAATGTGACAAGAATCTATTGATCAGTGCTCTAAAGATCAGGAAAATATTCCAACTGACATTTTTCAATCCCTAACTCAGACAAGAAAGAAAGTTTCTTCAAGGAGGATAGTGATACCCAAGGGAGTATGCTGTCCCCTCTAATGCCAAGTTCAAAAGCTTAGGACTGTACCCTGAACACCATTACGGTCCTTTCACAAACCATTATAGAGATAGCATCCATGAACTTTACTTCAAACCTTTTAAATTTTTTCTATTTTCTAGCTCTATACATTTTGAGGGAATGAACTTGCCAAATTTTCTCTGTCAAATCCCTTTCATCAATCACAGAACGAATTACTTTAAGTTCAAATATGTCAGTGCTAGGTTCTAGTATTCCATGATTGCATTTGGTGAACAAGTCTATGTTCAGACTGTTAATATTCTTCACAATTTTATACATCTTTACAACCTCCTCCTGTGATCTTTGTCTTTAGGGACTAGAATTTCCTCCAAAGGAAGTCCCTCCATTCTATTGTTTTAACTGTCTTCCTTGAAATCCAAAGACTATATAACTCAAGACAGTATTTCAAATGTGGGAGCACTATGACTTGGTCTAAGTGAAAGATGTTTTCTGTTGTGTTTCTAGTGATGTCACCCAACTTTCTGTTGGTTTTCTTAGCTGCCATGTTGGGTTGATAGCTCCAAGAAATGGATCAGTCACTTGTGCTTAAAGCTGTTTTTGTTTGTGCCAAGGATGGGTTCAATGTAGGGATTGCATGGAGGAAAGGGATAGAATATGACTATGGTGAAAAACATAAAAGGATCCTCATGTATAATACATTTAGGGCTGTAAGGGATGTCAAAAATCATCTAGTCCAGCTCCCTCATTTTACAGATGAGGAAGCAGAACCAGAGAAGTTAGATGATTTGTGCAGAAACACATAACCCCAAGCAGAAGCTGAAGCCAGGACTCCCTGATTCTAAATCTAGCAATCTATCCACTTTACCGTGCTCCCTTTCTTACAGTTGTCAATAAAATGTTTAAAAATTACAGTAACATGCCTATAGTAAAGGAAGCAGAAAATAAAAGTGCAAAGAATAATCAATAAGTATGGAAAAAAAAGTTTAAATGGCTGCAAAATAAAACTCTTTCCTGGGCCATAATTGATAACTTTTCCCCAAACCTTATATTAACTACACTGAAGTTTACTCCTTTAGTACCACTACAACTGTCTCCCATTATCACTGTATGACTTGCTCCTGTTGACTCAGAATCTCACACCACAAAAAACTTTAGTGAATAGTGAACTCCCCAGGTTGTTATGTGACAGCACCATCATCACTAAATCATTTATAAAGAAACTTAGACCATCAACCTCCACAGGACCATAATTAACATCTTCTTCACCCAGAAATGTGTCTGTTTGCCTCCTTACCCTTTTGTGTCCAGAGAGCACAGATTGTGCAATAATAGCTCATAGCCCATATTTCCCTTTTTGTTCTGTTTTGTTTTGTTTTGTTTTGTTACCTGGCTTGGAGAAAACCTTTGATCCAAACGCACTGGTTCCTGAAGGAGGGGTACACCCTCAGGAAGGCAGAGGGCAGGGTAGCAAAACCAGTAGTAGAAGTAGTATTTCTTTAGATCCTAGAGAAATAGAACAAGGTATTAGAACATTAATAACACAGTGCTCTTGGCAGCTAGATGGGATAGTAATAGAGTACTGGGCCTGGAGTCAGGAAGGCTCATTTTCTGAGTTCAAAGCTGATTTTTAACACTTACTAGCTGTGTGATGCTGGGTAAATCTCAACCTGATTTGTCTCAGTTTCCTCATCTATAAAATGAGCTGGAGAAGAAAATGGCAAACTACTCCAGTATCTTTGCCAAGAAAATCCCAAATGAGGTCACAGAGAATCATTATATTGGAAATTTAACTTCTTCAAGTCAATTTTTTTAATGACCAGGGGAAAAAACTACAAAGAAATGTAGAAATTTTGGTCAGTCTATCTGTCACCCCTCAGACTATCTGTTTTGAACAAATTTTACATAAGAATTCAAATCTTTGAGCTTTATTTTAAGATAATAACCTTTATAAAGCCATTGATGGAAGCAATTATAAGAGATAATAATAGGGGGCAGCTGGGTGGCTCAGTGGATTGAGAATCAGGCCTAGAGACAAGAGGTCCTAGGTTCAAATCTGGCCTCAGACATTTCCTAGCTGTGTGACCCTGGGCAAGTCACTTAACCCCCATTACCTAGCCCTTACCACTCTTTTGCCTTGGAACCAATATACAGTACAGATTCCATGATGGAAGGTAAGGTTTTAAAAAAAAAGGATAATAATAGCTAGTATTTACATAGCTCTTTAAGTTTGCAAAACATTTTATAAATATGATCCCATTTTATCTTCACAATAATCCTGGGAGGAACATGCTATATTTCTATTTTACAAATGAGAAAACTGAGGCAGACCTTGCCAAGACTCACATAGCTAAGAAAGTGTCCAAAACAATATTTGAACTCAGGTCTTTCTGGTTTCAGATATCGCTCTATCGCTGCATTGGTTAGGCATGACTCAATAATTTAAGAATTCATACTGTTCTTCAATACAAAATAAAGTGATTTTTAAAAAAAATTCTTACCTTCCATCTTAGAATCAATACAGAACATTAGTTCCAAAACAGAAGAGCAGTAGGGTTAGGTAATAGGGGTAAAATGACTTCACCAGGGACACAAACTAGAAAGTATCTGAGGCCCTATTTGAACCCAGGACCTCCAATCTCTAGGTTTGGCTCTAAATCCACTAAGTTATCTAGCTCTCCCTAAAGTGATATTGCTGTTAAAATAATGGTCCTTGAAATGCCTTATATGTGAAACTATTGTACTAGGAGTTTCCTTTGGTATCTTTAGTAAGTAAATCTCCCTCATTCTTTCAGATATTAAGTATTCTCTACTTCCTCAAAGAACTGTGTATTTACTTCTCTTTGTGTGCACAGAGAGAAAGAGAGAGAGAGAGAGATCCTGCTACTAGTGGATTGTAAGCTACTCAAAGACAAACGTTTCATTTTTGTATCCTCAGCCCCAAGCATAGTATCTAAGGCATGAATAAAATAGAAAATAGACTGGTTTTGTACCAAATTCCAAGCTATAGAGAAATACGCTTTGTAGAGTTTCTTTAATAGGTAGATCACAAAATGAAGGCAACTGCAATTAAAATTTTGTCTCAAAAAATAGAATTCACTTCCCTAAGGATTATATCTATAGTTGCATAACTTGAGTGCTAAACAAATCTAAAATTGATGCCTCATCTTATTTTAGGCTAATATTCATAATGAAATTTGCTTAGCAACAAAGCAGACCAGATTGAATTTTGGGAGTTTTTAAAGCCTCAATCTATGTCCAGATAAGACAGCCTAGTGATTGATTTCTTCACCTCTAACTGCGGCCTGTCATCAGTACCTTCAAAGGAAAGTACCTTTTGACAAGGGCAAAACTAAACTGAAATTAAGGAAGTGATTTGTCTGCCCCTTTGACAGCCAAAGCAGGCACCAACTAAAAGAAGAAACAAGAACCTGAGATTAATTTTTTTCCCATTGAATTAAAGTAATTTATCAGTTACCTTCACTGAGTATGTATGTGGGTGAGACGGGGAGGGCAAAAAGGAGACATGGAAACAAGCTGGGTGGGTTGTCAGCTTGGCAAAGGTTCAAAGATGAAGCTAAGACCCAAATGAAGTTCCAACTGTAAATGATGTATTTCTGAGATCTGAGTCAAGATAGAGCTGATGCTGGAGAAGGCAAGTAGACTGATGGCTTGGCTGAGTCATACCTGTAATCAAGGAAAACCTTGAACCCAGAACCCTCTGCTAAGGAACAACTAAAGAATTACCAGGAAGCTAAAATGTGGAGCCAGAACTACCCTGGCTGCTATCACCTAGCAATTAAGCAGTCAAAGCAAACATACTGCAGATATATTTGGTGAGTTGTTGAATGAGGCTGACAGCTTTATATCTAAGCAAATTCTTCTCAAGACAAAATTAAATCACAGTGCCATCCCAGTTTCCCAACTGGATTCAAGAGTGGAAGAGGTATTATTCCAACATATCAACAGGAGGCAAGTATTCACATATTCTACAGCACAATCCAGGCTCTGACATTTGTAATCAAGATTATGTAATAAGCCATCTCCTCTTGAATATTCTCATATCTCCAAAAAAGACAAGAAAGATGGACTGGAGTCCTATTCTTTATTGATCTTTCCATTCCTTAGACCCCTGGTAAGAGCCAATGCTACAGAATATAGAAGGCAAAAGGAACTGAAGTATACTCCTAAAGTGAAAAGGCTTAGAAAAGCAAAAAAACACAGATTCCCTGAGCAGCAAGGGATGACATAAGCGATTACAAGAAGTAATCTCAAAATACAAACTAGGGAGTAACTTCCAAAGAATCCCTGTCCTCAGATACTCTCTCTCATGCTCTAATATTATTGATTCTTATCCCAGAGGCCATGAAGTCTTCTCAAGAAGCATGGTTGGTATATAGTGTTATTGGTCTGGACCGGAGGTACTTAATCTGGGTTTTGTGATTTAAAAAAAAATTCAACAACTATATTTCAATGTATTTGGTTTCCAACTGTACACAGTAACAGCAATACTGTGGACTGACCAACTGTGATAGACTTAGTTACTATCAGCAATACAATGATCCAGGACAATTCTGAGGAACTTATGACAAAGAATGCTATCCACCTCCAGAGAAAGAACTAGTGGAGTCAGAATGCAAAGGAAAGCAGGTGATTTTTTCAATTGTTTATTTGAGTTTATGTTGTGGTGTTTTGATTTGACAAGATTACTCACAAAAATGAATATGGAAATTTTAAAAAAGAATTGTTGATATTCATGCTGTGCTCAAATGAGATCAGGATTAGACTAAGTTATAAAGACTCCTCCTTTTGGTCCAAAGGTATATAGGTCTCTGCTTAAGATTCAATTCTCTTTAAAGCTCCTTGTAGTGATCATTACTTAGTTTTAGATTTTTCCTCTATTGCAAAGGCTTATAATCTGGAGTCGGTGAACTTGTTTTTAAAATATTTTGATAACTGTATTTCAATATAACTGGCTTCCTTTATTTAAAAAATATATGTAAAAATGTATATGTGTACATATGTAATTGGTTTCCTTTACAATCTTATATATTGTTTTTTATGCATTATTCCTAAGAGGAATCCATAGGCATCAGATTGTCAAAGGGATCTAGGATACATAGGAACTTTAGAATACTTGTCTAGATCTTCTTTTCCTACAGTTTGACAGATGACTTTCAAAAGCTCTTAGCAACCTCTGCCTCCATTGCTGGCTTCAGATGTTGCATAGATCTTTAACATCTCTTCCAGCTCTAAATCTATGATCCTATAACCTTTGGTACTTTTAGAGGGAGTTTCTTAATCTTATTCTTTCTCTTTAAAAGCAGAATTTCTAAGTAAGAGTTTCACAGCTGAGAACAACTCTGATAGACTTTTGTGAAGATTCTGTCACCTAGGAGATGAGGAAAGTATATAAGGAAGGAATGAGATGACAGTTAAGACTTTTTCCCTTCAGAATTTTGAGGGAGCAGAAACTGTCTCTGGGTTTTTTTTCTCCTCAGAGCTTTGAGGGAGCAGAAACTGTCTGGGTTTTTTTCTCCTCAGAACTTTGAAATAGCAGGAGTCTGTCTGTGTCTCTGTGTCAGGAAGTTTCACTCTTGACAGTTGAGGAAGAACTACTTTAAGGAGGTTGTTGGTGATTAATGCTTATTGATTAATTAGTTTAGGCAGTTAGATAGTGAACATAATCTTAGGTAGTCAGAGTAGAAAGATTAGGCCTCCTTTGCCAGGCAAGAAGATCCTGCCCTTGAGGCATTTTAGATTTAGGGTTTCTTAGAAATTTTAGTATAAGATTTGGATTTCAGGCATAGTTATAAGATATTAGAGTGATAATCTCACTTTCCTCCCTCCTATTTCCTATCTGAACTTCTCAGAATAAACTAAGGGTTGGTGTTTTATCAACTTGTTCTCCGTCCTTTTTTCAAACTCTTACCCAAAAATTTTAACCCTTCACAGTACCATCAGATTATGATAATCTCCCAAGACAAATAACTGAATATTTTATACACCTCATCACCACCTGCCTTCCATGATTTCTTTTGCACAAACTTTTTATGAGCTCACTCCAAGATTCATATTTTGTCATCCTATCTTCCATCTATAGCTGTTCCTAACCACCTCTACAAAGCTTGCATTTACAGACCTCTTCCAAGGCCACACCTCCCCACTAGGCCTTCTCCTTGCAAAGCCTTCTCTTTGGGGTTCCCCTCAAGCACTTCTCAACATGCTGCCCCATCCAACTGCTCAGAGACTGAAGCAAGAAACAAGAAACAGAGTCATTTTGATGCCATTTCAATGGGAGTTCAGCTCTAAAAGATACTAAAACAATAGAACAGCAGGCAAAGAAAAAGTTTACTAGAAATAATGTAATTATTCTCTCTAGGCATATCTGGAATAAAACACTGATGATGATGATGATGACTCAATCAGATAGGGTAAGGTATCAATCATTAGCAAAACACATGGGGCAGCTAATAACCATAAGGGGCAGCTAATTGAAACTGATTGTACTGAGAGTCAACAAGGAGACAGTATGCGAAGAAGTAGTAAAGATTTGTAGCAGCAGTATTATCATACCAGTACTTGGTGTCTTTTGCATTAATAATATGATTATTTTCGAAGCATGAAAAATTAGGGGCTTGTCATTATATATCCTATAATAACTTAAATGTCAACACATATGGCAAGTCATGTGCTTCCCTTAAGAAAAAAACAAAACATCTTGCTATACTTCCCATCTTAAGAAAGGTTACAAATTAAAGACCAAGGATTTTGCAATGTCCTAGGATCCTCATCTGATGATCTTTAAAAATCACAAGGGTTGAATTTCCTAATGTTCTGTTTCACGAATAAAAAACAAAGCAAAAAACCCCACCAACTTGGTTCCACAATCCAACTCAGTTAGGCCAAACATTCAGGAACTTAATGCCTGAAGATATTAAAATATTTAGGGTATTAACAATTAAAACAATGCTGAAAGATACCTAGTTAAAAACAGAATTCTTCTGCAAAGTAGAAAAAAACAATTCAACAGAAAAAATCTTTATTGAGAAATATTTTAGAACCCTCAAGTTGAAATTAGACAATTATTTATCATATACCAAATATATATAACATGCTAGGAGCTGAGGGAGCTAAAAATTCTAGATAAGATAATAGTTGCTGGCTCACAGAAAAAGTCCAGAAAGTGGATATGACCAATACACAAATAATTACAATACAAAGTCAAATGAGACAGTTTTTTTTTTTTTCATAGAAATAGTGGCTGTCAAAAGGCCTGGGTTTTGATCTTCAGCCCTGTTCCTACCTATGGGACCCTGGGTAGATAGAATCACTTCCTTACTCTAAGCCCAAATTTCCTCATCTGTAATGAGAAGGTTGGACTAGGGTAGTGATGGTGAAACTTTTAGAGACTGAGTGCCCAAACTGAATGTGAGCTGCTCCCTTACCCCAGACAGGGGAGGGAGGAAGTGCTCCTATTGGACTACTGGGCAAAGGAGTGGGTGATGGGAGAAATATCCTCAGGAGCATGTGGAGAGGGGGAAAGGAGCAGCCCCCTCCGCCATGTGTGCCATAGGCTCTCCAACATGGCACTAAGGTACCTCTAAGATCCTTTCCAGTTCCAATTCCTATGGTCATATTGTGATTTGGAGGAGTGGGTGGGAGGTGCAGACTTGCTTCCAAGTCCCATGTTTGTCTTAATTTCCTCTGTGATCCTTGATCTCTAGTGGATACTTGTCTCTTCTCCTCCTATTAAAGATAAATACTGTATCATTGTTTGAGACATTGGAAGGGGCTAAACAATGATACAGTATTTATCTTTAATAGGTAATGGGTAGTAGCTACATTTTATGAGATCCTAACTATGGTTCCACAGTATTTTTATTTTTTTCTTTCTGCCTAAAATATTCCTGGGAGTTTTCAATTTGGGTTTCTTTCAAGTGACCAGTAGGCTATTTCTACTATTTATTTTGTTCTCTGAATCTAATAGATCTGGTCCGTTTTCTTCCATCATTTATTTAAATGCAGTAGCCAGGATTTTTTCTTTTACCATAATTCTCAAGGAGTACAATAAACCTTAAGTGATGTCTCCTCAACATGGATCTTCAGATCAGTTGTTTCTGACAGTGCATAGCTAACATTTTCATCTATTTTTTTTCAGTCTTTTGATTTTTTTCCTAATATTTCTTGTTGCCTAGTGGAGTAATTGTCTTCTATTTGCTCCATTCTACTGTTCAGGAATCTACTACTTAGAGATTTTCTAGCTTCTGATCTAAGCTAATTATTCCTCTTCCAATTCTTTCCGTAATTTCCTTCTTGTTTTAATCTCTTGCTTCATTTCATCCAGACTCTTGGGAGATCTTGTAGCCAAGGGTTTGTTCTTGAAGCTCTGATGATACTTGTAGAGCTCTTCTCTTTTAAGTGTGCCTCTTGAGCATCTCTTGACCCACAGTATCTCTTCACTGTCAGCAGCACTTTCTACAGCCTCCATTTCTAATTTAGGATTTAGAGGAAGGGCTGGGCTTCATGTTCCCCAACATTTGGATGGAGTCCTCTATGGTTTTGACCTCTTTCTTAGTCACTGGCAGATGGCTTTTACACTACTCCTTCCCCCCTCCATCAATCCCATGTAGCAATCCTTAGTGCTGCAGTCTTTAGAAGTTCCTAGAGCATTCTAGGTCAAATGGTTGTGAATTTCTCCCTTTTCCCCTTTCCCCAACATGCAAGTCAGAGTGCTATCAGCCCCAAGACCCTCAGAGAGTCTATTTCACAACTGCCAGCACTCCTTGGGTTTTCCTCACAAAAAACTTTGGGCTTCTGGCAGCTCTATAGCCCATTACTCTGTTCTTGGTCACAGATCCAGAGGGAAGAGGAGAAAAGTGGGGTCCTAGTCCCATTGAAGAAGTTCCAAAACATAGCTATGTACTTCTGAGTCCAGGAGCAAAGCAGAAGCAGCTTCACCCTTCAGCCCAGCACAGAAGCCTGCAGGATAATAACAGGGGGAGGGTATCTCAGACCAAAGCGGAACTAGCAGTTTGATTGCTTTGAATCTGTAGAACCCTCCAGCAGGCTCACAATGACTAAGTCTAGCAGCAATCTACTGAAACTCTACCACATACAAACCCAAAGATGAGTTAAGAACTTGTAGGGCTTCAACCAAGAAGGCAAAAACAAACAGATCTCTTGCTGGATCACACAATGTTTTAGAAGCAATGAAAACTTGCAGGCCCCGAGACTGAGCTAGGAAAGCAGCAGAAGAACCCAAAAGCAAAGAAGTTCAGGTCAGAAACCCCTCCACTAGAAAAACATAGAGGGGGGCAACTGGGTGGCTCAGTGGATTGAGAGACAGGCCCAGAGACAGAAGGTCCTGGGTTCAAATCTGAACTCAGACATTTCCTAGCTGTATGACCCTGGGCAAGTCACTTAACTCCCATTGTCTAGCCCTTACCACTCTTCTGCCTTAGAACCAATAGTCAGTATTGACTCTAATATGGAAGGAGGGAGGGAGGGAGGGAGAGAGGGAGGGAGGAAGGAAGGAAGGAAGGAAGGAAGGAAGGAAGGAAGGAAGGAAGGAAGGAAGGAAGGAAGGAAGGAAGGAAGGAAGGAAAAGAAAAATAGAGCTAAACATTAACAAAATCCAAAATTAAGAAGTAGGCTGGAAAAACAAGCAAACCAATGTAGATCCACACCTTTTAAACCTTTATGGGCTCAAAAAACTGCCTCTGTCACTGAAAAAAGTTAAGAGACTTATCTAGGATGTCACAGCTAGAATATGCCCAAGGCATGACCTAAACCCAGGTTTTCCTGATTGGAGGCCAACTCTCTATTCACTATATCACATTACCTACTTCTTTCTTCATAAAATAATCATTAATGTTAAATGCAGAGCTAATTCTTTGTTCAAATGCACATCTAAAAACTATTTGTTGCTTTCAGACTGAATCAAAATGTTCAAAACAAGAACACAAGGCATAATTTTCCTTGACCCTGCAAATCTCCTGGCCATGGATCAAGCTCATGTGAATTCCATTCTCTCCTGTGTTGAAGTGCCTAACAACCAATTCTGCATAAATTGCATTAACAAAAATGCTATGAAAGAATACAAAAATGCAAACTAGGTGCATATTTGTGATTTCTTGGCCACCCACCAACAGCATGCATATGATTCTAGGTATTGTCAAAATAAAAGTTAATCAGTAAACTGTATCTTATTATCCTACAGCTCCTCTTCAGGGGACACAGTCAAAATGTGTGCCAACAGGAAGAGGCAGTAGAGGTTCAAACACTCTGGCACTAAAGCTTCAGTTGGGCCTTTTACACTGCAAATCAGTCATAATTTTTGTTCTTATAATTTTCCTTGTCCCCAAAGCCGTAGGGATGCATTTACTTACAGAAAACGTCAAGAGCAGGAACTTGTTAAGGAGTACAGGGTTCTCAAGAGCAGCGCCTGATTTTATTGATTCCCAAACCTGTGGCAAGAAAGGAAAGGGTCAGTGGAAGGAAGAAGCAAGTGTCTCCAAGATTTGAGTTCTTGTGTCACATACAAAACTAACCAACAAAAGAGTAAGTGGGGCTATGGGTTTATCTGAGGTCCTAAATCTCAACTGATAGCTCTGCTAAGGAACTGGCTTAAGTAGCAGTGAGGTGGCTCAGGGGATAAAGCATCAAGTCTGGAGATTGGAAATCCTCGATTTAAATCTGGCCTCAGATACTTCCTAGTTGTGTGACCTTGGGCAAGTCACTTAACCCCCACTGCCTAGCCCTTACCACTCTTCTGCCTTAGAACCAGTACACAGTATTAATTCTAAGATGGAAGGTAAGGGTTTATTTTTTTAAAAAAAGGAACTGGTTTAGAGTTCAAAAAGCTCTTGTTAATAAGTGTCCACTATACCATAAGGGAACGAGGGAACAAAAATCATTGCCCTCATCAAGGAGCTTACAAGCACTGCTTGAGGTACGGGGGTGGGGGGGATGGGGGGTGGGGGGGACAACAGCATCAGAAAAGGTCATAATTCCAGAGAAATAACTGGCCAGGCCCAGTATTCCACTAAATACTACTATGACCGTAAGCCTGTCACTTTTCCCTCCTCTTCAGTGGTCTGCAGACTAGAATCAACTCCAAAGACTCACCAGGCCCTCTACACTGGTGAAAT
Source organism: Monodelphis domestica (assembly GCF_027887165.1). Taxonomy (NCBI): domain Eukaryota; kingdom Metazoa; phylum Chordata; class Mammalia; order Didelphimorphia; family Didelphidae; genus Monodelphis; species Monodelphis domestica. The sequence goes on along the minus strand of NC_077233.1, from coordinate 54,418,444 downwards.
AATCTATTCAATAATGGGTTGAGCTCTGGGGCAGAAATAATCTGGCTAAGCATTCAAATAAGCCTCCCCTCTTTATAAGTAGGCAAGTCCCAAGAATCAAGAGATGCTTGCCTTGACCATTAGGAAAACCCAGAGACTTGCTATTTATCTGTCAGAGTACACTCTAGGACATATGCTGAGTCAATAAAAGAGCAGGCAGATTTAAATTGTTTTTTTTTTCTTTGCTGGATCAAGTTGAATTTGAGTAAATCAAATCCTTATATGATGTAACTCCACTATATATCATAATACTTTCCCCATCTCAGAAGAAAAACAAGCATCCAAACAGAGAAAAGCTTACAGATCCTATTTCCTTCCTCGTTTAGGGAAAATTCCTACAATAATAAATTATGCTTCCATCTGTTTTTGTACTAAATGGATTCATCAAGTTTTTCTTAGAAAACTGGCTGTCTGCAGAGAAGTCCTATTTCTTTCTTTTTTTTTAAACTTGGAGTCAATATTGTATATTGGCTCCAAGGCAAAAGAGTGGTAAGGGCTAGGCAATGGGGGTCAAGTGACTTGCCCAGGGTCACACAGCTGGGAAGTGTCTGAGGCCAGATTTGAACCTAGGACCTCCCATGTCTAGGCCTGGCTCTCAATTCACTGAGCTACCCAGCTGCCTCCAGGAAGTCCCCTTTCTTAAGAGAAATCCAATTCACTCTCTTTGAGGGACACACAAGACAAGAGTCCAAATCTAAGCAGGTATAGAATCAGTGTGTCTTAGATATTGGTCCTAAGATTCCAAGAAAGATCCAACTTGTAGAAGAGCATGTCTCATTGGACAATTTCCTTCCAATCAATTTCTGAACTCCCCAGGGACACTGGTGCTCTCTCTTCTACCTCTATCAACCCACCATACTAGAACTGGGGCTAGAAGAATAACTGAAGAATTAATGCATTCAAATAAATTCAACAAATACTTTCTGAGTGCTTATTATGTTCAAAGCACTTGTTGAGGTCAGGCAGACCTATTCATTTGAGTTTAAAATTCAACAGATACCAGGTTAAAGAAATACTTAAGAAAAATATGACAGATATCCTCCTTTATATCTAACCTCCTTTGCTGCTTTTTCCAAAAGCAACTTCTTATCTGCAGTTTTAAAGGACTCGAGGGTGTTCGTGTTAAATAAAGTTCCAATGGCTGGACAGCAGTGGGCTGGAGTAGGAGCATTTCTAGAGAAAAGACAAAAGGTTACTACACAAGTCCATCATTCATAGTAAATGAGCATAAAAATCATTATGAATAATATTCTTTAAAAACTGCTGGGAAAATTGGAAGACAGTGTGGGAGAGAGTAGGTTTGGATCAACACCCCACACCCTACACCAAGATAAACTCAGAATGGGTGAATGACTTGAACATAAAGAAGGAAACTATAAGTAAATTAGGTGAACACAGAATAGTATACTTGTCAGATCTTTGGGAAAGGAAAGATTTTAAAACCAAGCAAGACTTAGAAAGAGTCACAAAATGTAAAATAAATAATTTTGACTACATCAAATTAAAAAGGTTTTGTACAAACAAAACCAATGTAACTAAAATCAGAAGGGAAATAACTGGGAAACAATCTTCATAACAAAAACCTCTGAGAAAGGTCTAATTACTCAAATTTATAAAGAGCTAAATCAATTGTACAAAAAATCAAGCCATTCTCCGATTGATAAATGGGCAAGGGACATGAATAGGCAGTTTTCAGATAAAGAAATCAAAACTATTAATAAGCACATGAAAAAGTGCTCTAAATCTCTTATAATCAGAGAGATGCAAATCAAAACAACTCTGAGGTATCACCTCACATCTAGCAGATTGGCTAGTAATGAATGCTGGAGGGGATGTGGCAAAGTAGGGACACTAATTCACTGCTGGTGGAGTTGTGAACTGATCCAACCATTCTGGAGGGCAATTTTGAACTCTACCCAAAGGGCACTAAAAGACTGTCTGCCCTTTGATCCAGCCATAGCACTGCTGGGTTTGTACCCCAAAGAGATAATAAGGAAAAAAACTTGTACAAGAATATTCATAGCTGCGCTCTTTGTGGTGGCAAAAAACTGGAAAATGAGGGGATGCCCTTCAATTGGGGAATGGCTGAACAAATTGTGGTATATGTTGGTGATGGAATACTATTGTGCCCAAAGGAATAATAAAGTGGAGGAATTCCATGTGAACTGGAACAACCTCTATGAAGTGATGCAGAGTGAAAGGAGCACCTTGTCACAGAGACTGATACACTGTGGTGCAATCGAATGTAATGGACTCCTCCATTAGTGGCAATGTATTTATCCTGAACAACCTGAAGGAATGTAAGAGAAAAAACACTATCCACATTTAGAGGAAAAACTGTAAGAGTAAAAACACCAAAGAAAAACAACTGCTTAATGACATGGGTTGAGGGGATATGGTTGGGGATGTAGACTCTAAATGAACATCCTAGTGCAAATACCAACAACATGGAAAGGGGTTCTGATGAAGGACATATGCAATACCCAGTGGAATTATGCATCGGCTACAGGACGGGGGGAAGGGGAGGGAGGAATAGAAAATGATTTTTGTAACCAAGGAATAATGTTTGAAATTGACCAAGTAAAAAAATTATGTAAAAAAAAAAAAGAAGAGTTAGTAGTGAGGAGAAAGAAGGAAGGATTTCAAGGTTGGGGAGAAAGAAAAAAGGGAGGGAAAAAAGAGAATTTGACATCGAATTTGGATATAGCTAATGTGAGATTTTTGTTTCTTTTGGATAAACATTTATTATAATTTGTTACATATTTATAATAATCAAATATATTATTGCTATATCATATAATGTATTATGTTATATGTCTTAAAAATAAAAATGGTAACAAAAAAAGAAGAATGAGTAAGCATAGAAGCTTGGTTTTGAAAGCCAAAAAGAGAAGCTTGAATTTTATGTGGCAAGAGGGAGCCACTGAAACCTCAGATCTGGTCAGAAGAATGCCAGTTTAGCAGCAATATGATGCAAACTGGAGCCGGGTGAAACTGAAGCTGAAAGAGAAATTAGTAGATTTTTGATGAAATCCAGGTGAAAGAAAATAAGGAGCTGTACTACTATAGCCTGCATGTATATGTTAGTTGGTAGCCAAAGGAATAAGACATAAACATGGAAAACATAATACCCAATAATATAAGAAAATGCATAAATGGTTGTAAAATAAAGTACTATTTGAATCTAGAATGAGTTATTAATGAAATAACAAGAGCCCCCCAAAATAATATTCCTAAAAAAAACTGAGAGCATGAAGAAAAATATAGTTCTTGAGTATATATCTGCATGTCAACATAACTATTCACATTTCTATTAACACTATCTGAATTCCAAAATGCTTTCCTTAAAACAAATCTGTGATACAGGCAGTCTGAGTATTATTTTCTTCATGTTATAGGTGAAGTTTTAAGCAGGGGTTCTTAACCTTTTTAGTTTCATGGACCCCTTTGGTAAAACCAATGGACATACTCACAGAATGTTATTAATAAAGAAAATACTAAATTTCAATTAGAGGTGAGTAAAAATAAAGATGTAATTTTTTTCCCAGACAAGTTGCCAAACCCCTAAAATATATCTAGACACCCAAAGGATTAAGGACCCTCGCTCTCTGGTCTGAGTGGCATGCCCATGATTCTAGGATCAATTAGTATACTGACTCCAAAGTCCAACCCTCTATCCACTGCCCCATGCTAGCTCTCATGATCTACTATGAATGTCAGAAAAGGTATTCTTCCAAGAATTTACATATACTCTCTGCTCTGAGACTAGTGGCCTCCCTCCATTCATCATGCTTATGACCACCTTTATGTCTTTGTTTCCCATTCACCTTCCTAATACACCATCCTTTTTCATTCTTTATCTATCACCCTTATCCTTACACTTCATTATGCTTTCTCTCACTAGTCCAAACTTTATTCTCATCCTTCTGACCTTCAAAGGTAGTAAAAATTTGGAATATATAATCCAGCACTTTATTATATGCTACCTTGTGGGTTTCTTTAAAAGATTTCATAATTGCCTGTTGGCTCCAGGATGGGGGAGGGAGAAGGGAACTGAAAGACTATATAACTCATGTAACCAAGGGAAAATGCTTTAAATTAATTAATTAATTAATTTTATTTTTAAGAAAGCTATTTCATAACTATTAGTCTGGTTTCCATCTGAACTGTAAGTTTCTTGGGGTCATGAATTATGTGCTATAAACTTTTTTATCCTCTACTCCTGACATAGTACAGAGCATGGGATTGTTGTTTACTAGATACCTTCTGGTTGATTCAAACCAACACAAAGTATGCAGTGCCTGTTCATTCTATAAATACATATGTGTGACACAATACCACGGTTCCTTAGAGAACAGAGGTTGCCCTTAAAGATTTCACAGATTCAAAGGGGCAATAAAAATGAAGGAGAATATTAGCATTGGAAAACTGATAAAAAATTCTCTAGAGGGAGAATAGTTGGTAAGTGAAGACTTCCTTCTTCTCACTTTTCCCATCATACTGATTATTTATAGAGTGAGATGGAAATATCACCATTATATGCTAGGCACCACATTAGGTACCACAGGGGATATAAAATAAATATATGGTCCCTGCCCCAAAGTATTCTCCAATTACTCTAATCCAATGAACCATCTAAAGTGTAATTCAATTCTGTGCAGTTTCTGAAGGAAATATAATGTTTAAATAAGCCATAGTTTCTGCCTTTAAGAAACTTGTAGAATAGGACGTAAATAAGCCAAAAGCAAGTAACTAGAAAATACAATATTCCACAAAAGCACCTGAGAGATAGATGAAAAAATGTAGCTTATTTAAATTCTGAGACAATCATCAACCAGAGGAGCAGGGTAGGCTTCTGGAAGAAGTGGCACTTGGGCTGAGTTTTAAATAATAGGGCAGAATTTAATGGAAGAGGGAGGAGAGCTCTTTCCAGGGCACTTTATTCTACACATTATTCCTTCTTTTTTAATCCCCACAGCACTGAATACAAAGAAAACAAATATTTAGAATCATGGAATGTTGTAGTTGGAAGACCTTACAAAAGTCAGCTTGTCCAATCTCTTGGACAATAAATAAATAAATAAAATTTAGAAAGTCAATGTTCATGACAAACTATACAAATTTAGGTATTTCACAGGTATCTGACATCTAAGAGCAGTTCAAAATAGATCAATAGAATTCAACAAAGGCTGGTGATACCTTTGATTACTATCAATGAGTACTGACTCTACAAATGGACATTTCAAGAAAGTATCTCTATGGGAGTACAGACATTACTACAGGAATAACTAGATAGAGTTTGTCTAAGAAGCCCTACGGATTTTCTGAGACCCTCTCACTAATCCTTAGAACCCCCTGAAAGGACAGAAAGAAGTCTTAGAGATGGAAAGAGACTGATAGATGAAGAAAATGAAGTTTTAGAAAAGTTAAATTATTTGTCCCAGGTGACACAATTATCAAGAGAACCAAAGTCAGAACCTGGAGCACCCATCTGCATGTCTAGCAGTGACTTGGGAAAACACTGAGGTGTAAGATATGAAATTGAGAACTCTTGCCTCTGCTTGAGCTACACTCATCCCTCACTCAGTTTGGGCACTGCCAGGGAATCAGCTGGGATGTAATGAAGAAGAATGTTCCAGCTTCATAAAATTTACCCCTTTAAGTACCCAAACTGATTCCAATCATTTTGAATAAAAACTTTACTAAAAAGTAGCTTAAACTTCTCCGTCTTTTGAAAGAGTAAACTGAACAGCATTTGGTGTTCTTGGGGCTTCAGGGTCATCACAACACCAATGATCTTTGTACCTTATTATAATACAATAATGCTAGGATGAGTGGCTATCAATGTGTGTGGAATGGCTCCATAAACTGCATGATACCACATGGCTATACTTCATCCAATTTCTCTCTCTCCTTTCTTGTCAGGCTAGATCACTTCTTGATAGTGTTAACGTACTTCTTTATAGAGTTTCTTTCCAAATTACTATTTCTGATCTGCTCTTGGTTAAGAAATAAGATAACTGAAGCTTTTAGTTTTGTGTCTAAAATAAAAACATATGTTTTGAGTGAGAATGTAAGGAAGCTCTTTCCTGAGTGGAAGGCACAAGGTTCATTGAAAGGACTAGATCCTCAGGGGCCCTTTTTGCTTATTTTCAGACTTAAAGTTGCCAAGCAAATAACCTTCAGATAAATGAAATGTTACTTTAAACTAATGAGAAAACCACCAGCACTGAAAATACAAGGAACATCACAAAATCCCAATGCATAATAACAGGCAATTCCTTCCCTTCATCATTCCCTGATCACCATCACTTGGGATGCTCAAGTTTTACAATAAGGGATGGAGGTAGGTCACATATCTAAGTTCAAAGAAACTTTATTGACCCATTCTATCCTAAAACCATTGCTCAACAGAAAAGAAATTTTGACAAGTTATGAAAGAAAATAAGCTTCTGACAAAGTGGAATTTAAAAAAACAAACAAACTTCAAGACAAGATTCTAAATGAAAGGAGCTAGGCGAGATTTAATTTAGATAAGCATGTACTAGACTTCATGTTCTGGACTTTGCCCATCATTTAATGACAGTTTATTCCGACTTATAAGTCTGTTGGCTGTTCCTCACTGTTTCTTAATTACTATAAAAGTAAATTAATAATGAATCCGTGCTTGATGAAGGAGAGAGCACTAGAATTTAATTTAATTTTGGCAAGATATCACAAGAAATTTATAATAGAACAAGATGCTCTGGAAATCCTGAAAGGCAACAAAGGATACAAAAATACATTTAATAATACTAATGATGACAAACATCCCCTTCAGTTTAGTTATGCTTCTAAATTTTGCAACTTGATTGGGGAAAAAGAAAAAAATCATGATTTTGAGAGGCAAAAAAAAGCTGGAGATTTCCATCAAAATTCCTTTACTGAGGCCCTATGTTCAAAAATGGTTTACAAAAAATAGATGCTCCTTAACAATCTCTAACTACATGCTCTCAACAAATTCATTAGGCAAAACTCTGCTCAGATATTAAAAAAACATGGTGATAAAGATTCTTCCAGTCACTGCTGGAAACTTAAATTCTTAAACTTATTAAATGGTTCATACCTGTTGCCTCTATATTTTCCCTATCTATTCTCTCTGTTAAATCTATGACAATCTAGCTTTTACCCAATCCAATGACCCCATACTCACCAAGTATGGTTACTAGTAACTTTCAAATTACAAAATTCAATACCTTTTCTATCTCTTATTCTCCCTGCCATGGCTACATTGTATAACACTGATGCCCATCTTCCCCTTGAGCCTCTCTTACTTCCTGAGCTCCTATAACTGGTTCTCCTGACTGTGATTGTTCCTTCTTTGGCTCCCTTTCTTCCTCACCTTGAACAACCAGGAACATTCCATAAAGCTTAGTTCTTGACCCTCGACTCTTCCCGTTCTAATATCTTCTCCAGAGATCTAATCTACTTCATAATTATGGCCTCAGTATTATCTTTAACCCCTATATAGGAAATTCTTAAAATCTACATTTATATCTCTCAACTTCCTCCCAATCTAAGGTTTCACATTTCCAGCTGCTTGGTGGCCATTTCTACCTGGATATTACCTCTTAACTAATTATGTCTAAAAATTATTTTTTCAACTTGCTCTCAAAATTATCTCTGCCTACTGAATTTCGCATTTCTGCTCAGAGTAATGCCATTTCCCCAAGTAACTGGGCTTGGGATTTTGGAATTACTGGGTCTTCCCCATAATCACAAACCTCATTTGAGCTCTTTTCTTACCACTGGCCTGGAATAATAGCCTGACTCATTTTCAGCATCCAAAAGAAGCCAGTGTAATAGAAAGGGCATGGGATAGGGTTCCAGCAGACATGAATTTAAATCCTGGCCAGGCCACTTGCTGCTCCCTGATGTTAAGAAATTAGCATTCCTCTCTAAGATTCTCTTTATCAATAAAAGAGGGCAGAATAACACCTATACTATATAGACCTCAAAAAGGTTTTGTGAAGAAAATATTTTGTAAGGCTAATCTATTCTTATTTCCTCTCTTCCCTAACTCATCCTTCATACAGCTACTATCAGATACATCTTAAAATTCTACTTTCATCATATCATTCCCTGGCTCAAGGAGCTCCCTCCTCTCCAACGGATATTTTTCAAGCTTTTCACTTGGTATTTTGATGCACTTTTTCTTCAACTCTTTTTCATCGAAACCCATCTGGATTGACCTATTGATCCTTCCCCCTGACCCTACCTTGACCATGACTGTCTTTTTATTAGTGCTAAAGTTATTCCCTGTCTAGAATGCTGTCCTCCTCCTCTCTGTCTCTCTAGAGCCTGTCCCTCCTTCACATTCTAGGAGCAAATCCTTTCTCCTCTTTAAACCTTTCCTTACCTCTCTCTGCCCACAGTGATTCTTCCCTCCCTCTTTTGAACTCCTAATTCTTATTGGTTATATCCTGCTTTGTGACATTTCTTGTGCTTTTATTTTGAAATGCTTTTAAACTTTTTCATTTCTCTGAGCTTTATCCCCCCAACTATGCAATAAGCTCCAGGAGGGCAAAAACTGTGTCAGACATTTCTGTGCATTCACCCTAGGGACCAGCACACAGCTGATTCTCAGTCAATTTTGAACAGTGTTTGTTGACAGTAAAAGAAACTGAAGGACCCAGTTAATGGGCACAAACACAAAGACCCAACATCAAGCTGAAAACAAAATTTGGAGGAAAGTCCAAGTTTTAATTAACTGCATGCTTATTGAGCACTTACCAAGTGCCTGGTCCTCACAGACAAGTGTAAAGTCCCATAGTCCCACACTAGAAGGGGCTGACCACTTGCCTGTGTGGCTGGTGCACCTACCATAATGACAGACTCTACATCATTAAAGGCAAACCAAATTCTTTAGCTCAGATCCTGACCATATACTCACATATCAAAAGCACTGAACTCCAAAGTCAAACGTGCTGGCAGGCCAGCTGAATCACCTGGTCAGAAACAAGAACAAATCAGTAATTGGGCATTCATCCAAGTGAGCTTGTGGATAAGCATCCTCCTTTCTCAAATGAGTCACCATTTGTAAAATGCTTAGCCTAGTGTCTGGCACATAGTATATGCTACATAAATGCTTACTCCCTCCACTCACCTCTTCTTAAGTGAGTCAGTGCTATGTTATTAACCCTGGACAGTTCATAACAAGGATGTCTGAGAAGGCTGTATCAAGATTTCATAGATAAGTAAAACCAACCAATAACATTTTTAAAAGCCTTACATCTCAAATCAGGCAATCTCTTCTCCACTTTTAATTAAGAAAGGCAAATGTCTTGGGTTTTGTTTTTACTTTTACTTTGTATTAAGGAAGAGAGATGAAAATGAGTTTTATTAAAAAAAAAAACAGGGCATAAGAGAAGAAACTGAGGATCATAAGTCAAATTTCTAAATCATAAACTAGACCCGATTCAAACATAAACAAAATTTGACTATATACCTGGAGAAAAATAGGCCATGATAAAGAAATGTAGAATAGCTTACCATTATAATAATAACCCTTAATGTCCTTTGGTGCTTCATCCAGGCGATACTCATTAAGCTTTTTCTGAGTCAATTCATGCCAGAATCCAGCATCTAAGGCGCTACTGAATGGAGCAAACTGCAACTTGGAGATTCCAGGGCCTGGGGTACCACGTATCTCAACAGAAGCTGTTGCCATTCTTTATTCATAGATCTGCTTTTGAGAAGTACATACAAAAAAAATGCAATTTTTATGACAAACAGCCTCAGAAATCTACTTGATCAGCCCAAATGCTTATTAAAAAAAAAAAACACTAAACTTGTATCCAAAGCAATCAATCAATGAATAAGCATTTATAAGAAGAGGAAGCATGATATTGTGGGAAGAACACACGATCCAAAGTCAGAAGACCCTAGTTCAAATCCTGACTCTGCTCCTTTTTGCCTGGATAACCTTAGCTTCTCTGGACCCAAGTTTCCCACCTGTGCAATATGAGGTTTGGCCTCCAAGTGTTCTGAGCTTCATGATTTTTTAATATTTTCATAACTATATTTTAATATAATTGGTTTCCTTTGTAATCCTATTTAATGTTTTTCAATTTTATGTATCTGAAAATAATCTTCTAAGAAGAGGTCTATGGGCCCAAGACAGAAAATGGTAAAGAACCCTTGGACTAGGCTCTTTTCCACCTCAAAGGTCATGTGCCTTTCCAAGTCTAAGGTCTTTTATTGGACATCCATAACATGCCAGGCACTGGGCTAGACACTGCTAAGTATACAAATACAAAAATGAGACAGTCTTGACTCTAAAGGACATTTCTTAGGAATGTTCCTACAGGAAAAGGTGGGCCTGGATGCATAAAATATCTGTCTATCCTCAGGATGAGAACCCAATTTTCAAGCTAAAGCTTTCTCTCTTCTAGGGGCAGAGAGATGGCACAACAAATGAAGACAGCCAGGCCTGAAATCAAGAAGATTCATCTTCTCAAGTTCAAATCTGGCCTCAGACACTTACTAGTTGGGTGATCCTGGAAAAGTCACTTAACTTCTGTTTGCCTCAGTTTCCTCATCTGTAAAATGAGCTGGAGAAGGAAATGGCAAACTATTTCAGTATCTTGTCAAGTAAACCACAAATGGGGTCACAGGGAGTCAAACATAACTGAAATGACTAAGTATTCTCTTATATTCGTCCCACTTTTCAATTACTACCTTCATCCTCTTCCAAGTATTCATTAAATATTATTTATATTTCTAAGAACTTTAGATACCTTAAAGCAATATAGGATAAACGGTATATAAATATAAGTTATTCTTCTTATAAGGTAAGGAACTTAAGGACATATATATGAATTTACTGAAAAAAATCATCATAAACACAAGTTAATAATAAAATAATAATAGCTAGCATTTATGCAGTGCCTCCTATGTGCCAGGCACTAGACTAAGTACTTTACAAATATTATCACATTTAATCCTCACAACCACCTTGAGAGGTAGGTATTATTGTCTCTCTTATTTTATAATTGAGGAAACTGAAGCAGAGTTTATATGTTCAAGGGCACAAAACTAGTAAGTATCTGAGGCTTTCTTAACTCCAGGCCAAGGCTGATATCCAATATCACATAGCTAACTAAGACCTTTGAGGGTAATGACTGCTAAGATCTTTCAAGTGTAATGGCTTCCAAAGAATAAGAAAACAATAGCGGTTATCAAAAGAAGAAGCAGGAAATCTGCAAAACAGAAAAACAGGAAGACACAAAAGGGATACATAAAAATCCCTCCTCACCAGGGATAATCAGCACCCCTCCAACCACCACATACACACACCCAGCATACATACTCAAACTCCAACTGTTGGTAATAATTTTCCATTCGTTTGATAACCACTGACCATTCAATTTTACTAATGCTGAGACGTCAAAAAAGGAAAAACAAAAATACACTTACGACTCAACAAAACACTACAGTTGGGAAGAATATGAATTAAGGAAACCACATAGAAGACTACACTTCCCTAATAAGAAAATCTCTTACATAAGTGATTTTTTAAAAATGTTTAAAACATAGCTGTTGAGAAATTATAAACAGGACAAGATCATTTCACAAGCAAATGTGCTTAGTGGAGGAAACCACTATTTACTAGTTCTGAAATTGCTAGAGGGCCTTAGGCAAACAGTGAGACCACGTTATAAATGCCTGGGCATTATGAATCCAAATGTGTCAACACAAAGTCCATCAGTATCACTAAGGAATACATATACCTAACATTATGTGGATACTTTCCTAATCCAGAGAGAAAAAACTGAAAGACAGTGATCAGGGGGCCTTTTGAGTAAAAACATACATTAAAAACCTGGTTCTGTCACTTAGAACTAGTATGATTTTGGACAAGACAATGTGTTTAGGCCTCAGTTTCCTCATCTGTAAAATGAAGGCCACCAGACTATATGCTTCTGAGGTTGTTTCCAGCTCTAAATCTATTCTTCTAATAAGATCCTAGGAACCGAGTTATTTATAGATGACCTATCTTCATGCCATTATTGCTGGCATCTTCTTTTTTTTTTTTAAGTAAGGCTCCTGATCTGAGGGTATGGTGTGGATTTGCTTTATGTATTGGCTTACTGGTATGCTGGGAAATTCAGGCTATAGGAGGTCTCTACTCTTGAGTGCCTTATTTTTTTTTTAAAGTAGACAAGCTGTACAAGGACAGACACAGACAACAACATAAGTACTTCAAAAGTCTATGACTTTGTAGGTGTGGGGAATCTCTCTACTGATCCATCAGCTCACATTTGGTCAGCGCCAATTTTGTGTCAAGCACTATGCCAGTCTCTGATTTGAAAATTACATAGCATAGGGAGAGAGGCTATGTAGAACTATATTCAAAATAAAGACAATGTAATGAAGAGGTAGAGGGGAGGAAGAGAGATCAAGAAAGATCTAAAGTAGTAGGTAGGGGGCTTTTGAACTAAGCTTTGAAGGAGATAAAGGATTCTAAGAAGCAAAGGTGAAGATGGAGTGTATTTCAGCCAGGGGGATAGCCAAGAAAAAAGCATGATAATTAGGAACAGCAAGAAGGCCAATTTAACTGGGCTACAGAGTGCATAAAGGGGAGTAATATATAAGACCATATATATAAGGCCAGAGACATGGATTAAGGCTAGACTTTAAAGGGTTTTAAAAGCCAACAGAGGAATTTATACAGGATTCTGAAAAAGTCTTAGAGCAGTTTTCAGCCTTTAAGGCTTATAAATCTTGGAGGCAATATGGAACCACTGGAATTTATTGTTATTTAGTTGGGAGTGACATGATCACAGACCCTTTGTGACTCCATGAACTTCTTCCATGAGGTTTTCTTGGGAAAGATACTAGAGTAGTTTGCCATTTCCTTCTCCAATGGATGAGAGATCCATAGGCAAACATGTTAAATGGCTTACCCAAGGTCACACAGCCAAGAAGTTTCTGAGGTTGGATTTGAACTCAAGTCCTCCTGACTCCAAGCCCAACATTCTTTCCACTGGCCACTCCACCCAGCCCATATTCAAATTCTCGGTACGGATCTGGCAGAGTTTGAACTCTATTATCATCTCTGTGCCTCAATGAGAGATCAAAGTATACAGGTAGAAGAACAACACAAATATGAAGTTAAAGTTTTATTAAGATACTTAATATGCATGTGCATTTTCAGTGCTGCTACAGAAAAGAAAAACTAAAGGTAAGTTATGAATCACAAGGTAAAAAAGGTAAAAATGACTGTAAATGGGAAATAGGTTAAATTTGAGGGAATATTCAAAAGTTATAATGATCAAACTATACTCTGCCTAGAACCAGAGAATTCAATGTTAAATCTGTTCAAATAGTAATATCCATACATCCAACCCAAATCTATTCAAATAGATCCATTGATCTATTTGATCCAAATTTCACATAAGAATGAAAACACTAAGTGTCTTTGTTTTCATAATGCTTTTGTAGCAATATATCTTCGTATTAGTGTTGCCTTTTCTGGTCTTATAATAAATGAGACTGGTAATAAGGGAAAAAGTTAAAGATTACCCAATGAACTTCCATGTTCCTCAGAAAAATAGTGTTTTTTTCCTATTTCTCTGTACATACAAATAGCTGATAACTTTGTTTGGGGACTGACATGTCTTTGTGTGAGATTTAAAATGGTTGAGGTCTTAAACTGTAGTGAATTAAAATGGTGGAAGATATAAATTGTGATAGATATAAGGGAGGGTGAGTAAATTTGACCGCAGAAATATGTTTCACTACAGTGTCTTGGGTTTTAAAATCAAATATAAGATGGTCGCCAGGGAAATATTCCCAATTATTCAAATACCCAAGTCAATTGGGTTTTATAGAGATTTTAATTAACAATACAATGAGTAATCAAAGAGAGAGAGAGAGAGAGTAAGAAAGGAATAAGTATGAAGGGCCTCAAGCCAATATGGCCTAGACCTGAGTCTTAAAAGAGAAATCAGTCAGTTTTTTAACACTCACCACAAGGTCTGACTAAACAAGGATACTAGTGACACCAGGCCAGCATCCTTCCTCAAAGAGTCTTCCAGCCAGAGATTGTTTCAAAGGGCCTCTCTCAAGAGCCTCCAGAGCTCCTACCCCAGAGGGACAGAGCCCCTCAGAGGAGCTCCTCAAGGAGCTCTCCTTCAGAATGAGATTTCCTCCAAGAGCACTTCTCCTCAAAGAGATCTATCTCCAAGGAAAGAGCCCTCAAGCATCAGTACTCAAGGAAATGAGTCTCTCAGAATGAGATCCTCCAGAATGAGAATCAGAAATCGAGATCCCTGAATGAGATCCAAGCTCTTATTTTTAAGGGCAAAAATTTCCTCTGTCACCTCCACTAAGTCCTTACATCTACCAATCACTGTAGATGTTTCTAAAGGACCACCCATTTTGAATTCACAGCTGAGTAGTTTTAATCTCTTTAGTAAGTCAGAAAAAAATGCTGCTGTGTCGACAAATTTCATTAAGAAAAAACCTCTGAATAATTTATCACCCTTTTAGGTTTAAGTAGTTTACAAGTTGCCCCACCTATATGGGCACCTAGCATCCCATTGTATCAATTTTAAAAACAGGCATGACTCGAACTTCCTGTCCTTTCCATAAGCATGGGTCAAAGCACTTTCATTGTTCAGCAAGGAGTTTTCTGTTCTAAAGCAGTCTTATGTAGGGTGGAGTAGAGATATTCCCAAGGCAAGGAGTTTTCACATTCAAGTAGAATTCTCACTATCTGCTAGGGAATTTTTTTAAGTAGAAGATTCCCCAATGGGGAAATTTCCAACATTCATAAGTCTGAGAAATTTTAAGGTTTACAATTGGCAGGACTGGGAGAGGGAGAAATAGATCTAAGGATATCTAGAATAGCACCAAATTCCTGAGGGATGCCTAAATTCTAGAACCCTATTATACAGGACAAAAGATGCAAAGTTGGGGTGCATTTATACAGTAACAATGATACTCTACAGATGATGACTTTTGAAGTACCAAAGCAAATTTCAAAGAAAATCAGTTGATGTTTATGGAATATCTACAACAACCTATGAAAACACCATTCCTAAAGCCCAAAATATATATTTTCACAGCTCTGACGTTTCCTGAGACTCCCCATGGGCCACATAACCAAAACCACCTTGGGACTGCAGTTGCTAGTCAGCTCAGACTAAAGCAGCCTGATGTGTATTTTATTACAGATATCAGCTTCCTCTTACCAATGTATCACAGAATGGCTGGGGTTTGTTGTTTTAATTTAGCAATCATACTTGAAACTAGGAGGGGAACACTCCAGGAGAGATATTATTCTCAATAAATGCTGATTATCTGGGTGGCCATGAGTGAAAGGAACTGTTTCTATTTCCTAGTTCACAGGGCTGTTGTAAGGGAAGGAGATGCTTTGTAAACCTCAACACTGCTTAGAAATGTGACTAAAGAGCATGGATGCAAGAATCAAAGCATAGGCCCTTGCTGACTGGCTCCACAGTCTTATTCCTGCCTTACAACCTTGAAAAAAGCAGAGGCTCTCACCCTTGGATCACAGATCCTTGAAATGTGAGGGGCTTGTGGAAGGTAGAAAACAAGGCAATTTAAATTAGTTTATGTCACAAAATATACTTAGGTGAGAATGAATCTTTTCTCCTGGAAAATTTGCCCATCTCTTAAATTTTTTAATACATGTAAGGTAAATGATAGGTTAAAAAGAAGCTAGATGAAATAAGAAGCATGTGTGTGTAAGGGGGGGAAGCCAAATATTGGACAAGACAAACTTCTTTTTATCTAGTATCAATGGAAAGAAATGTATAACTTTGACTCTGAAGAGTTTCTGGTAGCAAAGATCTATCTTCTTAATTCTCCTCAGCAGGATTCTAATGGGATTAGATAAAACAAGGACCCTTGTGGATTTGGGGAAATGCTTCAGAACATTTAGTACAAAATGAACAACAACCTTAAGAAATCTTTGTCCTTTGAGGAAACCAAGCCTTCTCTTAAATCACATGGATCCACTACTTCAATGAAATTGGCAGAAATATCATAATTTTTTCAAACTGTTTAGGTAATGTAAGAGATCTCCATGTGGATACGCTATAGATATCTCAAATAAAACTGAACTCCTTATGAGACTCCCCAAGACCTGCCCCATTCTCTAGCTTCTCTGCTTTTGTTAAAAGCACCCCCAGGGTCCAGGCATCTAAGCTCTAACCTTAGAGATATTTTTTAATCTTCCTGTTCTTATTTGCCATAATCCAATCAGTTGACAAGCTCTACTGAGTTTATTCTTTCCAACAGTGTTCTTTCCATTGCCACTTCAATCCTTCATCTCTCCTCATTTTAATTTATTGGAAAAGACAACCAACTGGTCTTCATCCTTTCCTTTCTCTAACCACTCTTCACCCCAGATGTCCAATCATTTTCCCAACACACTACTCTTCTCAAAAACCTTCACTGGTTCCTCACTGCTCACAGAATAAAAACTAAAACTTCTTTCATACTACAACCCTCTACATACTCTAAGATTCAGCCAAATTGAACTTTCTATTCTCTGGTCTTACTTGCACTTTCTCATCCTTGTCCTTTTACCCATGCTGGTCCCATACCTAGAATAGACATTCTGTATTTCTACCTGTTGAAGTCACTTCTTTTTCCAAGATTTAGTCAGGCTTGAAGTGTCCCATTTGTATCTATCCTATGCTCCTCCTATCCCCTAATTCCTCCTCCCTCGTGGGTATGATACACTGTGCCAAGGACTATGACAGCAACTACCCACTAGAGGAAAGCAGAACGGAAGTCATGCCAAGGAAGAATGAAACCCTCTCTTCCTTTTAACAATCATCATCATATAATTATGCATTCTCCCTAAGTCAGTTTGTCCTCCCCTCAATTGCCAAAATGATCTTCCTAAGGTGTAGATCTGAACATATCACCTCCTCCTCTCTGCCTGTAAAGCTCAGTGGCTCCCTATCATCTCCAGGATCAAAAACAAAATCATCAGTTTAACATTCAAAGTCCTTCATGACCTGTCCTCCCTGACCACTTTTCCAGTTTTCTTACAACTAACATCTTGCCATATACTCAGACACTAATCTTGTGATTCCTCAAATAAGCCATTCCATTTCCTGACTTTGGACCTGTCCCTCTACTGGAATGTTCTCCCACACCTCCACCTCCTGGTTTCCCTAGATGCCTTTAAGTCTTGGCTAAAATCCACCCTTCGCCAAAAGTCTTTCTTAATCCCTCAATTCTGGTGTTCTTCTTCCATTGATTATTTCCATTTTTTCTTAATACTACTAATAATTAACATTTATATTGTGCATAGTATGCACCAAGCAGGGGCTAAGTACTTTAAAATGACCTTATTTGAAATAACAATCTCAGAATCTTGCCTATAACTTGTATAGTTGTTTGCATTAGCGTATGATCACTTTGTGAGTAGGAGGTCTCTTTTCTCTCCCTCTGCACCCTAGTTTTTGGCATGGTATTTGGCACACAGCAAGGTGTTTACCAAATGTTTATTGACTGAGTGACTGACACCTCCGTGTAATGAAGTGTACTAGATGCTGTGAGGTAACAAAATAAGACAAAATCCCTAACTTCAAGGGCCTTAGAGACTCTGGCTGATAGAAATAAGACACATATAGAGACAGAAGTAACACACATTAGAATGTAACAAGTGTATAGGTAAAAAGTTTCCAAATCGACTTCTTTACTACCCCCACCCTCCCAGCTTAATTCATTAAAGCTTCAAGATTTTAGATCCCTTGAAATCAGAGGCAATGAGATATGTGCCTACACTTTACACATAGCAAGCACCTGGTAGGTTTGTGCTGTATAAAATATGGAATACATAGAGAAGGCTTCTGAAGATCTCATGTGTACAGCTGCTGAGCTGAAAAGACCTGGGACCAGAGAATATCCTTTAAAATAAGCCATGACTCACCCAGCGAGGGGGCTAGGGAAGACAAAATGAAAGCAATCCTATGAAGTAGAGATGGGGTGCCTAAGAGAAAGAAATGATCTCTCTATCAATTGTGGCCAGTATCTATCTGGCAGAAAAATGATACAGATTTTAGAGCTGAAAAGGATCTGGATGTATAGAGATAATATAGTCCAGCCCACTCATCTTACAGATGTGAAAACTAAGGCCTAGAAACAAGAACTGACTTGGCCAAAGTGAAAGAGCTGACAGAGATAGTATTCCAAACTGTCTTCTGCCTCCCAATCTCCCACTTTCCACTATAAATGTTTCTGTTTCATGTTTTCAGTTTAGTGACTTAAAAAATTATTTTCAAGTTCACTAAAAGGTGTTTAAAATATCTGTCCCACCAGAAAAAAAACCCGTTTCTTTGGAAGACCTTTCAAAATATAAGCCCACAAGCCATCAGTGAGAAAAAAAAAAAGGTTCCAGAGACTTGAGTTTCCTTTTTAAAATTACATTTCTACCTAGACACATAAAAGCTAAAACACTTTATAGTAACAAGTATTTCCTTAATGACACTGAGGGGCAAATGGTACCAGTAGGAATCCCCTTTTTCTTTTTTGAAACAGATCAAGAAACTGATGTTCCAAAACTCATCTCAGGTGGCAAAATCTTGATTCTTATCTTGGTCTTGACTACAAATCCAATATTCTTTTCAGGGGCCCACAATGATCCCAGTCCAATCAGTACGAGACCCTGAAGAGTGTCTGACCCCTTTAACTTTTTATTTTCTATGCTATGTCAGAAACAGTCCCAATTTCTATTCTCTTTATTTTACTATTCATGGTCAGTGGCTGGAAAGAAAATTCATGTCCCTTCTCTCTATCTTACCTCTACACAGTCTATATAATTCTCTGTCCTCATTTCCACTGAATTTGCTGGAATCCCCTATTCTATTTCCATCTTCTTGCTAATGAAGATCCATCTTCTTGCTAATGGGGCTCTCCAGAGGATCTAACATTGTGGGCCACCATCTTCAGGACTTTTAAAAAAGCATTTTTTATTAAAAACATGAACAAATATGACCATTTAAATATAAAGAACAGATGATGACTGTGTATGAAACTGAACTTGTTATGAATTTTAAAAGTATATGTAGAATTTAACAAAGGAAAACTGCCTTCTTCCTTTGTCCAGTTCTGAACTTCCTTCTGCTTGTGTTTCATTGATGATCTCTGCTTTTTTTTTCACTATCCACCAACTTCCCCCTTGTAACAAAAAAGTAGTCAAGCAAAAAACAAAAACAAAAAAATCAACATTAAAAAAGCATCTCATTCTACATGAAAATATGGAAGGCTTCACAAATGTGCAGGACACTTTGGCATGTAATCAAACTCCCTGTAATGTTCTAGTTTTAGTGTTGGGTGCTAACAAAGTGAGCCCTCATGTGCTTCTTTCATGTCCTCCACCACCCTAGGCCTGAGGGAGTCCTTCTTGCTCCTTCCTCTTCCAGACTATGCCTTGACTTTGAAGTTCATATTATTCTTCTTGATAACACAGATCCAAATTCTTGTCAGTAATATTGGCTTCCAGGTCATTTTTTTCCTTTAGCCAGTCTCCTCCTTGGCTCAGACCCTCTAATCCATGCTCTCATACTCAGGGACTTTTCTCTCAGGCATACTGTCATTCCAGTTCATCACTCTACTAAATTCCCATGACCTTTTTTTCTACTCCATCTCAGCCACTTAAAGGAATGGGCTAAGAGTACCATTTATACTTTTCTGCCTCTAAGATCTCTAGAACTCAAAGTTCTGCCAACCCCCTTAACCTCTTCCAACTCCTCAAGCCATCTTTGTTATGCCAGTACATCACCTGTGACCTTAGTTTTTACCCCAAGGCTGACCAATTTGGCTATATACCATCAGTTATTTTTAAATCCCTTGTTCCCTTGTTCTATTTCTAGTTATGTCTTGTCCAATCCAAAGCCTGGGTTACCAGCCTGCTGAAAACTGAGTTAACTACTCATCTAAGTTGGCTTGCACTGCTGTGTAGCAATCATTTGCTTCTTCCTTCAATGGCCATATACTCTTCACAGTGATGATATCTAACCTTGCTTGGCCTCTCCTCAAACCACCTTCACCACTTTCTCCTATATTTCTTCCTATGTCCCTTTCTATACACCTCACACACCCATCAGACTGGCAGTTTACAAAAAAGAAAATGACTAAAGTTAAGAGAGGCTGAGCAAAAACAAGTACATTAATGTTCTGTTGGTGGAGCTGTGACCTGGTCCAGTCCTTCTGGAAAGCAACTTGGAAGTGTGCCCAAAAGGCACTTAAATTAAATTAAGAATCCTTTGACCCAGAAATGGCACTATTAAGTCTATATACCTAAGAGAGCAAAGAGAGAGAAAAAATTGCCAATATAAAAAAATAGTTATGACAATTCTATTTTTAGTGACAAAGAACTGAAAACTGAGGGAGTACCCATCAATTAGGGAATGATAGAATAAATTATATAAGAAATAATGAAGGGAATGATTTCAGAGAAACCTGTGAAGACCTGCATGAACTAATGAGTGTGAAGTAATTAGAATCAGGAAAATTCATACAAACAAAACAGTATTATAAGTGGGCATGATAGGTGGCTCAGGCAGACCCAGGTTCAAATCTAGCCTCAACATGTCCTAGCTGTGTGACCTGGGCAAGTCACTTAACCTCTATTGCTGAGCCTTACCTCTCTCTTCTATTTTAAAATGTATACTAAGCATTAATTCTAAGACAAAAGGTATGGGTTTTAAAAAATATTATAGAACAACAAACTTTGGAGGTGATGAACTCATAGTGCCAGTTGGAGCAAATTTTTTTTGGACCAGGCCAATGCAAGAATTTGCTTAACCATACATACATGTTGGTAATAGATTTTGTTTTTCTAGCTTTCTCAAATGGGAGGGTGGGATGGGGGACAAGGTAGGAAGAAGTATCTTCATATGGGGGAAAAAATAAAAGGAAATAAAATAAATCATTTTTTGAAAAGGACTGTCTTCTGCATTGCTTTAAAAACAAGTCATCCCAATTCTGAGGGACTTATAAGAAAGAACACTATCCATATCCAGAGAAAGAACTGTGGGAGTAGAAACACAGAAGAAAAACATAAGACTGATCACATGGTTCGATAGGGATGTGATTGGAGATATTGACTTTAAATGATCGCTCTATTGCAAATAGTAATAATATAGAAGTAGGTTTTGAACAATAATATATGTAAAAATCCAGTGGAATTGCTCGTTGGCTCCGGGAGGGGGAAAGGGAGAGAAAGAACATGAATCATGTAACCATGGAAGAATATTCTAAATTAATTAAACAAATTTAATTTTAAAAATATTTAAAAAATAAAAACAGGTCATCCATCAGACTCCATCTTCTTCCCAACTCTATTGAGTAAAATGTCTCTTTATCATCTTCAGTTCTCTCCCCACTTTTTCTGGTTTCTGATGAAGACATAAATTTTTGCCTTACCAAGGCCATTGATATTCTATGCTCCTGATGCCATCTCATAGACTCTTTAAGAACTTGCCCTCTATATCAATCATACCCTTCTCTCATCTTAAATCTCTTATACAGTGGCTTCTTCCACATGCTTAAGATATGCCTGTCTCCCTCCCCTAATAAAAAAATACACTTGATTCACATTCCCTCAAGCTTTTATCTTCCTCTTCATCCATTTCCACTTTTGTTCTCCCTCTTCCTTTCCTCTTTTTTCCTTCTACTGGTTCTTTCACTATCAAATTCCTAGAAATGATTGTCTATATTCACTACCCCTACCTATTCACTTCCTCCTTTTTTCTAAACCCTTATAATATGGCTCCCAACTTCCACCACTGGAATAAAACTGCTCTCTCCAAGGATAAGAATGGTCTCTTAACTGTTAAATAAATCCAAGAGTCTTTTCTGTCTTCATTTTTTAATCTTTCTGTTGACTGAACCAGTCAACCACCCCCTTCCTCCTAGAAGCTCTTTTGGCACTTTAGTTTCCATTTTACTGTACTTAGTTCACCTTCCTGATGATTCGCTCTCATTCTCCTTTGTTGGATCATCCTACTACTCCTACCCACTAATTATGGCTATCATCAAAAATGCTGTCCCACCTTTTCTTCTCCACCTATACTCTAACTGACAGGATATATCAATAAGAGGCAGCTGGGAGTGGATAAAGCACCAGACCTGAAGTCAAGACTCATCTTCCTGAATTCAAATATTACCTCTGACATTTACTAGCTGTATGACCTGGGATGAGACACTTAACCCCATTTACCTCAGTTTCCTCAACAACTAAAAAATGGAAATAATTACCTCCCAGAGTTGTGAGGATCAAATGAGATATTTGTTCCAAATGAAATAATTTAAGTGCCTTGCATATAGTTAGCACTATGTAAAACTTAGCTAGTGTTCGTGTGCATACATGTACATATGAATATTCTAAAGACAACTCAGTCATGTCCCAAAACAAACTTCATTTCTCCAAAATTCCTCTGTATTTATTAAAGGCATTCACTACCTTCCTTCCAATCATCCAGATTCAGAAGCCTAGATAAGTAACTCTTCTCTCTCTTCCATATGTAATCAGTGGCCACTAGTAATGGTCTAATCAGTAATAAATTCTACCTATATAGCTCTTTACATTTACTCCTTTCTCTCCATGTTACAACTTCTTCCCTAGTTCATGCCCACATCATCTCTCTGATCCTTGGCACTCTTACTTGAAATTGTTCCTCCTCTCCAATCTGCCCTCCACACAACTCTGAAACTGATAGTCCTAAAAAACAGATTTGACCCCAGTCAATCAATAAGTATCTATTAAGCACCTACTATGTGCCACTCCATACCAATGAAAAGGATAAAACACAAATTCCTCTGCCTGGCACTGAAAAACCATTCCAAAATCTTGCCCTCATCTATCCTGGTCTTATTTCATACTACTTCACATAATCAAACTTTCCTGCTGGCTATTTCTCCATATAAGAACTGCTACCTTTGTACAGGTGATTCCCTCATGTCTGGAATGTACTCCCTCTTTAATTCTGCCTCTCTCCCACCGAGGCTACAATTAGTGTTCTCTCTCCCCTCTTGAATTTATTCCTTCAAATATGAAGTGTAAGGGGAATTTCCTAAACCAAGGGATGAAGTTACAGGAAAGTGAACGTTTGCTACTCTTTCAGATTCTCTTTAAAGAGAGGCTCCCCCACAACAAGATGGCTTGACTAAAAACTAGGAACCCAATAAGTCATTCTCATATCATTGACAATGGGAAATTCACAATAAGTATGCTCCCCCTTTCTCCATGGAAAAAAGTCAAAGCCCCAAACAAAGTTTCCAACTTCCCACGGCTTCGTCAAAGTTAAGTAAACTCTTCGGATCGCTCCCCTACAAAGAACTGATCATGTTTCTGTGAATAAAGTCTGAGAATGGACCCTCGTTTCTTCTTCAGTCTCGCCCAGCTATCTACATATACCCCAGCTGGGGCTACACGAATGTCAAATAAATTCATTCCAGAGTTCCGATTCTAGGTTGAGGGGAAGAGAGGAAAACTACTTTGAATAGAAGATGAAGGAGCCACGGAAAGTGCCTGCGAGCCCGGGTTCTGCCCGGCTCTGCTCCTTGGACCCTGGGACCCTGGGACCCTGTTTCCCCGTCTGTACGATGAGAAGGGCTGGAGTAACATAACTCCGAGCCCTTTGGGCTCCGGGGGGCGGGCTCCTCCAGGAGCTAGTCCTGGGGCTCGGGAAGCTGCGGGCCGAGACGGATCAGGCCACCGCCTCTGTCCGCCGCCCGCGGTAACGCGTGACAAATCGGGGCCGAGGGCGACCGATACCCCCGGCGAAGACTCCACCCGGACCCCAGTATCACCCTCTGGGCCTGGAAGCCCGAACACGAAGGCTGCCCTTCGGTCTCTAACTGTCACCGTCACAGACGCAGCTGCGACCCCCGACTCTCCCTAGGAAACCCCCGGCAGGGGCCAGCCGGCGACTTGCTTACCGCAGCGCCTCTTCCCCGCGCTCCCTGATGACGTTGCCCCATCCCGACCACTGGGGCGGGGCCTATGCAGAAAGATGAACGCGCATGCTGTAGAGGAAAAATGGGCGTGGTGGAGAAGAGCAAAGGAAGAAGTGGACTGGAGCCTATAGGGGAAGCGGGTGTGGCTTAGCAGTGTATGGGCGTGGTTGATCCCACCGAGCCAATCACAAGAGACCAGGCCTTGAATGAAATGTATCAAACGTACCTAATTTCTACTTGTATCACTGTGGAAAAGAATCTTTTCCCTAGTAGTTTGTGTTCTTGAGTTTAACAAATACTATGCTACCACGTTTGACAGCTTTTGCAACTTGTGTAGTTTATACTCATCTAATTTACATTTTTAAAATAGTTTTGAGGCTGTTAACTTGGAAATAGCACAGAACTATTTAGTCAGAAAAATCAAGTCTTTAATCAGGATAGGGATAAGTCCAATTTGGCCCTTTACTCAGAGTCGGCGCCACAACCTTTTCAGGGTGCAAACCCTGGACTCTGGGGATGTTATCCCTAGGGAGTGCCACAACCCTAGATGACAACTCCGAGGAACAAAAGAATTTGGGGAACCTATATACCACTCTAGATGACCTGGGGTCTTAGAGTGAGAGGGACAATTGATTGACTTCACAAGGGTAAGAAAAGAAAATGAGGAGTTCCAGACAGGAATGACAGTGAGGGGCTGATGCCCTACAATGGACACAAAAGGAAAAAACCCAGCCCAGGGCTGGGCTGCCTTGGTAATGGACCTTTTAGCAGGGAGAAACCATAGGGACAAAGGAGATACTTAATATTGGATGGGATTAGCTGCCCCCACCCAAATTACCAGGATGTCTATTGTCTGGTGAAAAGGGACCTTCCCTCTGGGAGAAGAAACCTCTCCTGTGACAAGGTCAAAACCTGGGGTTTCTACCTTTAAACTAAGTAAACTGGGGATTTCTATATTTCCATGTTGACAAGGCTTATGATATAGTTGAGCCCTGGTAATGCTCTACACTCCCTTCACTCTTATATTGTTCCTTCAAATGAATATTGTCTAGTTCTAAACAATAATCCATTGACTGATATAACTTAAAACTACAAATTAAATTAGGTAGCATTATTATTTTTATTATATTGACATTAACCTATTTGTGAACAATGAATTTCCATTTAAGTTGTTCATTTGTGTAAAAAGTGTTTTATAATTACATTTACATACCTTCTTCCTGAGTTTTTAAAAAGTTAATTACAAAATACATAAAATACTTGGATGTTATTTTTCATGGAATTTTCTTTCCTTAAGTTTTTGTTGGTAAATAGCTTGAAAGGTTGTTAATTTCAGTAATTTGTTTTGTGTCCTCACTTTGAATTAATTTTTAAAATAACAGTGAAGAAAGTGTACAGCAGCAAAATTAGAATGATAAAAAATGGGCAGTGGAGTGAGAGCCTGGCCTGGAGACAAGAGGTTTTCTGAGTTCAAATCTGGCCTCAACCACTTCCTAGCTGTGTCATTCTAGGCAAGTCACTTAGCCTTTATTGTCTAGTAGGTCTTAGAACTGATACAGTGAATTTTAGATTTACTCCACTCTGCTTAGTCTAGCAACTAGGAATGTCTATACCCCTACTTAAAGATTAAGTGTTGAGAAGGATGGCCTATGACAGATATGTGCTAGCAAATGACAAATCAGAAACAACTGACAGATCCCAGGAGCTGTCCTAAGTCAAGCTTAAGCTACCACTGGTACATGTGAGACACAGGAAGTGATGTAAAAAAAAAAAAGTGTATATATTTGTGTGACTTCCTCTTGCTGCTCTCTTTGGCGGGGGAGGAATTGAGCTTGGGGTCTCTCTCTTGGAGACATTGGGTTCGACTAGTGGTTTGGCTCATGGCAGCGTTTTGGTGACTTGGCGTCTTGGCATGGGTCAGGTGAGGCCTCTTTCCTGAGCTCTCTCAGAGTTTAGGCTGATTCCCTTTTTTTCCTTTAACTCTGCTAAAACGCCATCCTACTAGGAGGCCCCTCATCTCGGAGGAGGCCTTGTGGCTGGAAGGTCTCTGAACTCCCCCTGGCTCTGACTAGGCTGGAGAAATCTTATATCCTTTTCCCCTCTCCCTTCTTCTTAATCCCTTCCCTGTATATTAATTAAACCACCACGAAATTCCCAAACTGACGAGTATTTTTATTGGGATTGAATTAAATCACTGGCGACCAACTAAATTTATATTCAGTCTCAACCCTAAATTTACCCCTTACAATACTCAGTATGGATTCTAAGACAGAAGGTATGAGTTTTTTTAAAAAGAGAGAGTATTCACAGAGGAGAAAAACATTATATCATGAATGTGGGAAGGCTTTCCCCACTGAGGGGAGAACTTATTTGATGTTAAACAATTCATATTGGAAAGAAACCTTATGAATATCATGAATGTGAGAGAGCTTTCTGTCTGAGCATATAGCTCAAAGAATTCACAGTAGAGAGGAAAATAACAATAACATAATTCCACAAAGAATTGGAACATAATGAATGATCATTGTCATCTTGAATGGTAAACACATTGTTTAACATTAGTAAGTTTGTTTGTGCTAGAGTACAGCTAATGTGCAGACTGAATTTCAGAGAATTCACACTAAATAGAAACCTTATATATCTGAAACTTCATGAAAGTAGTAAGATATTCTCCCAAAAGGAGGAACTTCTTTGCTCTGATAGAATGCATACTGCAGAGAAACATTAAGAAGGTATTACATATGGAGGATTTACCTGAATATACAACTTACTTGATATTAGATAAACCAAAATGAGAATGCATATGTACTATAAAATTTTATACCTATGGGAAGACCTTCCAACCTCATATCATAAAATTCTTATTAGAGAGAAAAGTTAAGAATAAGAGTGAGAACCACCAGAGTTTTAGGGCTTACTAAACATCAGAGAATATTCTTCATACTAGGGAAGAATTATATAAGGAAGGCTTCATTTCATATCATTTTCAACTGCAGGTCATCCTTCATATCCATCAAAGAATTCATACTGGAGTAGAATACAATAAATGCTCTGGCTAGGGGTAAGACCTTATTCTATGTAAGAAATTGGGAAACTACATAAATTAAAGTGGTAAAGTCTCCTGGCAGAGTTCTGTGTACTTGAGAGAAATCTCATGGTTATAACACCTATGAATGTGAGAAAGATTTTAAACATATATCACTCTTTTTTTTTTTCCAACCCTTATCTAACCAATACTATGTATTGGTTCTAAGGCAGAGGAGTGGTCAGGGATAGGCAATAGGGGCCAAGTGACTTGCCCAAGGTCACACCGCTAGGAAGTGCCTGAGCCCAGATTTGAACCTATGACCTCCCATCTCTGGGACTGGCTCTCAATCCACTGAGCTATTCAGCTGTTCCCCCCCCCCACACACACACACACCCAAATCACTCTTAATAGAAGGGCAGCCAAGGATCCTGGTGACTTGGGTATCATAACTGTATTCCAGGAAATTTCAAAGGATCTCACTTTCCCATTAATCACTGAGGAAATCCAAGTAAGCTTTTCTCCAGCTTGGCATCTGTAATGATGACATTTCTCACTTTCTCCATTTTTTCCCCTGTTCTCCTTTTTGCCCAGCTTCTCTGGGAGTAGGAAGCTTTCCTCTATTCTGTCACACTTCAACTACTTAACCAAAAAATGTGAACTTCACACATGCTCTTTCCCTCCAGAATGAGTCACAGCCAAGAGCCCAGATTATTCTTGTAGCATGAAGGATCAATGCCCATGGGCTAGCAGAGGGAAAATAAAGAAATGTCAGCATCAAAGGAGGAAGAGGAGCTCTGAAGGAAGTAAAGAACACAAAGAAGCAGCCAGGCCTGGAATCTTTAGGATCACTGGGGGAAAGGCTTGCCTGGATAGCGGCATTAGGTAGGTTTGACCACTTTGGAGGACTGAAGAATCAACAGGTTTTATGGGGGATTTCATTTTGATTTTTTGAAAAGAAAAAAGAGGTTTTCCCTTATGTGTGTAATTTCATCTTTACATAATTTCTGTCTCTTTTGTGTGTGTATCTGCATGTCTTTCTTCTATCTCTCCCTCTTCCTCCTTTATTAGTCTCTGCCTTTCTTCTTTCCCTTCCCCCTCCTCCATACATACATATGTATATATAATTCCTTCTGTCTTTTCCTTTCTCTGTGTGCCTATGCTTATCTATATCTATATATTTATACATACATATGTATATATACACATCTAGGTTTTAATTTGAATTTATTAACTGAGTTATTTATTCCATTTAAGGAATTGACAGTCATTCAAGACCTTTGCTTCTTTCTGATAACCAAGAGACCATTATAACCAAGAGAACTCTTCAAAATTGTTTCCCAACTCTGGGGAAGAGAAGCAGGATTCTCTCCAGAACCCTGCAAACCCTAGAGATGACTTGGCCAGAATGTGCCAGGGAGTGGGGTGGGGTGGTTGGGTGGAGGGAGTAATGTTTCAAAGAATGTTTCCTGTAGGACCAGAAGCTTTTCTTAAACCTTGGTGGCATTTTCCCCCATTTATTATTCCCTTATCTCTTCTCTTTCCTTATCCTTTTAATCTCATTGTAACCATGAATTCTTTTTAACTATATTGATCCATAGAAGGATCTTAGAGATCATCTAGTCTACCTCCCACTCCCTAACCCTTTTATAGATAAGGGAACCAAGGCCTGAATTGGTGAAATGACCTCCATGTGATCATAGAGCTGGTGAGGAACAGAATAGAGACTTCCTTAGTCAGAAGGGATAGGAACCTGTCCCTTCACCTATTCTTTATTTATTTTCTTTGTCTTTCTAACCTCAAACCATAGGAACCTCTAGCTGCTTGTATCTTATGCCTATAGAATTACTGGGACTTTACCCATCCCTGCAAGAAAATGTCATCTTGGCTTAGCTTTCTTCAGAGTATGAAGCTTTGTTTAGGACCTCTTAGAGTATATAGTCCAAAGTAGACTGATGCCATCCCTAGCAAAACAGATGCCAAATTTTAATCCTGGAAAGATATAGGATTGACTGGGGGGTGGGGGGGCCTTCAATTATCTGGACATTTACTAGTGCTCTTCCTCTGCCAAAAGAAGAGTAGCTAATAATTTTTTTAAACTTTTTAAAATAACATTTTCATCCTTAAACAACCAATGTAAGAGAATTCTATTTTTAATTTGACTCACCAAAAAGGAAGAACTGATTAATAGCTTAGAACTGATTTATGGGAAATTTGGGTAGGAGTGACCACTTCATTTTAAAATTTATGATGGAGAAAATGCCAGAGCCTTACAGGCATCCTAGATTTGGAGAAAACAAAGAGTTCAGAGAAAGGATAAAGACCCAAAAGACAACAATGTATAGGGAAACCAGCCTAAGAGAAAAGGAAAGTTCTTGAGAATAAAATTCTAAAGACATAAAGAGAAATACTGCAGCTGTAAAGAGAATCGTCTGCAATTGTCTACAAAGACTAACTTGCTCTTTTATGTTATATATAGTTATTTTTCCCGACTTCACTCCTTTTGCTTTCCTCTCTAACCTTTTTCTATTGTGGCCTTTATGTTAATCCAAGTGTTCAACCAGGTCTCCAAGGGATGAGCTATTTCTTTTACAAGTTTATTATCACACCTGAAAAGTCTTATGTAAGGCTTCATAGCTCTGTCCCAATCCAGTGCAATATTCTCTGCTCTGGGATCCTATAATACATTTAGAGAGAGGAAAAAGAATAGAGGGACTCTTCCACTGCTTGGAATGGTCTTCAAGACCCTTCTAATTTCCTTCTGACTCAGGCCTCCTTTAAATACACCCCCATGCCTGTGGTCCTCTTGCTTGTCCAATCTTTAAAAAAAAAAATATAATGCTTAGTATCAGTCCTATGTCAGAAGAGCAGCATGGGCCAAGCAATTGGGTTTAAGTGGCTTGCCCAGGGATACAGAGTTAGGAAGTGTCTGAGGACAGATTTGAATCCAGGTCCTCCTGACTCCAGGCCTGGTGCTTTATCTAGTAGGCTACCTAGCTGCCATTGGCCAGTCTGATAATAGAAAAGTTGTTGGGAAAAATCTGTGGTGGTTATGCCTCTAAAGATCTGGGCCAAGCATAAATGCCGTTTGTTTCATTATTTGGCCTCTGCATTGGGATTGATCTTATCAAAAACAAAAGAAATGGCTATGATCCCTTCAGTTTCTTGCTGGTGAATGTAAAACTAAATAGAGACAAGACTCACTTTTTTTGTGTGCTTTAAATGATGAATCTTCTACATTTTCTTAGTTTACCATCTCTGTGTAGTCACAAATCCATGTCATTAACTCTTGGTCAAAGGGTTGTTGGCATGAACCAATCCAGGAAGACTTGAATTCCTGGACTCTGACTCTATTTTGTTTTATTTTCCCTGGTTTTTGAGAGCAGTGTTAGATTTAAAATAGTTTTGAGTGTTAAATAGTTGTAGATAAGAGAGTGGGAGCCATAAACTGTGATAATTAAAATGTTTTGGGAGCAAGGGAAATATATAACAATTATGACCGCTGAAATATGTTTTCTACTGTGTCTTGGGTTTATATAAATATAAGATGGTCGCCAGGGAATATATTCCCAATTTATGAATATGCCCAAGCCAACTGGGTTTTATAGAGAAATTTAATTTATAATACACTTATTAATCAATAGAAAATGAGAGAAAGGAAGAAAGGAATAAGAATGAATAAATCAGTCAGTTGGTTTTATCACTCACCAAGATCTCTCTAGGTAAGGCTTCTCATGCCAACCTCAGGCTCCACCTTCAAGAGAGCCTCCTTTCAAGAAATGTTTCCAGAGCATTCTCCTCCTTCAGAGCCAGCCTTCTCTCCTGGTCCTCCCACAGAGCAACCTCCTCAGTCCTCCTTCAGAGCCACCTCGCTCAGAGCAAAACCTCCTCAGAGCAAAACCTCTCAAACCTCCCTAGTCCTCAGACCCCACTATCTTTAAGGAAACCATCCAAGTTCCCTCCCCTCAGTTCTCACATCTACCAATCACTGTCCATGTCTTCCCTGTGAGGTCTGTGGCTTTGCACATGTCTGTTGAAGGTCATATTCTCAAATAATTAAATCTTGATCCTTTGCTGCAGCCCTTCCTAAATCCTGTTACCCTGAGTAGGGTGGAGATTGGAAGTTCCAAGACCTGGTTCTGGCATTCCAAGTATCTCTATTGTATCAATTCTAAAATCAATCATGAATCAAAGAACTTCCTGTTCTATGCTTAAGCATAGGTCAAAGCCCTTTCCATTGTTCAGCAAAAGGTTTCTGTCCTAAAGTAATCTTATGTAGGGAGGAAAAGGACCCTCCCATGCCAAGGGGGGGTTCACATTCCAATAGACTATCAGTAGGAAATTTTTCAAGTATGAAATTTCCCAATGGTGAAATTTCCAACATTTATAAATCTAAGAAATTTTAAGGTTTACAGCAGGGACTTGACTTCTTGGGAATAGATAGAGGGGATTCATTTTCAGGTATGGGTTAAACTAGGGTGATTAGGAAGTCTTTTCTAACTCTAACTTTTGATTCTTTAATTTTGTAACTTATTTTAAACAACTGCAAAATTAATTTTTCTTAATTTATCTTGATGATGCATGAATCTTTCCTATTTTTCCAAGTGAATAAATTATCAGAAAAAGATTAGTAAATTTTGCTCACTATGTTCTTATATAGGCTTTAAATTAATGTCCAATACTTAAAATAATGTCCAATATTTTATAAAGTTTATTATTTAACAAAATAGAACCACGTGACTAAGTTTTTCTACCTGCTCAAAAAGCACATTCCACCAAAGCCACTACAGGAAGACAAAAGAATAAGAGATGGAACTCCACAGAGTTTATATGCTGTCTACCATCAGCACCTAACAACAGGAAGAGAGTGGGTTGCTGAGAATCATAGTTTGTTGTTGTTGTTGTTGTTGTTTTAAGGGTAACAGATTCTAATTACACAGTTGCAGCACTATACTTTTAATTCTGGGCTTCCCTGCTGAGAATTAGTGAGTAAGGAGACACAAAGTGGCCCTACAGTCACCATGAAAGAGGATTAGGAAGTTTTTATATAAGGTCTTTAATGTCTAATTAATCAAATGTCTTTAATGACTATTAAAGGAATCTTGTTTTTTCCATACTTACAAAATAAGAAGGAAAGTTTTCTTTGCCTAGAATCAAAGCAGAAAGCAGAGCTGCAACAATGATGATTAACTATAGATGACCTGAGAAAAGGTCCACTATGATTTGATAATTTTCTGGGCAGAGTTCCAAATTGCTTTCCAGAATGGTTAGACCAATACATAGTTGCAATAACAATAGTAAGCAGTTACTTGTTTTCTTACAGCCCCTCCAACATAAATATTTTCCTCTTTTCTCAATTTTGCAATCTGAAAGAGGTCAAATAGAACCATAAAGTTCTTTAATTTGTATTTCTGTAATTTAGTAACTAGACCACGAGATTAATGCCAGGATCCAAAAGGCCAGCCAGGCACTTGGGCGTCTGCGCTCCAAAGTCCTCCAACACAGCGGTGTAAGCACTGCGACGAAGCTCAAAGTGTACAACGCAGTGGTCCTCAGCTCGCTCCTGTACGGGTGCGAGACATGGACACTGTACCGGAAGCACATGAAACAGCTGGAGCAATTCCACCAACGCTCTCTCTGGTCAATCATGAGGATCCGATGGCAGGACCGAATCACCAATCAGGAAGTCCTCGACAGAGCCAACTCCATCAGCATCGAAGTCCTGGTCCTCAAAACCCAGCTACGATGGTCTGGACACGTCATCCGCATGGACCCACAGCGAATACCAAGACAGGTATTCTATGGTGAACTGTCAGCTGGACTCAGGAAACAAGGCCGACCAAAGAAAAGATTCAAGGATCAGCTAAAGTCAAACCTGAAGTGGGCTGGCATTACACCAAAGCAACTAGAACTCGCTGCCTCTGACAGAAGCAGCTGGCGAACCCACATTCACCATGCCGCCACCACCTTTGAAGATGAGCGACGTCGACGTCTTGCCGCTGCGCGTGAACCCCGACACCAGGCCACAACCACACCTCCCGTAACAACTGGCGTCCCAGGCCCCATGTGCCACAAACTGTGCACCTCAGCCTTTGGACTCCAAAGCCACATGAGGGTACACCGTAGATGAAACTGCACAAAGACAATAGTCATTCTTGATCACCAAGAGACTACTATATATATATATATTTTCATATATATATATATACACATATAATTTAAAACATTTTCATATGATTGCTGATAACTTAGAATTCTTTTAAAAGAACATTTATATATTGGGAAAAGGCCACATTTGAATCAGTTCCTTATAAATCTTGAAAAAGAGACTTGTATTAGAGAAATTAAGGGAGAAAAAGAGAAACTGGAAACCAAAGACTATAGAAATTATGATTTAAACTAAAATCTGTTTTTTAAGAAAGATGTTTTAAAATGGACAAATTGTCAGTCAACTTGATTAAAAAGGAGAGGTCACAAAATTAAATGAACAAAAGAGCAAATAAACAAGGTGACATCACAACAAAATCAGAATCTCCTATGCATAGATATATATTGACAAAGCAGATAAACCAACAGTGGAGAAATACCTTCATAATGAAACTCACAAAAGACAAAAGTTTGTTTTTCTTAAACCCTTCTCTACCCTCTTGGAATCAATGACAAAACCGATCTTAAACAATCTAGTCTCAGAGAAGAAAACAGAGTTGGGTTTTGTGGAGAGAGCCCTATTCGGAGTTTCAGGTTCTTTGTGCAACTACCTTCAGAGCTGGTTCTGGCAATCTATCAGCTTTCAGTTCTTTCAAGGTGGGTTTAATACTCTCCAGATCTGTTCTCTGGTATGGGGTTAGCCACAAGCACTCTTTTCCACCTTGGAACAATGGCTTGAGTCCCCTGCTCCTACTTGTCTGCTAGTGTTCCTCCTCCATATGAGAGTATACCCCAGGACTATTTGCTAGATCTACATATGAGCAATGCAATAAGAGCCTTGCACCCAGGGTCAGCAAATTGACCCCTGTAATATCTTTCTGAGCAGTTGTCCAAACCCTCTTACTGGCTGAAAGCTGTGGACCATCTACTATATCCTCAGTGCCAGCCTTCTAGGTTGTTTTGGACTGAAAAATTACTTCACCTTGTCTTTTTGTGGGTTATGTTGATCCAGAATTCTTTCTGAGGCATTATATCACAGGTTTTTGGATGGTAATTTGGTAGAGATCAGGTAGGTTTGTGTACCTTCTCTGCCATCATGGCCCCACTTCACTGTCCCTATTTGTTAATGACATTGTGGTTTATTTAGAAAATCCTAGAGAATGAACAAAGATACTCGAGACAAGAGCTTCTGTAAAATTGAAGGCTACAAATTACTGTCACCTGTCCCTCCCATCAACAGTATATATAATATATATTATATGTGTACATAATATATATTAATATAATAATATAGTATATATAATATCACCCAAGAAGAACAGAGTAATGCCATTCAGAACAATAAAATGCACAGAATATTTGGGGATTAATCTACCAAAGCACATAAAATATATAATGTCAATGTAGAACCTAGAAGTTCCCAAACTTGTAGCCTAGAAAGATTTAATGACCCCCATTTTACTTAGTTTAAAAGTGAAAACCCCAAGGTTGACCTTGTCACATTAAAGTTTCTCCCAGAGGAAAATCCAATTTCAGGAGTCTCAGACTAACAATAGACTTTAAAGTAGTTTAAGTGGGGAGGGCTAATCCCATTAGGTGTTAAATATCTCTTTTGGGGTGTATGGTGTGCTCAGGGAGGGGTAGTATCTCTGGTATGGAGGGCTTGTTGTGCCCTCCTAGGGCAGCTCTCCAGCCTCTGACCCTCACCTAACACCCAGCTCTCACTTGTGGCTCCCAATAGCTGCTAGCATGCGGCAGCGGCCACACCCCGGGCAAGCTTCGACAGGCCGGCTAAACCTTTTGAGGGTAGCCATCGGTCGTCCTAGACACCTGGTGAACTAGGGCTTTGCTCACCCAGCATGTGAAGACTGCTTCGGCGGAACAGGCGGAAGAAACCAATAAGAAGGTTCAACGGCTGAGAGGGCGACGCAGCAAAGCACTGTGGAGTGCTTAGGGCGTGTTGGAGCACAAAAGACAACACGGCCATCCAATGCAGCTGAGGAAGTCTCTAGATGTAAAGACTTTTCGTGCCACTGGACCCAGGCTTCCAACACTGAGAGTGGGACTGTCTCTGTGCATTGACTTTTCCACTTAAATCACCTTCACGCACAAGTGTCTTTGACTGTCATTCTCGGTTACTGAGAGACTACTACTACTACTATCTCTTTTGTCCCAAAGGTTTTACATCAAAGTCCTTTACCTAGGTAGCCCAGCCCTGGGCTGGACCTTTCCCTTTTGTGTCTCTAGTAAAAGCATCAGCCCCTCACTGTTATTCCTGCCTGGGACTCCTCATTTTCCTTTATTACTATTGTAAAGCCAATCAACTATCCCTCCCATCCTCAGTCCTTATGTTCCCCTAGAAAGGTATTTAAGCTTCCCAACTTTAATGGCTCTTTGGAGTCATCATCTAGCATGGTGGCACTCCCAGGGATAATGTCCCCAGAGTCCCAGGGTATAGACCCTTTAAAAGTTTTGGCATGGGACTCTCAGTAAAGGGCCAAACATTGGACTTATCCCTTTCCTGATTAGACTTGGTTTTTTCTGACTACTTAATAGTTTTGTGTTTTTTTTTTCAGTTTAACAATAGATTCCATTACAAAGTGCTCCTTTAAATAGTAAAGAGCAACTTAAGTAGTATAAGAGTTAAATTAATATCTAATACTTCAAGTATTATATTTTTAAAGTTTATTATCTGACAAAATAAAACCACTTGACTAAGTTTTCTACCTGCTCAAAAATCCCAGCTCCACCAAAATCGCCAACAGTAAGGAAAGAGAGCTAGACCAGGAATTCTACCCAATTTATCCTGTCTATGTCAGCAAGTACGGACAGGAAGTGAGAAGGGTTCTAGGAATCATAGTTTTTGCTGGGGATCATAGTTTTATAGGGTAATACATTCTAATTTCACAGTCGTTGAAGAAATATTCAGTGTTTATGTTTTGGCTGTCCAAAAATAATAAAAGTGATAGTGGAAGGAGAAATTTTGATGATTTAAAAACAAAAGGTATAAAATTTGTGGGTATTTTTATTTGTTTTTTTTTTTATAACCCTCACCTTCCACCTTAGAATCAATACTGTGTATTGGTTCAAAGGCAGAAGAGTGGTAAGGACTAGGCAATGGGGGTTAAGTGACTTGCTCAAGGTCACACAGCTAGGAAGTGTCTCAGGTCACATTTGAACCCAGGACCTCCCATCTCTAGGTCTGGCTCTCAATCCACTGAGCTACCCAATTGCCCCCTGAGGGTTTTTTAGAAATGGCTATTATAGTTCAATTGAGTTCATCCTCAGGAAGAATCTACAGGATTTGACAAATGAATAGTAGAGAGGTAGACATGTTGTTGGGGGCCTTGGTAAAGGAGAAGTATAGGAGGATATGAAGACGGAAAGGAAGAAACTGATCAACCAATGAAAAGGTATTTATCAAATACCTATTAATATGCCAGGCATTGTACTTGTCCCAGGGGATAAAAATACAAATATAAAACTTCTTAGGCCATACAAAATAGTCTACTACGTATATGCATATGTATATATAAGTTAATTTGGGGAAAGGCAACTAACACTTGGAAAAAGGAGAGACTTCATCTAGAGGGTGGCACTTTAACTTGACCTGAGGGAGTGAAAGGTGAGAAAAGGGATGGGGGGGAGAAGTAGAGAAAAAGGAACAAGCCAGGAAGCTAAGTAAACTGGTGGAAGGCTAGATTTGGAATCCATGTGATCCGAGTTCAAATTCTGCCTCAGATCTTTCCTCATTCTATGACCTTCTGTAATTTTTCAGCCTCAGTTTCATCATATGCAAAATAAGGATAATAAAAGGATCTACCTTAGAAGATTACACCAGGATCAAACGAAATATTATAAAATGCTTTGGAAATCTGAAGTCCTGCATAATTTTATTATTAGAAACTAGTCACTTTAGAGCAGAAGGGACCTAAGTGCCCCAATTTGCAAGAGTGAAGAAGCCCAAAGTCTGTTGAGTGATGAAGATTGGATCTTCTGAACCCAAAGAGGTGGGTGCTTCTCCATTTTACAGCTGAGGATACTGAGGTAGACAGAAGGAAGTGATTTGTCCCCATGTCACCCACATATTGAGGCTGGATTTGAACTTCCTGACTCTAGATCACACTGCAACTCCTCCCCCTTCCCCCATCCAAGGAGATTCACAATGGTCCATAGACTCTGAGTTCAGAAAGAATCTGGGAGCAAGAAGGATGCAGAAGGTAGAGGAAAAGGAAGTGACATCAGAGATCTTGTTTCTGGCTATCTGCTGGCTATCTGAGTTTCCATGGTAACAGAAACGAAGCCCCAATCAGAGTCTACAGATGTTGGGAAGGCTTTGTGGGAAATGTAGTGCATAGGTCCAGACCAGTCAGGTACACATGCTAGAGTCTCTTTGTCACATCCTGTTTTTGACAAGAGTTCTTCTCCAAGCTATTTAAGTACGTGGATTTATACACTTGTAGACTGAGTATATTTCTAGCACATGGCACTGATTGTCTTTTTTATATTTTAAACCGGGCCAAATTTTGAGCTAGAATTGTTCAAAATTGTTCAGTATTTTCCTTAAGATTAAGCAATATATTTCATATATATACATACACACACACATATATTAGATACTGATTATTGGTTTCAAGGCAGGAGAACAGTAAGAGATAGGCAAGTGGGCGTTAAGTGACTTGTCCAGGGTCACACAGCTAGGAAATATCTAAGTACAAATTTGAACCCAGAACCTCCTCTATTCACTGATCCAACAAGCTATCCCCTTCCTTTAGATTTTAGGCAATTTTTTTCCTTCCAAATAACTTGTCTAGCTCTTATGAAGTAACTCTTTGCTAACTGACTGGCATAAAACAAAATCTGTAAATTAATTTAGGTAGTTTGATTTTTCTTATATCGTTTTGTATTTTAGTCATGAACAATTAATATCCCTCTGTCTTATTTTGGTAAAGGATGTGCTGTAATTAAACTTTCATACTTTAAATGTGTCTTGATAGAGTTGATTTCTAGATATTTTTTGCATTTTATAGCTATTTTGAAAGAAATTGTATGATTTCTGATTTAATTGTTATAGCTATAAAGAAATGTTTGAATTTTAATGATTTCTTTTTTATTGTGCTACTTTCCTAAAGTTGTCTTAATTTTCTTTGCTTATTATCTGGAGTTTTATAAATAAATTACGATTTGCTTGTCATCTAAAAAAAATGGATTTAATCATTTAATCTCCTTTTTATAGTGGAAAGAAGCATTCTCTTTCTCCCAATATATTTTTGGAAAACTTCTAGTTTATCATTCATCCAACAAGTATTTGCCAAGAAGCTATTAAGTACCAAACACTAGGCATATTGTTACTAGTGCCTATTCTCAGGGATAGCTCACATTTTACCATTTCCCTATTTCTATCATTTGCTTTAAGAGATATAGTTTTTAATGTATATTGTATAGTATAATGGCTATACTATTTTATGGCTTCTAGTGTTTTGGTTAAAAGCATCTTTTGCATCTAACAATTCTGTGGTTTCAGTTGTTTTTATTTCTATTATGATTCCAACTGGATGCCACACACCCAAACTGCGTTCTATACAAATTTGTCATTTAGTCTCTCCTAGGCTCTCACTATAGGAAGACAGTCCTTTATTGATTCCCTATCATGTTCACTATAGTAGTTGTGCTTAAAACTTCTCTTCACTCCTAAGGCCTGCCTTACCACCACAAACTCCTACCCTTTTAGTTGAGGACCTTACTCATAGTTTACTGGTAAAAGGGGCCATTCATCATGAGCTCCCTTTTGTCACCTTGTCTGCAGCAATTTGCCCTCCTTTCTCTGAATCTCATAATTCTTTCTCAATTTTCATTTCTTTCCTGCAGTCTCTGATGCTGAGATACAGCTACAGCTATCCTTTTGACATGTACCTTGATCCTATCACTTGTCCACATAGTGATTGTCTCCATAATCACCCATTTTCTAATCTTTAATTCCATTTTCCCCTGCTTCACAACTTGTTCATTTCTCCCTTCCTTCAAAAACCATCTATTCCATGTGTTAAATTAACACAAAAGATAAGCCATTATCTGGCACATTAGCATTAAGAAAGAACACCAAATCATGGGAGGGGGAGACCACAGCCCTGACTTCTGGAATGAATTAGCAGAAGTCCTGCATGGTGGGTGATGCAGTGTGGTTACATGCCTGGGCATTAGAACTTGTAATTCAGATTGCCCAATCAGAAAGTAGGTATAATGCCATTGGCTGTATAAGAGATGGGTCAAGTGGGAGTTTGAGGTCTTTCCTGGTGTGGGCATCACCATGCAGAGCAAAAATTCCCTTCTCTCCGCATGGCAGTCTCTGATCTTATCTTTCCCATGGCGCTGCCCATAATACAGACCAAATCTTGGACTGAAGAAGCTACATGGCTGGGGGGGACTATTGTAGTCAAAGGATGCTCTCTTTCTCCTTTACTAATAAATAATTATACTTAAATATCTCCAAGATTAATTTTAATAATATAACATCAATCATCCTACCTCCTTCTTTGCCAACCTCTAGAAAAAACCTTCTAGAGTAACTGTTTCCACATTTTTTACTCTCTTTTGCCATGTGGTTTGCTAACTTCAACATTCAAATGAAATTGCTCTCTGCAAAATGATTGATGACCTTAATTGCTAAAATTAATGACTCAATCCTCATTCATGACCTCATTACAGAAGCTGGCACTATTTGACATGTCTCTTCTTGGGATTTCACAACCCAGGACTCCCTTAATACTCCTGCCTATATGACTGACTGACTGCCCTTCTCAGTCATCTTTGATGGATCATTGTGCACAGCATGCCTACTAACTATAGGTTTAACTCAAGGCTCTGCCCTGGGTCACTATTTTTTTTCTAAACAATTTCTCATGTGATGAATTCATTAAGTGTCTTTGACTTCATCTCCAGGCACAAGATCCTCACATTTGTATACAAAGGGTCCTTTAAGTCTTCCTGCAGTTTTAAGCTTAAAGACTTTTGGAACTCTGCTCTTCTAGCTCTGGGCTCTTTTCTTCATTCCAGTCTTATATCACCAGCTGCCTAATTGATATTTAGAATTGGATGTCTCATAGGCATCTCAAACTCAACATGTTCAAAATGGAACTTTCTACCTTTTACCTTGAACCTATACATTATCTGAAATTTCCTTTCCTATCATCCTTTCATTCCCCCAGGTTCACAACCTCCATATTATCCACTCCTCTCACTTAGTGTGACTAAACATAGTCATTTCCATTTTCTCATCTCTCATGAATGCTAGCTTCTCTCCAGCCACACAGCTGCTAACATTATTCATAGTCTCATCATCTGTGCTTACAACAGCCTCCTATGTGGCCTTCCTGCTTCAAGTTTCTTCCTATTCCAACCCTTCCAACATAGCTACAGAATTGGCTTTTTTGTCAGTGTATCAATCCTTTTTGTTTTCTTTTTCTTTTCTTTCTCTCTTATCCCCAAATTGTTGTGATTCCCTCTTTGTAAAGTGCAATATTTTATATACCTCTAGTATATAGTTATATATATATAGTATATAGCTCTCTAGTAAGAGAAGCTTTAAAGGTATAAGCTACATATGTATAATGATTCACTGGGGAGACCTGACCTGTTTGTTATCTTCCAGAAAACCTGAATAAGGAGATTTTAACATGTGGATCTCCCAAAAAAATCAAAGGGGGAATTGTACGAAGGGAATCCCCTGGGGTCTTATTTGTGTCCCCAAAATGCTACCTTTGTGTCATGTGAGTGAGCCCCAACATAAGTCAGGAGATTGTGACCTATGTACTTGATCTGGAGATGATTGAGTTTGATCGGGAAGGAAAGGGGGAGATTAAAAGGTTTGAGACAAGGAAGTACACTCTCTCTATTCCCTTGAATGTGGTGGTGAAAGGACAGTGACTGAGATAGGTATCCATGTGAAGAAGCGCCAACATGGTGAGATTAGAATAGTGTTAAATCTCCCTCTATCTCTATGCTCTCTATTTCAAGTAAATATTAATAAACTCTATGTAAATTAAGGACCAAAGTTTTAATTTCACTTTAATACAACTTTAATATAATGTCTCAAAAC
Organism: Monodelphis domestica; assembly: GCF_027887165.1. Classification (NCBI taxonomy): domain Eukaryota; kingdom Metazoa; phylum Chordata; class Mammalia; order Didelphimorphia; family Didelphidae; genus Monodelphis; species Monodelphis domestica. The sequence continues at coordinate 54,377,147 of NC_077233.1, read as the reverse complement.
AAATTCTGTAATGAAAGAACCCACAAAAGGATGGGGTGAAGCAATTTTTCAGACCAAGACGACTCAGGTCAGCAGAAGAGGTCTGTGGCTCAAGCAGAGTTCAAAGAAAGATACCAAGGAAGGCCCCACCTCAGCAAACCAGAACAGGCCTTGGTGTAGCCAAATCAGCAGCAACAGTTTTGGAATTCTCAGCCACAGGAAGTAAGGGGATAGGGCAACTGGTCAGAAGGAGATTAGAAGGATCCCTTGGCTAGCTCTGGGTGCAGAACTCTGTAGTGTTGCCCTTAATCAGATCCAGGCTACAGTCCCAGGGTGAAAAGAAACACTAACGTACACCAGCACTTGTGGACACCGGGGAGCAAGGAAACTTGGTCACAGTTCCAAGGTGGAAAGAGTGCTTGTGGTTGCTCATAAACCAGAGCACAGTCTAGGAGAGTATTAATTGCACTTCTTACATTGAAACAATTTGGAAGAGCTGAAAACTTATAGATCCCCAGGGCTAGATCTGAAGGTAGCTGCACAAAGAATTTGAAGTTTAAGACAGTGCCCCCTTAATCACAGGAATAGAGGCTACCTGTAACAGGTTTTGTTTTTTGTTTTTTGTTTTTTTAATAAAAGAAAAAAGCTAGAAAATGAGCAAACAACAAACAAAGGAACTTAAAACAGAAAGTTATTTTGGTGACAATAGAGACCAAAATACCACCTCAGAAGAAGATAACAAAGTCAATATTGCTGTATCCAAAGCCTCCAAGAAAAAATATGGATTGGTCTCAAGCCCAAAAAAGAATTCCTAGGGGAGCTCAAAAAATATTTTAAAAATTAAATATAAGAGATAGAAGAAAAACTGGGAAAAGAAATGAGCATGATTACAGGAAAATAATGAAGCTTGGTAAAGAAGTCACAAAAAGTACTGAAGAAAACAATACTTTAAAAAACAGAATAGATCAATTGGTAAAAGATCTACTGAAAGAAATGTACTGAGAAGAACTCCTTAAAAAGCAGAATTGACCAAAAGGAAAAAGATATACAAAAATTCACTAAAAAGAACTTAAATAGTAGGATTGGTCAAATGAAAACAGAGGTACAAAAGTTCATTCAAGAAAATCAGGTCTTAAAAATTAGAATTGGGCAAGTGGAAGCTAATGAGACAGCAAGAAACACTAAAAGTCAAAAGAATGAAAAAAATGGAAGAAAATGTAAATATATCTCATTGGAAAAACAACTGACTTGAAAAAATAGATCCAGGAAAGCTAATTTAAGAATTATGAGATTACTTGAAAGATAAGATCAAAAGAAGAACTTAGACATTGTCTTTCAAGAAATTACAAAGAAAACTGCCCTGATATTCTAGAACCAGAGGGTAAAATAGAAATGAAAAGAATCCACTAATCACCTCCTGAAAGAGATCCTAAAAGGATAACTCCTAGGAACATCATAGCCAAATTCTAGAACAGCCAGGTCAGGGAGAAAATACTGCAAGAGCAGCCAAAAAGAAACAATTTACATATTCTGTAGCCACAGTCAGGATAATACAAGACCTAGCAGCTTCTACATTAAAGGATCAGAGGGCCTGGGTATAATCCTTCAGGGTAAAAAAAATGGACATTCAATGAAATAGTGGACTTTTGAATATTCCTGATGAAAAGACCAGAGGTTAACTGAAAATTTTACTGTCAAATACAAGAATCAAGAGAAGCATAAAAAGGTAAATAAGAGAAATCATTAGAAATTCAATAAGGTTAAACTGTTTGCCTACCTAGATGGGAATACGGTACTTTTAGCTCCCAATAACTTTATCATTATTAGGCAGGAGTCACACCATCCCAGAGCAGGTTCCAATCCTGAGTTGATACAGGAGGAAACTGAGTCCCCAGGGGGTTGTCCAGTACCCTACAGGTATTTACAATGGCTGACTCAACTTTTGAGCCCAGACCTTGTGAACCCTACATCCGGGGGCTTCCCCAGTGAAGGTAGAGGGAGGGTTGAAGTTTTGGAAAAATCAGAGGTGGAGGGAAAGTGGGTCATGCAGGCCTTGCCAAAAGTTGGGGAGAAGTTCACAGAGAGCTACTGAAAGGAAATTCTTGGTTCCCTTTGTCTATTTTGAGTTTACACTTGTGAAAAGGGAATCCTTTATTCTCTCTGCCTAGTTGGGAGTTAAAACTTTGCTTAAAACTAACTTAAGTACTGTGCAAATAGAAATTTGATACACCTGAAATACATTTACCCAGCATCCTTTTAAGTTATGTCCTGACTTTGCATCCTGACATTTTGGGAAATATATTTGCTAAAAACCTCGTCCTAGGGGCATCTCTGGGAGCTCTGCGTGTTCTCCCGGGTGTGTGGTCTGGGAAGCTTTCTCTTTACTGAGGCTATTCTTTCCTTTGCTTCAAGCTATTATTATTATTAAATCTTATAAAAAATACTTGGGGGCAACTGGTTAGCTCAGTGGATTGAGAGCCAGGCCTAGAGATGGGAAGTCCTGGGTTCAAATCTGACCTCAGACACTTTCCAGCTGTGTGACCCTGGGCAAGTCACTTGACCCCCATTGCCTAGCCCTTACCACTCTTCTGCCTTGGAGCCAATACACAATATTGACTCCAAGACAGAAGGTAAGGGTTTATAAAAAAAAAAATTATACTTGGAATAGTTGGATATCAATGTTTAATCTTACAGTTCCTCACTAGATTGTGAAGACAGGATTAACTCTCCTTTGTGTGAACTTTAGGTTACTCCACCCTACTTAGTCTAACAAAATCAGGAATGTCTACACCCATACTTAAGGATTAAGTATCTAGGAGGATGGCCTATGATAGACATGTGCTAGCAAATGACAAATCAGAAACAACTGACAGACCCCTGGGCTGTCCTAAGTCAAGCTTAAGCTACCATCGGTACATGTGAGATGCAGGAAAGTGATGTAAAACTGTCTATATATTTCACTTCACTTCCTCTCTCTGGGCTCTTTCCCTGGAGAGGTGGCTCTGGCTGGTAGCGTGCTGAGCATTTCAGTATCTTGGCGTGGCGGCAGATATTGTCCAGTTTGGCGGTGAGTTTTCCTTGATACTATACTGGGAGAAGCTGAGTAACTAGTTCAGGTTCAGACATCTTAGCTGAGCTCTTTTGGAGTTTAGGCTGATTCTTTCTCCTTTACCTTCCCAACACTATCCTCTTAGAGAAAGCCTCTAATCTTCCCCCTGGCACAGACCAGGTGGGAGAAATCCTACACCTTTTCCCTCTCCCTTCTCCTTAATTTCTTTCCTCCATATTAATTAAAATCACCATAAATTTCCAGCTGACTTGGGTATTTTATTTGGGATATTCCCTGGTGAACAAAATTAACTTAGATTAGGTCACAACCCTAAAATTATCCTTACAGTTGTCTACCCTTTGATTGAATCAACACAAGCTTGAACCAGGTGGAGGAGCTCACAAATCACTTAGTGAATTCACACCATACTTAGTGCTAGGTGAGAAGTCAGCAAAATATTTGGAGAGCTCCACCCTTTTTTCTAACTCAAAACAGTCAGAAACTTTTGAATTCTTTTAAGAATTCACACCTTCAGAAACTGAACCCTTTCAATGAGTATTCACCTCTCCAGAAGGTGCAAACTGGTTCCCACAAACACTTCCCCCTGGGCAGTGCTAGACTATTTGTAAGCTATGAAGAGGGGCAGGGACAGGAAACCACCATAAAAGCCATAAAATCCTTCAGGTGAGTCAGTCTTGCAAAGTTGAGTCTTGTGGAGAGTGTTACCTAGAGATAGTCTTTGAGGGAACTTCACTGGAGACTGTGGAGTGGATCGTGACTTCAACTTAGACTCTGACTCCTGGACTACTTTGTTGGGTGAGTGAAAAGGGATGACACCTTTCCAAGATTCCTAAGAGACTAGCTTCTATCGTGAAGGAGGCCTCTTAGTTATTTACTACCAGCCCTCCTAGCTGAGAATAGTATAGGTATTTTCTCTAACCTCTCTCACATTTCTCTACTTTATTGTTTCCCCTCTATTTTGGAAAATAAACTTCTGACTTGAGATATAATAATTTTGGTGACTATGTTATTTCATATAGTTTAAGTCTAACCACTAAATTTAACCTTTACACTCCCCAGGCAAACACTTCTGAGATATGTCGTTACTGTTTGTCTTTTGTTTCTCAAAAAGGGCCAGTGACATCAGGGAGAGTTCAACAAAGTTGCCAACCTCACTCTCATGTCTAGTAATTCAAGTCCAGTACAACACAAATTCAGGACAACTGGAGATGGTCTGGGATGTGTATAAATGGAGATTTTGAACCTTTGACTTCATTCTTCAAAAGTCCTTAGTATTTTCCAAAATTCCCTATAATCTCTCCTGTGTCTCCATGTTGGTGGGATCATGTTACTGGTATTTAACTCCTCCCATGTCCTCTTTTTGGGCAACAATCAGCAGTGATGGTGGTGAGTGGGGATGGCTGAAAATGGCTAACCAGCTATGGGCACGTGGTTTTTATTTTGTATCCTCTTTATTCCTTGATTTCTAATGATCATTAAATAAACCTCCTAAAACATAATATTTTATTATTAGAGATTATAATTTAATTTTTACAGATGCAGTGGATGACTTTGGGGATCTTTGATGTTCAACTAAGTTCTAAGCACTTCACAGGGCCTGTTTAAGTTACCCTTAAGTGCTACCACCCTTTCAGTCAATCAGGGCTTGTAACCTTTTAAGTAATAACTAACTTTTTTTTCTCCCTTCTCTACCCCTACCCCATTCCATCAATTGCCAGGACTTGTCGAGACTACCACCAGATCTCTTTTCATCACTCATAAGGTGCCACTGAAATAGTTCCTTAGGTGACTCAACCTTATACATAATTGGCTCCATCTCTTTCCATACCATCCGCTATGTAGTAGCTAAATTGAAATTCCTAATTCACAATTCTGAATGTTGTCATTTTCTTAATAAAAATTCTTCAGTGAAGCATTGTGGCCTTCTCTACAGTCTGGCATCACTTAAATTTTTAGTTATTTTATATTACTCCTTTAAATTTCTTCAGGCCAACCAACTTGAAAGTATTCCCCCTCCCCCCCACCTCTTTAAAGTCTATATTTTGTGTTACTTGTCTTTCTGCAAGTTGAATATCCTCGGCAGAGGAATCCCTTTGAGATTAAGGACTGTTTCATATACATATAATTTTTTTAAGAATTAAAAAATATATTTAAATCCTTACCTTCCATTTTGGAATCAATACTATGTTTTGGTTCCAAGGCAGAAGAGTGGTAAGGGCTAGGCAATGGGGGTTAAGTAACTTACCCTGGGTAATACAGCTACAAGTGTCTTGAGGCTACATTTGAACCCAGGACCTCCTGTCTCTGGACCTGGCTTAATATATATATATATTTTAAACCCCTAATTTCTGTCTTAGTATCAATTCTAAGAGAAAAAGTGGCAAGACTAGGCCTGTGTTTGCAAACCTATGGCACACATGCCAGAGGGGGGCTGTTCCCTTCCATGCCTGAGGACATTCTTCACTTTACTCACCCCTCTGCCTAGCAGCCCAATGGGAGTGCTTCCTCCTTACCCTATCTAGGGTAAGGGGGAACTCACATATGGCATGAGAATTGAAATTTAGGCACTCAATCTCTAAAAGGTTTATCATCACTGGGCTAGGCAATTGGGACAAACCAACTTGTTCATTGTCACACAGAAAGTGTCTGCATTCAGATTTGAACCCAGGTCCTCCTGCCTCCAGACCTAGCACTCTATCTACTGTACTACCTAACTGCCCGTCATATTTGGTTTATATCCCTAGCATCTCCTAGAGCTCTTTGCATATAAGAGGTGCTTAAAAATGTCTGAGTTAAGCAGAACTGTGGTTTGGTACCAGCCATGAATATTCATCCTTATCAGATTCCTGAAGTCCTTAAATGCTCCATTTGGGTCATTTGTTCATCCTGTGGTTAAGGTGATTGAGTCACATCCAAAGAACTGATTGATGGCTCAAACTGAATCCATTTTGAGAAAACAAGATTTTTTATAAGAGACTATGATAACAAAGTAGTTCATCTAGTAATTAAAGTAAGGTAAGTAAAGGTAAGAGTAAGAGAGAGAAGAAGTGGATAGAAGTTCTCAGGAATGTTTTTTATTTTGCTTACTTACTAAGGAAGGGATCATTTGTTTGGCAGTTGTTGCTCTGTGTCTCTGAGGAACTGATACTGCTTTACCCATGGTCCACTTTGGTTTGTGTGGCTTTACCCATGGTTCCTTCTGTTTGCCCACTTGGAGGATCAAATTGCAATGTAAATGGGATGCTAATGATATGTTAAATACCCTGGGGCAAAGTTAGGTCAAGTTTTGTTCTTTTCTATGCAGATTTCAAGGAAGGCAATGTGTGGAAATTAAGAATTATTTGAATCTAGTCCCCTGTGATTGGGAAACTGAACTGCCTGTACCTGCTGCTCAGAGAAGCCAACCAATGACCTAGGTTATCTCTAAAGATCGTTATGAGGAGTTCCTCTCATTACTGTGAATCTAAGCAACTCATCTGTCTTATATGAAAGGAGGCCTTGTTCTAATCAACTAGTTATTGTTCCTTTGTTCTTTTGATTGTGTACAGCTATTTGGCAGGGTTTGTGGGACATTTTAGTCCACATCACTAACACTATCTCCCATTGCCCAGAGGAAGTGGAAGTATAGATCTCTGAGGGAAATGGACAAGTGCCTGTAGCTTACTTATAGACTCTGCTGCCTTATTCCTGTTTCAGGCACTGGGTCCAACTATCTCATGACTCCTGGAAGGTCACTGTCTCATACTGCTTATATGGTGTACTAGGACGGCTAAGGATCCCTAAATGTACAGATAGGATGTGGACATTTTCTCTTGTAAACATAATAGCTTACATACACAATACTGTATCTTAAATTTGTGATGATCTATAATATCATTTCATTTGCTCCTCACAACTGAGGTAGGTATTTTTATTATCCCCATTCTACAAAAAAGGAATCTCAATCTAATCCATTGATCAATAACCATTTATTAAACTGCTATGTAACAAGCACTGTGCTAGATCCTAGGAATACAAGCACAAGGAATAAAACAATCCTTATTCCTAGTGAATTTATATTATAATAGAATAGACAACAAACAAAAAATACATATACAGGATAAAGTTAAGAAATGATATACACATGCAAAGTGGTTAAATACAATTAGTTTGATGGGGGGAGACTGCAATTGGAGGATTCAGGAAAGGTTTTGGGGACCATATGTTACTTGAGTTGAACTTTATAGTTAGACAGGTACTTTGGGGCAGACAAAGCTAAGGAGAAAGTGAATTCCATGTATGGGGAATGACAGGTGCAAAAGGTATGGAGAATGGTGATGCAAGGCTGTGAGCAAGCAAGAGAAGATCAGATTGGCTAGAGCACACAGTACAGAGGGAAAGGAATATTCAGTAAGGTTGGAAATACAGGTTGAGTACAGGGCATGAAGGGCTTTACTAGCTAAACAGAAGGGTTTATTTTTTATGTTAGACACAATAGGAAGCCAAAGGAATTGATAATGTAGGAGAGTTATATGGCTAGCTTTGCCCTTTAGGAAAATTATTTTGGCAGCAATGCATAATATGGACTGGGATGGGGAAAGTTTTAAGACAGGAAGACCAATTAAGAGGTTGTCATAATAATATGGGCAGGAAGTGAAGAAGATAACTTTTCTAGACTTGGCAACCAGCAATCTACTCACTAACAGAATGGAAAAAGTCAAAGGAAGACTTAATCACTACTTTTCGTGAACAAAGTGAACTCTTGGATGAAGTATGAACTCGGCCCATAACTGTTCCCCTAACTGACTTAGTCTTTGTTGTATATATTATTCCTGTTGTCCAACTCCTGGTTCTTCAATGAAATGCAGGACCATGCAGACTTCTTTTCCAGGCAAGATGAGAATGACTCAGACTTCTTGGTTCCTTGCCTCAGAAATTATTTCATGGCTTTTTTGAATGAAACTCACAGACATCTAAGCCAGCCTCATAAATCTAAGAGTTAAGCCTCTTTCTACTCTTTTTGGTCTTTGTCAGCTGACACTCTTTGAAATCAGATATGTAAGGTGGTGGTATAAGGACATTGCTTGCAACAACCACTGAGACCCTGGTGGCTAGATAAAGTCCATAAAATCCATTCAGGGAACATCATTTGATGAAAGTGGATAGGTAGATGGAGCCAATGATCTTTAGTCCAGTCTGTCTTCCTGGTAGGCATGTCCTTCTTAGCATTTATAAAAATACAAGGTAATGGATTTTTGGGGGGGGGGGCAATGGGGCTCCCCAAATCACTTCATAGCCAAGAATTCTGGTTTATAGATAAGTACATCCCAGTGTCAGTAAATCCTAAATTGACATATACAATTGGCTCTGGTTACAACTGCTCACCTGGATTAAAATGATTCCCTAGACTTTCAGGGTGGCATCATTATGTAACTCAAAAGAATTTCCTTGGATTTGCAAATGCAAAGATCAGGGTATGAATCATAACTAAGTTTTTGAATGTCTGCTCATATTTCTCATCCCAACAAGATCCAAATAAATGTTGCCACATTGTGATATTTTTGGTCCTCTCTATTCATCTTAACTATAAGCCCAACCAGATAATTGAGAGATTTAGCAATGATGGCATAGTTCTTTGCAAAGTTCTGATATTAACTGCCACATTCTGAGCATCTTGAGCTCATGATATTGCTTGCTGATCCATTTTACTTCTCTTTTTTCCCTTTGAAGTTCAACAGTACATGCATTCTCCAATCTTCAATCTTCTTTAAAAAAAAATCAACTCCTTACATTGTCTTAAAATGAATAGTATCAGTTCCAAGGCATTAGAAAAAGAGGAGGCAGGCAACTGGAGTTTAGTGCCCAGGATCACACAGCTAGGAAGTGTATGAAGCCATATTTGGACCCAGGATCTCCTGTCTTCAGGACTGGCTCCCTGTATCTACTAAGCCACCTCATTTGTCCCTTTCAATCTTCTTTTAGAGGACTACTTTTTGTAGGACTCCATTAAAATTTTGACTTTATAGTTCTTTCAACTAGTTTTTGATGTTTTCCATCTCATATGAGGCAACTTTTCAAGACCATTCTTGAAAAAGTCAGGAGTCACTGAGGAGGTCAGGGTTCCTTGCTCTTTGATCATATCTTCCTCCCTCATCCTACTTCTGCAATGAGAACACATCAGCTCTATGCCAAATTTCTTCCTCAGAGGATCCTGTTATTATTTAGGCATTAAAGAGTCACTAAAATTTTAATTCTTTATATCTGCTTTTGAGGTGGAATCTCAGTGTTTCTTTGTTACTTTTTGCCACCTCTGGCCATTATGTTCCTGAAAATTTCTACAGAAGAGACAAACTTCTTCAAAGGTGTTGACTCAATTTGGTACCTTCAGTACAGTCAAGAGATTAAATAATATAGAGCTGGACCCAATCAGTGCTACCACTCTATCTTTTTTGGTCAAGTATAAACATACATACATACATAATATATGCCAGATCCATAGTGCTAATCTTCTTGTTGACACCAAGGATTCCTTTAGGACATTCAAGATCACAGTGACATAACCCAATATAAATAAATGGCATTTCTTTTCCAATAAAAGGGATCTGTGTCTGACTGACAAGTGGGGCCAGATTCTTATATAGCAGAGACATATTATACATTTGAGAAACCCACTCCTTGAAGAGGTTAGAGAGGCTTCAGGTGTATGTGTTATAGATGAAAGTGTTACAGCATTCATATAGTTTACCTTCAATATAAATTCTATTACATTGATGAAGATATTTGCTCAAATGAAAGTCTTTTCCCCTTGTTAACATTCATACGGTTTATTTTAGTATGAATCATGTGGTAAGAGATGATAGACTATTACAGGGCTACCTGTGATTATTATATTCATTAATTTCTTCCTGGGCACTGATGTCTACTAAGCTGCATGCTCTTATGAAAAGCCTTTCCACATTCATTGCATTTATGAGGTTTCTCTCCAGTGTGAACATGGTGATGTTGAATAAGCAATGCATTCAGGCGGAAGGCTTTTCCACATTCCTTACATTCATAAGGTTTCTCCCCAGTATGAATTGTCTGATGTTGGGCAAGATGTGCACTCTGGCTGAAAGTCTTCCCACATTCATTGCACTCATAAGGTTTTTCCCCTGTATGAATTCTCTGATGTCTAGTGAGCAGTGTTCTTTGTCGGAAGGCCTTCCCGCATTCATTACATTCATAAGGTTTCTTTCCTGTATGGATATTATGATGCTGAATAAGTAGTACTCTCAGACGGAAGGCCTTTCCACATTCATTACATTTATAGGGTTTCTCTCCAGTATGAATTCTCTTATGTCTAATAAGCTGTGTGCTCAGGCGGAAGGTCTTCCTGCACTCACTGCATTCATAAGGTTTTTCTCCAGTGTGAATACGCTGATGCCGATTCAACAGTGTGCTCAGGCGGAAGGCCTTTCCACATTCATTACATTCATAAGGTTTCTCTCCAGTATGAATACGTTTATGTATAGCAAGTTCTGCCTTCTGAGAGAATGCTTTCTCACATTCACCACATTCATAAGATCTCTCTCCAGTATGAATTTTCTGATGCCTAGCAAGCTGTGTGCTCTGTTGGAAGGTTTTCCCACACGTAATGCATTCATAAGGTTTCTCTCCTGTATGAATTCTCTGATGTTGATTAAGCATTGTGCTCAGGCGGAAGGTCTTCCCACATTCATTACATTCATAAGGTTTCTGTCCAGTATGAATATGCTGATGTTGACTAAGCTGAGTGCTCTCTTGGAAGGCCTTCCCACATTCGTTACATTTGTAAGGTTTCTCTCCAGTATGAATACACTGGTGCTGTACAAGTTCTCCACTCCAAGAGAACGTCTTTCTACATTTGACACATTCATAAAGTTTCTCTCTAGTATGAATACGTTGATGTTGAATAAGCAATGCTCTTCGGTGGAAGGACTTCCTACATTTATTACATTCAAAAGGTTTCTCACCACTATGAACATACAGATGCTGTGTAAGTAGAGTGTTCAGGTGAAAGGCCTTCCCACATTCATTGCATTCATAAGATTTCTTTCCTAAATGAATACATTTATGTAGAGTAAATTCTGCCTTTTGGGAGAAGGTCTTCCCGCATTTTCTACATTCATAAGATTCTTCTCTAGCATGACTCTTCTGATGTATAGTAAGCTGCATGTTCTGAAGGAAGGCCTTTCCACATTCATTGCACTTATGAGGTTTCTCTCCCGTATGAATACATTGATGTTGAGTAAGCTGTGTGCCCTGGCGGAAGGCCTTTCCACATTCATTGCATTCATAAGGTTTCTCTCCAGTGTGAATTGTATGATGTCTGGTAAGCTGTGTGCTCAGACGAAAGGCCTTCCCACATTCATTACATTTATAAGGTTTCTCTCCAGTATGAACATGCTGATGTTGAGTAAGCTGTGTGCTCTGTCGGAAAGTCTTCTCACATTCATTACATTCATAAGGTTTTTCTCCAGTATGAATACGCTGATGCTGAGTAAGTTCTCCATTCCAAGAGAAGGATTTTCCACATTCAACACACTGATATGTTTTCTCACCAGTATGAATACGCTGATGTTGAATAAATCCTGCCTTCCGGGAAAAGGCCTTCCCACATTCAATGCATTCATAAGGTTTTTCTCCAGTATGAACAAGCTGATGTTGAGAAAGCGCTGACTTATTACCAAAGGTCTTCCCACATTCACTACATTTATGGGATTTCTCTTCAGTAGAAATTTTCTGATGGTAATTAATGAACAGTGGTTGAAGGTTTTCCTATATTCATTATGTGATTTATCTCCAATATATACTCTTTGATTTTCAGTGAGATTTAAATTATCTCTGAAATAGTTATCATCTGCATTAATCTTGGAAAATATCCTCTTTGAGGGGGCAGCTAGGTAGCTCAGTGGACTGAGAGTCAGGCCTAGAAATGGGAGGTTCCAGGTTCAAATCTGGTCTCAGATACTACTTAGCTGTGTGACCCTGGACAAGGCATTTAACCCCCATTGCCTAGCCCTTATCACTCTTCTGCCTTGGAACCAAAAAATAGTATTGATTCTAAGGCAGAACATAAGAATTTTTTAAAAAATCCTCTTTTGAGATATATATATATATATATATATATATATATGTAATATCAAATTATATTCTGACCCAAGTAAATATAATAGAATATGTTCAAAGAGGATTTTTAAAAAATTCTTATGTATATCTATATGGGGCTTGTCTTATACAGAAACTTGGTGTTGAGAAAAAAAGACTGCTTCTTGGTTGCAACTTTGGACATATTTATTATACTCATGGCCTTCCACTTTATTAGGCATATTTCTTTGTTTTATTTTTACTCGGCCCCAATTTTTATCCTCATTACTCTGGTGCCCCTCTAACCTGGTATCATATTCCTGGGCTCTACTCACCTTGGAGGAATAATGATCATGCCTTATGAACCCTTCTTGGGCTGACTGTTGTATGTAAATACCCAGATTAGGAGGTGATCTCTTTGTTTCAGGTTTGGTAATTAAAACTGAAAGAAAAAAATTAAATTTTAAGCCTTCTATACTTTCTTATTATATTCTTATACTTATTCCTGTCTTCATTAAGAGAAAAATGACTAGAAAACTTTAAACACCAGAAGAAAAAATAATACTCATATATGAAGTTATTTACAATTTATAAAAACAATCACACACACTGATTGCCTAAAGCATAGGTTTTTTACTATATCACCTCTCCACCACTCAACAAGTTTCAGTTTTATCTTGTTAACTCTAGGCTTAAATATAACATCCTCTTTGGCAATTAAAGCACTGTATGACCTGGTCCCTCCATAAAGCCTTCCTATACTTAACTTCCCTCCATTCATTCTATGTTCCAGACATACTGGCCTACTTGACATTCCTCAAAAATTATACTTCAAATCCTGTCTCATTGCTTTTGAATTGTCTGTCCCCCATCCCTGGAAGGTTCTCCCTCCTTACCTCTGTCTCTTATTTTCTTTGGCTTCCTTCAAGATTCAGCTCAAGTTCCATATTCTAGCTTTTTCTAGTCTCCTTATCAGATATTATCTTTTCTCTAAGATATCCCTCCATTTACCCTGTTTATATCTTGTTTGAACTTATTTTCAATCATTTCTCTCTCATCAAAATGTGCCCCATTTGGGCAGGGACAGTTTTTGCCCTTTTCTATATTCCCAGCTCTTTCTATCTATCTGGCACATAGCAGTATGCTCATGGACTGACATTTCCAATTCTGTGTCTCATTAACATCTCAAACTCACCATGTCCAAAACTGAAATTGGCAGCTTTCCTCAGAAACTCACCCCTAAATGTGGATACCATTTTTGTGGACACCATCACTATCATCCTATTCACCAGTGTTTATCTTTGTGGATACCATCACTATCATCCTATTCACCAGTGTTGACAAACTCTGTGCCTTGCTCTCATTCACTTCACTTATCTAGTACAATGCCATTTCTTCCTCTTGTATAATTCTCATGAAACCCAAGATTTAAAAACATTTTTTTTGAGAAAACATTTTGGGAAAAGCTTGACAACTCCTTGAATCAAGAAAATGAACTGTTTGGAGAAAGTGCCATGAAGAAACAAACCTCCACTGCATCAAAAGATCCAGAATGAATTTTGGAGTGTAACTGATTGAACTGAAGTGGGTTGAATACATTTATTCTGAATGTAAACTCTTATGCCAAAGGGGACTGCCCCCAATTGTTTTTTTGTCAATGCACCTAGCAAACATTGGTTTTGCTCTCTCTTTCTTCTATTTCCCTCTAATCTCTAACTATAATAGTTTCCTCTTAGAAAAGCACAATATTGTATGTACCTGTAGCTAGAAGATCTTTAGAAATATAAGCTGGTTATGTTAAATGATTCATTGGGAAGACAAGTCTCCCAAAGAATTACATTACAGGGGGATTATGAAGTATGAATCAGACTTTGTCTAGCATCAGCAACTTTTAAATTGATCAACCAAAACTGAAAACACCCCTACTTAACACTTTGTTAGCCATCAAGTAAGAGAATTTACAAGTCACTTACTTAGAGACCTCCACTCTTTTAACTCAATCAGTCAGGAACTTGTGAATACTTTTGATAAGAGTTTACACCTTCAAAAGCCAAGAGGTGTGAATCTCACAGACACTGTGCCACCCCCCCCCCCCCAGGGGCAGTGCTAGGCAATTTGGAAGCTATGATTGGCCCCTGTGAAGAGGGGAAGGGACAAGAAATTACTATAAAAGCCCTGAACTTCTTCAGCTGGAGAAAGTCTTCTGCAAGCAGTCTTCTGGAGGTTGTCTTCGGTAGTCGTCTTCAACTGGTGACCTACCTCTTGGAGGTAACTTGGGACTTGGACTGCCTCTTGGGTGAGTGAGTAGCTGGCCTTCCTTTCCTGGTGTCTGGAGTGAGATTAGTTTTGGAGGTCTTCCTTTCTTGAAGGAGTCTGCATGGGTGGAACTCTAGGCCCTCTGGCCAAGGGTTAACAAGCCCTGTCGGGCTGAGCCAAGCACCAGAGCAAAATTTAGTGTGATAGATTAGACATCTTCTCTACCCTCTTTTTGTATTTCTCTACTTTCACTCTTTCCACTCTTTTTGTAAATAAAAGCTATTAAAAGTCATTTTCACTTGAGCTATAATATTTTAAATTGGCAACCACAAGATTATTCTAGAATTCTCAGACTTAGTCAAACCCCTAGATTTAATAATCCCTTATACTCGACAAAATTTCTCAAACCCATCCCCTTCTCTCTACTCACAGTCAGCACTCTAGATCAGGCCCTCGTCACCTCTTACCAAACTATTGCGATAGTCTCCTGTTTGCCCTACTTTGAGTTTCTTCCCCCTAAATTGTCAAAAAGGGATTTTCCCAAAGTACAGGTCTGACCACATCACTCCTCTACTCAATGAGTTGACTCCCTGTCACTTTCAGGATCAAATATAAACTCCTTTTCAAAGCCATTTACATCTGGTCCCTACCTACCTTTGCCTGACTTTACACGATTGCCCTTTACACAGTGTGGTCTAGCCAAACTAGTCTTCTCACTGTTCCCCAACATCAGGCATGCCATTTCTTATGCTTCTGCATGAACCATTCCTCACGCCTGTGAGTTTGTCTGTCTGTGACTCTATTTCTCAAAATCCTAGTTTTCTTCAAGGCTTAGATCAAATGACACCCTAGAAGCCACTCTTTCCCCCTAAAGATCACCTGGTATTTCTTCTGTATGTTTGTCCATACATGCAAGGTGTTTCCTCTCACTAGACTATAAGCACCTTGAGGCCAAGGACCATTTCCAGTTTGTCTTTGTATCTCTGGTGTCACATACAATGTTTGATAACTTATTTATATTTTTATATTTATTTATTTACAATTTATAAATGTTTGACAATTTATTACTTAATGAATAAAAAAAGTAAAATTCAAATAACACATTAGAAACACATACATTAAGTATTTGTATCAAAGAAGATATATCTAAGAAAACCCATAAGTCCAAAAATTCTATCACTGGTTACAGAATAGACTTCTGATAAAATATAGCTCTAATTTATATTACAAACAGTAAAAAGTATAGGAGTTGATTGATTTAAAAACAAAAGCTAGAATATGACCAGTAATGGAAAACTATTAGAACCTTTCTAGTAAGAATACATATTCTATCCCCAGGACAATCAATATAAGCTTCTGGAAGGCAGGGCCTGTTTCATTTTTGTCTTCAAATTTTCAGTTTTACCCATAGAATGAGCTTGGTAAAATATTGAGTTGAAGAAGAATAAAAGTAGAATTATTGAAATTCATCATTTCTATTCTATGTAGTTTTAGAAAGACTTGCTATAACAAGAATATTAAGGGAAAAGCTTAAGTAAAGCTGTAAAATGTATTTGTAGGTGATATAATTATATATTGATTTTAAGTACATATAAAATAAAATTCAAGAGATTTAACAACAACAAAAATAAATGGTTCAGCAAGATAGCAAGATAAAAGTTAAGCATTTAAAATCCTCAACATTTCTATATTTTATTTTCTACAATCTAAAAAGAAATTTATAGAAAAAGAAACAATGACAAATAAATCAATTAATTTGGCATTTCTCTAATTAGACCTGCAGAAGATCCATCTAAAAGCAGCTATAAAATGATTCTAACAGAAGACTAGCAGGAAATAACAAGAAATACTCAATGACCATATCCAGGTATAGCCAATAAAGATTATAATATGATCCAAGTTAACAGTTTCAGTGTAATACTATTCAACTATCAATGGGATTCTTCATTGAACTAGATAAAGTAATAATTTATGTTGTTATAAGGATTTTTATTAGGTTCATTGTCTCATTAAGAGCAGAAATTTTTATTAATGTCATGCTATCTCCTTTAAGAAACAGAGCAGACAGATCTTGCCTCCAGCTCTTTAAGAAGTCTATCATAAAAGAGAATTCTGTGAATTCTGGTTCCTGTCTCTCTGACTTCCTTGGAAGCAGGTTGCTGGATCATTCTCTCAGATGACAAAGATCTGTTAGTGACTTGTGAGATAGTTACCTTTGAGAAGTTTGATGAACACATATGAAGCTGAGAAAGAGTGTGTTTACTGAGAGTTTTTCTCCTGAAGGAAGAAGGAGGTGTTAGAGGTGGCTCTGCCCACTCTCTCTGTCTTGGGAGCAAGACCAGCGTCCGTGTCTCTCTATTAAGAAATTCTGACAGTTATATCTGACAGTTGACTTCAGGCAGCTTTTGGTTTTTCACATATTACTTTAAGGAGTTCATTATCAAATTAAGGTTCATAGATTAGCATAGATTGGTTAGTTAGAGAAATATTATTTAAGATAGCTAAGAGTAGTTTAAGGAGGTCTGCTCTGGCAGATAAGAAGACACTGCAAAGAAAGCAGTTAGATTTTGAGGGGTTTATTTAGAGGTTTTTAGTATAAGGATTAAAAATAAGATATAACATAGTATCCTAGTTCCTATTCTATTCCTAACTCCTGTTACTATCACATCTCTACTATAAATAAATAAGGATTGTACCAAACTGCTTCCAGCTCTCTATCCACGATCTACTAAAATAGTTTAACCCTGTTAGCTTTAGTTTACTATAACAGCTTTGTATTACCAACTGTCCATCAATACCTATTATCAATATATTATCAGCTTAATTATAGTCATAACAAAAGAGCAAACAGATGAGAACAGCAAGAGACACTATGGAAGAAAATGAGATAAATGGTGAATCTCCAAATATCAGTTGACCTAACAAGAAAACCATAAAGCATCAGCTATCAAAATTACCTAGTTCTGATTGAAAACTAGAAAGAGATCTGTTCCATAGAAGAGATACTTTGGAATTTGACTGCAAAACAAAATAACAGATTGCTATTTGATAAATCAAAGATTCCACAATACTGAGCAAAAAAAGTGTTTTGTTTTGTTTTTTAATAAAAATGCTTGTGAAAAATGAATAACAATTTGAATACAAATGGATTAAAGCCACACCTCTCATTAGAGCAGCACTCTAAGTTCCAAATAGACTAAAGATTTAAATACAAAAAAGAAACATAATGGAAAAAAATTAGGAAAAAATAGCCTGTTTTGAGATCTACATGTGCTGCTTCTCCTTCATTCCTACTATTTCTATATTCCTATTATTTTCCTTCAGATTCTAGGTCTTTTTACTCTCTGAAAATTTTATTATTTTGTATAGTCCTATAAAGACAGCCATGGGTAGTCTGATTGGTGTAAAAATGAAGATTTGAACCCCAGACTTCAATCCTCAGAAGTCCTTACTCTAATTCCCAGGATGCCCTCTAATCTCACTAAGATTTTCACCTGGGCGAGATCAAAATTTCTATATAACTGGCTGTAAAAGCCTACTGAGCTCTCTTCCTACTTCCGCTTCCGCTTCCAAGCAGACATGTCTCTCATAATATAAGTGAAATTGAACGGGCCTTTCGGCCCTCCTAGGCACGTGCTTTCTTACTTGTATTTTCTTAATCTCTATATAATACTTCTAGCAGAGAAACTAAATTTTTAACTACTACATTGGTAAAGTACTCAATCTGTAAATTCATATAGGTAGTATCAACATTTTTATTATATTGACATACTCTAACCATTGAAGCACCTTTTGAAGATTTAATAATAACAAATAGCAATAAAACTTTTAAAAAGTAAGCTCTTCTTGAGAGGGCAGAAATAATTTCATTTTTGTCTATCCCTAATACCTAGCACCACATTTAGCATATATCAGCTACTTAATATTTGTGGGATTCACTGGATAGGAATTCACTTCACTGGATAGGAAAAGGAGAGGCATATATTCATCAATGAAATAAAAACCCTATAAAAATGTAATGACACTATAAGCCCTATAAAAAAAAGTTTAGTTTGATTTGAATCAATCTTAAGTAACTAATGAAGCTAAGCTGTTGCTTGCAATCTAATTTTTATTCACTCACCTGGGCAACTCCATCTTAGAATTCCTTCTTCTGCCCTCCATGGCACTCTCCCTTGTTCTAGATGGTAAATGACATCTGGCTGGGAAACTGCAAGTCCTGCTCATTGGAAACAGGAAAGTACTGGTGACAAAGAATCTCAGAATTTGAACTTAGTACCTCTCTCTTTGGGGAAAAGTAGGCATAGTCCAGATGCTTGTACAAAGGACCCCTCAAATATGCTTTATATTGTTTTCCTAGTAAGTATGGGAAGAATGAACCAAAAACTGGGTTCAGGCTCAGGAAAAAAAGATTAGACCCTTTTCATGTTTTTATGTGTGTATAGTGGGTCTTTAAAGAAGAACCTTGGGCCTGGGGCAATCAGATCTTATAGGATAAGCACTGGATTTGTCATCCCAAGGACCTGGGTTCAGATCTGTTAATGACTATTTGTGAGACCTTGGCCAAGTAACTTAATGCCTTGGAGTCCCAGCTGCCTCATGTGTGATCATGTGCCCAGCCCTAAAACTATGATTTCATGAACTTCAGGGGAAACACAATCAAGTTGAGAGCAATAAAAAGCACAAACTTCTCATCTGGAAACTGGTAGCAAAAATATTTTATCTCTTAGACACAAAACCAGTAGTAATCTCAGGTCTATATGCCTGGCAATGAGTACTTAATACACTAGATACCCTATACGGTTTGCTAAAGAATGAAGACAAAGTTTCCAACACTGATTTTGATTTACAGGAGGAATAATCTGTCCTTACCTAAGCAGACCAGGTTTTTATAGTTCTCCTGCATCACTTCCCTATACAACTCTTTTTGAGAAGGATCCAAGTAATCCCATTCTTCCTGAGTGAAGTCCACAGCCACATCCTTGAAGGTCACTGATTGCTGAAATACCAAAAACATATGTGCTAAACCAGGTATCATCCCTCCTATGAACCTGGGAGAACTGGCAGGACTGGCTTTCAGGTTTCGGAATGTTCTATAAGAAATGCCTATGGTATATCTATTCCATGTCTTGGTTTGTAATAGATTTTGAATCATCTAACAACACAATTATAAGAGCTCATGTTTATGTAGCCTTTTGCTTTCATAGGCATTTCTGGATCTTAAACTATGTGAGGAGAAGCAAGGTATAACATCAGACCAACTGGTAGGAGCCAGGTTGTGAAGGACTTTAAAGTGAAAATAACTAAGTACACATAAGATATATGCAGTGTAGATGAGAGGCAACCTTAGAGTAAAGGCTAAACAAAAAACTTTATATCTGATCCCATGGGTCCAAGGTGGTGAACTTATGGCATCTGTGCCACAGACAGCAAGCAGAGCCCTCTCTGTGGGTATGAGTACTGTTGCCTGCCAGAGTTCGTTACTAGAAAGGCAGAGGGGCTCAGGCTGAGCCGCTCCCCTCCTCCTCTCCACCATGCCTGGGGAAATTCCTTACTTCACCCAACCCTCTGCCCAGCAGCCCAGTGGAGTGCTTCCTCCCTCCTTGTGTGGGGTAAGGCACTGGTGGTGGGGAGTAGCACTTGGTCTCTGGGAGGGGGAGGGCAGAGCACACAGTCTCTTAAATATTCACCATCACTGCCATAGGTAATAGGGAGCCACTGAAATTCACTGAATGAGTTCCAATGGTGGCATGGTCAAACCTAGGATTTGAGAAAATCATTTTGGCTGCTAAGTGAAGGATGGATCATAATGGGAGGAGAGATGTGAAGCAGGGAGACAACTTAGAAGTCTATTAGAATAGTCTAGGCAAAGGGTGATGATGTCCTGATGTGGACTGTGGATTTGTGCATGGAGGAAAGGGGGCATATGTACAGAGAAGAGATCTCTGAAATTAGAAACAAGATTTTATAAAAGAATGGATACATGGAGTAACTGAAACAATGACATTGAAGTTTCAAACCTTATAGACTGAGGGGATGTTAAGGACCTCAACAGTAACAAGGAAGAAGAGAAGAGAGGAAGGGAAGGCAGGAATTATAATGCATTCTTATTTTGGACATGTTGAATTTGAAATGCATAATTATAGGGCACCAAGAGGGAGATATCCAAGAGACAGTTTGTAATGTTGGCTGAACATCAGAAGACAGACTAAGATTGGATATGTAGATCTGGGAATTAATATTCAGAGAGATAATAATTGCAATAAATGAATCCATGAGAGATGATGAGCTCACCAAATGATATAATCCTGAAGACAAAGAGGAAAAGGGTGGAGATAAGAGTCTTGGGGGACAATCCTGGTTAGGGGGTGTGACCTTGATGAAGATCTAGCAAAAGAAACAGAGAAGCAATGTTCAGATAGGCAGGAGAACCAGAAGGCAGCATTCCTAGGAAGGAAGATGGCAAAGACCAGTGGCTAAGGCTGCAGAGAGGTCAAAAAGGATAAGGATTATGAAAAGGCCATTAGATTCAGCAATGAAGAAATCATAAAAAAAAGTTAAGATAGGATGACTGAGGATGCAATTTGCTAAAGATAGGAAGGGACTGGATCAAGTGTATATGTTGAAGGTTTGTCAGAGTGGGAGAATGGAATAGAAAGTGATGGTGTCAAGGACCTTTGAGGTAAAGAGAATAGGAATTTATTTCCTCAAATTTCATGGCTTTTATTTTCTCAGTTCTATAGAAATTATGTTCCTAGAAGGGACATTGATAGTGGGACATGGGTGGGGTTTTAAGAGGGAAAACACAGACTAGTGAGGAGAAGAGGAGGCTTATGGTAGGAATAATCAAGGACTAAGATAGGTTAAGGGGAAAATTTCCTTTTCTCTTTCTTAATTCTCTGCAGTCTGGCTTCAAAATGCATGATTCAACTGAAATGGCACTCTCAAAAGTTACCAGTGATCTTTTAATTGCCAAATTGAATACCCTTCCCCCCAATTCTCATCCTTGACTTCTTGGCAGCCTGTCTTGGTACTTGGCACCCTCTTCTCTTTGGTACTCTCTTCCCCAAGTTTTCAAGACATTCTCCTATCCTGATTCTTTTCCTACCTATCTTCTGTCTTCTTTTCTGCATTCTCATCCTGGTTAGACCTGCTGCCCATGAGTATCCCCCAAACTCTGTCCTGATCCTTCTTCTGTTCTCCATCTATATCAGAAGTCAGAAAACCATGGCTAAAGGCTGAATCCTGTTTTTGTTCAGTAGGTGAGCTAAGAATGGTTTATTATATTTTAAGACATAAATAACCTTATTTAAAAATGTAAAAACCATTCTTAGGTTATGGATCATACAAAAACATACAGGCTACACAGAACAAGTGTATGATCCCCATTCTGTAATACTTTGCTTAGGAATCTCATTAGCTCTCATAGATTCAATTATCATTTCTATGCAAAAGACTGATCTATTTATACAGTTCTAAACTCCAGATCACCAGTCTTGCATCTCCAACTGCCCTTGGGACATCTCAAACTGAACATTCTGTAAAAACCTTATACCCAACATATCCAAAACTGAAAATATTATATTTCCTCCTCTTTCTAATTTTATTATTTATTCTTATTAATAACTTACTTATATACAAATTTCTATTCCTTATTACTTAGGCTTGTAACCTGGGTGTTATATTAAACTCTTCACTTTCACCTCCCTCCCACCTTCATTTCTACTCAGTTGCCAAGTTCTGTTATTTCTACCTTGGTAGCCTCTCTCATAGTCTCTTTTTTCCTCTGATATTGCCACCATTCTGCTGTAGGCCCTCATCACCTCACACCTGGCCTACTCTGCAATATCCTATTGGTCAGTTGGTCTACTGAAAGTCTCTCTTCAATCTAGGCCATGCTTTACTGTCAAACTGCTCTGCCCGAAGTACAAGTTGGCCATGTAAATATATATATATATATATATATATATATATATATATATATATATATATATATATATATAAACACACCCTTATGTAATCACAGGCAGGATCAAATATAAAATCCTGTTTGGCTTTTCTACCCCTTCATAACTTTCAGTCTCCTTAGCCCTCACTCCAGGTCACACACTCTGATGCAGCTTCACTGGCCTTCTTCCTGCTCTTTAAATACAACACTCTACCTCTTGAGGTAGGTCTTTGCTCAAGCAGTTCCCCATGCCTGGAAGACTCTTCCTCCTCATGTCTGCCTTCTGACTTCACTGGTTTTCTTAAAGTCTCTTCTGCAAAAAGTATTTCTCAGGCCTCCTTAATCTTAGGGCCTTCCATTGGAGATTATCCCCAATCTATCCTTTATATGTAGGGTGGCCGGATCTGCAGGGGATACATTCCCAGACCTGCCAAGGATAGCTCAAACTGCAGTTATTAGCAGCACCTGCTGACTCCTGTGTGCCCACTGGAACTCTTTCTCCCTTCTAGCTCCTGCCCCTCTGCAGGAGTGCTCAGCAGCTTCCCTTGTCCCTCCCCCACCAAAAAGTTAGAAAAGTGAAAATGAAAGCCAGAGACCTTCTCCAAAAGAGGATCATGGCCAGTCAGACTTTCATTGCTTTGAGGCCCTGGACTTCCATAGATAACTGAAACCCTAAAAAGCAAAACTATGGATAAGGAGGCCCTACCTTATATCTTTTTGCTCTAAGACCTTTACATGTCTCCTCCATTTTGTTGATGAGCTTCCTGAGAATAAGGGCTGTTTTTCCTAATCTTTCGCCCTGTGTGCCAGGAACATAGTAGGTGCTTAACAAATGTTTGCTGACTTGATTTGATGGTAATGGGCAGTTAACAATGGCTAACTACTGGGTTGGGCTGGGGAGGAGGATAAAATCAAAACACAGCCACAAATGGAAGTCTACATGAGTGGAGAACAGATAGCTGAAGCACAGCAAAATTCCTGATCAAGGAATATTAGATGATGAACTGTGTCAAGTGAAGGGATGAAGGTGCAATCAGGAATTTGGATGAAGAAATGAGCATACACGATTACGTTAGGTTCAAGTCACGCCTTAGATTCCCCATAAGCTGTATGACCTGGGTCAAGTCCTTGAACCTCTCCTCATCTGTAAAGTAGAGCAGACTCTTAAGGTCCTTTCCAGCTCTAAGGGGAGGAGAGGAGGGAAGGGAGAAGAAGGGATAGAAGGGGACGGAGAGAAGGGGGTGGGGGAGAAGAAGTAAGGGGAGGAACGGGTGGGAGAAGGGGGGTAAAAACCTAGGCGATGGGAGAGGGAAAGCCCCCACTTTTCCAAAATGGAAGGAAGCGATGGGACAGAAAGGTAAGGGTAGACACAAGGAGGTTCGGGCCAGGACGGGACGCAAGCGGGCCGCTAACCTCCCAGCTCAGCCGCGGCTTCGCCCTTATCTTCCTTGGCATCTCCCCGAGCTCAGAAACGAATCGGAGGACCCAGAAGCAGCACGAGGAAAGGGAGGAGGAAGCGGAAATCATGTGAGCGGGCGCCTTCCTCCCTCCATCCTTTTAGGTCCCTCCCTCCTGCCGGCATTGCGCACAACTACTTCTGCGCCTGGGTAAATAGCACTCACATCCGTCCCAGCGGGCAAAGCTTTTTGGGAAATGTAGTTGGGAGGCTCGGACAGACTTTTGTGCTTCAGCTTGGGAGTGCAAAGACTCCTGGAGCCTCAGAGGCTCTTTGAGCGAAGGTGTCCTCCTTAGCCAGAACTTGTCCCTTAACCAACTCCCCTGCTCCTTAAAAGTCCTGTCTCATCCAAGCATTAATGTGCACACTCAGTGCCCACCTTGGGGACAAATGGGTAGGGGCCGGCTGGGGTTAGGGTTAGGGTCAGGGTCTCAGACTAGCAATTTCAGACTGAACAACAGACCTTACGATATTTAATGGACTTAGCTAGATGTATGTAGTTAAGACATTTTAATCAAATGAGAAAATATCCTTTATCCCAGTAGCTTTTCCCATTGTATCAGAGCCGCTTTCCCAAGAAGACCATCTTTTTAGTACCCATTGGAAATAGTCCATTCCCTGACACCTAGCTTCTAGCTTCCTCTCCCAAGCTTCATTGTATCGGTCAGTGTAGTTTGAACACTCCCATTTCCTTGTAGCTATGGTAATGTCAGTCAATCATCTTTCCCTGTCCCTGGATCCCCAAATAGTATGTAGATCCTCCAAATTCTTTGGATTCTTGGAGTTGTCATCTCCTGCAGTGGCACTCCCAGGAGTTTAGTGACAGGAGCTGCCAGTCTGGGGACTCTGCGTGGGTTTATAGCACACAGTTCTGCGAGGTGGACTAATTTTAGCACTAAATTCCTTTCCCTAATTAAAGAGTGATTTTTCTGACTACTTACTAGTTCTGTGTTTTTTTCCAGTTTAACACCAGGAATAACCTTAGCTGGGTCAGTGACCGGAAACCATCTCATACCAGCTCTCAGTCCCTGGGATGGGATAATTGAGTGACCTGAGTCCCATGAGACCATTCTGTGTCCCACAGAAAATCAGCAGATTTCTGTCAGTTTAAGTTTATTTTGTTTTGTTAAATGAGAATCAATCCAGTGCGTTAGTTTCAGGGCAGAAGAGTGGTAAGGTCTAGGGCAATGTAGATTAAGCGACTTGCCCACGGTGACACAGCTAGGAAGTGTCTGAGACCACATTTAAACCCAGGACCTCATGTCCCTAGGCCTGGCTTTCAATTCACCAAGCCACCCAGCTGCCCCCCTCTAAGTTATTTTTAACTGTTTAATTGTTAACTTAGATTCAAATTTATGGGATACCTGGTCTTAAGACTCAGTGGGTCATTGTGTTGCTGAAACCTTGAGTCTGAATTACTTCATACTTCTTTGTCTATGCTTCAGCACGGAAAACATGTTCCAAAGAGGTTTTGTCCTTGGTGCTACTCACCTCCCCCCTTCCCCTTGTCTCCAGCAATCTATCACCTCCATACCATGCCCAGATTCCTCCCTGGATCTGCCCCCTCTAACTTCTTTTCCCAACTACCTTTGTTAGAAAAATATTTCTGCAGCTGCTTGCCATCTTAAGATTTGAGCTTTAGCATTAGGCTAAATTGCTCCATGTGTTCACGTGAATCTTTGCTTAATAGGGATTATCGATTTAAAAAAATTATTCAAAGATTTTATTTTCCCAATTACATGTAATAATAAATTTCAACATACAGTTTCTAAAATTATAAGATGTAAATTGTCTCTCTCCTTCCCTTCCCTCCCCCTTCCTGGAGATGGTAAGCAATTTGATCTGGATTATATATGTATTATCATGTAAAAAATACTTCCATAGTAGTCCTTAATGTAAGAGAATACTTATATAAAACCAAAACTCCAAAATAAAAACCAGTGAAAAATCATGTGCTTTAATTTTTGACTCCCAACAGTTTTTCTCTGGATATGGATGGCATTTTTTATCTTAAGTCCTTCAGAATTGTCTTGGATCATTGTATTGCAGAGAGTAGCAGTCTTTCACATTTCATTGATTACTTTTTTTTTTTAAACACATTGAATCTCTTGGGTATTCTTTTCCTTGTGGAAAGAGAAACTGATGTCTCATAGGGCTCTTTCTCATAGTGTCTCTCAGGTGATCTTCCTCTTGAGAACAAAGGGACTTGGGGCCTGCAGAAGTCTGTGTTTGACACAGATCCCCTGGGGTAAAGAGAGACCCAAGCACTATATTTATATAAAGGTAGTGCCTCAGTTTATAAGATATAGAAGAATGATAAGAGCTTGCACATCTGGGTGACTGGAGGGATGGTGGTAGCCCTGACAGTGACTGAGAAGTTCAGACCAGGAGGACTTTAGTTGTTGGGAAGAATTGGATTCTTACAATTTCTTTATTTTTTTTAACTAAAAATTTCTTGATACTTTTATTTTTATTGTCTCAATTTCCCCATGTATCTTTCCCCTTTCCTTCTCTTTAGGGAAGTGCTCAGAAACATTGTGCAAGGGTCAGGCACATGTGCCTATAAACATGAAATTTTCTGGTCAGGCAATGGGTCCAAGTCTAGGCATCTTAGAGCTTGTACTCAGGAATGAACAAGATTGACTTTCCCAAGATCTCCAGTTATTCTATATCATTGTAATGAGCATGACCAGGAATTCAGAGGAGGCAAGAGAGGACTAAGGTAAAGCCTCTTTTTCCCTCTTAGAATTATCTGGACAATGTGAATTCTCTGAGAAGTTGTGAGATCACTTAGACATGGATCCCTTGACTTATGTCTTTGTTCTCAGCCTCTGAGACCATTTATTTTAGAAATCACTCCAGAGACCAAGGGACCCTCATATTGGCAGTGATAATCAAGTCTATGGCTGCAGAATTACAAAAGCAATGAGGCTCACTGATGTAACACTACCTTGATGATGTTTACACATTTAAGCTAGCCTTTGACTAAGCATTTACTAGAAAACAGAATTAGAGTAAGACAGAATTAGCTAAGGACATAGAGAGACATAGAGCTCCTACAGGGTTGAGAAGTAGTTGCAGAAGAACAAGAAGAGAAGATATATCAGATATATCACTTATCAGGGGCAGAAGCACAGGGCCAGGATAGGGCATAGAAGAAACATGAATCAAGTTCCCTTGAGAGAAATCTGTGTAATCTTGAAGTTTTCCAGGAGAGAAGGAACTGAGTCCTGAAGCAAAAGCAACCTGGACTTATCTCTTCAATAAACAAAATTGATACTAGAGAGTTTTGTAAAAAATAGACTTGAATACAGGACTACAATCCCCACAAGCCTTTGCTCCCCTTCCCCAAAATGCTTTGTAATCTCACGGGAATTCTGAGGTGGGCCAAGATCGAGGAAGGATTTAAGCTGGTGGCAAAGGTTTTTGGGGCTCTTTTTGGACTTCCGTTTTGGAGCAGACGCGTCTCTTCTGTGATGTGAGGTTATTTTGTCTAGGCCTCTGGCCTAGGCACATGTTTCTTACTTGTATATTCTTTAATCCTTAATAAACCTCTAAAAAATATAATACTCCTTGCAGAGAGAAACTAATTTCTACCTGCCTCAGTCTCCCCATATTCCTAAATTTTAATCTTTACAGTTTATACCCAGTCAATCAATCAGGGAAGTCACATTTATTAAGAACCTGCTATATGCCAGGCACTGTACTAAATGCTACCCAACAAGTCAGGATATTGTAAGAGAGTACTTATTTACCCCTTATGAATTCAAGTAGCCTCAAAAGAGGGCAGCTGTGGGTATAGTGCATAGAACATTGGTCCTAGTCAGGAAGTCTCATTCTCGATTTTAAATCGTGCCACAGACACTTACTAGCCTCAGTTTCCTCATCTGTAAAACAAGTTGAAGAAGGAAATGGCAATCCGCTTCAGTATCTTTGCCAAGAACATCCCGAATAGGGTCATGAAGAGTCTCATATGCCTGAATGACTGAACAAGAACAACAAGAAAGAAATAGCATACATGATTGCTAAGCTACCCTCAATGATATCCAAAAGATCATGGAAAATAGGAGGCGTCCCATAGGACTGAGGAAGGGCAAATGTTCCAGTTTTTTTAAAAAGTCATTATGGGTCAATGAGTTTGTCTTAAATCTCTGGGAAATTACTAAAATATCATTAAAGAGATGGTTGTTGGACGTCTAGGGAGAATGAAATTACCAAGAGCCATGAAAGAGTTCTATTTTTTACAGAGTACAAAACTAGTAGATAAAGGGAATGCCATGGATATAGCTTACTTTGGTTTTAGGAAAGCATTTTGGTAAGTATCTCCTATTATTCTTGTGGAGAAGACAGTGAGATATGGGATAGGCGAAGATTGGATTGGGGCTTGTGCCTCAGCGTGAAGAGCTTGTATGTTGTGGTTGGTCCTGGGGTTGAGGTAGAGGGTACCACAGTCTATTTGAACGCTGAATGCCCTCTGGTGGCCAAAGGGTTGACCACATTCTCTGGTTATTTTATTAGTACATGAATACAATGATAGCCAGCTTCAAGCAGGGAAACTAGCCTCATAGCGTTGATAATTATCTCTGCAATGTCACCATGTATCCACCTATTCTTCAGGACCAATATACACACAGAATATGGGTCTCACATCTCTATTATCTTGAGAGCAAGAATAGAGGGCTGTTTGCACAGAGAAAGGAAGGAAACAAGCTTCATGACAACCTTGGGAGGCAAGTGCTTTGATTATCTTCATTATACAAATGGGGAAATTGAGGCAGACAACGGTGAAGGGATTTGCCCAGAGTTTCACAGCTAACAAGAATCTGAGCTCACATTTGAACCCAGGGCTTCCAGTACTCCATTCACTGTGCCACCTGGTTGGCATAGGTGACAAGGTACCTCAGAGACCTTTTCATTGTGAAAAGGAAAATGAAGAGACTCCGGAGTTTGTCACAGTAATCATCAACAAATACTAATTTAATCTCCTTCTATTATCGCCTATCTCTTAGCAGAAGTTAATGTAGGATTTTGAGGCTAGACTTTGACAATTGACCATTGAATGAGAGCTTGTACACCATTCCCAAACCATATAATAGATGAATGAATGCATCAGTCATCCTGCTGAAGAAGGAAGAAATAGAAAGTTTATTGAATGTATAATGGCAAAATTACTACTTAGTGACCTCCTGAGGTTCTGAGCATTTTGTTTTTCAGTTGTTTTGGTGGTATCTAACTCTTTGGGATTCCTTTGGGGTTTTCTTGGCAAGGAAACTGGAGTGGTTTGCCATTTCCTTCTTCGGTTCATTTGACAGATGAGGAAACTGAGGCAAACAGGGTGAAGTAACTTGCCAAATGTCACATGGCTAAGATGCTGGAGGTTTTGGTCATTTTCTTCTCCAGCTCATTTGACAGATAAGGAAACTGAGGCAAATGAGATTAAGTGACTTGCCCAGGATCATACAGTTAGTAAGTGTCTGAGGTCAGATGTGAACTCAGGAAGAGGAGCCATCTGGATTCTAGGTCCTGTACTCTATCCACTGACCTACCTAGCTGCCCAGTTATGAGCTGCAGTCTCCTCGTTGTGTCTTGTTTAACAAGGGTTGATATTTCCTCCCTCAGCACTTGCCTTGGGAGAGATAACATGATGCAGTGAAGAGTGGTCAGAACCTGGTTTCAAATCCCAGCTCTGCCATTCACTACCTATATATCCAACCCATGTCTATCCAGGAGCCTGTGATAGACCTTCCTCCCCTTCATGCACTCCACTTTCCACCAACTCTGGCCTCCAGGCACGTCCTCACACATGATACTCTTATCCTTATGTCTTTGCATTAGATGACGCACAGGTCCGGAATGTTCTAGTCCCTTACTTCTGCCTCTGGAAGGGCAAATACAACCGTGTTCTAAGGCCTGGATCCTCTTTGACCAGTCCCTTCATTATAAAAATTCTGTTCTGGGGACTTCTAGTACTTAGGGGTCAGGAGACTTGAGTCCTGGGTCCCAAGCCCACCACTCATTTGCTGTGTGGTCTTGGGCAAATCTCTTCCCTCTCTGAACTTTAATTGCTTCCTCTGTAAAACGAGGGGTTTGGACTCAATGAACTGTAAGGTATTTTTCAGTTCTGATTTTCTTTGCATCTAGACAACTTTGCACCTCTGAGACTGGTGCCTCTGGGGGAAACGGCTCCTTGGAGCAACCAGCAGATGGAATTCAGGTAGCCCAGGACGAAGGATCAGGGCTCAAATTCCTTTCTGGGGAGGTTTTTGTAGGGCTGCAGTTCCAGAAAGAGTCGCATCTCAGGGAGGGCAGTAGCGACCCATCAACCAGCAGAGGCTGATGGGGCAAAAGAAGCAAGTCTAGGGCTTCCGGAGTCTTTTCATGGAAGCATCTTTGTGTGGGGCCTCTGCATGCAGTTGGCAGATCGGAGAGCTTGGCTGCTAGGTTTTCTACCCTTGGCAGATATTGCCAAATTCTTCATTTCCCAGAATGCAGTGCAAGATTAATTTAGGCCAGGGTCAAGGGCAGTTTTCTTTGCACTTGTTCCCTCTGCCTGCCTGACTCTAGGAGCGAGGCTGCTGTTCTTGGCTAGTAAAGAACAACTTGTCAGGAGATTGCTGGAAGCCCAGGGATCTTGTGTCTCTGGCCAGTTGCCTTTTTATACACATTCCTATTCTTACTTTGCAATTGGTCAGGCTTTCCAAGCGTCTCTCGTATGAAGAAAGAAACAGAAAAATAGATTTAGAGAATGTCAGGACTCAAAGTGATGGAGAAGGGGAGAAGGAAGAAATCACTGCATATTTATTTTGTACACACACAAAAAATATGCATATGATATATATATATATATCATCTAGATGCTTGTGCTTATATATATGTATATATCAGCTAGGTGGCATAGTGCTTACAATGATGAATCTGGAGGCAGAAAGATCCAAGTTCAAATCCAGCCCCAGACACTGTGTGACTCTGGGCAAGTCACTTAACCCTATTGACCTCAGTTTCTTCACCTGTAAAATAGCAATAATGATCACACCTCTCTCCCAGAGCTATTGTGAGAATCAAATGAAATAAAGTTTGTGAAGTGCTTAGCACATAGTAGGCACTATGTAAATGCTAGCTATTATATAATATATATGCATGTGTATAAAATGTGTGCACACACTTGTCTGTAATACAAGTTTCTACAAATAGTCTCTCTTGCTTTTAGATTTGTAGCCAGAACACAAAGCCTGGCACACAGTAGGTGCTTAATTAGTAAATGCTTCTTGATTTATATAACCTCTGGACTTCTGATTTTACAGAGACCGATAACTAGGATGCCTTGCTCTACAAAAGCAAGATTCTTCCCAACTTCAAGTGTCACAGCTTCCCTAAAACTACCCCTGATTTCTCTAGCCAGTTGGAAGTTTGTCCACTTCTGAATTCTCCCAGCTCTTTTTTGGTATGTGTCTAATGTAGTTATTATATATTTATACTATGGTAATTTGTGCATGCAATTTCTCTCTTACTAGACTTTAAGTTTTGTGATTCAGAAGCCACAGAGCTTATTGTGTAATCATGTATTCTGATGCATTCAGACTTATCTCCCTGTGGGTAAGAGGGAGGAATTGGAAACCCTGAGAATCCTGGGAGTTGCAGTCCTATAGGCACAGTGTCCCCCTCTTGGCATAGACCAGGTCTTTCTTGGGGACTCGGTATAGAGGTGGAATTCTACTGGATTAGAATTGAATCACTCCAGAAAAGAGCAAGGGAATATGGATATGTGGAGGCAGAGAGTAGAATTAGAACTGAGAAGTGAATGTTCTTGTAGCCCTCCTTCCCTTCTTTCATACTCCTCCAATACTTGGCAGGGCACTGCCTTCCTCCTCTCAGAACTCTGACATCTCTCTCTCACCTCCCCTAGCCAATCTATTGTCCAGTCTTGCCCATGCTGCCTTCACAGCTTTTCCTATAGATGCTCTTCTTTCCTCTGCCACCGCCATCATCCTATGAGGCATGGGCTTTGATCTTCTCATCAATGGACCATTGCAATGATCTTCTTCTTTGTTTGGTTCAAGTCTCTCCTCCACTTGGCCATCTGAATGCTTTCTAAAGCAAGGTCTGGTCATTTCCAGTGGCTCTCCATTACATCTAGGATCAAATATAAAAGAATTTTTGACTTTGAAAACCCTTCAAAACCAGCCCCTACCCTCCCTTTCCAGTCTTTTTATATCTTCCTTCCTTCCTTGTATTCTTTGATCCAGCAACACCAGTCTTTTGGTGATTTCTTACACAAGACACTCCATTTTTTAAAGATGCATTTTTCACTGACTCTTCCCCCATGCCCAGAATTATCACCCTCTTCATCCTCTTTTCCTAGCTTCCTCTGAGTCTTATAAATAAGACTTTCCCAGTTCACCAAAATACTGGTACTTTATCATCAATTTATCCTGTTTATGCCATTTTGGTTTACCTGTAGTTGTTTGCATATTGTCTGAATTAAAATGTAAGCCTCTTGAGGGCAGGTATTTTTCTGTTTTTGTTTTATTCCTAGGACTTGCCACAGTGTCTGGGATAGAGTAGGCATTTAGACAATCCTTCTTGATTTAATTTGAAGTAGGCACAGCAGAAGTAACTCCATCTGGTTTCTTTTCTTGCAATGTGGACCCTAATACTAGGTACTTTTCAGTGGAGCAAAGAACTTGGACTAAAGGTGCCCAGTGCAATTGCCTCTTTAAAAACTGACGAAAAGCTATGATGTTTTACTTCACTCTTTCCCAGCTATCTATTTGTTTCTTGATGATAAAAAGCACTTAAATATTTTTTCTCAATATTCACATTTAAAAAAAATCTGAAAGCAAGCATAGTTCTTTTGTTCTGAATATCTTTATATTTATTCTATGCTGGGAAAGGGCAAATGGAGGACAACAATGTTTAATTGGAAATTCATCAAATTTAATCAGGTCAGAGATCTAAATCTAATCTCTGTTCAAAATCTACTAAAAAACATCCTTAAGCAAGTGTTCCATGAGCATTAGGGTAAGAGGATCTTATAGTGAGATTTTTTATGAATAATTTTTATTAATAAGCTTTTAAAAGAGGTGGGAGAGACAAAGAGTGGGGAGAGAGAATGAGAGGGAGAAAAAAGAGAGCGAGGAAGAGAGACAGAAACAGAAAGAGAGTCAGAGACAGAGAGAGAGGGAGGGAGAGAGGGAAGGAGAGAAAAAGGGAGGCAGAGAGACAGAGAGAGAGACATGAGAAAAGTGAAGTAGGACCAATTCATCCTTAGTCCATGAAAGAGATATGTTGTAGCTGTCTTTCTAAGGCAAAGGGCTGATCATCTCCAGTGACTTACCATTACCTCTAGGATCAAATATAAAATGATCTTTTTGGCTTTGAGAACCCTTCAAAACCTTCCCCCTCTCTCCCTTTCCAGGCTTTTAAGACCTTTTCCAGGTCAGAAGTGGAGTAGAAATAGAGAAAAAAGGGAAAGTCCCAGCTCTTGATCTCTAGATCTCTAAGAATGGCAAGAGAATCTGTACTATATGAAACATATGAACCAGATCTTTCTCTTTGCTGTTGGGAGGAGGGAGTGAAAAAGAGTAAGTGCCCAGACAAACTTGCTCTGCAGCACACTTGCTTGTTACAGTAGGATACCTGCTGAAATCATTTGTATCTCTTCTTACCTTCCCAAGACCTTAAAAGGCCTTTGCACACAGTAGGTACTTAATAACTATTTGTTGAACAGAAAAAAATGGTACAGTGAGTGAGTCAGTTGATAGAACAGTGACTGAATGTATTTCTTTTGGATGCTTCTTGGTGTCTGGGAATCAGAACTCTCTCTTTAGAGAGAGACTTTTTTTGGAGCCCCTTAGTGCCCTGGGGAAAAAGCTTATTGCAGCTTCCAGAACAAGGTGCTGGGGGTCTTAAACTCCGTGAATTCTCAACAGGCAATAGTTTTGAGGGAAAATATATTTGGGGTTGGACACAAAGAAAACAGTAGAAATGAGAGATTTGTTTGTTTGTTTTTAATAAAAAATAATTCCTTTTCTAAATGAACTTTACAAATGAAACCAGACGAACCCTGTAGCATTTGGCAGGGCATTATGAGGTCCCTCAGAAGTACAAGGTAGATTCAGCTAAATATCAACAAATAAATAGGGATGATGACAAAGACAGCTCAAACTTCATATTTAAACTATATAAATACTGCATCCTAAGCACCAAAGCACAAGCACAAGAAATGATACACACAATTTTGCAGATGACTTCTTTTTTGAGGGTACATTATTCCATCCTAACATTAACTTTCTGATGAGAAATCACATCTGGACAGCAACTTTTGGGGGGCAGGGTGGGGAAAAGGGCATATTTTAGCCCCATGAATTAATCAGTAAAGGAAATCTTCCTGCATTGATGCAGATCAGCCATTTGTTTTCTGGGACACCAAAAGGTTAAGTGATTTGCCCAGTTTCACATACCCACTATGTATCAGAGGCAGGTTTTGAACCTGGATTTTCCTGACTGCCAGGCTGGCCCTTTATCCATTACCCTACCTTGATAAGAACTCTAAAAAAGTCATAGTATCAGATTTAGAGCTGTAAAGAATTTTAGAGATCATCTAGTTTATCCTCTCTTTGTCCCATCTTACAGATGAGGAAACCAAGGCTGAATGAGGCTAAATGACTTTCACATGTTCGGTGACATGGTATAGTGGGTAGACTTCAAGAAAGCCAGACTTCAAGACAAGACCTGAAACCTCAGTCAATTGCTAGCAGTATGATCTTAAGTTACCTTTTTAAGCCTTGTTTAACTCAGTTACTTAAGTCACTTTTCTAAACCTTACTTAACTCATGTTATCTCTAAACCTCATTTAACTTAGTTATTTAAGTCACTTCTCTAATCCTTACTTAAGTCACTGCTCTAAGCCTGTTTCCTCATCTATAAAATGAAGATAATAATAGCACCTACCTTGCAGGATTGTTCTGAGGATCATATGAGATATCTCATAAACTGCTTTGCAAACATTAGAGCCCAATATAAATGCTAACTAGCTATTAAGGAAGAGAATCAGGCTTTGAATCCAGGTCCTCTGCCTCAAAATTCAACCATTCTACCACTCTTGCCTCCACTCATTTCTTTAGTGGGACGGTGGAAAGAGTCCTGGATTTGTCGTTAGAGGATCTGGATTTGAATCTTGATTCTACTGACTCTTAAAGTCAGATTATGGCTCTGGACCTTAGTTTCCTCATCTGTAAAATGATGGTATTAGATTAGATGACAAGGTCCCTTTCAGTTCTAAATCTTCACTCCTCTATTTCTTGATGTGAGGTATTGCTACAAAGCCATCTCTCAGCATCAGGCTCTAGCTGCCCGCCATGCCTGGGAACACTCTCTGTCTTCAGCTCTGCCTCCTGGCTTCCCTGACTTCCTTTTGTGTTCCAACTAAAATCTCACCTTCTGCAGGAAGCCCTTTCCAATTCCTATTAATTCTAGTGCCCTCCCTCTATTGATTGTCTCTTATTTATCCCATCGTAATATCTTTTTATAGAGTTATTTCTGTGCTATTTTCTCTATTAGATTGTGAACAGGGACTGTCATATCCTTTGTTTGAATCCCTAGCCTTTATCACAGTGCGGGGCACATAATAGGCATTTAACAGTGTTCACGATGGCCTCACTAACTGAAAGGAATATAGTAAAACATGATAGGTTTTTTTAAACAAATAGACTAGTACTAATCCACTCACGGGGATTGTTGCCCCCTTTAAAGTAGTCTCCTTGGGAGGTTACACATTTATTGCAATGAGGCTACCATCCTTCAAAATATCATGGGGACTCCTCTGGAATGCCCTTCTGAGCTGGTGGCACTTTGAGATCCTTTCAAGGGTGGCAAATCTTCTTTCCTTGAGAACTGGGAGTAGAGTGGACAGCAGGCTGGACTTAGGTTCAAAAAGCCTGGGGTTTAAATTCTGCCTCTGATATTTAGAGCTCTATGACTCTGGGTGAGTCATTTAACCTCAATTTCCTCTGTGTAAAAAAGAATAATAATACCTTTAGTACCTTTCTCAAAGAGAATGAATTAGCACATGTAAAGTGCTTTGTAACCTTCAAAGGTCCAAAGAACTGTCAATTATTATCATATTATTATCCTTAGAAGGTAGATTTTATTTTTGGAAGCAGTGAAAAGCCATTTGGAGTCAATTCTGGAACCAAGCTGGAGAATCCTGGTATTTTATTTGGGAAAGGGGCAAGAGTGGGGTGAGAGGACTGAAAGCTACATGGAATGTTAAAGTCACACTACTATTTATTTTATTTTTTATTTTTTGGCGTGGCTTGTAAACTAGTCAAAGAAGATGAGAGATTTAGAGCTGGAAAATGTAGGGGTCATCCAGCAATTCCCCAAGGGGAGTCCCTAAAATGTCTGAACCATTGTAGCCTCTTGAGGATAAATATATCACCTTCCATGGTGAAGCGACAGTTCTCATGCAGCTATACAAGTTCCAGCATGTTTGTGTTAACTAACACTCAATGTCTGGGATCACAGTCACTCCCTGAGCCTATCGATATACATCTCGGTGCTCCTCGAGGGTCTTGCCCATCTTTTCACTTGGATGTGAGCCCATAGAAACCTGAAGGCATTTAGTCTACATGCCAAAGATCAGAGCCATAATCAAAATCCTAGCACTGGCTCTGCTTGAAAAGCTGTGAACTTTTCTGACTCTGTTTTCAATTCCGCTCTAATCCAATTTCAGCCACCACCATCTTCACTAACTCCAGCGAGGAATAAGGGATTTCCAAGACTTTCTTTAAACCCTGGAATGTCAGGGAATTCTGGAAATGCAAGTAGTCCCTCTGCCCTCATTTCTTTCTTTCTTTGAAGTCATTTTCATCTCTACACCCCACCCCAGAAGTTTCCCTTTAGGAGCCAATTCGGAAAATCTTTTTGAAAGCCTTCTTGAAGTTCTCATTGCACAGCGGGTAAATGAGGGGGTTCAGGGTAGAGTTGATGTAGCCCAGCCACATGGTAAACATCTGGACGTGGTCATTGCAGCATTTTGCACAATAAGCGATGACCATGAAAAAGATAAAGTACGGGATCCAGCAGAGAATGAAGGCTGCCATGATGCAGCCCAGCTGTTTGGCAGCTTTCCGCTCCCGGTTCATGTGCAAACCCTTTATGTATTGCCTGGAATGGGAGCGAAACCTCTTCCAGGTGAATGTCAGGTAATCGAGGCCAAAGGTTGCTTTGTCCTTGGCTTGGTCTTCAGCAGACATGCTGGTGGCTAAGTCAGTAGCAGCACTGGAGTCTCTTGAGCGGGAAGGTGCCTCAGCACATATGGTCTCCTCAGAGGTCTCACTGGCACATTGAGTGGCTGGGAGCAGCTCCTTGGGTTCTGGCTGGTTCTGGTGGATGGATATATATCTTCTGGCCTCCTCTGTCCCATCCTGAGTCTGCACAATGTCAGTAGGGAAGAAGTGCTCTTCTACCATCACCTCCTCATCCTCTTCTTCAGAACTTTTAGGAGTGTTCTTCTCTGGAGGCAACTCCATTGCTGGGTCCTGGGTCTTCATGGAGGTGTTGCTACTAACGTGATAGTAGGAGCCTTCTGGCTTCCTTTTCAGAGGCTCCAGCCTGGCATTTTTCTCCGGCTTTGGGAGGCAGATCTTGTGTTTTCTGTGATCCACGGTGCCACCTGAGAAAGATGGGAAAGACCCATTGATGAGTTCTCTGTGTTGGCAGTGTTGCCGAACAGCCCTATAAATCTTAGAATAGAAGAAGAGCATCAGCAAGGTGGGCAGGTAGAAGTTGATGATGGCAGTCATCACCTTGAACCAAGTGACTTTGTAGAAGTCTGTCTCACACTTGTCCCCGGTGTCACTGTCATTAGATAGCTTGCTTTGGTCATTACCTGACCAAAACCTTTTCCAGCCCAGAATTGGGATGATCCAGAGGGAGGCCAGGAACCAGGTGATCAAGATGGTGACGGTCGCTCTGGTCTTGGTGCGATACCTCAGGTATTTGAGAGGCTGCTGGACAGAGCGGTAGCGGTCAATGCACAGAATAAAGACACTAAAGATGGAAGCTGTGCTTGCTACATAGTCCATAGAGAGCCAGAAGAGGCAGAGGGGCCGTTTTAGGGGTTTAAAGAGGTACACGATATTCAGGGGCATGACAGCTGCGCCCACGATCAGATCAGCCACGGAGAGGCTGACGATGTACAGGTTGCCCACAGTGTGCAGTTTCTTCTCTGTCCTCACTGCGTAGAGCACAAGGAGGTTGAGCCCCACCGTGACGAGGGAGAT
The DNA here is from genome assembly GCF_027887165.1 of Monodelphis domestica. Taxonomy (NCBI): domain Eukaryota; kingdom Metazoa; phylum Chordata; class Mammalia; order Didelphimorphia; family Didelphidae; genus Monodelphis; species Monodelphis domestica. Next base: position 54,339,069 of record NC_077233.1, on the reverse strand, counting down.
GCTGCTCAGTACCACCACCAAGGGCACCAGATGGGGCTTGTTAGCATCAGCCGTCCTGTTGACCTCACACATGGTTCCTTCTTGGAGACAGGAGGAGGGGGGAGGAGTCATCAGGCACCGGAGGAAACTCTCGCTTCTCCTGGTGATTCTCCCTGGAAGGAGATAGAGAGTGGTTTCAGTAAGTGCTTTGGGGTACAGCTGAGGTTTTAGGATTGGCACTTGTCCTCAGGCATCACTGTCTGCTTTGATGGAAAGAGGTGCTCATCTAGAACAGAGATCATCTATAACTGGGGTTAGGGATCTCTTAACTGGTTCACACTCTGCCTTCATGAAATCTGAGACAAATTATATCACTTTAGCCTCCTCAGCTATAAAATGAAGGGGGAGCAGGGATAGCTGAGTGTCAAAGCACATAGAATGCTAGGTTTGGAGATGGGAGGTCCTGGGTTCAAATGTGACCTCAGATAGTTTCTGGATATGTGACCTTGGGCAAGTCATTTAACCTCGATTGCTTAGCCCTTGCCACTCTTTTCTCTTAGAAATGATACAAAGAAGGAAGATGAAAGGTTAAAAAAAAGAATGTGAAAAAAGGAATATGCTTTTCTTAGCGTACAGTGATGGGCACTGTGCTAAGTGCTTTATAAATATTATCTAATTTGATTTTCTCATTTTAACAAATGGGATTAGCTTAGTGATTCTTGACTAGTAGATAGATTTCAGGGGGTCCAGGAATTTGGATGGGCAAAAAATTGTTGAGTTGTTTCAGTCAAAATTTCATTTCATCTTTATCATTCCTTCAAATGATCATCCTCTATTTCTCCTTCCTTTCATATAGCCAACCCCCTAGAAAAAGCTATACATCTAGACCCAACTACTCTCTTCTTTCTTACCTTGTTATTCTTCAACCCCTTTCAATCAAGATTTCATTTTGGGGGCAGCTGGGTAGCTCAGTGGATTGAGAACCAGGCCTAGAGACAGGAGGTCTAGGTTCAAATCTGGTCTCAGACACTTCCCAGCTGTGTGACCCTGGGCAAGTCACTTGACCCCATTGGCTAACTCTTACCACTCTTCTGCCTTGGTGCCAATTCACAATATTGACTCCAAGACAGAAGGTAAGGGTTTAAAAAAAAAAAAAGATTCCATTTCCACCAATCACTTGCTTTCCCTGAGAGGAAGATCCTCATAGGACCTGGATTCAAATCCCAGTTCTTATTGGCTGGTGTGACTGATGAGAATCACTCAGCCTCTAAGAGGATCTCAGGTGGCTTATAAGATCTAAATTTCATTAGTCTATTAACAGTGACCTTTAAGTGTCTAAAACCAGTGGGCTTTTCTAAATTCTCATCCATCCTGACTTTTTCTCACAATGACTGTCTCCTGAGATATTCTCTCTCTCTAGGTTTTCCTCCTACCAGTCTGAGGAGTTCTCAGGCTAATTTGCAGAATCTTGATACTGCTCCTAGCACCCCCTTTGTGGGAGTGTTCCCCGGGGCTGTGTCTTCAGTGAGATATTCTGCAATGGCTGGGTGGTAGAACAGGGGCAGAATGACGTTTGTCCTAGGGCTAGACGACAGAAAAGCAGGACTAAAGGAGGGGGAAGCTGGATGGGCTTGTTACACCTTTCACATACCCAGGTGGGGCTTTCTAGCCAATGCTAATACTACTAGTCCTTGGAAAAAGAAGGCTACTTCCCTTTTAGTTATCTTTCCTAATTCCTGGATCTGTCTATTCTAAAGCTAATCTTAGGTCCCACTGCCACAGGACTTTGTTGGATGTCATCCAATTATAGAATCTCAGAATTGGGAACAACCTCAGAGGCTGTCTCTCATGTGGGTCTCTACAAGAGCTCCCTCTATAATGTCTAGATCTGATCCTTCCTAATAATGTGACCATGGGTAAATTGACTTCATCTCACTAGACCTCCAGGCAGCTAGGTTGCATAATGGATAGAATCTTGGACTTGGAAATAGAAAGACCTGAGTTCAAATTCTGATTCCCCCTCCATCCCTCCCATCTCATTCCTACAGCCTGCTTTTTATTCTTTTTTTAATGATCCGTTTATCACTCCTCAGTCTCAGGGAACCCCAAAAGAGCAAAATAGTTTGCATTCAAGGCTACTCCTCTATGTGCCCCTTCTCTCCCTGGTTTCTGACTCCTTAAGAACCCACACCTAAGGACAGAGGCTGGGAACTTGGAGGGTGTGGAAAACCACCAGGATCTGTAGTTTTAAATTGTACCTGGGCCTTCTGGCCAGACAGTTTTGAGTCTTGGCACAACAGCCGGCACATAGCAGAGACATATACTGTAAATGCTTATTGGCTGATTGATGTCTGACATCGTCTTCTGCCTAACCTCCTCTTGGCAGCTTACCTACCCCCAAATTTTCCAAAGGGGATCCCAGCATGTTAGCGACTCCTTCCTAGGAATTTCCAAGGCTTCCTTCTCTCATTAAACCTCCTCCAATGTGGTCTAGCCTTTTCTGGAGCCTGTAGTACCAGACTGATGACATTAATGATAAATCTGTCACTCCTCCTAGGGTGACATATTTTTTTTAGAAAAAAAAAAAACTCCAGAAATCTGAAAAGCTTTACAAATCTAAAGGAATAAAGTCCTTATAGTGGAATCTGAGAGTATTCCAAGAACAGAGACAACTCTGGACACAGAAGTCTATCCAGAGTCCCTCACATTATTTCTGGTCATAGATAAGAACAGTCCTTTTCAAATAGTTTAATCTATTGCCTCCGTAAACTTAATGACCAAAAGGCTCTTTTCCTTATTAATAAACTATGTGACCTTGGACATGTATTACCAGCAATAACTGCTGGTATTCAGTGCTTTAAAATTTGCAAAATGCTTTACAAATATCTCATTTTATCCCTCAACAACTCTGAGAGGAAGATGATATTATTGTCCCCATTTTATAGCTGAGGAAACTGAGGCAGACCAAAGTTAAATGACTTGCCCAGGATCACCCAGCTAGTATACACCTGAGGCTGGATTTGAATCCAGGTCTTCTTGACTCCAAGTTTAACTTTGCTGTGCCTATAAAGAATAAGTGAGGGATAGTATTCCAGGTAGCTGTTAGCAAATTTCTCAAGCCCTTTTAGCTCCACCTTCCTCAAATGAGAAGAATTATAACTGTACTACCTTCCTCATAGGGTTGTGTCAGAAACCAAAGCCCTTTGTAAACCAGAAAGTACTATGATGAAGGAACTTCTTATTTTTGTACTGTTTTTTTTCCTCCATGGTGAAATATTATTGTGGTCTAGCAACCACTGGGAGAGCAGGCTTGTTAAAGAAAGATGCAGAAGCTACTGACCTTGAGACACTGAGCCATCAGTGCCTAGTCCCAAGACCTCAGGCAGCATAACACACAGCCTAATACACATGACTTTATCAGTGATACACATAAAACAGACAACCTCCCCTTGAATGCCTAGAGTGACAGTTAATGATATCTCACCGGGCTGCTAATTCCATTTTTGACAGCTCTAATTATAATTTCTTTATATTTAGCTGAAATTTGCCTTCACAATAACTTCTAGACATGGTCTACACCCTCCTCTATATGATAACTCATCAAATACTTGAAAACTGTTATCATGGTACCTCTAAGTCTTTACTAGGTAAAATTCCAAGTTCCTTATGGGACATCATAAATTAGGTTCAGATTCTTAACTATAGATCTGGTTTGCTGTCCCCTTCATTCATTATTATTTTTTTAAATTACACCATCCTGTCATTAAATAAGCAGAAATTTTGACCAGAGGGTTCCATCTAAGAACTGGTTTCCTTGACTTCCTTTCTAGCCTTGGATAAAATCCTACCTTTTAAAGAAGCCTTTCTGGATCCCCTGTTAATTCAGTTATTGGCTTTGCTCAGTGATTCTCTCTAATTTGTCCTGACTATATCTTGTTGAGGACAGCTAGGTAGACGCCATAGTGCATAAAACAGGAAAACTCAATTTCTTAAGTTCAAATCTGGCCTTAAACATTTACTAGTTGTGTAACCCCGTATGCCTCAGTTTCCACATTTATAAAATGAGCTGGAGAAAGAAATGGCAAACCATTTTAGTATCTTTGCTAAGAAAACCCCAAATGGGGTCTCAAAGAGTCAGACAGTTCTGAAATGAATGAATGACAATATCTTGTTTGTATGTAGTTATTTACATCTTATTTTCCCCACTGGATTGTGAGCTTTTGAAAGCAGGGACTGCCTTTTGCCTTTTTGTATTCTCAGCACTTAGCCTAGTGCCTAGTACACAGTAGGACTTAATAAATGCTTGTTGACTTGGCTTGAAACTAGCTCGGTTAATGCTTGTTTTGTAATCACTAGAAAAAAATGCACACATGACACACTTTTAAGCTTAATCTGCATTATTAACATTTTATCCATCATTTCCTTAAGTCTAGACAATAAAAAATTCTAATAAATCAATTGATTTGTAGCATTTGTTAATTTCTGGGATGTAAATGCTTACCCTGAAACTTTAATAATCAGCTACTTAGTAGGTAAGAACTGTTGCCTTTGTCTCCTTTCTCGCTGCCAAATTATTCTAGGCCCTTAGTGTAACTGGTTGACCCATTATTGTTTGCCCACCAGACCTCCACTCCTCTTATTCCTGTCCCCAGTTATTTTATTTTATTATAAAGTTATTTTATTTTACCAATTACATATAACAACAAATTTCCACATAGCTTTTCCAAAGTTATATGATCCAAATTGCCTCCTTCCCACCCTTCCCTTCCCCCCTCCTGGAGCTCGTAAGCAATTCAATCTTTTTCAAAGGAATTTCCTTCCCAAAGTCCATATAGAAGTCAGAAAGAAAGTCCCAAGGCTAGAGATGTGCTACAGTCAACCTTCAGAGCTCTCCAGAGCTGAATGTACAATTTTCTAGTTGAATATTCATTCATTCATGCCTGGGAAGTCAGCTAATATCACATATCAAGTTCTGATCATTTTATTGATTGTTTAGAATTAAGAAAGGGATGGGGAACATGTTAATTATATAGATAAATATAAAACTTAAAAGTATGCTATGCATATTTTTTTCATTTTGAGAACAGGTTTAGGTAAGCATTTACCAGTATATCCCAGCTTGAGTCTTCCATGGAATCAATCTGACATCGAAATAAGAAGGTCAGAGGGGGCAGCTGGGTGGCTTTATGAATAGAGAGCCAGGCCTGGAGATTGGGTTCAAATTTGGCCCAAGACACTTCCTAATTGTGTGACCTTGGACAAGGCACAAACTCAAGTGTCTCGCCCTTATAGCTCTTCTTCCTTAGAACCAACATTTAATATTGATTCTAAGATAAGGTAAGAGTTAATAAAAAAAGAAATTGGTGGATAGGATTCAAATATTACCCCTGTCCTTTTTATTGGACCAAGCTAGGCTATGTACCATTAGACTGTATGCACATTGAGAGTGGACTGTTCAGTTTTATTGGCTTTCTTTATATTCCTAGGACTTACCACAGTGCCTTGCACATAGTAGACATTTAATAAATGACTGGTTGAATGACTGACCAACTTGACTCATAGATTTGTATCTTGTATCTACTGGAATAAAAATTTTACTTTGCATTTGCCTGGACCTTGAGCATGCCATGGACTGAGAGTTAAGAAAATGAGGCTCTTGTTTTCATTTTGTTGCTTATTATCTGCATCGTCATGGACATTTCTCTGAGGCTCAAGTGGGCATAATTGTGTCTATCCTGTCTATCTCACAGGGTGGTTGTGAAATTCAATGTCATTAGTGGATATTATTGGGTTTTGAAATTGGTAAAGATGGGGGCATCTGGGTGGCAGAGTGGATTGAGAATCAGACCTAGAGATGGGAGGTCCTGGGTTCAAATTTGGCTTCAGACACTTCCTAGCTGTTTGACCTTGGACAAGTCACTTAAGCCCCATTGCCTAGCCCTTACTGCTCTTCTGTCTTAGAACCAATACCCAGTATTGGTTCTAAGGCAGAAGGTAAGGGTTTAAAAAGAAAAAAGAAATTGATAAGGGACTTTTATGGATATAAGGGATGGTGATTAAGAAAGAGAATGATGATGATAAAGATTTCCAGAGACAGGAAATGTGAACTTTATAGGAAAAATTCTTGCCTCTATGATTTTTCCAGGGAAAAGATGCCTGTTGCATGTGGAGGTGGGAAGCAGGTGCTTTCTGCCTGGGTGGTCTGTTTTAGCTTCTTGAGGGCTGCCTTGGACCATGATCATCATTACTGACTGTCTTGGGTCTTGGATGAAGAGGAAAAGGGCTTTCTTGGTAATGATTCTCCTCCCAACATCTGGCGAGCATAGCTGCTTGTGTGATTTGCTAGCTCCTCTTTGCTTCTGGCCAACTAAGGGTCTGGTGCTCCAGAGGGAAAAATGAGACCTCACACAAAGAAGAATGCTATAACCTTAGCCAGGGTTCTTCTGGGATGGGGCCACGTGACTCACCATAAGTCCACCCATCTCAGCCTTTGAGCTCCCAGGACAAAGAGTGAGTTGCTAACTAACCACCTAGAGAGGCAAAGGTCTGATTCTCCAATGTGGGGGGTCATGTGGATTTGAGTGTTAGTCATTCAAACAAGCAAAACAGAAACTAAGAAAGCTACTCTCACAGCAAAGAGCTAGAGCCTAGCCAAAGAAGATAGGGCAGGGAGTGTATGGGCCAGGAATGTTACTTGGATTTATTCACCTGGCATTCTGGGTGTTGTTCTGGCCACCAGATCTTCAAGAAAGGTAAGAGATGGGTAGAGAAGGTAACCATCTCTCATAGTGACAATATGTCATCTTTGATTAAGAGATCTTATAGGTCATCCAGGCAAATCTTCTAATTTTACATGAAAGGGAACAGGAATGTGATGTAAAATTGCTCAAGATGACACAAAGAGTAGAGTATAAGGTAGAGCCAATATTTGAACTTGGGTTCTTTGAGTACCATTCTGGCACTCTTTTATATTCCACTGTCTAAGAAGAGTAACTTAAGATAACAAAGGCAATGAGAGATGGCAGTGAGAGGAAGCATGTCAAAATCCTACTCAAAACAAAACTCACTATCTCCTTCATGAAAGCTCCCATGATTTCCAGGAGTGATTTTTTTCCTCTTCTATCACATTCTGCCCTTTATTAAAATCATTTGTGTATGTGTCACCTTCCCAATGAAACTATAAATTATTTAAGGGCAAGTATTATTCATGTTTGCATCTTGTACAGGACCTACCATGAAGGAGCCAATCAGTAAATGTGAAAGATTAAATAATCAATCAATAAACAGGTTAAAAAAAACCTCTCTGCCCTTCCATCTTAGAATCGATACTAGATATTGGTTCTAAGGCAGAAGATTGCTAAGGGCTAGTCAATGAAGGTTAAATGACTTGCCCAGGGTCACAAAACTAGGAAATGTCTGAGGCCAGATTTGAACCTAGGACCTCTTGTCTCCAGGCCTGGTGCTCTATCCATTAAGCCACCTAGCTGCCCCTCTATAAACACTTCATAACTACGTACTATGTGCCAGGCATGGTGCTAATATGAAAAGAAACAAAAGATAGTCCCAGCCCTCAAGGAGTTTTCAAGATTATATAAATTATTCCAGTCTAGAAAATGAAGGCTGATAGAGGCTCACATTTAAAGCCCATCCCTATGAGATACCAAGCTAACTTTCCTTGCTGACCACACAAGACTCCCCCCTTCTTTTGCATACTTTCTCGCTGTGCCCCAATATGACAAACCATGCACTGGCCAGTTTCCATGCTTCTTTCCTTACTCCATCTCTTGGAATTCCTAGCTTCCCTCAAAGCTCATTTCAAGTGCCACTTCCTAGGTGAGATTTTTCTTGATTCTTCTGAGCTGTTGCTACTTTCTCCCCCAGAAATGATTCGGCATATATTTTGTATTTCCTTATGTATAGCCTTGTTGTATCGCTTTAGGTGGCCATTGGATATCAAGATGTGTATTCAAATATGGCCTTAGATACTTACCAGTTGTGAGATCCTAAGCAAGTCACTTAACCTTTGTCTGCCTCAGTTTCTTCTTCTATGAAATAGGAATAATAATAGCATTGACCTCTTGGGGCAGCTGTGAGAAACAAATGAGATAATATTTGTAAAGAGTTTCACAAACCTTACGGTGCTAAATAAATTCTAGCTATCTTCATTACTATTGTTATTCTAATAGGATGTAAGATCATTGAGGAAAGAAATGGTTTAATCTTTGTCTTGCACATGGAACATCTGGCATCATGCACCTTACACCTAGCAAGGACAATAAATACTTGTTGATTTGAGGAATACTGATGGAACTGAAATGTCCAAACTATGAAGGGCACAGATAGGGTGAACATGGAATTGTTTATCTAATCCTAGAATCCAAGTGCTTGTTGAAAGTGAAAAGAGAAAAATGTTGGACAAATAAAAGGAATTTTTGTGGCACCAAATGAGTAGTTAAAATTTTGTGAAAAGTGTCATTCGAGGTGGTCAGTTCTTCAAAATGAAAAGATAAAGTGTTTCAATAAAACTACAACATTGTAAATAATAGGATCACTGATTTAGAGCTGGAAGATATCTTAGAGACCATCAATTCCATCCCCCTCATTTTACAGATGAAGAAACTGAGGCAAACAGAGAATAAGTGATTTTCCCAGGGTCACACAGCTAATAAGTATCTGAGGTGAGATTTCAACCCAAATCTTCTTTATTCAAATGCATTATACTGCTTTTTAATCTATAATGGGTTCCTGAATTAAGAGAAATTAGAATGTTTTAGGAAGGTTTCTAACTTTTGAAACTGATATTACGGATTGTAAATCATGCCCACCTAAAGAGAAGCCCTTGATGGGTCTGTCATTTATTTAATTAACATTAAAAAAATCCTTACCTTTTGTCTAAAAATCAACATTGAGTATGGGTTACAAGGTAGAAGAGTAGTAAAAGCTAGGCAATTGGAATTAAGTGATTTATGTCTGAGGCCATATTTGAAACCAGGACCTCTGATCTCCAGGCCTGGCTCTCCATCCACTAAGCCACTTATCTGCCCCTTGACGTTGGGTTTTTAATAGTACTATTAAGAACTTCCTATTTCTCCAACACCTATAAAGACTCCTGCCTCTTTTGCTACCTTTCTTTTTTTTTTCCCCCCAAGAGAGCCCTGCCAATCATATCTCTGGTTTCTGTTAAAATGCTAATTGAATAACAAAAATAACAAAAGATAAAAATAGCCAATGCTGGAGGAGCTGTAGGAAGCTAGGCTCACTAATACAGTGTTCCTGGAACTGTGAATTGATATAATCATTCTAGAAAACAATTTCAAAATGTAGTCACCTAAAAAGGTACCCTTTGACCCAGAGGTCCCATTCTTAGGCATCTATGCCAGTGAAGTGAAAAAGAAAGAAAATGTCCATGTGCCCCATAGTATTTATAGCTCTATTTATGCAGTGGCACGGAACTAGAAACAAAGAAGATGCTCATTGATTTGAGAATGGATAAATAAATTGTGATACATAAATGTAATGGAATATTACTCTATATGAATATGATGAATTGAGAGAAGCATGGGAAGGCCCTATGGTAAGCACTGGGAAACCAGGGAAACAGTATATACAATCACTGCAACTATTCAAACAAAAAGATAAAAAATGAAATGACATACCACAAAATTATAATGATCTTGGAGAGGAGATGAAAAAATGCACCTTACAATGATGGAAACTAGGCTTGTGGAATACTGCATAATTTTGCTGAAATACTTTCTCCTCCTTGTTAATTATTTTTATTCTTTGTTATAAGAGATGGCTTGATGTGGGTGGGGGATGGATTGTGGGATACATTTGGAAATGAATGAGATATAAAAGCAAATGACATCACTAGAAGAACATTTAAAAATAAAATGTTAATTGGGAATCCCTACAAAGAAAACCTAAGTAGTGATTCAAAGTCTAGTGAGCCTAAAAAAAAAAAAAGATTATATTTTTTCTCTACTTATCTAGAATTGGGAGTCTGAAGGCCAGGCAGGTCAAAGAGCACACTGTTGAGAAATGCACATTAATCCTTCTCTGCTCCTTTCTCAAGTTAGGGTAAAATTTTGGCCTTAGATGGGAGATATGATGGGCCTTTCTGTTTCTTCTCTGTGTGTTTATTTTTACAAGTCAAATCTAGTACAATAGGATATAGCTCCTATTTTAATTACCCTCTTTCTTCCTACATGCAAGACTGTCTCTCACCTAGTCCAGATAGGTAGCCAATCACTTTTCTTATTCTGTATTTTCTTATTAAGTATCTCCCACTCAGGAGAATTCTCTACCTCTCTCAGTTAAGGTCTATACATCTCGAGGGTTCTTGAGGTATAACTTTATACTACTCCTGTTACATTTTATCCCTGCTTTGCTAGGGCAAATAAGTTGTCCAGTGAATAGTGTCTTCGGACTGGAATCAGGATAGACCTTAGTTCAAATACAATCTCAAACACTTTTTATGACTCTGGACAAGCCATTTAATCTCTGTCTGTCCAAGTTTCCTCAACTATGAAATGGGGGAAATAATAGCAGCTACCTCCCAGAGTTGTCTTAAGAATCAAATCTGCACACAATATACGTATATTTTGTCTCTCTGATAGAATATAAGCTCCTTGAGGGCAGGAACCACTTTATTTTTGTTTTTGTACAGAATACATACAAGGTAGTTTTAGGGGGAGGAAGGCTCCAACAGCCAGAGGGATCAGTAAGAGTTTCATGTAAAAGAAGGAGCTTGGGATGAGTCTTGAAGAAGATAAAGGATTCTAAGAGGAGGATGTGAGGAAGTGCATTCTGGGCATGGGGAGAGCCAATAATGCAAAGGTGTGGAGAGAAGAGATGGAGCATTGTGTGTATGAGGAACAGCAATAGACAAATTTGGTACGGCTGGAGAGTATGAGAAGAGGAGGAATGTGTAATGAATGAGGCTGGAAAAGTATACTGGGGCCATTTTGTGAAGGGTGTTAAAAGTCTAACAAAGGAACTTGGAGTGATTCTATCTAATCTAGGTGGAGGGACAATCCTGCCTACAAGAAGAAAGAAGATTGTTAGGATAGGGGCTATGTTTTAGGACACTAGATTTGATTTGTTTATAAATAAACACACAAAATGTAAAAGCCTCTCAGATCATACATTCAGGGCCAAAGTTTTACCCTAACTTGTTAGGAACAGAGAAGGATAGGGAGCCATGTCAGTTTATTGAGTAAGGGAACAACAAGGTCAGATCTATACATTAGAAAAACTTGGAGAGGAAAGAGTCATTTTATTACTAGCTAGACTAATTATAGAATTATTGCAATAATCCAGGTAAAGGATGATGAGGGTCCATGGCGGTATGAATAAAGAGAGATTCTGGGAGAGAAAAATGGACCTAAAAGCTGTATTTTCATTTGGTGATCTTAGCTCTGCCCTCTGGGACCAAGGAAAACAAATCTAATCACTCTTTCACATGACATTTTTCACTGTGTTCAAATAGGTTGAGCAGAGATAGCTATCAACTGCCCCTAAAGTCTTCTCTTACCTAAACTAAACATCCTTAATTCCACCAACTTGGTTTCCGATTCTTTTTCCACCCCAATTTTTTTCTTTAGACCAGCCTACAGTTTTTCAGTGTTCTTCCTAAGGTAGGACCCAGAATTGGCTGCAGTACTTCAAATGGAGAGACAGCTAGGTTGCTCAGTGGATAGAGAGCCAGACCTGGAGATGAGAGGTTCTGTGTTCAAATTTGAACTTCCCAGCTGTGTGGCCCTGGCCAAATCATTTAGCCCCCATTTCCTAGCCCTTGCCTTCACTTGGAACCAATACTTAGTAGCATTGATTATAAGTCAAAAAAGTAAGGGTTTGGGGGAACTTTCCCCACTCTAAAATAAAAAAACATTTTAGATGGGGTTTGACCAGGTCTGTTTACTGCAGGATTATTAACCAACTGATTATAAAACTTTACTAATTGTAATATCTTACCTTTGTGTAGTACTTTGTTACTTATAATGTAAATGACTCACAATGACTCTCTGAAATTGGTGGGGCAAGTACCGCCATTTTGAAAAAGGGGAAATATGTGATCTAAGACTTTATCCCAGGCTTTCTGAGTTTACATCAATTTCATCTTCAGAATCACCTTTGACTCATCCTCTTTTGCTTGACCCAATTGTCAATTAATTGCCAAATCCTATTGATTAGATTTCTGCTATGTATTTTTTCTTTTCTTTTTAAAATTCTAACCCTGGCAAGCATCTACAAACACAATCATCTCTATATTACAAAAAGCAGATTGTAATAAGAAATTGGGAAGTTGTATTATGTGCACATATTTTAAAAGATATGTATAAAAGTTAACTCGGTAATAATACTTTCTTGATTGTCTATGTCATCATTGTCTCTTCCTTCTCTTTTTTCCGTGTCTGGTGTCTGAGGCCAAATTTGAACCCAGGACGTCAAAACTCCAGACCTGGCTCTCTATCTGTTGTGCTTCCCAGCTGCCCTTGAACTTCCTTCTAATCTCTTCTGTGCATTTTTACAATGCTTATAAAAAAAAATCACATCTCTTCATTCCCAAATCTCTCTCCCTTCCTCTCTATTCACCCTGCCTGGTCTGTACCTTGGACTATTGTAATAGCCTTCTAGCTTGTCTTCTTGTCTTCAGTGTATCTCTGTAATCTATTCTCCTAAAATAACATTTCTTAATAACAAGCTTGACCACACTACTACTCCCCTGCTCAAAAGCTTTGAAGGGGCATCCCATTGTCCACAAAATACCAGCTCCTTAGTTTGCCAGTTTAGGACCACCACAACCCACATTTCTGACACATCACATCCTTTAATACACCTTGCTTTTTAGGTAAACCAGAGCTACTTTTCCTGGACCTCATCCTGACCTTCCAGCATTTGTATAGGTTGTCTCTCATGTCTGGAATGTGCTCTTTCCAAATCTCCATCTCTTTGACTCTTTCTCTTCCTTCAAGGCCAGCTCAGGTGCCCCCCTCTCCTCACCAAGATCTTCCTCGATTCCAACCCACCTTGCAACAAATGGTCCTCTCTCCTTCTGTGCATCCTTTAGGGTATTTTGTCTACATTATATATTCTTTGCTTTTATCACATCCCACCTCATACCTAATGGAATAGTTGTCATATGTTCCTTATTAGATTAGAAACTCTCTGGTGGGGTGGGGACCAGTGTGAAGTGACTTGCTCAGGGCCACACAGCTAGGAAGTATCTGAAGAGGGATCTGAACTTGGGAAGATGAGTCTTCCTAACTCCAAAGGCTGTCCCTCTATCCACTATATTGCCTAGCTGCTTCTTGGATATAGCAGGTGTTTAATATCTATTTGTTGTATTGAATTCTGGCTCTAATTCTGTGTCCCAGGCTATGAACTTTAATGGAGCAATTTCAGGTACCATATTCCTAAAAGGATACTTACTTCTCTGGGTATAGGCTATAATAGAATGAAAGCTGCTTGAGGTCAGGAGCTGTCTGTTTGTTTTGTCTTTGTATTCCCAGGGCTAAACATACCGCTTTGCTCATAAAAGGCAATGAATAAATCTTTGGACAAAGGGATACTTTCTAATACTTTTTCTAATATTCAGGATTCCATGGTGTGTGTCACCCTGTTTATACAGGTGCTTCTGAATAAGTTTGGGTCTAGTATCTTTGTATGCCAAGAGCCCACAACTTTGGTTATGAGGGAGGGGAAGGAAGGAGGGAATAAACATTTATTAAGCACCTGTTCTGTGCTAGGCACTGTGCTAAGTGCTTTACAGATATTATCTCATTCGATCTTCACAGGGTCGGAAGTTGCTAAAGCTTCTTCCTCTTGATAAATGTTTCTCAAGACATTTTTTCAATTCCTGTTTTTCTCCATGGATATTCTTTTCTATGTTTTTAAAGTCTGGCTGTTTTTCACTATGAGAACTTACTAATATGCTTATTCATTAGAAATGGTTTAAACTGTGCTGTGAAATCCTAGGAGGAAACTCACTATGAAAGTTGAATAAATGAATGAATAATAAATGCCATTAGGTTCTACTAATTTTAGTTAAAAATTCCAAGTAGCTACTGGGATTTTGCAGTTACACGTGGGAAGCCACTTCTCTGCTTGCAAAAACAATCAACTCATCATTAAGAATATAAATGGAAAATGACTATGCTGTTCACATATCTTTGTTAAGACCCATGGGTCTCTGGTTTTTGACTCTTCCCTCCCTTCTAATCTCTGAAGCTATCAGAGACTCATTCCCAACCTTTCATTGATGGCACTGAATTCAGATTGTATAAAGGAAGTCCTAGGCCCAATATTTTTTATGAGATTATAAAATTTATATTATAAAATTATATATATCATCATAAAATTTAAAGCCAGAGGGTCACTTTGCATCAGATTCAATAGGCTTGGATTATATTTCCATGTATCCTATTATTCTATTCTAATATAGCATATTCCCAAATATGCCCATTCCATTTGCAAATATATTCTGTCATTAACTCATAGCAAGGCTCTGGGAAGAGTAGGAGAAGAAGACAGAGGAGGAGATGATGACAAGATAGCATCTTCTCTGGACCTCACTGTGATAGGAAATCAAGGCAGAAAGGTATATTATGATGGGCCTTAAATGCCAAATCAAGGATGTAATCTGTATTTATCTTTAGAATGTTTGGGTCAGTTGTAGATGAAATCTGCCTTCCCTTTCTGCTCTGACATTGGATGGTTCTGAAATGTTAAAGTTCTTCCCAGAAGTCTTCAGAATTGAAAGAACACTGAAAAAGTGAGATCTTCATAGAGATGTGGTTTTTTTATTCTTCCCTCCCTTCTAATCTTTGGATGCCATCTGTGACTTGACCCCCAACCTTTCACTGGTGGCTATTGTGGTAGCTGAATTCAGACTGCATGAAGGAAGTCCTGAATCCAATATCCTTATGAGGCAGGCAGTCGCCTTGAACTATTTGGGATCAAAAACAGATTTTTGTGAATTTTTCTATTTCAGAACCTCTCTAGGACTCATCAGCACCTCTCCACAAATGGCAGGGTATCCTGAATAGATGTACTCCCTTTATGTAGTTGACACATGCTTGAGATAGGTATTAATTTTTAGAATTCAAATAATTTCCAAGTTGATATACATATCCATTTTAGAGATACTTTCTCCTCCTCCCTCCCCTCCCAACCCCACAAAGAACAGTGACCCTAGTAGCTTAACTTTTTGCTTTTAGCTTCTTTGTTTAATTTGTAAACCAAACACTTAAATGTCCTTGGAAAGCTAGATATTCAAAGGGTTACAAAAAGTGTATCTAGGCTACCAACTAATTAATCAACACAAATTAACAAGCATTTTATTAGGTGCTTATATGATAGGTAGGTATTCACTGGACAGTCAGGAAGACATGAGTTCAAATCTAGCATCAGATATTTCCTAGCTGTGTGACTCAGAGCAAGTCACTTAACCTTGGCTTGTCTCAGTTTCCCCATCTATAAAATGTTGATAGTAAAAGCATCTACTTCCCAGGATTATTGTAGACCAACAAAGTATTTATAAAGTGCTTTGTAAACCTCAAAACATGACTAGTTGTTATGGTTGTTTTAACTATGGTAATGCCAGGAACTCTGCTAACCCCTGGGGACACTACCAAAATTTAATATTTTAGAAGCATAGAACAATGCCATAGAGATAACAGCAGGCAAGCACAATATAGAGTCAACAGCACAAGAAGAGGGGAATTAAAACACCATTGTTTCCACCCTCCTGGGCCTCTCTACAAAAATCAATTTGCTCTCTCAGTTGTGTGGCTAGGTCAGATTTTCATCTCTTTGAGGGTATGTGCTGAGATGGATAGGTCATTCTACTCCTCTCCTTCCCTCTGCTTCCTGAAATGACCCTCTGGGCTCATGTTTGGTTAGGGAGACCCTCAGGAATTTCCAGGGACTTTTGGCAAGAACACATACTCTGTGCGCAGTCCAAGAAGATCAGTCATCAAGGGCTGATCCTGCCAAGATACTTTGCATCCTGTGGTAAAGGGCCCAGGGCTCTCTGGTTTTTGGTTTTGTTTTGTTTTTTGTCCCTCGTTTGGTTCAAAGGTTTAATTAGAATGGGTATAAGGGGAGGAGATGGGGAAGGACTTGGGAACTCTTCTCTGGAGAAATTTAGCTCTTATACTCTAGGTCATAAATTCTCCTCCTCAGGAGGCAGAATTCCTTTCCTGCTAAGTAAACATCCTCATATATAAACTCAGAACAGTTAAAGCATCTAGTCCCATCCTTTGACACCCCCTTCTCCCACCCCACACACTCTTTGGAAACTAAATAGTCTTTTTCAGTACTCAGAGATCTCTTACCTGCCAAACAGGTTACCTTTTACTTCTTTCCTTAACCAAATCAATAATTAGTTTTTTTCCTTTCTGATTCATTGCTTTTTTTCTGCTGCATCTTAGGATTTCCCTTCATCTCTAGGTCTAAACTTTCCTTGTCTGATTATGGCTTACTTTTTGTTGTTGTTGTTGTTGTTGTTTTAATCCTTACCTTCTATCTTAGTATCAGTTCTTGTAAAGTAAGAGTTAGACAATTAGGGTTAAGTGACTAGCCCAGAGTTACATAGCTAGGAAGTGTTTGAGGCCAGACTTGAACCCAGGTCCTCCCAATTTCAGGCTTGGTGCTCTGTCCATTGTGCTAGTTAGCAGTTTCATTAGCTTATTCAATATGTTCTTATAGCCATAAATGCCTTCATTTACAATGAAGATATATAAGATAGAGTCAGAAGGAGATAATTGTGTGTGTGTGTGTGTGTGTGTGTGTGTGTTTTGTACAGAATCAATGGTTTTATTGGCACAGAGAACTCATAGTGAGAAAAATTCCTCCACCATTGCTGATTGCTACTAGCCTCTAAGAGAGTTGTCTGAGGGCATTAAGAGGTTAGGTAACTTACCCAGAATCACACCACTGGTATGTGTCTAGAGGTAGATTTGTTGGGTAGGGGATAGAATGCTGGACTCAGGAGTGAGGAAGACCTGAGTTTGAATCCTGCCTTAGATTCTGTTTTTTTTTTTAAATTTTTAATTAAAAATTTTTAAACCCTCACCTTCCATCTTAGAATCAATGCTATGTATTGGTTCCAAGGCAGAAGAATGGAAATAACTTACCCAGGGTCACACAGCTAAGAAGTGTCTGAGGTCATCTTTGAACCCAGAACCTTCCATCTCTAGGCCTGGCTCTCTATCCACTGAGCTACTCAGTTGCCCCCGAGCCCAGATCTTTTTGACTCCAAGACAGAAGTCTTTTGGAGGAGCCAAATGCATCAATGCATAATGGCCCCAGGGATATATACTTCTGGAATGTTTTCTGAAACACACAGTTTATAGACCAATGGAAATGAATCTTACACAAATGAGAACAATCATATTCAGTCCCTCACTACAAATGGATCCGTGATTTACCATCTCCAGCCTGACTGTGTGGGGCTTTTTCATGTGATGGGCAATTTAGAAGAATCCTGCATCAGTGGATAAATGCCCTGCAATGGTTGCTATGGCAACTGTTTCCTTTGTGGTCGCTGCTTCTGCTCTTCCCCTTTCTGACCCCAGAGTGGCACTTCTTCTACAGATAGGCTCCACTTTGGCTGGGCAATCTTATGGGGTGGTTGCTCCAAGAGGGACTTGGCTGTGTAAGTGTGCTCTTTAACCTCAGAGCTGGTAAGAGGCAGGAAAACAGCCTGTCTGAGCCAATGAGGGCTCAAAGGATGGGCACATTGAGAAGCTGAGGCTGCCTTGAACACAGCCCCAAACTCAGGATGAATTCTCAACACAGGCTAGCTTAGACTAGGACATGATGGTAGGTCCCATGTCTCTGCCTCTTCTGATCTACAGATAGATCCAGAAACCAGGAATATTGGGACCTGGGGCAATGTTCATAAATTGTGCTCCAGGCAAGTGGCATAGAACCATGTTAATTCAATTTAGATAAGCAGAGTAGGGCAAGGTCCCATTCACAGTATTTGCTGAGCTCTATTATTTCATCCAGATAAAGATGCTGCTGGTGTCCGCTGGACTGAAGACCTCTGGGCAAAGCTCCAGTAGTCCATCCTACTTACGGCTTTGCTTTCTTAACAATGTGGAATTGGGTGCAAAAGCAGGTTCTCATGCACTTAGAACTGCAGTCACCCAATGATGGCCAAGAAGAATAGCTTCATAACCCATTCTTCTTTTAAGGTGGAACTCAAGTCTCAAGTCTTGGGAGAGCTAGGTAGCATAGTGGATAGAAGTCTAGAGCCAGGAAGACCTGAGTTCAAATCGGACTTTAGACACTTATCAACAATAACAATAGCTCCTGCAAAACCTGACAAAACAAGTAAAGAAATCACTTAGCCCTCTTTGCATCAGTTTCCTCATCTGGAAAAATGATCTAGAGAAGGAAATGGCAAACCATTCCAGAATCTTTGCCAAGAAAACCCCCAAATGAGGTCATGAGGACCTGAGTGAAATAGCTAAACAACAAGTCTTAGCTCTTCCAAAAAGCCTTCTTGGCATTCTGGTTCACAATCATTTGAAAGTCCATGAAACTCAAAACATGGATTACCTTCTAGACCAGAGGCAACATCTTTGCCCTCTGAACACTCTTATCACTTGGATCTTTCTTTTTTTCATACACAGAGCAGGGTTTCTTCCACTTCTTTGTGTTAAGGACCCCTCCTGGCATTTTGGTGATGCCTTTTAATCCTTCTCTTAATAATTAAAAAGTTTTTAATATTTTTAAATTTTTTAGAATATTTTTAAATGCATAAACTAAAATAAAACATATAGGACTACAAGGGAAACCAATTATATTGAAATATAGTTATCAAGATATTTTAAAAAAATACTTCATGGACCTCAGGTTAAGAACCTCTGACTTAAGGTCTATTTTGCAATAAAAAGTCCCCCCCCCCCCTTTGATATCTCTTGAGATGTGGTAGAATGGGAAGACTACTGGACATGCAGTTGACAGAGACTTGGCCTTGAATCCTGAAACTTGCCAGCTATGAGATAGTTGATAAGTCATTTTTCCTCTCTAGGTTTAATGTCCTCATTTGTAATGCCTAAAAATGACAATGCCTATAGTTGTTTTGTAAGCCTCGAAGCAAGACAATAATAATAGAGGGAATTAAGAAAGCCCCTCATAAGCTCTAAGCAGCTTGAGGGTAGGAACTCAATCTTACTTATTTTTAATCTTCCCCAGAGATGAGAACAGAGTAAGAAGTTTATGTAATGACCATAGCATTTCTGATATTATTTTAGTTCTCATGTGCATTTAAGCACAAGCAATATTTTTCAAAATTTTATTTATTTTATTATTAAATTTATTAAATACCTTTGTTGTGCCAGGCAGTGAAGATAAAATGGAAACAGTTTTAGCCCTCAAAAAGCTTGCTTTCTATCAGGGACAGATAGCCCAAGATAGACAACTTTCTGAGGGAGGAGGCATTAGAAGTTAGGTGATGAATGAATGAAAAAAGAAAAAGCATTTTATTAAGTGCTTACAATGTACTAAGCTAAGTGCTGGGGATAGAAATAGAAATTCCAACTATGGGAGTAAAAACACCGAGGAAAAGCAACTGCTTGACCACAGGGGGGGAAGGGGATACGACTGAGGAGAGACTCCAATTGAACACTCTAATGCAAATACCAACAACATGGAAATGGGTTTGAACCAAGAACACAAGTGATACCCAGTGGAATCGTGCGCCAGCTATGGGAGAGGTGGTAGGAAGGGGGTGGGGGGGGGAGGAAAAGAAAATGATCTTTGTTTCCAATGAATAATGTTTGGAAATGACCAAATAAAATAATGTTTAAAGTGAAAAAAAAAAGAAATAGAAATTCCATCCCTCAGGGAATTCACACTCTAATATAGGGAAGGCAATAGTATAAGAGAATTTAGCTATAGGGTGATGGAAGGGCATAGAGGTCATAAGGATGTAGCTATAGAGATGATGTTGAAGCCTAGGAATCCTTAGGATGCTTGGGGAATCTACCCTGGTCTACCACTATCAAGAAGGTGAGAATGGGTTAGGGTGGAAAGAAGATTTGGGGTTCCATTTGGCAAGGGTGGCAGTGTGTGTTCAATGTCCTGCCAGCAAGAGAAAAGGCAAATGGGCCATTGGCAGGAAGATTTAGTAGGTTCTGGGGGTGTTTTGGGAAAAGTGGGGTCCTGTTGGGCGTCAGTTCTGGTAGCTACCTTCTAGGTATCCTTGGATGGAGTCTGATGGCAACCTGTGTGTGAGAGGATGGGAAAACATTGGCCTCCATGGGACATCAGCTATAACTGGGGCCATCCAGGTGCCCCAATGGGGTCTTTGGAGGCATACTGGCAGCACAGGGGGACACTGGGACATGCTGGGAGTAGGAATGAGGAAAGACTTCATGTAGGAGGCAGTGCTTTTAGTTGAGTCTTGAAAGAGGATTAGGGATTCTAAGAGGCAAGAGGTAGGTATATGGCTCAACTTTTCTTTAACTGTATAAAATGTTATAAAATGTGGAAAGGCAAGTTCCATGCTATTGAATTCTTTGTACCATTCAAAGCCCCAGCATAGGGTTGGACCCACAGAGGATGTTACTGTGTGAAAACTGCATAGAAACCTTTTCATGATGAAATGACCTCTGAGCAAGATGACAGGGAGAAATACATCCTGACAATAGATATTGCAAGACCTGGCATAACACTTTCGAGTCATATGCTGTATCAGTAACCATGGTAGGCAGTCAAATTGGGGGGCTTTTTGATAATTGCCTCCTTGAAGCCAGCAGATCAGACTTGAAAAAGAATGACTTAACACTTTGTGTTACTTTGCGGAGTCTCAGCTACCTCCAGAAAACATGCCCAAAGGAGCCAATAAGAGGCAGAGAACTAACTAAAGGCAACATCTTACATGAGTCACTAGAGAGAAATGAAAATTGTGTCCAGGCTGGAAAATAATCCATTTGAAAATGACACATCCTCTTCTAGAATACATTTCCACCCTCCTCTGATCTGAGGAAAGAACTGTCACCCACCCACACCCTTTCTCACACATGCACACACACGTAGACAGCATGACAGGAACAAAAAACTTATTTCTTATCTCCAAGGCTAAAATACTGCACAAAGGACCTGTAGCTAGAGGTCTCTCTCTGTCTCCATCTGTTTCTGTCTCTCTTAACCTGTCAGTCTTTTCTCTCTCAGTCTTAAATCACACTCCCCCCTCCCCAATATTCTTATCAGTCTCTATCTCTCTCAAAATTTCTTTCCCTTTCTTAATCTGTCTCTTCTCTCTGTCTTAATCTCTCTGTCTCTGTCTCTCTAAATTCTAATCAGTCTTTGTCTGAATTCCTCTCTTCTCTCTGTCTATCTCCATCTGTCTGTCTCTCTTTTTCTGTCTCTCTCAATATTCTTATTAGTCTTTATCTCTCTCAAAATTTCTCTTTCCCTCTTTTAATCCCTCTTTCTTTTCTCTCTGTCTTAATCTCTTTCTGTCTCTCTCCATATATGTGTATATATACATATATATGTATATGTATATTCCCACCAGTCTTCATCTTTCTCAAAAATTCTCTTTCCCTCTCTTAAACCTCTGGTCTCTTCTCTTTCTTAACCTCTCAATATTCCTATCAGCCTCTGTCTCTCTCAAAATTTCTCTCATTTTCTCTCTTATTCTGTTTCTTCTCTCCTGGTCTTAATCTCTTCCTCTTTCCCTATCAGTCTCTGTCTCTCTCTTTTTAAACCCCCACCTTCTTTCTTTCTTAGAATAACTACAAAGCATAGGTTCTAAGGTAGAAGAGTGATATGGGCTAGGCAAATGAGGCTAAGTGAATCGCCCAAGGTCACACAACTTGGAAGTATCTGAAGCCATTTTTGAACCTATGACTTCCCATCTCCAAATCTGGCTCTTAATCCACTGAGCCACCTAGCTGCTCTGAGTTTCTGTCTCTCTCTCTCAACATTTCTCTTTCCTTCTCTTAATCCCTCAGTCTCTTCTCTCTCAGTCTTAATCTTTCTGTCTGGCTCTTTCCTTCCTGCCCCCCCACCCCCAACCGCAGGTATTGAGATATTCTGAACTCTGGATTTTATAGTGAGGATGCAATGGGATGCAGGATCCCTAAGAAAATCTATACCCCCAAAGTTCTAAGGGATACATGAGAAACAGCTTAGCCCCTGACCTCAAGAATGTGATGTGACCAGAAAACCCTGACCTGGATACATTTAAGAGAGAGCTGTGTAAACATTGAAGTCTGCAAGAAACAAAGATGGCACGCATGTCCCATACATTTGTGATATGGTCCCCTCACACATCAGCAGATGTCTACTACATTTCTCACTGACAATCTATTACTCAAACTTTAGATACCCTCCTCCCCAGTTTTCTGTAAACTCCTCGCTTGTCACATAGCCTTCTTTGCCTGTAAATGTATATAAACTCAACCCTCCTTTCCCTCAGGCAGGCAGTTTCCTTCTTGACTGCCTCCCAGCCATATCATCCTCTATTTTATAAGATTTTCTGTGAGCAGCCAATTCTTTGGCTAAGTTAGCCTTCTGAAACCAGGTTGGATTTCTTCCTATAGCAAGAAAATAGTGCAGGATGAAGCATTGGGCAGAGAGAAAGAGTTGAATTAGGTATCATGAGATCTGAGATCGAGGCTTGTCTCTGCTGCTTAGCTATCTGACCCTGGGAAAATCATTAAGTAAGAAATCAGTCATTGTTGTTGAGTCATTTCAATTATGTTTGACTCTTTGTGACCCCTTTTGGGGTTTTCTGGGCAAAGATGTTAGAGTGTTTTGCTATTTCCTTCTCCAGCTCATTTTACAGATGAGGAAACAAGCAAATAGGATGAAGTGATTTGCTTAGTCACCCAGCTAGGAAATGTCTGAGGGCAGATTTGAACTCAGGTCTTCTTGCCACCAGGCTTAGCACTCTATGCACTGTGCCACCTATCGTTTATTAATCACTTCCTTTGTGCCAGAAGACAGGAATATGAAGACAAAAATGAAACAATCTTTATCCTCAAGAAATTTACATTTGATTGGAAAGATGACATGTACATGAGTAATGGTTTACAAAACACATAGAAATAACTACAATACACTTTTTCATGGGGAAAGACACTAGCTGCTGTACTTTACACATGACATTAAATGATCCTCTTTGGCAGTCTGATGAAGCCTATGAACCTTTCCTTAGAAGAATGCTTTGATTTTATTAAAAAAAAAAAACCTTTACCTTCTATTTTAGATTCAATACTGTATTTTTGTTCCAAGGCAGAAAAGTGGCAAGGATTAGGCAATGGGGGGTGAAGTGACTTGGCCAGGGTCACACAGCTAGGAAGTATCTGAGCCCAGATTTGAACTTAGGACCTCCCATCTCTAGGTCTGGAATTCAATCTACTGAGCCATCTACATGGCTGCAGAATGATTTTAAATGCCTAAAATAAAATACAGAGAATTACAAAGAAAACCAATTATATGGGATGTTATCAATATATGCATATATAGGTATACACATAATAAATCCATGCACATGTGCACAAATACACATGTACATACATGATACATATATATGTGTATGACCTCAGGTTAAGAGCTTCTGTCCTAAATAGTGCCTACCCTCAAGAGGCTTCATTCTAAGAATGTAACTAAACATGGTGGCAAGGACCTCTGGTTTTTGAGCAAGGGGACCTCCTGAAACCACCAACCCCATAACTTTGATACTGACCACTTGGAATCAGTCACTCTTTCTGCATTAACTCATTCTGTCCCCTAATTTGCTCCTTGGATTTCCAGCTTCTCTTTTGTTGTTCAGGACTGGCTTGGGACTATCTCAGAAGTGAAGAGCTGCTTTGGTGTGTATGCTGTGGAGAAGATGGGGATGTGGGGAGAAGATAAGGCCACTCCCATTTTAGGGGAATTGCTGAGGAGTTGAGCTGGTTTTATGTTTTTCCTGGATTTTCTAAAATCAATCTATTCCCAACTATGCTGCAGATCTCTAGGACTGGCTGAATCTGAAGACAGTTTCTCTCACAGGGCTTTGGGGACAGAACAGTGCACCCAGGCCTGGAACTTTTCCTGAAGGGGCTCTAGGGTACATAGTAGGGGCTGCAGGCTGCCCAGAAGTCAGTTCAAAGGGCAACTACTCTGTGAAAAAAAGCAAATCTGAAAGAAAATGACTAGACACTAGGTGGCAGGCAAAAAGAAATGGTTTTATGGTAGAGATTTGTGTCTGAATGAACCGTCACAAAACAAAAATTATGACCCTCTAGTCAAGAGATCTTGAGGAATTAATCTGGTGGCAGCCTTTCTTCAAAGGCTGTAATGCCTTTTCTAATAAAAGAAATCTCCTCAAAACTATGGTAACATACTTTTATTATTAGACTTGGAAACTAAAGAATCATCTATAATCCTTTAAAAATGGAAAACAAGCTTATTTCATGATTTTTATTTACCTGGCTTAAAAAAGAACATCATAACTTAAGATATACTTCAAGATTGAAATATAAAAAGAATCCATTAATAGATTATTTGAAGTGGAAAGAAGCTCAGAGATAATTTACTTCATCTTTCTCTTTTGACAGATGAGGAAACTGAGTTTCAGGGAAGTAAATGATGCTCAGATTCAGTTAGTTACAGGCAGCCAGTGCTTTGGTGTTTATGCTGTGGAGAAGATGTGAGTGTGTGTGTGTGAAGGATAATCCCATTCTTATTCTACTAGTAGACAGAGTGGTGGGCCTTGAGTCAAGGAAACTTGTGTTCAAATTTAGCCTCTGATACTAGTTTTATGAGCCTACGCAAGGCACTTTGCCCTGTTTGCCTCAGTTTCCTCTGACAAATGAGATGGAGAAGGAAATGTCCAACTACTCTATTATCTTTGCCAAGAAAACCTTAAATGGGGTCACAAAGACTCAGACTGAAATGACTCAACAACCAAAGTTAGGGGCAAAACTTGTCTCACCTATTAACGAGAGTAACACCAGGCGCTTTACTGCATGGCACAGCATGTAGGTATAGAGTGAGTGTGGGGAGTTGCCCTGTTGATTGATGTTAAGTCCAAGCATAGGGCATACAGTTGAACAACGGCCAGGGAGACTTTGGAGACTGCAGACATGGAGACAGCAGCCACTCCCTCTTCTACATCCTGCAGTCGTGTCTCAGCTTCCTAATTTGTCCCTCAACTTCCAATCTCTCCTCTTTGCAATCCATTCTGCACATAGCTGCCAAAGTAAATTTCCTAAGGTCTGAAAATGTCACCCTCAGGATCACAGCTTGTCATCTTTTTTGTTGTTGTTTTGTTTTGTTTTTAACCCTTACCTTCTGTCTTTGAACCAGATCTAAAGCAGAAGAGTGGTAAGGGCTAGGGCAGGGGTTAAGTGACTTTCCCCAGGTCACACAACTAGGAAGTGTTTGAACCCAGGACCTCCCATCTCTAGGCTTGGCTCTCTATCCACTCAGCCACCCAGCTGCCCCCTTAGATTGTGATTTAAAGCCTTTACACATGGGGCTGAGTTTTTCCAAATTTCAAATAATTCCTTTTACTGATCCATTTGACCTTTCAAAAATTTAGTATTTAATTTCTTGTCTTTCTGCTTCTGCAAGGACTGCCTCCAGTATTGGCAAAGAACTTTCTTGTTGTTTCTTAAGACGTCTTTAAGGGTTGGGTGTTAATGGAGCATAACAACTAAGTCATTTCTGAGAAAAGAAGCTTTAATACCTTAAGGAGGGGAGAACAAACTGCCATCACTCAAGGACTTTAGATCAAGTGTGAAAAGACCTTCCTGGAGGGATCTTCCAGGAAGAGCTTTCAAATTGGCTGAAGAAACTAAGTCACACCCTGTGGGTCTTCTATAAAAGGGAAGATCAATGCAAAACCAGGAGATGGAGATTCAGAAACAAAAGGGAAGTGAGATCTCTTCTGTCTCCCATACCTTTTCTGGGAAATGGCAAATCTCAGAGTTCCCAGGCCTCCAGATTACGGCTTGGTCCCACATTTCTTCACCCAAGATCAGGAAAGAACAAATACACAAGACAAAGGAACAGGTGCCATGTTGCTATGGCCAAGTGGGGAAGATCAAGGCTCAAGACCTTTCTCTTCTCATGGACTCTGCTCTACTCCAAAGAAGCCTCAGGAAAGATGGTCCAAACCATTGCTGTCATTGCCTTTTATAAGCATCTCGGTCTTAGTTCCCTAGTCAACCAAAACATTCTTCTTCTCCTAAGTGGTAATCAGACTGGAAACCATATTAGCTCATTCTCTGAACTCCACCTGGGGATGGCATTAGGAAGCACACAGATGCTCATAAGGAGGGGCTCATTGGCCAGTCCCTCCTATTTACACTGTCTTCCTTCAAGGCTCAACTCAGGTATACTGCATAGTAATAATGATATCACCCACTAAGGTTTACAAAATGCTTTATACATATTGCCTCACTTGATACTCAAAACAGCACTAGGAGGTAAGTTCTATTATTATTATTTCCCATTTTCAGATGAGGAAACTGAGGCGAACAGGAGGAGCCACACATTTAAGTTTCTTGGATTTGAACTCAAGTTAAGATCTTTCTACCCACTAGGCCACCTAGCTGTTTCCTGATTTGTTCCTCATTAAATTCCATCTCTAAATCCTCTGGATTCCCTAACCCTGGAACCCTCTGATTGTAAATCTATAGATTGATGATCTCATGATCTTTCAAATCTATCTCTATTTATCTGCTATTGCTGCAAGAAGCTGCATGAGGACAAGGTTTACCATTTAGTTTTGGCATCCTTTGTATGGAGTGCCATGTATTGTACATAGTAGGTGCCAAAAAAAACCAAAAACAGTTGGTTTGGATGGCTCCTTATCCCATAGGAGCTAAAAGGTAAGCGATCTGAGGCTGGAACAGAAAGTAAGTGGCCGGCTTCCTTCCTTCTTAAAAACCATGCTTTCTATCCCAGCTTTTGGGACAAAAATCCACTATTCGATAAAAACTGCTGGGAAAACTGGAAGACAGTGTGGGAGAGATTAGGTTTGGATCAACACCTCACACCCTACACCAAGATAAATTCAAAATGGGTGAATGACTTGAACATAAAGAAGGAAACTATAAGTAAATTAGGCAAACACAGAATAGTATACATGTCAGACCTTTGGGAAGGGAAAGACTAAAACCAAGCAAGACTTAGAAAGACACACAAAATGTAAAATAAATAATTTTGACTACATCAAATTAAAAAGCTTTTGTACAAACAAAACCAATGTAACTAAAATCAGAAGGGAAGCAACAAATTGGGAAACAATCTTCATAAAAACCTCTGACAGAGGTTTAATTGCTCAAATTTACAAAGAGCTAAATCAATTGTACAAAAAATCAAGCCATTCTCCAATGGATAAATGGGCAAGGGAAATGGATAGGCAGTTTTCAGATAAAGAAATCAAAAACTATTAATAAGCACATGAAAAAGTGTTCTAAATCTCTCATAATCAGAGAGATGAAAATCAGAACAACTCTGAGGTATCACCTCCCACCTAGCAGATTGGCTACCATGACAGCAAAGGAAAGTAATGAATGCTGGAGGGGATGTGGCAAAGTGGGGACATTAATTCATTGTTGGTGGAGTTGTGAATTGATCCAACCATTCTGGAGGGCAATTTGGAACTATGCCCAAAGGGCGCTAAAAGACTGTCTGCCCTTTGATCCAGCCATAGCACTGCTGGGTTTGTACCCTGCGGCCTCACCTTCCAGTGCCACAAGAAAAGAGAGAGAAAGGATAGTAGTTTGAAATTCCACTGTGGGTGTGAAGGAGCCAGGAGATGGAAGAATTGAGTCAGAAACCAAGCGTATTGATTTTGATTGAGCCACAGCAGAACTCCGACCACTGAACATCTCAAAGGACAAGAACCATCCAGTAGTCCCAAATTTAACACCACACAGGTCATGAGAAATGATATAGCTAGCTGAGAGAGCAGCCTAGGTTCCTCAGACTATTTGCCAAGTCTGAACCTTATGTATGAGAGACTAGGGTGCAGGTAATAGGATGAATTAGAAAGAGCTAGGTATTAGCATTGGAAAAGAAAGTGCCTGGCCCAAGGCCAGGTCCCAGGTGAGAGAGATAGAGAAGGAAAGAAATTAAAGATGGAGCTTGGCCCAAGCTTCAGCAAAGACAGACATAGGTGAGAGGTGAGATCCAAGAGAGGGAGGTGGCTGCTGTGGCTCCTTTTAATGTCTTTGACATGTAAATGTACCCAATACATATTGATGAATTACATAGTATATTGCCATTGGGTAATTGTAAATTATGACAAGGTATAGCTGTGGTTTATCCCCAGTGTGGATCAGACAAAGGGATCTAAGTTTCGTGCCTAACCTGGGGGAAGCTGGGATCAAGGGTCAGAGGCTTTACTAGCCATGGGCAAGACTGAGCATGCTCTCTTCTAAGCCACTCTGTACATTCTAACTGTCTCCCTTGTCCATAGCTAGGTGTGGACTGCTACATACCCCAAAGAGATAATGGGGAAAAAGACTTGTACAAGAATATTCATAGCTGCACTCTTTGTGGTGGCCCAAAACTGGAAAACGAGGGGATGCCCATCAATTGGGGAATGGCTGAACAAACTGTGGTATATGTTGGTGATGGAATACTATTGTGCTAAAAGGAATAATAAAGTGGAGGAATTCCATGAAGACTGGAACAACCTCCAGGAAGTGATGCAGAGCGAGAGGAGCAGAACCAGGAGAACATTGTACACAGAGACTGATACACTGTGGTACAATCGAATGTAATGGACTTCTCCATTAGTGTCAATGCAGTGATCCTGAACAATCTGCAGGGATCTAGGAGAAAAACACTATCCACAAGCAGAGGACAAACTGTGGGAGTAAAAACACCGAGGAAAAGCAACTGCTTGACTACAGGGGTTGAGGGGACATGACAGAGGAGAGACTCTAAACGAACACTCTAATGCAAATACTAACAACATGACAATGGGTTCAAATCAAGAACACATGTGATACCCAGTGGAATCACGCGTCAACTATGGGAGAGGTGGTGGGAAGGGGGGGGAGGAAAAGAAAATGATCTTTGTCTCTAATGAATAATGTTTGGAAATGACCAAATAAAATATTGTTTAAAAAAACAACAAAAAAACCCATGCTTTCTGTCTTAGAATTAATACTGTTTATTAATATTTATAGTATCTGAACCAAAGACCTCTTGTTCCTGGGCCTGGCTCTCTATCCAATGAGCCACCTGGATGCTCCCTTATTAACTGGCTTTAAAAAACAGCACATTTTGAGATTTGTTTTAACTTTTTGAATTTAATCCATTTTATGGATCCATTGAAGAATATATTAGTTTCTAAGTCATAATTAAGCTTTTCTACTTGTTTTGATAAATTACTGATGCTAAATTTGCAAATGGGCTAGTTTCCCAGAAATGAGTTATTGCTACATACGTCAGTATATAACATCTGGCTTTTTTGGGGGGGTCTGGATAACATTCATTTTATCATGAAAAGGAAAAGAAATGGGAAATGGCAGCATTATTGTGCCTGCCTTTGTTATCTTCCCATAACAGCTAGCGCCATTCTGAAAAGAGAGGCCCTCAGGCATGTTCCCTGGAAGCCTATTTGGGATTTCAGCTCTGTGTCAACATTAAATTCATGGTTATATTTAATTACAGATCTTGACTGAGTCGAGAGTAGCAGTGCTTTAGACTTGGTCCTAATTTGCTTTTATTTATCTTCAATCATGAAGTTGATTAAGATAGAGACCAATGACAAGAACTCCCAAAGTACTCTGTTAGCAGAAATTCTAGTTTGAGACGCTCAGGATTAAAGGATCATAGAACTGCTGTTCTAGAGTTGGAAGAGATCTCAGAGGTAATCTAGTCCCACCCCCTCATTTTACAGATGAGGAAACAGAGGCCCAGGGAGGTGAAAGGGCTTGCCCAAGGTCACTCCTACAGAGTAGACAGGCTGACAAATGGGTAACAACCAGCTCTGAAAAAAAAAGTGTTCACAACAAACTCCTGTTTAATTTGCATTATTAACATTTTCTCCATCACTTTCTTAAGTCTAGGCAATCAACAAGATAATAAATCAAGCCCTAATTTGCATAGTTTACAAAATGTAATAATCAGCTAAAGAACTGGCTGCAGCTCACCCTGTGGGCAGCTTATCAGGGGAAGAGGCTCCATTTGGACCCAAGATCTCCGATTCTAGCGCCAAGCCTTTTTTCCATAGCAGCGCACTGATGATTCTTTTTATGGAGGAGGCAGAAAATTGGGTGGCTAAGATGATGCTGGCCACATAAAACCCCCCAAATGCCAAAAGATCAGCAGAAACTTGTAGAATCACCATCATACACTGAGTGTCACTGATGCCTCATTTTGGAAGGAAAACAAGACCAGGAAGGAAAATGTGATCTCTGAGCTGGAAGAAGACTCTGGAGGCTCAAGGAGTCAGCTACCACGCTACCAACGTGCTCTGCTCTCATGCATTTGTGTGCCGCTGAATCTGTGCTCTTAAGACACACACACGACATATTCATATATACGTTAATGCAACATAATTATAAAGATTATATAGGGGGCAGCTGGGTGGCTCAGTGGATTGAGAGCCAGGCCTAGAGATGGGAGGTCTTGGGTTCAAATTTGATCTCAGACACTTCCTAGCTGTGTGACCCTGGGCAAGTCACTTAACCCCCATTGCCTAGCCCTTACCACTCTTCTGCCTTGGAGTCAATACTCAGTATTGACTCCAAGACAGAAGGTAAGATTAAAAAAAAAAAAATATATATATATATATAATAGATCACTTATATAGTATTTTAAGGCTTGTGAAATCCTCTGCAGTATCATTACCTTTAATCCTAAAAACAATCTTGAGAGATAAGTGTTATTATTATTCCCATTTTATAGATGACAAAACTGAGGCAGACATATTAAGTGACTTGTTCAGAGTCACAAAGTTAGTAAGTATCCGAGGTTGAATTTGAGCTCAGCTCTTCATGATTCATTCTCTCTCTCTCTCTCTCTCTCTCTCTCTCTCTCTCTCTCTCTCTCTCTCTCTCTCTCTCCCTCTCTCCCTCCCTCCCTCTCTCTCTCTCTCTCCCTCTCTCCCTCCCTCCCTCTCTCTCTCTCTCTCCCTCTCTCCCTCTCTTTCTCTCTCCCTCCCTCTCTCTCTCTCTCTCTCTCTCTCTCTCTCTCTCTCTCTCTCTCTCTTCCCTCTCTTTCTCTCTCCCTCCCTCTCCCTCTCTCCCTCTCTCCTCTCTCTCTCTCTCTCTCTCTCTCTCTCTCTCTCTCTCTCTCTCTCTCTCTCTCTCTCTCTCTCTCTCTCTCTCTCTCTCTCTCTCTCTCCCCCTATCTCTTTCCTCCCCCTTCTCTCTCTCTCTCTCTCTGTCTTTGTCTCCTCCCCTCTGTCTCTCTCCTTCCTCCCCCTTCACCCATACTTGTATGCATAAATACATTAAAACACACAGTCACTTAATCTCTCAGTCACATATATGTGCATTATTATATAGGCATAGATTATATATGCACATATATCTAAACATATGTTTATATTTGTATATACATATAATATATGTACACAATACATACATAATATAATATGTCCAAATAGATATGTATTATATCTAAATTACACATTTATACACATGAACACACATATACCTTTCTTTCTATCTTCAGAGCTCAGCAGTGTGTGGCAAATGGTAGGCATGTTGGGGTTGGTGCACACATGTATGTATGTATGTATCCACACATATGTGTAAAATCCCAAATCTTGTCTCGCTCCTATTTTTAAGATTATGAACTTGAGAGGGAAGGAAGGCACCTTTCTCTGAATTCTAAAACATTAGATTTTGAACTGACTTTGGACAGCATCTCGGGCAGGGTTTTAAACCTTTTTTTGTGCTCTGGCCCCCTTGGGCTATTTAGTGATGCCTATGGATCCCTTCTCAGAATCATAGTTTCATTTAATTTTTAACCCCTACTTTCTTAGTAACAAATCTAAGACAGTAGAGCAAGGGCCAGGCAAAGAGGGTTAAATGACTTGCCCAGAGACACACAGCAGGGAAGGTTTTGAGGCTACGTTTGAACTTGGCTTCTCTTGACTCCAGTCCTGGCACTTTATCCACTGTGCCACCTAGCTGCCCCCCCCCCCAGAATAATGGTTTTAAATGCATAAAATTAAATCCAGAGGATGACAAAAGAAGCCAATTATACTGAAATACACTTATCAGAATATTAAAAAAACAAAAAACATAGACCCCAAAGTGCCTCCTATTTACAGCATTCTGCCAAATTCTGGGGGTACAAAGAAAGGCAAAACATCAAAACCAAACAAAAATACAGCCCTTATTCTCAAGGAGTTCATCATCTAAAGGAGGAGACAACATTCAAATAAGATCTGGTTAGAGATAATCAACAGAGAGAAACATTAGTTTTTGAGAAAAAAGCTTCTTTTTCTTCTTTTTTTTTAACCCTTACCTTCTTCCTTAGTCTAATACCGAAGAGTGGTAAGGTCTAGGCAATTGGGGTTAAGTGACTTGCTCAGGGTCACACAGCTAAGAAGTATCTGAGGCTAGATTTGAACCCAGGATCTCCTGGCTCCAGGTCACTAACTGCCTTCCAAAAAGGCCTTCTGATAAAGGGAGGATTTAGTTAACATTGAAGGACTTCAGGATAAGCACCCCTGATGCAGTATAATGTCCTCATTTTGTAGAGAGGGAAAAGGAGGGGAATTACTGGCCAAGAAGGCTTATAAATTCAAGTCTCTTGATTTCTCTTCTTCTTTGTGTCCCGGCTCATGCTCTTCCCAACAGATCACCTTTGCTAGTTAATGATGGCAATGGGATGGCAGCTGTGTGCTCTGGCTCTGTCTTTGGACTCGAAGGTGGTGACTATGGCAGCTTTCTGGAGGGCTCATTCTCCTTTAGACTGAACCAATGGTTTCATTGCTATAGGGATCTCCCAGTAAGGAAACTCCCTCTTCCAAAGCATATTGGCAATTGGTCTGCAACTTACAGTTTTGGAGAGATGCCTAGGCATTAAGAGGTTAAGTGGATCCCCCAGAGTCATACAGCCATCATATGTTAGAGACAGAACTTGAACTCAGGACTTGTTGACTCTGAGGCCAGTTTTCCAAACATGGAGTTAAGGCTGCCATTTTCCGGGTGAATGTTAACCACTTGCAACCTCACCCACTTAGGTTGATGATGACAGTCAGTAGTCACTGGTGAAATTGCCTCCAAATTAGCTTCTTCATTAGCTGCACTAATTTGCATCTTAATTAGCCTTAATGGAGCATAATAACTAATCCCAGTGTTTGGCTCTCTGTTACCATAGCATAGAAGGGATAGGAGGTCTATAAGACTAAATGTGATGCCAGTATAATGAGGGAGCCTGGCAGGGATACAGTAGAGAATTTTATTTTTGGAGATGAAAGGAGACACAGGTCCTGACATTTGGTTCCCTTGAATTGCAGCCTGGCCGTCTCAAGAATAATCTTTCTTTTCTGTCCTTTGGTCAAGATAGCCAAAGGTACCTAAGGTCAAAAGTGGTCAGCCTGAAGTATTCTGCATATACTAGAAAGGGGAGAAACCAGGCTAAAATGAGCCTAGAGAAAGCTACCTCCTTCATTAAACACCATCCAGATCCCATCCACCTAGAATGTTAGAGCTGGGTAGCACTTTAGATACTATCGAGGTTAATCTCATTATTTTAAGAACCAAGAAGTAAAATTCTATGGGAGTTAGTGGCAACATTCAGGAGGTCTTCCTGCCTTTGATGAAAATAAACACATGAAACAAACAGAATCCTGACTCAGACATTTACTAATAACTCTGTAACACTGAGCAAGTCATTTATCCATTATCTGCCTCAGTTTGCTTATCTGTAAAATGGGGACAATAAAGGAGCCCACCTCACCTGTTTCTTGTGAGGCTCAAATGAGGAAACCTATGCAAAACCCTTTGCAAATCTTAGGGGCTCACTAAATGCTTTTTGTTTCCATTGTGTCTAAGTTTAATGACCTCATTTGGAGTTCTCTTTGCAAAGATACTGAAGTAGTTTGCCATTACCTTTTCCAGTTCATTTCACAGATAAGGAAACTTGTCCAGGGTTAAGTGACTTGCCCAGGGTCACACAGCTAATAAGTGTCTGAGGTCAGATTTGAACTCATGAAGTCTTCCTGACTCCAGGTTGTGCATTCTATGTATTATGGTGGCTCCTAGCTGCCAGCTACCTATCACTAAGTGCCTCCTGGATAAAGAACACTGTTTACTAAGTGATAGGGGAAATACAATAATAAACCATGGTCCCTGGTAGCCCAACAGGGTGAAGATACTAACAGTGACAGCCGTAACCCAAGAGATTCCATTAGAGAGCTTTGCAACTGTGTGAGGCACACCATTATCTCTGTCTTTGTCTCTCTCTTCTTTGTGTCTGTCTCCCTCCTCTATTACTACAGATCAGAATGCCTGAACTGGAGTGATTCACCTCTTCCAGTCAGAGAGAATACAGCTGTGTGCCAACATGCCCAACCATTCCCTATATAATTCATCAGCACCATCATTGGCCTTTCTGTTTCCAGGTTCTCTTCACTTCAACTCATTCTGCAGAATGTGGTCAGATGAAGCTTCCTGGAATTTGTTTTGCTAACATCAATCAGTCCGCTGCTCAAAAACATTCAGTGGTGTCAAGTCCAATATTCCTAACTTCCTGTTTGAGGCTTATCCACATATTACTTCCCTACACATGTCAATCAATCAGGCAATAGACATTAAGTGCCTACTGTGTGCCAGGCACTGTGCTAAGTGCTGATGATACAAAGCAGAAAAGCAGAAACACTTTGGTTCATGTATGTTGGTTGACTCATTCTCCAGATACATTTGTGGTCTTCACTGATCAGTTTCCCTTGTCTAGAATATCCTCCACCATCTTTTTCAGTTATCTTCCATCCTCAGACTCCAACTCAAACACTACCTTCTCTAGGAAATCTTCGCTGGCAGCTCCAAGTCAGTTTTCATTCCCCAACCTTCAATGCCATTTAATATATTCTGCCTTGTATACTTCACTCTCAGATCTATGTGGTCTTCAACTTCTCTTGATTTCTAAGGCTTCCCGAACCCACAAGAAGCCCTAAGGTAGGAAGATAGAGGAAGGATAGAATTTTGGATACCGCGAGGGGCGTGGTGGAGTCAAGTTAGAGATATGAGGTGGCAGAAATGAGTCAGAAACCAGGCCTTATTGATTATATTGGAGCCACAGCAGAACCCCAATCAGTGGACGTCTTTCCAAAAGGCTAATCCCGTCCAGTGATTCAAATTTAATACCACACAGGTTGGAGACATGATAGAGAAAAGAAAGTGCCTGGCTGAAGGCTAGGTCCCAGGTGAGAGAGATAGAGAAGGAAAGGAATTAAAGATGGAGCTTGGCCAGAGGCCAAGCTCCAGCAAGGACAGGCATCAGTGAGAGCTGAGATCCAAGAGAGGGGTGGAGATTGCTGTGGCTCCTTTTAATGTCTTTGATATGCAAATATACATGATACATAGGGATGATTATCATTGGTTAACGACAAGGTATAGGTGTGGTTTCTCTTAGCCAGGTGAACACAAAGAAACCTGTTTTCCCGCTTAACCTGGGGGAAGCTGGGGTCAAGTGTCAGAGGCTTTCCTAGCCATGCGCAAGACTGAGCATGCTCTCTTCTAAGCCATTCTGTACGTTCTGTTTCCCTTGTCCCTAGATAGGGGTGAACTGCTACAATTTCCTGCATATCTACCCCAGGAAACCTGTACCAACTGGTGACTCCCTCTTTGGGGCCATTATTTTGGGAAGGATCTCAGCTCTCCAATGATCATGATACCATACAGTTTTGCTCCTGCACAACTATTTTTTTAAACTCTTACCTTTTCTCTTAGAACAGATACTAAGTATTGGTTCCAGGGCAGAAGAGTGTAAAGGCTAGGCAATTTGAGGCAATTGGGGTTAAGTGACCTGTCCAAGGTTACACAGTTAGGAAGTATCTGAGGCCAGATTTGATCCCAGGACCTCCCATCTTAGGCCTGGCTCTCTATCTAGGGAACCACCCAGCTAACCCTATATACAACTATTCAATCAACTCTTTTTCTGTCTGATCATTTTGAAGAACTTAATGGATTACTCTCAGGGATTGACTGATTGGTCAATTTAATAAAATGGGATTAAGACAAACAAAAATCCTCAAGTGAACATTTTCCATCCGTTGTTCTCCCTACCTGGACACAACCAGAGTCTTCTAGGCTATTTTTCCTTCGTCACCCAGTTCTGTCTATGTTTAATGAGCAGCACTTCTGTGTGACTGTTGATAAGCGGCACTTCAGCTGCCTGAGAAGAAGAGAAGGCAGGGGTGTATTCAGAATCAGTGACTGTCGAGCCTTAAGAGGAGCAAGTCCTGAAAGATTAGACTGGAACTCATCCAGAGGAACACTGAGTTAATTATATTTGCTGAGGCACCAACCAGAGTACAAATGCTCCAGGGCCTTATACTATGAAGAAGAGAACTACACACACACACACACACACACTCTCAATCACTCAACATACCACCACCACATAGTAGAAGTCTTTGCTGACACCAATGATGCCATCATCACCCTAGCAAGTTGGACAGAGGCACAGCTTATACACTGCCAGACTTGGAGTTGGGAAGACCCAAGTTCAAATCCTGTCTTACCCATTTAGAAACTGGACAAAATAGTTCTCAGTCTTAGTTTTCTCATCCATAAAAAGAGAATAATCAGAATACCTTCCTGATAGGATGGTGGGGATCAAATGAGGCGATATGTGGAAAGTGATTTGCAAATCTTAAAGAGGCAGAACAATACGAACTGCTATTATTCACTCTATCACTTCTTGATAACCGAGGTCTCCTGATTCTATATTTGGTTTTACCATTGGCTCTGTCAAGATACCGGATCTTAGAACAAAAGGATGTTCAGCTAAGGGGGACTTGACAACATGAATATGGAAGGTTATAGTCAGAAGGGGCTTGAGAACTCTGGAGTTGGAAGGGATTTTGAAACAGGATGTTAGAACTGCAAGTGCTTTTGAACATAACATAGAGAATATTAGTGCCAAGGGAGGCTTTTTTGTTGTCATTTTTTAGTCATGTCTGACTATGACCCCATTTGGAATTTTCTTGGCAAAGACATTGGAGTGGTTTGTCATTTCCTTGTCCAGCTCATTTTTCAGGTGAGGAAACTGAGGCAAACAGGGTGAAGAGGCTTGTCCAGGGTCACATAGCTATCCACTAGTCCAATCTCCTCATTTTGTAGATGAGAAAATTGAAGTTTAGGGATATGCGTAAGGTCACATAGGTAACAAGCAACAGTGGCAGAATTTAAAGCCAAGTTCTAATTCCAGAGCTGATGCTTTTTTCAGTTGCATTGGAGGGATTCAGGAAGGAAATATGGTAGTCTTCGAAGACTAACATTGGCCAATTTCCTTGCTTTGTCCTGGAGCAGGTCTCTTGACACTACTGTTCTCTGTTAGTATATATACTTCAATGAGGCAAATATTTCTTCATGCCCAATAAAAAGCAGCATTGGGGTTGCAGGAATAAGGAAGACACACCCCACTCCATTCTGGAAACCAAAATATTTTAGGGGACATAAAAAATAAACTTTATGGAAGATAAGTCCACTAGTAGGATTTGTTCAAAGGACTACTGAAGAGAGTTCAAAGGAAGGAGACACTCAGGGAAGGGGAAGAGGGTTACTTGGACTATATTTACAAATTTGCATGGGGATCACCCAGTCCGGGAACTCTCTCCACCAATCACACAGCTTGTCTATGACTTGAGAGGCAAGTCCTAGGGAATTGCTTAAGGCACAGAAAGGTTAAGTGACTCTCATGTCTGGAATGCTGTCCCTTGTCTGCTCCTAATACTGACCTTCCTGGCTTCCTTTAAGTCCCAGCTAAAACCCACTTCTATAGGAAACCTCCCACAATCCCTTTTCCTTCCAGTGCTTTCCGTTCTTTTGATAATTTCCCATGTATCCTGTATGTAGCTTGCTTGGTATATATTTGTTTGCATGTTATTCTCCCTTTAAACTGTAAGCTCTTTCAGGGCAGGGACTTTTTTTTGTCTCTTTGAATTCCCACAGTTTAGTGCAATATTACTATTATCAAACATTTATTAAACATCTACCATGTACCAGGCTCTTTGCTAAGCCCTGGGTATACTGAGAAAGGCAAAAATTAGAGTCCTTGCTCTCAAAGAGTTTACAGTCTAATAGAGGAGTACATGGGAGATATCAATATTTTTTTCCTCTTTAGCCACAGCAGATTATCTTGCTCATAGTACATAATCAATCAACCATCAAGCATTTATCACAGACCTTATGTGTTCTAGGTACTGTTTTGGGTTCTGGATGGACTGAGGATATGATGATTTTTTTCTTAGAGGAATGATGGAAGTTTATTTTTTTTGTCTCCTGTTTCAACATTTTATTTTTCCTAATTATATGTAAAATAATTTTTATATTCATTTTCTAAAAATTTAAATTTCAAATTCTCCCCCTCCTGAAATGGTAAGCAATGTCATATAACATATATGTGATAAAAATATATTTCCATGTTGATCATGTTGAGGAAGAAGATACATATAAAAAACATGAAAAAATAAAGTGAAAAATACTATGCTTCAATCTGCATGCAGACTCCATCAGTTTTTTTTCTCTAGAGGTGATAGCATTTGTTATTATGAGTCCCTTGGAGGTATCCTAGTATTGTTGAGAATAGCTGTCTTTCACAGTTGATCATTGTATAGTATTGCTGTTATTATATGCAATGTTCTGGTTCTGCTCATTTCACTTGCATCAGTTCATGTAGGTCTTTCCAGGTTTTTCTGAAAACATCCTACTCATCATTTCTTATAGCATAAAAATATCCCATTGCAATCAATAACTATAACTTGCACTATGTGCTCCTGGGCAAGTCACTTAATCCTCACAGCCTTAGCCCTTGTCTCTTTTCTACCTTGGAACCAATATACAGTATTGATTCTAAGAAAGAAAAGGCTGTTTTTGTTTTTTTTTTTAGCACCTGAGCTGGGTTTTTTCTTTTTATTTTATACTTAGTAACCACCTCCACTGCCAAACATTTAAACATATGTATTAAAAAATTACGTGCAGAACTGTGAACTATACATTATTTACAATTTGTGTGCTAATATAAACATCTCCCTTTGGATTTGTTTTACTTGGATACTTTTTTCTCTTGATTTTGTGGTTATTTTTTTAATGTAATCATGGAATGCATTATTCTTATTTTCTTTTCATCTCTTCCTATATTTCCCTTACTTTCTTTATATTTCCAATATTTGCCATTTCAGTTGCATAATACATTTCATTCTATTCAAATATCACAATCTATTCTGCCATCTCTCCCATTCATTGCATTTGTGTTATTTCCAGCTATTTTGTCACAGTAAAGTTTCCATGAATATTGTCATACATCCATAGTTTTTTATCCTCTTGATAATTTCCTTAGGGCCTAGCCCTAGTAATGGGATCTCTAGGTCAATGAGCATGAACAGCTTTTCAGCTCTTAATGTATATTTTCATTGTTTTCCAAAAAGAAAAAAATAACCCACAGCTGCTCTAGCAATGTAGTATTAGGCTTGTTTCTCCATGTTCCTATCAGCACATAAGAGTTTAAAACAAACAAACAACTACAACTTGTTTAGTTGTTTCCCAGTGATGAGGATACAATGGATACAATGGGGATACAATGATTAAAAATAAAAATAATAACAAATCGCTGTTTTTTTGGAATTTTCTTTCTATCTGGGGAAACTCATACATATATAAAAGCAAACATATAATTTATGCAGTCAATATATTTTGGGGGTAGAGGGAAGATACCTGCAGCACGAAGGAGGGGATGGGAGAGACCTCATATAGGAGTTGCCTCTGAAGGAAGCCCTCCAGGGATTCTAAGAGGCTAAGGTAAAGGAGTGTATTCTAGAATATATTCTCATGTTGGTTTCTCAAAGATTTTTATTGCAGGACCCTTTTACGTTCTTAAGTTACTTCCCCCTAGAGCTTTTGCTTATGTGATTTATAGTTATTGATATTTACAGTATTAGAAATGAAAACATCTTAATATTATTATGAGAATATTTTTTATCTCATGGACCCCTGAAAGGGCCTCAGGGAAGGCTAGGTATCCTTGTACCACACTTTGAGAACTACTGTTCTAGGGCATTCTGGGAATGAGGAACTGGAAGAGGGGCAGTTTGCAATGAAGGCAGAGCACCCAAAAGGAAATAATGCATGATTGACCTGGAAAAATAGGCCAGAAACAAACTGTGAAGGGTTTCAAATGTCAAAAAGAGGAGTTTGTCTTTGATATGAGGCAAGAGGGAGCCCCTGGTGCATTCTGAGCAGGGGAGTTACATATTCAAATCAATACTTTGATAATGTTACTTTGGCAGAAAGGTGGGAATCAAATCAAAAGGTTTATTGCAATAATTCAGGCAAGAGATAATGAGGGCCTCAATGTGGGTTATAACACAAGAGCAGCTGCCTGAGTAGAGGGAAAGAGAAAAATGGTAGCGATATTGTGGAGGTATAGCACCTGGAGTCAGGAAGACCAGAATTCAAATCTGGTTTCAGACACTTACTAGTTGTGGGACCCTGGGCAAGTCACTTAATCCTGTTTGCCTCAGATTCCTCATCTATCAAATGAGTTGCAGAAGGAAATGCCAAACCACCCCAGTACCTTTACCAAGAAAACCCTAAATGAGGTTAGGAAGAGTCAGACATGATTGAGACAATAGAACAACAATAACTGGAAGAGGGATGAATTTGGGGGAAAATAATATAATGAGGTATATAACCTATCAATATCTGGTCATTCTGGTGGAGTTGTGAATTGATCCAACCATTCTGGAAGGTGATTTGGAATTATGCCCAAAGGGTGCTAAAAGACTGCCTGCCCTTTCATCCTACCCTACCACTAATGGGTTTATTCCCCAAAGAGATAATAAAAAAGGGTTGTACAAAAATATTCATAGCTGCACTCTTTGTGGTGGCAAAAATTGGAAAATGAAGGGATGTCACTTGATTGGGGAATGGCTGAACAAATTGTGGTATCTGATGGTGATGGAATACTGCTGTGCTATAAGGAATGATGAACTGGAGGATTTCTACATAAACTGCAAGAACCTCCATGAACTGATGCAGAGTGAAATGAGCAGAACCAGGAGAATGTTGTACATAGAGATTGAAACACTGTGGGACAATCAAATGTAATTAACTTTGCTACTAGTAGCCATGCAATGATCCAGGACAATCCTGAGGGATTTAGGAGAAAGAAGCGATCCACATCAAGAAAAAGAACTGTGGGAGTAGAAATGCAGAAGAAAAACATATGACTTATTACTTGTTTATATGGATATATGATTTGGGGTTTGGTTTTAAAAGATTGCTCTGTTGAAAAAATAAATAATATGGAAATAAGTATGGGAGGGGGAGGGAAAGGAGTAGAGAACATGAATCATGGAAACATGGAAAATAGTTTTAAAAATTAAAAACTTATCTGATCATTCTGTCCAATTCATCCCACCCCAAGGTGAAAGGGAGAGCAGGGTTCTTAGGCATTAGTCACTCCTTTAGAGCCCAAAGCCCACTCTCAACAGGGAATAAGGGCTGATATGGTAGAAAGAAATTGGGTGTAATTACCCAATGAAACATGTACAGATGCTGTCTTGGCTATCTAGATGATAATTAGGTTATTAACTGCCCTGAGAGTCTTGTTCCTGATTAAGAAAGGAAAGCAGATTGGGAGGTTGCAATATATAGGGAAGAGTGGAGTGGGAGATAATTGATGGATAAGGGTAGGTATGGTTGTGTTAGAGAAAATCTTCAGGATTGGCTATTGCAGGGAGGGTGTGATACAATTTCTCCATCTTCCCACTCTTAGACTGGCTGATGACACATGCTTTGGGGTCAGGCTTCGGCTCCCAATTTGGAGACCTCATTTGTGGGAGCACTGGGGACTGTAATGCTCTTAAACTATACACATTTAGACCTGGAGAAATACATGTGATATCTTACAAGAAAACATGGAAACACAAAAACCACCTCATGAAATCTTAATTCTGCCATTAATTGGACAGATATAAAGCTTTGGCTGTTCACCTAAACAGTTTCCTTAAAAAACCGAAAAACAAAAAACCAACCCACCAGCAATAAAGGGAGCCCTGGTTGTTTGCCTCCATCTTCCTTCCCACCTCTATTCCCCATCCTGAGCACTTTTAGAGGTCATAAAAAAGTCATAATTTATTCTCAATCCTAGTTTAAAATCTGTCACAGTCTAATGAGTGGATATTGACTTCGAGCTTTGTTAGAGCAGAAAATCTTGGCCATCTCCTGGCACAAGGGGAGGGATATTTCCTGGTCGACAAATGTTGGGGATGGTCCAGACATTTCTCTGGGGATAGGGGCTTGGATAAGTACACATGACTAAATATGGCAGCACTTTGGGGCACAAAGCAGCTTTGGTAGTATTTTCTTCCAGGAATCATTTAGCAAACACTATTCCCAGTTGTTTATTGTTTCTATAATATCCACATGGAGGTTTTGGTTTATGAAGGGCTGAGCTAAACATTAAAATCTAACTGAAGATGGTTGCATTGAAAAGGAGCCATTAATGTTGATTTTTTTTTCTCTAGAGGAGAAAAAGGGGTTGGAGGAAAGACTTAAAAAAAATCCTTACCTTCCATTTTAGAAACAATACTGTGTATTGGTTTCAAGGGAGAAGATTGGTAAGGGCTAGGCAATGGGGGCTAAGTGCTTGCCCAGGTCATACAACTAGGAAGTGTCTGAGGTCAAATTTGAACCCAGGACCTCCAATCTCCAGGGGTGGCTTACTATTTACTGAGCCAACTAGTTCCCCCAGAAAACTTTTTAAAATTTTTTCTTAAAGTTTAATTAATTAATTTAGAATATTTTCCCATGGTTAAATGATTCATGCTCTTTCCCTACCTTCTTCCCTTCCCCTTCCCTTAGCCAAAGAACACTTCCACTGGGTTTTACATGTGTCATTGATCAAGACCTATTTCCATATTATTAATATTTGCAATAGAGTGATCATTTTGAGTCTACATCCCCAATCATATCCCCATCGAACCATAGAAAACTTGCTTTTAATCTCAGCTCTGACTGCTTTATCACTCTGAACTAGTTGCTAAACCTTTCTAGCCTTTTCTGTAAAAATACAGGTTTGGATTCAATCAGAGATTCTTCACTTGGGGTCTGTGAAGTTATTTGAAAAATATTTTGGTAACTGCATTTCAATAGAATTAATTTCCTCTGTAATCTTATGTATTTTATTTTATGCATTTAAGAACATTTTTCTTTTATTTCTTTTTGCTATTTTATTTTCCCAATCATTTTCAACATCTGTTTTCTGAAATTATAATATCCAAATTGTCTCCTCTCCTTTCCCTCCCTGCTCCCAAGGAGAGTAAGCAATTTGATTTGGATTATACACATACTATTATGCAAAAATTTAAGAAAAATTAAAAAAAAACCCTTACTTTCCATCTTGGAATCAATACTGTGCATTGGTTCCAAGGCAGAAGAGCAGTAAGGGCTAGGCACTGGAGGTCAAGTGACTTGCCCAGGGTCACACAACTGGGAAGCTTCTGAGGCCAGATTTGAACCTAGGACCAAGAAATTTTTTTTTCTGGT
This sequence comes from Monodelphis domestica, assembly GCF_027887165.1. NCBI lineage: Eukaryota > Metazoa > Chordata > Mammalia > Didelphimorphia > Didelphidae > Monodelphis > Monodelphis domestica. The sequence continues at coordinate 54,295,375 of NC_077233.1, read as the reverse complement.
GAGGGATCTGTAAGCTTCACTAGACTCTGCTAAACCTTTCCAGCCCACCTTCCTTATTACTGTAAGGGGTAACATATCCTTTCAGGCCCTCAGACCTACAGCCTAGGCATCATCCAGGATTCCTCACTCTCTCTCACCCCTCATATCCAACCTGTTATCAAGGTCTGTCGATTCCATCTTTGCATCATCTTTATAAAACATCCCCTTCTTTCCTCTGATATTACCCCCATCCTGGTGCATGGAAAACAGTGTGTTCTTAACTGTTTATTGAGATTGATTGATTGATTGAAAAAAACCAGATTGAAATTGATTGATTGAAAAGAAATGAACCTCAGGACTGGATGATTTCCAAAAGTTCCTGCTGGATCTGAACCCAAATAATCTTTTATGTTTCTGATGTGGTCACTTCTCCTAAAATGAAAATGTCCCCTCTGTTCATTGTATATTAAGTTTTTTTTTTTAAACAATGAACAATTTACCATATGCTAATTAACTTTAAAAACAGCTTACCTTTTGATCCCTGGACCACCCAGCTGCCTCTGCTAATGAACTGTTACCAAACCTTTGAATTTTCATGTGATATATATAGCTCCAGGCTTACAAGAACTGAATTGAACCCAGGGTTCACAATTATTGTTTAGTTGTTTCAACTGTGTCTGACTCTTCATGACCTCATTTAGAGGTTTCTTGGCAAAGATATTAGAGTACTTTGACATTTCCTCCTCTGGCTCATTTTACAGAGGAAATGAGGGGTTAACTGACTTGTCCAGGGTCACCTAGCTAGGAAGCATCTGAGGCCAGAGTTGGAACTCAGGAAAACGAGTCTTTTTGACTCCAGGCCTGGCTCTTTATCCATTATGGTGCCACCTAGAAGCTCCAAAGGTTCACAATATTTGATGCTAATTCTCTTGTTTGTAATGGGGCTGCCTTGGTTTCCTGTTTCTCCCATTTTCCTCTGATAGATCCATTTAACCTTCACTTGCCCAGAATCTAGGATCAGTCCAGGTTCTGGATCAGAGGAACATCAAGAGCCTTTCCAGGTCAGTCACTTATCAAGTCAAACCTGAGTAAGAACAATGCAATGAAAAGATCATAGGCTTAGGAGTTAGAAAATCTTGGTTCAGTCCCATTTCTTTAACTATCTTAATTTGGGCAAATCTCTTAATTTCTCTAGCCCTCAGTTTCCTCCTCTGTGAAAGAGAGCATTCATTGCTAAGGAGGTCAAATCCAGATAAGAAGGTCCATAAAATAGCAAAATACTTAGCAGCATTCTTTTTTGTAGTGGCAAAGTGAAAAACTATTGATTAGAGAATGATTGATCAATAAACCAATCAATAATCATTTATTAAATACATACTATTTCCTAGGTCCTGAGTCATGAAGAGTATCATCTTATAATAAGAAAAGACAAATGAGGAATTCAGAGAAAAAAGGGAAGATTTAGATGAATTGATACCAAGAATAAACAGAAACAGGAGAACAACAAACACAATGGCAATAATATAGACATGATATGATCAATAAAAGGAAGTTGGGCTCTTGGTCCTGGAGAAAGGATGATGAAACAGAACTCTCTCTTCCTGGCAGAGAGGTGAGGAACTATGGGGAAAGAGGGATGCATACACTGCCAGCAGAAGCTCCTGTATTGTTTTTGTTTAATTGGCTTTCTTTGGTCTTAGAGAGTGTTCAATGTCAGGGTTGGGGGAAGAAGATATAATCAGAAATTAATAATGTTAAAAGAAGAGGTGATTAGATTTTATACATGATCTTTAAACTTCCTTCCAGCTCTAATAATTTGTGAATGAATGAGCCAATATCATTTCTTCTCTTGTTCTAACCTTGAGTCTTCCTGCTCTCCATTTACTAGAACCTTATAGCTCTGTGGGGTGGTAGCATGTTGCTAGACTTGGTGTTAGGAACCCTGACTTTGCGTTCTGCCTCATCAGTCATGGAATCACGGAGAATCTCAGAGCCTCAATTTCCTTGTCTGTAAAATGGGAATAATAGTACTTGCATTATTTTACTGACATAGCATGAGAAAATAGCTCTGCAAAGCTTAAAGTTCTATAAAAATGTGAATTATTATTACCTAGCTCCTGGGTTCCTGCCTTATTCCCACGTGACAAATATTAGATTTTGCTTCCATGTGCCTATTAACCAAGTTCCTCCAGAGACCAAAAATTTCCCTATCCTTGAACCTCATTTTCTCTGCCACTGGCTGCCAAAACTGTCCAGTGTTAACTATTTGCTTGAATGTTTTCTGATTTTGGGATTCTTAAACCTTATTAAGCTCAGATTTTTTTTACTTTTCAGTTTACCTGTTCATTACCAGGAGACTGATTTCCTGGCTTCAGACTCACTCTGTGGAATAACTAACCCAGTGCTTTGGGCTTGATTCAAATGACTGAGGCTGAGGTCAGTCCCCCAAACAAATGGGAGATGGGGTAGGTGGCAAGCATGTAGGAGGTGGGATGAGTTGTAGCTTGTGGGGCTAGTAATTATATGCAGGGTATAGAAGTTGTAGGAACTAGTGATCTGAAGCTGCCTGTGCTCAAGATTGGCCAACAAAGTTGTAAGATCACATTGGAAACCATTAATGGATGCCATGTTGTATTTGAAGGCCAGTCTGGGCTGTTGGTATTATAGAAAGAGCACTAGATTGGGAGTAACCAGTCCTGCATCTGCTATTTGATTCCTGGCAAGTTACTTGCTCTGTTTGGGCTTCTTAGTCCTACTCTGAGAAATGAGGTAGTTTGATTACATTTTTTCTAAGGTTCCTTCTGACATTCTATGACTAAGTGAGAATGCATCTCTCGGGCTCTCAGGATTTGAATGGTGATGTAACTGAGGTCACAGAAACCTCAGGGGATGAGAACTGTTTGGGTGTTCTCAGAGAAAATGAGGTACCAATGGAGGTCTCTCTAGCCCTTTCTTTCTGGGATTTGCCAAGCTAGGAGGTTGAGCCAAATCAAATACGATGACAACTAGAAGAAGTAAATGTTAAAATTTTACACTTAGAATGAAAGAAAAATCAGTTTTTCAGGTACAAGGAGGGATGAAAACTCAGCTGAAAAATATCTGAGAGTTTTATATAACTACTTTGGTATGTATGTGCTCTTCCTTTTTATCACTGACTTCTCTGGGATATAGGGGACAGGCATTATTATTATTATTGTTTTTTAAACCTTTACCTTCCATCTTAGAATCAATACTGTGTATTGGTTCCAAGGTAGAAGAGTGGTAAGGGCTAGGCAATGGGGGTTAAGTTACTTGCCCGGAAGCTGGGAAGTATCTGATGCCAATTTGAACCCAGAATCTCCTGTGTCTAAGCCTGGCTCTCAATCCACTGAGTTATCTTGTTGCCCCCAGAACAGGAATTATTAATCCCATTTTTTGGATTCCAGATGAGGAAATCCCAGGGTTAGGACTTGAACCCAGATCATATTTCCTTATCAATAAAAACAGCATTGGAATAAATAAACTCTAATCTGACTTCCAACTCTAAATCCTATCATTCTATGATTTTCCCAATTTCCTATCATGAAAACTCTATCCTTCCCTTTCCTTTGCCATCTCTATTCTCCCATATCAGCAAGTTGTCAAGTCTAAATTGCCAGTTCTACCTCCATAATATCTCTTGCATCTCTTTATTCTCAAACGTCCTCCTGGTTGTTCTCTTATCTTCTCCCCCCCTGAACAAGAGCAAGAGGTTCCTAAAAGCCTTCCCTGTTTCTAGTTTCCTCCCTCTATAATCCATTCTCTTCGTAGCTTGTAAGATGAAATTCATAAAGCGCATGTCACTCCCCTAACTTAAGAATTGTCAGTAGCTCCTCATTGCTTCAAGGATAAACCACAAACTCCTAAGTTTGGCATTTTGCAGCCCTTCATCGGATGACTCCATTCTACCTTTCTAGACATTTCCTATTACACAGTCCATTCCAGTTCAACCAGGCTTGAGCTTGGAATTCCATTTCTGACTCCAAGATCTTTACATAGACCATATCTCGTGTCTGGAATGGTTTTCCTTCTCTCCTCTGCTCTTGGAATCAGCTTCCTTTTTCAACTCAGGCACCACCTATGATGGAGGATTTACTTAATCTCCCAGTAACTGGTTTTCTTCCCCTCCTCAAATTATATATACACACATACATGTATATATGTATGTACATATATGATGCATATATGTATACATACATAAGTATGTTTATATTTCTTTTTTTCAACCCTTATATTTTGTCTATAGAATTTATATTAAGCATCAATTCTTAGGCAGAAAAGCAGTAAGGGTAAGGCAATTGGGGTTAAGTGACTTGCCCAGGGTCACATAGCTAGAGGTGTCAGATATCAGATTTGAACCCAGGACTTTCTGTCTCCAGGTCTTGCTCTTTATCCACTGAGTCACCTGGCTACACCATATGTTTCTATTTATTTTTTTAAAATTTAAATTAATTTATTTAGTCAATTTATAACATTATTTCTTGATTACAAGAATCATATTATTTCCCTCCCTCTCCTTTCCCCACCCTTCCCGCAGGCAACATGCAGTTTCACTGGGTATTACATGTGTCCTTGATCAGAACCTATTTACATGTTGTTGATGTTTGCATTAGGATGATCATTTAGAGTCTACATCCCCAGCCATATCCCTTCAACTCATGTAATCAAGCAGTTGTTTTTCTTCTGTGTTTCTACTCCCACAGCTTTTCCTCTGAATGTGTATAGTATTCTTTCTCATAAATCCCTCAAAGTTGTTCAGGATCACTGCATTGCCACTGATGGAGAAGTCCATTACGTTTGATTGTACCACAGTGTATCAGTCTCTGTGTACAATGTTCTCCTGGTTCTGCTTCTCTCACTCTGCATCACTTCCTGGAGGTTGTTCCAGTTCACATGGAAATCCCTCCAGTTCATTATTCCTTTGAGCACAATAGTATTCCATCACCAACATATAGCACAATTTGTTCAGCCATTCCCCAATTGAAGGGCATCCCCTCATTTTCCAATTGTTTCATGACCAGAAAGAGCGCAGCTATGAATATTCTTGTACAAGTATTTTTCCTTATTATCTCTTTGGGGTACAAACCCAGCAGTGCTATGGCTGGATCAAAGGGCAGACAGTCTTTTAGCGCCCTTTGGGCATAGTTCCAAATTGCCCTCCAGAATGGTTGGATCAATTCACAACTCCACCAGTAATGCATTAGTGTCCCTACTTTGCCACATCCCCTCCAGCATTCTTTATTTTCCTTTGCTGTCATGTTAGCCAATCTGCTAGGTGGGAGGTGATACCTCAGAGGTGTTTTGATTTGCATTTCTTTGATTATAAGAGATTTAGAACACTTTTTCATGTGCTTATTGATAGTTTTGATTTCTTTAACTGAAAATTGCCTATTCATGTCCCTTGCCCATTTATCAACTGGAGAATGGCTTGATATTTTGTACAATTAGTTTAACTCTTTACATTTTTATATTTATTAAAATGTTGACAAGCCTCTTCCCTCTTTTTCCTCCTCCTAACACTTGGTATAATAGGGGCTCTATAAGAGTAGGGACTGTTTCAGTTTTATTTCTGTGTCCTTGGACTAGCACTGTGCTTTGTTCATTGTACACAGTTGGCACCTAATTAATGCTTGTTGAGTGAATAGTGTACTTGTAGAAATACATGTAACCATAGGGTCTCTTGTTGCTGACACTGTTGTTTTTTATTTCCAAATGTGCTTTTACAAAGAAGAATCTGTTTATAAGAACATCAGAGCATTAAAAAAAATTCTTCTAAATTCAGACTTTGCCTCTCCTCCACTATAAGCTTTGACTTATTCAGTGAGTTGGATCCAGGTCATTTTGATCCAAAGGGATGCTGGGGTGGAGTGCAGATGATTCATTCAAGAGAAGTTCTGACATTCATTCTATCCTACCTGTGTGGACAAAGTGCTTTGCTAAGCAGCCCCAATGGGCTCAGAATAGCTGCTTCGTTCCAGAATCACAGAATCTCAGAGTTGGAGAGACCCTCAAGAGACTGTCTAGCTCAACCAAGTCAACAAATAAGCATTTATTTATAAAGCACTATTAATTAGAGAATGCAAACAAAACCAACTCTGAGGTACTGTTTCACACCCACCAGACTAAGATGACAACAAAGGAAAATGATAAATGTTGAATGGGATTTGGAAAAACTGAAACACTAATACACTGTTGGTGGAGTTGTGAATTGATATAACCATTCTGGAAAGCAATTTGGAACCATTTCCAAAGTATGCATAAAACTATGCATACACTTTGAACTAGCAACACTACTGCTAGGTCTATCCCAAAGAGATCAAAGATGGAGGAAAAGGACTCCCTTGTACAAAAATATATATAGCAGCTCTTTTTGTGGTATCAAAGAACTGGAAACAGAAGGGATGTCCATCAATCAAGGAATGGTTTAAGTTTTTGTATATGATTGCAATGGCATAAATAAAGTATTGTGGCACAAGAAATGACAAAGAAGATGATTACAAAAAAACCCCAAAAACCTGGAAAGACTTAAATGAAATGATGCAAAGTCTAGTAAGAAGGACCAGGAGAACATTATACTCAGTAACAGCAATAAAGTATCACGATCAACTGTGAATGACTTTACTATTATCAGCAGGGCAAGGATGCAGGACAATTCAAAGGGACACGTCAAAAAAGGATATCTAGAAGGAACTGGTGAATTCTGAATGAAGATTGAAGCATGCCATTCTTCATTTTATTTTCTTCATGAATTTTTCTCTTGTGTAAGTAATATGTATTTTTCTTTGGAACACGATGAACATGGAAAATATGATAATATAATAATATTATATATAACATATATGTAATAAAATAATATTACCTGCTGCCTTGGGGGAGGGTCAGAGGTGGAAGGGAGAGAGAGAACATGGATTGCAAAATGTCAGAAAAGGATTATTGAAAATTGAACTGACATGTAATATGAAAAAAAATTAGCATTTATTTAACAGCTACTACGTGTCAGGTGGGCAGTTAGGTGCCCTGTTGGATAAAGTACTGGGCTTGAAATCAGCAAGACTCATCTTCATGAGTTTAAATCCAGCCTCAAACACTTACTAGCTATATGATCCTGGTAAGCCACCTCACCCTGTTTGCCTCAGTTTCCTAATCTATAAAATGAACTGGAGAAAGAAATGGCAAACTACGTCATTATCTTTGCCAAGAAAATCCCACTGGGGCTACAGAGTTGGGTTTTACTGAAACGACTCAACATTACATGTCTGGCACTGTTCTCGAGTGGTTTTCCAATAGAGTCTCTTTGAGAGGGCATATTTTTGGGAAGTAAAAATGAGACAGTCTCTGCCCTCAAATGGTTTATCTTACCAAGAATCCTCTTTTTAAAGACTTCATTTAATTACTGCTTGAAGACATCCTGGAAAGGAGAACTTGCTATCTCCCAAAGCAGCCCATTCCATGTTGGACAGTTCCAATTCTTCAGAAGTCTTTCTTTATACAATCTAGATATGCCTCTTTGCATCCCCTTCCAATTTCTCCTCATTCCAGGCTGTCTGCTTTGCAAAAGCACTTTCAAGTTGTACTGAGGCAAACATTACCAAATAAAATGCATGAATACTTATGACTGAATATCTTTGACATTAGGGAGTAAGCAAAGTTTTTATTTGTCACTTTCTAATGGAGAATAGCAAATCAAATCATCCCTGCATTTCCTCCTACTGGTTTATAAAGTGCTTAAATAAGAAGAGTCAGCTTGGCATGGTGGATATTATCCTAGACTGGGAGTCAAGAAGACCTAGGTTTAAATCCCACTTCTGACACTTCAAGGTGCCAATGGAAAAACACTTTGAATATCTTTTCTTGGTTGTGTAATGTTTAGAGTCCCCACCTTATGAAGTGATTGTGAAAACTCTATGACACAATGCATTTAAAGTTGCTTATATTGTACTTCTGTCTCTCCACTCCCATCTATGCCTTACTTCCCTGCTTGAGTCTAGGAGAACCTGGCTTCCCACCCTGCCACACACCATTTAAAGCTCTCTACTTCATAGTCCTTGGCTGTTTTGCCATTTACACTTTCAATTCTCATGCCACCTAGACAGCTTGCTAACTTACTCCTTTCTCAGACACTGAAGTTCTCCTAAAATGTAGACATCCTTTTTCTTTGGAGGGAACAAAAGCTTTGCAAACTTAAAGCTATATAGTTTCAATTATTATGAATTTCAAGGGCACAGAAGTTGAATTTCTGGACCATGAATCTTGGATTCTACTTCAGGCTTTGACATTGGAGCTGTGTGACCCCACTAGACAAGTTGCTTGTCCTCTTTGAGTCTCACCATCTTTTAAGTGAGGGTCTCAGTTAACACAATAACATTTTATAAATATAAAATCCAATTCAGATGTACCCAGATCCATATTCTAGATGAAATATTTTTAAAATAGCTTTGGCTTTTATTACTTTATCTGCATAGTTCCTTGTGATGTAGATTCTACAGTGAATTGACTGCCATTTAACTGACAGATAATAATTGTGTCAATGTGAGCAGATGAGAACTCCAGGTTCATTACTGAGATGGCTGAAGCCAGTGGATCTTTTCTGTTATCTGAATATGTCTGTTTTTACGGAAATCAGCTTTATAGTTGTGTCAATTCTTCTAATTCTCCAGTCTACTGTAGGAGACTCTATTTCAGCAAGTCATCCCTCTACCTCCAATAGGGAGGGATAATCCCATCATATTAATTCTAATTTTGTGAAAATGCTTAGAAATGAGGAAGGTAAGAGGAAACATTTTAAAGTACCTGCTATGTTCAGAGTAATGTGGTCAGCATACAAACTTTGAATAAGGTACATAGAGTAAATGGAGAGCTGGCCTCTGAGTAAGAAAGACTTAGATTCAAATCTTGCTTTTGATACATACTGGTGATGTGGCTGTTGGCAAGTTTTGGGTTCATTGGGCCTCAGTTTCCTTATCTGTGAGGTGTATTGTGAACATATTCGATGGCTCCTAAGGTCCTTTAAAATTTTTTTAATTTAATTAAAAAAAAACCCTTACCCTCCATCTTATAATCAATACTATGTTTTGATTGTAAAGCAGAACAGGAAGGGCTAGGCAATGGGGGTTAAGTGACTTGCCTAGGAAGTGTCTGAGGCCAGATTTAAACCTAGGACCTCCTATCTCTAAGCCTGGCTCTCAATCCTCTGAGCCACCCAGGTGCCACACTAAGTTCCCTTTTATTTCTAAACTATGATTCTCTTCTCTTGTATTTGAGAATGGCATCATCTTTATTTTAGAGAAAAGGAAACTGAAGCATTGACAATAAGTGTCCTATATAAAGTTACTTGACGGTTAGCAAATATCTGAAATGTGATTTGAACTGTTATCTTTATTTGTTACAAATTCAGTGCTCTTTCCAGCATGCTAAAGGACACAGATATGATAGATACACAGACACAGTGCCCAGAATGATGATCCTGCCTTTGCATGATTGTATTTAGATTTCAAACATATCCTTTCTTTCACTCTCATGAAGCAAGGTAACATTACTGATATGTAAACTGTCCTATGGAGGCCACGTGATTTGCATCAGGTCATACAGCTGTTTTAATGGACTCCATGGTCTGACTGTCCAAAAGACAACTTATTGACTCTCCAGAAGCCAAATATCATAAACCACTGTAATTGGGATCAAGGTAATTGAGACCAAAATGAACAATCCTTTCCCTTAAGGAGTTTACAATCTGGGTGGAGGTGGCAGTATGTAAATGGATTGTTACTGCTGTTGAGTTGTTTTAGTCATGTCTATCTCTGTGACCCCATTTGGGGGTTTTCCTGGACGAGACACTGGAGTGATTTGCCATTTCCTTCTCCAGCTCATTTTACAAAGGAGGATCCTGAGGCCAACAGGTTAGATGACTTGCTCAGGGTCCTTTCCAATCTGTAAAATGAACTGGAGAAGGAAATGGCAAACCTCTCCAGTATCTTTGTCAAGAATACCCCAAATGGGTTTGCAGAGTCAGAGATGGCCAAAATGACTAAACAACAACAGTCAAGACAACCCCAAATGGGATAATGAAGAGTTGGTCATGACTGAAACAACAACAACAATAACAATAAATAAACCGACGTGTTAAAAGGAGGAGAGACATAATAGAAATGGGGTCAAGGAATGTGTTTGTGGGGTAAGGAGGAGTTTGGGTGAAGTGCTGACTGCTTTTAGGAGAGCAATACAAGACTAAGTGAGGCTCCAAGTTCTGAAGGACCTTGAATACCAGGAAAAGATATCTGAACTTTATTTGATAGACCAAAGGGAGTCATTGAAAGTTTTTGAGTAGAGAAATATGACCAGAAATGTGATCAGACCCATGCTTACAGACTCAACCAACAAGCATTTATTAAATGCCCAGTATATGACAGGCACTTTTCTAAGTGCGAGGGTAACAAAAAAATGCAGAAATAGTTTTTGACCTCAAGGAATTTACAATTCAGTAGGAGGGAACATGTTTAAACAGCTATATATTAACCCAAAACTATCTATATGTAGCATATACACACAAAGGATAAACTTTGGCAGAGGCAAGGCTAGAAGATTATTGCACTAATTCAGGAAGAATATATTAAGGATCTGTGGTAGGGGTTATAGGAACAGAAAGGAGGGGACACACAAACCCTCATCTACCCACCATGTGATCTAGATACAGATCTGAAGAATATTCAGTCTTAGATTCCCAGATTGCTAATGCTGGAAGGGATCTTAGCAGTCTTCTTATCTAGCTCCCTCATGTTACAGAGGGAAAAAAATGGGCCCAGAAAAGGAAATGACTCATTTAAGGTCCCATAGCAAACTTTGGATAAGGGCTTTGAGTTTTGGAGAATATCTTCTACTTTTGCTCAGCTATTCTGGAAAATAGATGCTATTCAAATGTGTTCTCCAAAGAACCTCCTGCCTGACTTACTTTAATTTGGATCTCTTCAAGGTGATTTTCACAGACTCTTGGAATCAAAGAATCTTTTCCTTAAAAACAATTATATTGCAGTGTGAGCCAGAAAGTGCTCTCCGGCTCTCTGTCTCTCTCTCTCTCTGTCTCTCTCTGTCTCTCTCTCTGTCTCTGTCTCTGTCTCTGTCTCTGTCTCTCTCTCTCTCTCTCTCTCTCTCTCTCTCTCTCTCTCTCTCTCTGTCTCTGTCTCTCTCTCTCTGTCTCTCTGTCTCTCTCTCTGTCTCTGTCTCTCTCTCTGTCTCTCTGTCTCTCTGTCTCTCTCTCTCTCTCTCTCTCTCTGTCTCTCTCTCTCTCTCTCTCTCTCTGTCTCTCTCTCTCTCTCTCTCTCTCTCTCATCTTAAATGTGGGCATTCTGGTCAATGATTGATATACACTTCAACACATCCATGCCTGCCTAGCATATGCTACGAGCTCTCCCATAAGTTGAGGGGTTGGGGCAGGAGTTGGCACACATTCAATGTGCTGGGGGAGTGGAAAGCACAGAAAATTAGTATTAAAAAAGCAACTTTCGTTTGAGGGAGAAGTTCGAGGCTACTAAGTGAACTTTGCAACTTCCCCAAAGCAAGCCACCTGGCTCTCCACTTCCTATTTAATTTTGGACCCACCTATAGTCTATTTGAAATCAGACTTACAAGGGAGTAAATATTTTTGATTGGCTGAAACAATTATGTTGGTGCCTTTTAAAATAGCACAGAAATCTTTATTTGCTGCAGAAAGTCCAGGCTAGTAAAAATAACTTAATTTAAAGTTGTTCTGCCTCCTTGGCTCCAGGTCCCTGCCCCAGCCCAGGAATAGGACTCTGGGACTAGACACACCTTTGTATACAAATTTCATAATGCTTATAAAAGTCTGCCAATAGAACCTTCCAAATAAAAACCAGAGAGAGAATGAAGATATGAGGCTGCACACAGACTCCTGCAGTAGAAAACCTCACAGACTCATGGGATCATAGATTCAAGTCTATGAAGTCACCTTAAGGAACATTTAATTTAATTCATCCATCCTTTCAAACTTCTGCTTTACAGATGAAACAACTTTGCTGTGGAGGTAAAAAGACTTGACCAAGGTCACACAATTAGGATAGAGAAATGAGTACCAGTATCCTTTCCTACCTTCCCAGAAACAATAGCATTTTTATTCCTGAGTCAACAACCAAGGGAATGTAAACACTTTCAGGGCAAGGGTTGTCTCAGGACTTTTGTCTTTGTATCTCCTCTCTTTTAGTTCTTTAGTGGATGGATCAGTCCTTTAGTGGACTGACTGGCCCATAGTGAGTAGTTGTTGATTTGAACTGAATGAAATGATGCCTTGAATTATCTGACAACCTGGGAAGCAAGAGACTTTTCAGAATCTCAGATCAAAGATTCAGCAGAAATCTGAGGAGGATAGATTTAGGAGGAAGGTGGGGTGGGTGAACACAATACTATATAATAAATATTAATTACGCACCTATTATGATCCAGGCATTTTCCTAAGTGTTGTTTAGTTCTGTTTCAGTCATGTATGACTCTTTGAGATCTCTGGGGATTTTCTTGGCAAAGATACCGGAGTAGTTTGCCCTTTCCTTCTTCAGCTCTTTTTACAGATGAAGAAACTGAGGCAAAAAGTGTTAAGTGACTTGCCCAGGGTCACACAGCTAGCAAGTGTCTAAAGCTAGATTTGAACTCAGGTGTTTCTGGCTCCAAGGCCAGCACTCTTATCCACTGTATCACCTAGCTGCTTCCCTCTTAAGTGCTAGTGATACAAAGAGGAAAACAAAAGGCAATTACTACCCTCAAGGAGCTTACAATCTAATGGGGGAAATTATTAAGCACCTACTGTGTACCAGGCACCATGCTAAATGCTGTAGATACAAATGAGAAAGACTGTTCCTATCTTCAAGAAGCTTGACACCTAATGAAAGAAAATACATGAAAAGGAAACTGAAAAGGGGAAGATGACAGAGGGGCCACAATGATGATGGAGTTGAAATTTAGCAGAGAAATTGATGGAAAATGAAGAAGAGCTGGTTGGGATTTTGAGTCTTCTCTAAAAGGGAAGCTATAAGAAGAGTTTTCTGCTCCTTCCTCCAAGCCCTCCAGTTGGAGATGCAGAAGTAATTGGAGGGGTCTTTCCAGTTGGAGGGTTCCTACCTTACTTGAAACAATAGCATTATTATTCCTGAGTCATTAACCAGTGGAATGTAAGCTCTTTCAGGGCAGGGATTGCTCTGTGTGATGAGTTTCTTGGAGATGAATATACCGTACTTTCACAAGAACTCCCTTGTGCTGCTTTGGCACAGAATTTGGTTTCATGTAGGTATATCTTCCAAGGAGACATTACTGAAATAAGGAAGATGGAAGTGTGAGGAAACCTCATTATACTTTACATAATAAAGTTGTGAGAATGCAATTAGAGAGAAGCATCTCTTTTACAAGGACTTCAGGGTTTCCTATAGAGAAGTGATTGATCCAAGGTCTCACAGCCAGTATGTATCAAAATTGAACCCAAGCTGGAGGTAGGTAGGTGGCTCAGTGGATTGAGAGCCAGGTCTAGAGACTGGAGGTTCTGGATTCAAAGCTGGTCTCAGACCAGTCTCAGAGGCTGATTGTGAGATAAGTCCTGGGTCCTTTTGGATCTAGGACCTTCCCTGGGCCCTATCAGACTTACACAGACCCTTTCCTTAAAACCAGCTAAGGGGGGGGGGGGTTAGTTTAATTTAGCCAAGATCAGGAACTGGGGATTTAGGCAGTTAGGGAGGATTAGAGTAGGGAAAAATCACTCTGAAGAAATCTCTGGGAAGAGATATTAAATTCTGGGTATTAGTTAAGAAATTAGTTATAGGCTATCCCTACCCTTCTACCTTATTTCTTTTATTAAACCTACTTCCCATTTTATTTGAGTGGGTCTGTGTGTATCATCTTAGAGTCAGGCTCTGCCTGGCTGGGTTTGTTGGCCTTCCCAAACCTGCTAATCTTCTGATACCAGCCCAAACCTATCCATCTGGCTCCATCCCTAAATCACCCTCCAACAATACAGTATTGGTTCCATAATAGGTCAGGGTTATTAGAGAGAGAGACAGACAGACAGACAGCAGGCTAGATATTTCAATTTAACTGTGATCTCAAGATGTGGGTAATCCTTCCCCATGACCCTCTGCCTTCATGTTCTCTTGGGTCTTTTCTATTTCTATCCTCTCATTAATCCTTTTCAAGGGGTCTCATACAACATGCAAGAAGGCAGAATTTTCACAGAACTTTTGAGTTGAGAGGAACCTGGGCTAATGAAGTAGATAAACTCTATACAGGTTAGCCCTTGCCAATTTCTCTGATAATGTCTTTGGTATTACTTCTGATGCAAGTTCTTCACTGGTAATATCCTGCCTGTTGTCTGGCTTATGCTTGCCAGGAGTCTCCATTGCCCTTTGAGTCAATTCTTGTCTTGAATTATTCATAGATGGCATTATTTCATGGTTTGGAGTTCTGTTGTTTTATAAGAAGAATGCTGTTCAGAAGAAAGGCGTTTGTTTCCGAGAGATACTTGAGGTCATTAAAATCATTGCATCAGGAATATGATTGGGGTTGTAGACTCTAACCAATCACCCTGGTGCGAATATTAATAATATGGAAATAGGTCTTGATCAATGACACATGTAAAACCCAGTGGAATTGTGCATCAGATACGGTAGGGGAGTAAGTGGAGGAGAGGGAAAGAACGTGAATCATGGAATCATGGAAAAATCTTCTAAATTAATTAATTAAATAACTAAACTTTTAAAAAATCATTGCATCATTTCCCAAATGTCAGGCAATCCATTCTTCTCTCAGTCAATTCTGGGCCAGGCCATTGTCCATCTGCACCTGGTGTCTGTCCAAGATATGTGCACTCTAAGGGTGGTCCAGGCAAATGACATTCTTTATCTACCTGGGCTTATCCTGTGTGGATACTTTGCTTGACCACAGCCCATTAGAATGAAAGCTCCTTCTGTGTAGAGAACGTTTCTTCCTTTCTACTTATAGCTCCACCAGCTAGCAGAGTACTGGGCATGTCACTGATACTTAATAAATGCTTATTAATCGACTGACCTCTTTAGGTCATTCATTTGGAAGGCTCTGTAGTTACCTGGGGCCCGATTTCATGATATTATGCATATTTTCCAGCATTCTTATCATATTTTGGCCAGTGACAATTTCTCTGGCTCTCTCTTTGTAAAATGGAGTGGGGAAAGGAGAGTTGAACTATGTGGTCTCCAAGGACCTTTCTAGTGCTAAATCCTGTAATTCTGCATCATATGAGAAGGTGTGACAAACCTCCCATTGTACATGAGATTATTCTTTAATTTGGACTCTGAACAGTACACCTCCCATGACAGCCCAAAGACAAATATATTTTTGGTGGGTATGTATTTCCCTGTTTTATGATCCATTTGGTATTTATATATAATACAATGAGTTTTTTAAAAAAGTTTTAAGAAGCAGGAAATGGTCTGTGAGGTGACCCTCATCATCATTAATACTATGTTTGCAGCAGAGTGGTGGCATGGCTAGGGAGACAATCTCAGAGTTAGAAGACCCGACAGTTCATGAACATAGCAGTGATGTGATTCTGGAAAAAAGTTTTTTAACTTTTCAGGGTCCCTACAGCTCTCGCTAAGATCATATATTATATAGCGGGTGCTGATCTGCTTGGTGGAGGGGTTTTCTCCTACCCCATAGAAATCACAGATTTTGTTCAGGTCTCTATTCTGCAGCTGGTATAATGGATCAATCAGAGCACAAAGGTCTAGCCTTTTACTAAAAAAAACAGCTGCATGGAGAACTAATTCTCAACATGTTTTAAAACAGTTCAGAAAGATAAAATCCAATAAAGGTCACTGACAAGGAGGTTCTCTGGATTCTCAAGAGCTCCCTCCAAAGTCCTAAATTCACTCAAACTGTCCCAGGTCTGCACTCCAACTTCCTCTAGGCTAGTGTGTGTGGGGTTAACTCATGCCTGTTGAGTTCTACCAATATCCTAGCCTTCAATAGATCAGATTAAAAAAATAATAATAAGTACATTCTTGTAGTATTCTAAGTTCTCACAAAAACCACGTGAGGGAGATCATGTATTTATTCATCTTATTTTACAAGTGAAGAAACAGAGACTCAGAGATGCTATGTGAATTTTCTCTGGGTTCAAAGATAGTGAATTTTGGAGCTAGACCTTGAACTCAGTTCTTCTGACCCTAAATCAAGTTTTTTCTCCAATACACTGCAGAAGCTCTCTCTGATTGAAGCATTTCTTAACTTCCACTTCAGTGCCAGACCTGTGGCAAGGAGCCAGGCAGCCTTTGGCTCCTGGAAAGAACCTCTCCAGGGTGGAAACTCACTATATTTACATAAAATGGTTTGTTAATCATGAGCTCAGCTTCCTTCACTCAGCCAGCAACACTTTCTCTGGAAGTAAACAACAGGAGATGGAATGTATTCTCTGGGTGTCTTGCAGGTGGGTTGGCCTCTTTTCATCAATTACCTAGAGTCACATTTAGTCTGGGCTGGGCCCTCAGCAAAATGCAAAATTTTCTGGGGCTCTCACTCCCTCACAAGTTTTTTTTTAAACTGATTCCCACAGGACCGTCTTTTCTGCTGTTTGCTGTGATGCAGAATTAAGGATTTAGCACTGGAAAGGTCCATAGAGACCAGATATTTCAACCCTCCTTTCCTCACTCCATTTTATAAGGAAAGCCTCAGAGAATTTTTCATTGGCCAAAATATAACACTAAAGGTGGAAAATAGGCATAATAACATCAGGAATAAAATCTAGGCAGGTACAAAAAACTGATCTTGCCTCCTTAGCTTACCTACCTTTTGCCCAGCTTCAGAAGCCGCCTAAGTCAGAGAGCATCTTGGAAATGTCTTATACTAAGTGAGGTAGTTATCTGGAATAGAGGACTGCTTTCTCTATTCAGAGGAAAAGACAAGCCAGCAGGGGGCTCTAGACGAAGTCCAGAAGCTGGTAAAGCCAAGCAGACCAGTGTCATCCAGTGTCAAATAGCCTAATGTGAACAATGGGATGGTATCACCAGAAGACATTGGCATCAGAAGAATGGGTGTATACTATTGACACCTGTATGACCCTACATAGTATGGTCTCTTTGATGCTCACTTTCTCCAATGATGGTGGGATAGTGGATCCCTACTTATGAGGGAAAGGATGTTTTCCTAGAACTTTTCTGAAATATGCGATTTCATTAATAATAATAATAGCCAAACATCAACAACATGGAAATAGGTTCTGATCAAAGACACATGTAATACCCAGTGGAATTGTGTGTTAGCTACAGGAAGGGTGAGGGGAGGGGAGGGAGGGAAAGAATATGATTCTTGTAACCAAGGAATAATGTTCTAAATTGACTAAATAAAATTAAAATAAAAAATAAAACGGAATGCTTTGAACAATAAAAAAATAGCCAACATTTATATGGTGCTTCACATAGGTTATGAGATTTTAAAGCACTTTACATACATTATTTCATTTGGTCTGCACAAAAATTCAGTGAGATAGGTAGGTTCTAGTATCATCCACATTTTATACACAAGGAAGTAATTCATCTAAATCAGTAAGTTTCATACCTGTTAAAGTAGGATTTGAAAGGTCAAGACTTCCTGACCTTGAGTTTAGTGTCTGGTTTACTATAATACCTAGTTGTCTTTGCTTTGAACTGCATTCTTTGGCTGATTAGGGAAAAAAGTTAACTACCATGGTACGGGCTTTAATAATATGATTTTGAGTACATAGTGACCTACAGAGTATCCTGAACTTCTATTTATTTTTATTATTTATTTGCTTATTTTAAAAATATTATATACTTCAATAATGTTGTTTACTTATTCTAGGAACTTCATGGATGGGTGGAGGTATGTGGACCAAATTTCTATGTTTTTTTCTTAAGTCAATCAGTCATGTTTGACTCTTTGTGATCCCATTTGGAGTTTTCTTGGCAAAGACACTGGAGTGGTTTGCCATTTCCTTCTCCAGCTCATTTTACAGATGAGGAAACTGAGGCAAATCAGGTGAAATGACTAGTCCATGGTCACACATCTAGTAAGTGTCTGAAGTCAGATTTGAACACAGATCTTCCATGCTCCAGGCTGGGTACTTTATCTATTGGATCATCTAGCTGCCTAATTTCTATATACAGATAAGGAAAGTAAGGAGCAGGAAAGTAAAGGTGACTTGTTCAAATTCATACAGTGAATAAGTATCAGAGCCAGAATTTGAATCCAGATCTTTTGACTCCAATTTCAATTCTTTTTCCCCCATACCACATTCATTCTTCTATCCAATACTGACTCTCATTTTATCCTCCAGCCTCTTACTCATGGATGTCTGTGTGATGTTGGTCAAGCCATCTCTCTAGGTTTCACATTTCTCCTGTGTAAAAGGAAGTGTCTGATTTCTAAGGTCCCTTTTAGCTTGGATCATCTCTGTTCTTAGGACCATTTTAGTTTTAGCTTTCCATGTTCTATGATTCCTTTCTCTCTTTTGTATTCTCTTCCTGATCTAACATTCACTCTCAATTATACATCTAAGCGCTGAGGGCTATTGAACTGAGCAGACAAATCCCACAGTCAAAGAGAGCTAGTCGGAATAGCACTCTGTTTTATACCTGTAATGAATTTACCAGGTAATACTGGGCATTCTACTTACCTGTGTTTTCATCCTATCCCCCTACTAGAATGTAGAAGCTTCATGATTGCAGGGACAATTTTTTTCAGCTAAACTCTGTGACCCCCAGTGCCTAGGTATGATGCAAATAATAAATATTTGCTTGTGAACTAAATGAAGTGGTTCTGACAGAATCCTTTCTCTGTCTTAGCATATGAATGTTTTCAGAGATACAGATTGGGATCAACTTGATCTACTCCATGGCACAGGGTTCTCCCTGAGGAAAGCAAGATGCTTCTGGTCACATGGGAGTCAGCCTTAAGAAATCTAAGAGAGAATTCACTATTTAGAGAAAGTTAGTGTTTGGTGGCTGGGTAGAACAGTGGATATAGCACCAGGCCTAAAGTCAGGAGGATTCATGTTTCTGAATTCAAATTTAGCTTCAGACATTTAATAAATGTGCGACCATGGGCAAGTCATTTGTCCTTGTTGGCTTTGGTTTCCTCATTTATAAAATGAGCTGAGAAAGGAAATGGCAACCACTCCAGTTTCTTTGTCAGGAAAACCCCAAATGGGGTCATGAAGAGTTGGGCATGGCTCAAAAATGATTATTCAACAACAACAACAACTGGGGAGCGCATAGTAAGTGCCCAATAAGCTAGATGCCATGAATGGAGGTTGCAAAATGGAACAAATAGACTTGATATCAGGGGAAACTTCCTTTGAATTAGAGCTGTCGAAAAGTGAAATGGGTTGCTACCTAGAGGTGTTCTTCCTTGGAAAAGAAGTTGGATGACCCCTCAGGTGTATTACAGTACAGATTCTATGAGTGTGTGAGTTCAACTAGATAAGTGTTGAGATCCCTTCCTACTCAAAAACTGTGATTCTATGAACTCAAAATTATTATTTTTTAAAATTCTGTTTGATTGAGGTATTTTTCTTTGCCTAAACTTCCTTACAATATGCTGTCTCCCCATTAGAATGTAAGCTCCTTGAGAGTAGTTATCTTATTTTTTGCATTTGTATCTATAGAGCCTGGCATGTTGCCTAGAATGTCAAAGGTATTTATAAGTAGATGGACAGTTGCATCTTCCCTCTCTCCCTTTTCCTGGCCAAGGACAGTAAGTAATTGGTTCCTTGGTTACTCGTGGCAGCTGTCCAAGGTACAATGAAATCACTAATGCTTAGTAGTACTAAGGCATTTCTCTTGGTGGATCAAGGCAAAACCTTTTGGAATGGAACACAACTGACTGGATTTTTCATGGTCTTGGGAGCCTGAGAGGGTAATAAAAGTTCATCATTTCCACAAAAAGCTTCCATACCCTTTTCCACAGTCTTTCTTTCCAGCTTTGCATTCAAGGAATTAGATTAGTATATCTGTCTGAACCACAGTTTGTTACACGAGCATTAGACTAGGGTGAGCTAGGTGGCTCAGGGAATAGAGAGCCAGGCTTGGAAATAGGAGGTCCTGGATCCAAATCTGACCTCAGACACTTCTTAGCTGGGCAACCTTGGCCAAGTCACGTAATCTCAATTGCCTAGTCTTTACCACTCTTCTGCTTTAGAACACTGATTCCAAGAAAGAATGTAAGGGCGTACAACAAACAAACTCAAGAGCACTAGAGCATTTGAACCTGGGTCTTCCTGACCTGGTCAAGTGCTCTATCCACTGGGCCCTGCTACCTCTTCAGGCACCCACATCGTGTTCTTAGCTTTGTTGAAAAGGTGCTCAGTACTCAGGGACTACTTAGTAAAACTGGGCTTTGGCTCTTGAATTTTCACATTGCTCTCAATTAAACCTGTGCTTCAGCCTTCAGGGAATGTGTTTGCATTGTGGTGGTGCTGGTGGGGATGTGTGTGTGTGTGTGTGTGTGTGTGTGTGTGTGTATGTAAAAGGTCTGAGATGTATATGTCATCAAAGTTGTTTTGCTAAACTATCTTTTTTGTTTTGAGGAGGAATAAATGCTTGATAATAAAATTTAATTTTTAAAAACTGGCTTCTTTTTAACCTTTTATACATTCAGATTAATACTGTTCTTTATGGTACAGCACAACAAGTTACAGCTAGAGTGATGGGGAGTGAGGTGGCTCTGCGGACCTTCCCCTGTTAATAACCTTCTTGATTTCAGGGGGCAGCTAGGCAGCCCAGTGGTTTGAGATCCAGCCTAGAGACAGGAGGTCGTGGGTTCAAATGTGACCTCAGACACTTCCTAGCAGCATGACCCTGGGCAAGTCACTTACCCGCCATTGCCTAGTCCTTACCATTATTCTGCCTTGGAATAAATATATAATATTGATTCTAGGATGGAAGGTAAGGGCTTTTTTTAAACCTTCCTGGTTTCTTCTATGACAAAAAGACAAGCTTCTCAGCATGAGATTAAAAGCTCTTTACAATCTGCCTCCACTTTAGTCTTTCTACCTGATTTCATATCACTTCCCTTCACCAACTCTATTTCCTAGCCAATCTGACCCACTAGCTATTCTCTCTATTCCCACCTGCTTGCCTGGGACAGAATCCCTCTTCTTCTCTGCCTCTTGGAATTTTATGTGCTTCCGTCAAGGCTCTGATGAACTGCTAGATCCTCTAACTATATTTTCTCCCTCTTACAATCACATTGTATTTATACCTGTCTATACATGTGGCATCTCCTAGTAGAAAACAAACTCCTTATTGGAAGGGGCTTTTTTTTAAACCCTTACCTTTTATCTTGAAATCAATACTAAGTACTGGCTCTAAGGCAGAAAAGCAGCAAGGGGTAGGCCACTGGGGTCAAGTGATTTGCCCAGAACCACATAGCTAGGAAGTGTCTGAGGCCAAATTTAATCCAGGACCTCCTACCTTCAGGCCTAAGCCATCTAGCTGCCCCAGGGAAGGGACTTTAGATCTTGTCTTTGCATCCCCAGAACCTAGCACAGCATCTGACACATTGCAAGTGCTTATTAAATTCTGCTTAGATTGCATTGGTTGGATTTCTTCTTGGTACCAAAGGGTCAATGATTAACTGTTCATCACTTGAAAACATTGTTAATTTCCCAAACATTCTAGTCAAGAGAAATTTTTCCCCAGAAGATTAAAAAAAACTATAATTTTCTATTTTTACAAACGACAAACATCACCAAATTTCAACAGAAAAATAAAATTGCATTGGAAACTTGGAATCTCCATTATGAATTGCTTCCAACAATTATTAAGAGCTTTATATATTCAAAGTGCTCTGCTAAGCAAAAGGGATACAAAGACAGAAATCAAACGATAGTCCCTACCTTCAAATTCTATTGGAATGTACAAGAATGCTAATCCCTTTGGTATATTGACTTCAGGTCTATGTGTAGATCCTTCATGTCTACATATAGACCTAAGATCAATAGTCTTGGAGTAGGAAAACCTGGGTTCAAATCCTACTTGAAACCATCATTAGCTGTGTGACATCGGGCAAGTCAATTACCTTCCTTGCACCTCATTTTCCTAATTTGCAAAATGAGGGGTTGGACTTGGTGGCATTCAAGGTCCTTTCTAGCTCTAAATATACCACTTTATGAGCCTGGCTATTGTCCCCTTTCCTTTTGATCTGGCAGGACATCCAGACAATTGGTTTAAGAAGATCCAAGGATTTGCTTTCCAAACCAAGAGGGTGGAGAATTCCCATGGGGGGCCTTTAGAAAGATGCCAGAAAGATGGAGCTCTTCAGTAAGTGGAATGAGTTATAGACACTAACCCTGAAGAGAAGCTAATGGGACTTTAAAATGGCCTGAGATCCTGTGATGGGAGGAAATTCATTAGCAGAGCTTCTGTTTGGGGAATAAGAATAAGGAAATTCTTGTCAAGAGTCAGGGAACAAAGTGAAACAATAAACACACACACACAATTCTTGTTGTTATGGTCACTACTCACTTAGATTTGGTTTAGCAAAGTAGGAGGTGTGGTTCAAGGTGGGCTTCAAGAACAAATTCTTGAGAAAAATAGATTTTTGTAATTGCTAGCCAGACTGGCCTTCAGGGACCATCAACTCACTAAGGCTGATTGTTCAGCCTGTGAAAATGTGGATCTAAGCCAATTCCATGAAATAAACATTTACTAATGACACACAGTAGTGGACTCAGTGGAAACTATAGGTAGAGTAGATTACTACTAACTACTGGGCTAGATTCATGTATATATATAGAATAGGCAGTTAATTCAGTCTAATTTGAAGGGATCCTGGCTCCAAAATATTTCATTGTCTCCTTCTTGGAATTCCACCATGAGAGATTTCTTTCTTTGAGTCTCATTTCACACTCCTCCCCCTTCCCTATTTTTCCATGTTTGGGAACCTCTTCTTAAACGGAAACACTTTTGAGAGGGATACTATCTAAAATTATTAGCTAATTGTCCTTTAAAAAAACTTTTACCTTCTATCTTAGAATCAATAGTAAGTATTGATTCTGAGGCACAAGAGAGGTAAGGGCTAAACAATGGGGGTTAAGTGATTTGCCCAGGGTCACCAGATAGGAAATTTCTGAGGCTGAATTTGAACCCAAGACTTCCCATCTCTGGACCTGGCTCTCAATCCACTGAGCCATCTCACTGCCCCAAGCTAATCATGTTAGTAGGGAAGGCATCTAGATGTAGTGAATAGAATACTGTTGGAGTGAGGGAGACCTAAGTTCAAATATGATCTCAGATACATATTAGCTATGACTGAAAAAACAATAAAACGACAACCAATTTAATCTGTGAGAAAAGCAAGAAGGGTCTAGGAAGGGGGGAGAGATGCCAGAGTGGGCAAGAGGGCTTTCTGCCTTCCTCTCCTTCCTGGCAACCTTTTACTCGGGTTCTCTGAGTGCCACCAAAGATCCTTTGGGGAAGATTGCGGCTGCCAGAATAAGGGCATCAATGATTGGTGTAAAGAAGCTGTCTCACTCATCTGGTGAAAGGGAAAGAGAAATCTATCTTTAGTTCTGTTCTTCCAGGGACAGTTATCCTGATGTTTTCCTGCCAGGCTTTCCCCCAGAACATGCAATGGTACCTCCTGATGTTGGCAAATGGTTAAGATGGATGTAGCAGGCAGCTGACTAACACAAGTGGTATTTCCCTTGGTTTATTGTATGAGATGAAAAGGCATTTCCAAGAAGCTTTCCCTGATTAACTCCCATTTAAAAAGGACTTTCTGTAACTATTTGCCCTAAATTTGTTTTGTTTCTTCTCTATACATGATCAGCAGCTAGGTGGCACAGGGGATAGAGCACCAGTTCTGAAGGCAAGAAGATTTTAGTTCGAATCTGGCCTCAGCCACTTTCTAGCTGTGTGATCTTGGGCAAGTCACTTGACCCCCATTGCCTAGCTCTTACTGCTCTTCTGCCTTGGAACCAATACATAGTATTGATTCTAAGATGGAAAGAAAGGGTTTAAAAAAAAAGAAAGAAAAAAGCAGAAGAGTAGTAAGGATTAGGCAACAGGGGTTAAGTGACTTGCTCAGGGTTACACAGCTAGGAAGTGGTTGAGGCCAGATTTGAACCCAGGACCTCCCATATCTGGGCCTGACTCTCAATCCACTGAGCTACCCAGCTGCCCCCAAGGTAAGGGTTTAAAAAAATACTGTGTATTTGTTCCAAGGCAGAAGAGTGGTAAGGACTAGGCAATGGGGGTTAAGTGACTTGCTCAGGGTCACATATTTGAACCCAGGACCTCCCATCTCTAAGCCTGACTCTTAATCCACTGAGCCACCCAATTGCCTCCCCCCCCCCCCAAGACAGTATGGAGTCTAAGATGGAAGCTAAGAGTTTTAAAACTAAAACTAAAATAGGGGGTAAACACTGGAAGCCAAGTGCACACAATAAAGACTCTAAACTCTCCATGCTTTGGTTTATTCATCTTAAAATGGAGAAAGAGGAAGATGGCCTAAATGGCTTCTAAGTTCCTTTCTTAGAGGAAAAATCTATGAATCTATGATCTGTGCTTATATGTACATTTCTAGGAAGGGTTTGGGATCTATCCAGAGAGAATCCACTTTCTTGAAGGTCAGGGTAGCTTTATTCATTCAGGAAACTAATCTCCATCTTTTCTTTTAATCTTGATTCCACTGTTTCTATCCCAACAGTAGTCTCACTAACCCCCATGTGCTCTATCTTCACTTCCTCTTTTACACTTTGATGGTCTCTCTCTACTTAGGTAGGGTTTTTAATCAGTCCAAAACAGAATTCATTAATTTTGTCCTTAAGCCCTTCTTCCTTTCCCTATTACTGTAGAGGACAATCTACAAACCTTCCTACCTTCCCTATTACTGTGGAGGGCAACGCATCCTCCCAGTCCCTCAGGCACAAATCCTAGAAGTCATCCTGGATTCTTCAGCGTCTTTCACTCTCCATAGCCAAGCTGCTACCAAGGCCTGTTGATTTCAGCGTTGCATCATCTCTTCAATACATTCCCCTTCTCTTCTCTGACACTGTCCCCACTCTGGTACAGACTTCTCATCTGGATTATTGCAATAGCCTGCTGGTGGGTCCACCTGCCTCAGAACTCTCCGTACTCTAATTTTTATTGTCCACTAAAGTGATTTAATTTTTTTTTAATTTAATTAATTAATTTAGAATATTTTTCCATGGTTACATGATTCATGTTCTTTCTCTCCCCTCCTCCTTCCCCTCTCCCATAGCCATTGTGCAATTCAACTGGGTTTTACAAGTCACTAAAGTGATTTTACTAAAGTGAGGTCTCACCATGGTTCTGTGTGTGTTTCTTGCTCCTTCCTTCCCCACCAAATAAACTTTAGTGGTTCCATATTGCCTCTGGGAGAGAATGCAAACAACTTTCTTTGTTTGGCATTCAAAGCCCTTCATAACCCAGACCTCTCTTACCTGTCTAGGTTTCTTATACTTTATTCACCATTACACGGTCTCAGATCTCGTAATATGGGCCTCCAAATTGTTCCACAAATAAGACAGTCCATCTCTTGGCCCCAGATATTCTCTCTGGCTGTCTCCCATGCCTGAATGCTGTCTTCTCTGCTCTGACTACTTACTTTCCTGGCTTCCTTTCAGTTCCAGCTAAAATCCCACCTTCTATAGGAAGCCTTCCCCAATTGCTCTTTAATTTCAGTGCCTTCCTTCTGCTAACTATTTCCTATTTATCCTATATATAGCTTGCTTTGAATATATTTATTTATACATTGTCTCCTCCAGTAAGCTTCTTGAGGGAAGAAGCTTTTGCCTCTTTTTGTATCACCAGGGCTTAGACTAGTTCCTGGTACATTACAGGTACATTCATAAAGTTTTATTGATTTGAATGGACTGTTTAACCCAGTCCTACCATTCTTCAGAATCCAACTCAAGTCCTACTTCTTCCAAGAAGCCTTCTTAACTATTTGAATCCTCTATAATCCTTTCCTCCTATGAATTCCCATTATGATCATAATTCATGTCACTCAATTTTTCAACATAATCAGTGCATTTCAATATAACATCATATCCTCTATTGTCTTGAGTTGCTACTGAAGTTGTAAAATAAAAGGGGTGGACAAAGTGATCTCCATACTACCTCTTCAATTAGATTATAATTTCTTCAAGGATAGGGAGAGGTTTTCTAAGGGGTGGCTGAGTGATGATGGTTATTTTTTTAGCATCACTCACAGCCTAGCAGAGCGGTAGCTAAGAAAACAAATTCTGAATCTCTTATTCTAAAGATTATTTCTTTAAATAGCAACTCACATTTCCATACTACTGTAAGATTTGCAAAATATTTTCTCTCCATGAACTCTTTGGGGTTAAGTAATCAAGGATGTGTTGGTAAGTGGTTAACAATCAAGATCTGGAAAAATGTGCCCATAACATACTTTAAGTTAAATATGCATTATTCACATTTCCCCCCTTACTTTATTAAGTGTAGGCATTTCAAACAATAACTCAAGTCTTAATTTGTAGTCTTTGTCCACTTATGAGGTGTAAATGCTTATGCTGAAAATTTTACTCTCAGCTCTTGGCTCCAGAACATCCCTGAAGACAGTGTGATTATCATCTCCATTTACATTTGGGGAAACTGAGGCAGAAAGCAGTTAAGTTCTGACTCTAAGACTAGTACTCTTTCTGTTACACCTTGCTGCTCCCTCTCCTTCTTCTGCAAGAAGTAGTAGAGCAGAAGTCAGACACTCAACATTGGGTCAGTGGGTCCTTTATTATCTGTCAGGGCAGCATGTGACTAGATATAAGGTAATAGGATTTAAAGCTTAGAGATCAATTTGTCCACCTCTTTTATTTTACAAATGAGGAAGAGACTGCATTTCAGGCAACTTTGGTGATCTGCCAAAGGTTACACAGCAGAGAGCAAAATTTGAATTCAAACCCAGGGCTTCTAACACCAAATCCAATACTCTTCCTACTATACCACACATCCAACTAGTTCATGTCTGAGATATTCAGAGCTTAGCATCCAGTGCTTAGCACAGTGTTTGACCCATGGTCAAAATGGGCAGGTTTAGGCTTGTAGTTGACCTGATTTACAGAACAGGATGCTCATGTAATTATACTTAGGAGGAGGGCAGAAGGATTATAGCCTTGGAGGAAGAAGGGACCTTGGAGCCCATCTAGTCCAACATCCTCATTTTAGAAGAGGGAAGTGAGATACCCAGAAATTCATAGGAGGCAAGATCAAAGAGTCAGTAGTAAAACTAGTAAAATCTATGGCTTCAAGTGTCAATCTGCATGTGGTAAGAGATTAGGCAATGAACAAGAGGAACTGGGTAAGTTTGGCCTTATGAGTATCACTGACATTTGGTGGGATGAAAATCATGATTGAATTATGGCTTGGGACAGATATATATTATTCAAAAGAAATGGTAGGTAACAGGCAGGTTTGGTTGTGTTGTGTTAATAAAGTCTACTCACATGAGAAAATCTGGGAACGTGGGAGGAAGCATAGAAGAGAGAATTTGGGTGAAGGTCAAAGAAAGGAAAAAAAAAAGAAGCAATCTTTTAATTTGAGTATGCTACAGAGCATTTGGACAGAAAGAAGAAATAGATAAGTTTGGGAAACATGACGAGCCTAACATAGAAACATGATATACTAGTGAGGGGAGTAGGGGGGCACTTCAATTATCCAGACATTTTTTGGGTTCTTTCTCTACCCTCTGACAGGTAGATGAGATGACTTCTGGAATAATGTTTAGCTGATAAGTCCATCCTTTAAAAAGTAGAGGAATTGGGGCAGTGAGGTAGCACAGTGGATAGAGAGCTAGATCCAGAGTCAGGAGGATCTGGGTATGAATATGGCCTTAGACACTTCCTAACTATGTGACCCAGGGCAAGCTGCTTAACCCTGATTA
This sequence comes from Monodelphis domestica, assembly GCF_027887165.1. Taxonomy (NCBI): domain Eukaryota; kingdom Metazoa; phylum Chordata; class Mammalia; order Didelphimorphia; family Didelphidae; genus Monodelphis; species Monodelphis domestica. Next base: position 54,267,472 of record NC_077233.1, on the reverse strand, counting down.
TCTAGTTCTTGTAGTTCTTCTGACATAGAACTTATACTTAGACAAAAGGAAAGGGTTAAAAAAAGGAGAGGAACCATCAATGGGAAATTCTATTCTGGATCTGTATTTTTTCCCCAATTATTTCTTTATTGGGAATGTAAAAGCATGAGTCATTACTTTCTATCATCTCTGTATCCAGATTCCATGCCAGTCAAGACCACCCTTTGATTTCTAACATTATTCAGGGAAGAGGCTGGGTATGTGGAACTGTCATGGACACCCCAACTGACCCCTGTCAGTTCAATAAATTCATTAGACAAAGAGCACTCCTTTTTAGTTGCCCATTTTTCTTTGGGACACAAGGACCAAGCTAACAAATACTTGTTCTCACCTGTTCTATATAGCTCTGGTTGCTGAGGTAGAAATAATGATATCTTGTGTGAGTAGGTGGGGAATGAAGACTCCATCCTAGAGTTTATGCCAGAAAGGGAGAGGAAATCCAGGTATAGGCTGACATGAACCTTAGATTGAGAAAGTATATGTCAACGTATTCAAGAAAAGATCAAATGGATACCAAGGAGTAAAAATGCTTCAGGAAAAGATGGAAAATGCTCAAGAATGAAATTCCAAAGACATGAAGGGGAACAATTCCAATAAAGAGGAAAAATGAGATGATTTGAAGAAACCAATATGGTTCCACAGGGAGCTTACCAAACAATGTAGGTTCAAATAAAATGGTAAGCTATAGAAAACAAAAAGAGTTATTTATAGCTATATAGGGGAGAAAGGGGGACCAAAAGGCAGAGGGCATTGATGAGATGAGAAAAATTGGGCTGAAGCCTTTAAGCCTTTGTCTGGGGTATATGAATGATAAACACAGGCACTGGAGAGAAGGCAGGGCTGTTCAACTCATATCGTTTGTATTTCTCTGCAAAGGAGAATGACATTTACATGGGAAGTTATGGAACAAAAATGACTAATGGTAATTTAATGCCAAAGATAAATAAGAGTATTAATAAAGCACCTAGATGCCCTTGATGAATTCAAGTTCCCTGACCCTTGTAGTAAGGGGTTTGCAAAAATGCAAGAAGTTGCAGAGCCAGGATTCCACTTGACCTGAGCTTTGTGGGTGATAAGGAACATGATATTTAGGTTATTCCTAGGTTCTCATAGACTCTTTTCAGGATATCTTGAATGAAATGAGATCCTTTATCAGAATCTATGGTAAGTGGTACACCAAATCTAGGAACAATTTCCTTAAGCAACGCTTTTACCACAAAGCTGGCTGTACTAATATTAGATGGAAAACCTTCAGGCCATTTTGTTAACCTGTCCATAATTACCAGACAAAACTTGTATCTTCCACCTTTTGGCATGCCAATGTAATCAATTTGCAAACTCTCAAATGAACAATATGCTAAAGGTCTACCACCCAAACCTTTCTTTCTGAATGCACCTTGGTTGAATTTTTGTAACAACTTGTACAGATTTTATTTGCAACAGTACTTATTCCCAGTGCTACCCATTGCCTTTTTACAGAGTCTACTACAGCTTGAGGACCAAAATGATCTTTTGTGTGAATGGCTTGACACAAATAGGTATATAAATCTTTTGGTAACAGCAGTTTTCCAGTATCTGCAACCCATATTCCATGTTCTTTCCTTGCTCCAAATTTTTCCTTCCACTCCTGAATTTCTGAGTCTACATAAGCTCTTTCCAAATCATCAGATTCAATAGTTGACAAATTCATTACATATACTGGAGCTTCAAATTTAGCAGTTATATCGGCTCTATGATTTCCTTTAGAGACTGAATCTCTGCCACAAGTATGACTTCTACAAAGGATCACCACTAGCTGTTTAGGTTTTTGGATAGCATCCAACAAGTCAGTTATTATTTCTGCACAGGCAATTGGTTTTCCTGATGCAGTAATAAAACCTTGTTGTTTCCAGATCTTCCCTGTAGCCTGACATACAGAAAATGCATAACGCGACTCTGTAAAAATATTTGCACTTTTACCATCAGCTAGAAGACATGCTTGTTTCAATACTACTAACTCTGCCCCTTGAGCACTAAGGTTACTAGGTAATGAGCCATACCACAGTATCTCAAATTCAGTGACTACTGCAGCATTTGTATATAGAATTCTATTACACAAATATGAAGAACCATCTGTAAATAATACCAAGTCTGGATTTTCAATAGGAGTGTCTTTCAAATTCATCCTAGGCATATCCGCTAGATCTACTACTTCTACACACTCATGTAATGGTTCACTGTTCTTTGACAAATCAGGAAGAAGTGTAGCTGGATTTAATACACTACACCTCCTCAACTGGATATTCTCACTACCCAGGAGAATAATTTCATACTTAGAAATTCATTGATCTGAATAAGCTTGAATACGGAATTTCCTCATTAGTGCTTCTATTTGATGTGAACAATACACAGTCAATGGACATCCCAAAACTAAATCTTCTGACTTCTGGACTAACACTATAGCAGCTGCTACACCCCTTAGAAAAGGAATTGTACCAGAAGCTATTGGATCAAGTTGACAACTATAATATCCAATTGGATGATAACTTTGTCCTAAAGTCTGTGTCAGTACTCCAGAAGCAATACCTTTAGTTTCATTGATAAACAGTTGGAATGGTTTTGTATAGTCAGGGATACCCAAATCTGGAGCAGATAAAATGGCTTCTTTAAGCTTACTTAAGCTTGCAGATGTTCAGGATTTAGTTCCAGAGGTTCTGTTCTATATTCCTGGTTAAATCTGTTAGACATTTTATTAATTCATTATATCCAGGTATCCATTGTCTACAGAAACCAGTTGTTCCAAGAACAGCTCTGAGTTGCTTTTTGATCTTGGGAGCACTCAGTTTCTGGATATCTGCTATTCTTTTCTGTGTGATACTTCTGGAACCCTCTGATAACACAAAACCAAGATGTTACACTTGAGGCAAAACCCACTATAATTTTGCCTTGGAGATTTTATACCCATGCTTATATAATTCTAACAAAAGAATTTTGCTCTCTCTCAGACATACTTTAGCATTTGGGGGTGCAAGGAGAATATCATTCACAAAATGCACCAATTTACTTTCTTTAAACATTATAGTTTTTAGATTGCTATTTAGAATTTGTGTAAATTGGCTCAGCAAATCAGTGGATTCCTTGTGGAAGACAAGTCCATGTCCACTGAGTTTTTTCCCAAGCAAAGATCTTTTGAGAATCCTCGTGAATTGGTATCGAGAAAAACACTGAGCATAAATCTACCACAGTGAAATATCTTGCCTGACTTGGAATGGAAGAAATTACAGCAGCTGGACTTGGTACAATAGGATGAGTTTTGATTACATAATCTTTGGCTGCTCTTAAATCCTATATAAAATGATATACCACTTTGCCATTTTGATCTAACTTTGGCTTTTTGATTGAAAGAATAGGGGTATTGAATTCTGAGAAGCAAGGTATTATGATCCCTTGTTGGATTAGGGATTCAATGATTGGTTTTATACCCTAAATTGCTTCTTTAGTCAAGGAATATTGAGGTATACAAGGAACTGGTCCTTGCTTAGTCCTCATCCTTACTGGAATATCTGATTTTTAATAGACCTACATCTGTGGAAGACTTTGACCAAAGATCTTCAGGGATATCCTCAGGTATAGGATAGTTTGAATCTCAGTCACCCTCTGTACTGACTGGATCTAAGAATAGCAATGGAAAAGCTTTCAGAGATTCTTCTGGTAGATGTAATGAGATATCACCAGTATTAGTACATTAGATTGTTGTTTTTAATTTACATAATAAATCTCTACCTAAAAGATTTATTGGACAGTCTGGCATACAAAGAAATGCATGTTTCACAGATAATGGACCTAAAGTAATAATTTTTGGTTGTAGTTTTGCTACTTTTTGTGTTTTACCAGTAGTTCTTATAACTTCCATTGTACCAACAGCTCTACAATTCTTAGGAAGACTTTGCATAACTGATTTACTGACTCCAGTATCAACCAGAAGATCATAAATCTGATCTCCAATAGTTACAGACACATATGTTTCTGTACTATTAGGTAGTTGAGATGTTTCCAATACTGGTACTAGCACAGTAACATCAGTACAAAGCTCAGCCATTTCCTGTCCATCCAAATTTACATCTGCTTCAATTGCATAATATTCCCAGGATTTCACATCTTTAACACCATCATCAGCTTTTCCACTACTCTCATTGGTCCTTATAACATCTAGCCTGGTATCATTGCTTTAATTTACAATCACATTATCTTTATCCAATTTAAATTCTTCACTATTTCCCATTATTTCACAATCACTAAAATTTTCTACTAATTTTACATTATAATTTTCTTTTTCCTCACAATTATTAATACAAATTACATCATACTTTGTTTCAATCACTTCATTTATAACTTAATTAACCTCATCTCCATTTTCCCTTGATTGTTCAAATAGAGAAGAACTCTGGTTACACCTTCATAATGAACATGCCCCTTTCTTCTGATCACCCTTAACTACTTGACTGTATTTGGGCCTTGCTCCAGATTTAACCCCCTCCTGAATAGTGTTTAAATTTGGTACTTGAGCCCCCTGACAGCAAGTATTTTGGCAAGTGTTAACAATATTTCTCCTTTGGTAATTGTTCCAATTATTATAATTATTATTATTCCAATTATTCTGTCTATCATACCCTCCATTTCTATTTAATTGTCTGGAAAATTGCCCTCTCAACCTACAGTCCCTGACAAAATGTCCAACACAATTACACAAGAAATACCTCTGTGGTCCAGATCTCTTTTCCCTAAGCTTGTATTGGTTGCTCAGTTGCACAGATCTTAGAGCTGCCACATTCTTTACTTCCTTTATTTCTCTGTCCCTTGCTTTATTTTCTGCATCCCTCAATTTATTTTTTAAAATCCTTTATTACAGTGTCCCTTTCATCATATTTATCCTCATTGTCTATACACAAATATATTGCCTTTCTCCTTAATTCTTCTAGTTCCATTTCTTACCAATCAGGGCAATTATTCCTAAAGAATGATTTAATTTTAGGGATTGCATTTCTTACAAATATTGTCTTAATATGAGCAATTGTGCCTTCTTCTAAAACATTCATACTTAATAAAATTTCTGTTGCTTCTGTAATTCTCTCCAGAAAATTTGTAGGTGTTTCATTTATTTTTTGTTTGATATTCTCAAATTTAGATGCGGTATTAGGTCTTTTAGTTTGTCTCTTTATCACATCTATAACTGACTTTCTTGCCTCTTTCATCAATTAATAATCAGCTTTATTATTCATGTCCACATTGTGAACCTTAAAATTTCTCAGACCCTACTTCATAAGGTTAGGATTGTAAACCTTAAAAAATTCCCAGACCCTACTTCATAAGGTTGGGTTAAGACCATTCCCCATTGGGACCATTCCCCATTGGGACCATTCCCCATTTGGGCAGTGAAGGTACTTGATCAGGTATGTGAGAACTCTACTTCACCATACTTAAGCATGCCCTAGGGGAATATAAAGTTGTAAACTCTTTGCTGAACAATGAAAAGTACTTAAACCCATACTTATAGTAAGACAAAAAAGTTCTTAAGCCATGCCTATTTTTAGAACTAATACAAAGGGGTGCTAAGTACCTATAAAGGTCAGACAACTTGTGAACTTACAAGGAGCAAAGAGGTAAAAACTTACTCAGAGATTCTAGTCTACTCAGGTGTAAATTACTCAAAAGATTAGTCTTCTTAGGTGTGAACTAAGAATGGTCTGTCCTTTGAAAAATGTCTACTGTGATTGGTAGAGGTGAGAACTTAGGGGAGGAGACATAGGAGAAAATTCCCTTTAAATAGGAGCTCAGATAGACATTCTAGGACATTCAGATTCAGGATTGAGCTGGTGACAGTCAGAGGAATCTCTCCCTGCAGAAGGCTGACTGGCTGAACTGGTGTCTATATTCTTGCTTGGACAAATCTTGTGGTAAGTGATTAAAGAATGACTGATCTTTCTCTTAAGGCTTAGGCCTGGGTTGGCCAGGGCTGCCCTGGGCTGGCCTATCCTTTTCTCATTATTTCCTTTTTCTCTCTTTCTCTCTTTCTTTAATTCCTCATTGTATTAATTAAAATCCCTATAAAACCCAGCTGATTGGATATATTTCATAATTGGGAATATTTCCCTGGTGACCACCTTATATATTTGATTTTAAAAACAAGACACTGTCTTGAAAACATAGCTTCTGTGGTCACAATTTACAATCCACTCTTTTATCTGCCACAATTTAAGTCTTCCACTATTTTAATCATTACAGTTTATGGCCTCAACTATTTTAATTCTTACAACTCCTTGAAAAGTTTCTTGCCATGGGGTCAATAATGGATCATTTTTTGTCTCATCAATAAACATCTTTCTTTCCCTTTTTGTTAATAATTCTTTCATCAATAAATAAAAATCACCATAATCAGGGTCAAAAATGTCGATAGCCCTTTGAAATTCCCTTACAACCTTATTAGATTCTTTTGTAAATGATGGGGTCCTACGTTTAATCAATTCCTAATACTCTGGTGTAAACAATTTGTGAGTTTTGACTTTGTACATTTCATCATCAGTTACAACAGGGATATCACTTAATGGAAACAAGGATACTTGATTTTTATTGTATTCTGCTTCTTACTGTTGTAATCTAGTCAAATTCTTAATTTTCCCATCATTATTTTCTTTATTAACCTCATTATCCTTTAAATCATTTCCAAAATTATTTGTAAAAATCGTCCTGTCTTTCATGCATGCCTCCATTGCCTCTATAACACCCTAGTGAATCTTTGGTCTTGAAAAAAATTAGTTTGTGGATGTGATTGCTGAGGTTACTTTCAGTGATATTTGATAGAGTATCACAAGATTGGATATGGTGTCCTGATTTTCAAAAAGAGAAGTGGAGAGAGCGTGCAAAGTATAGCTAGTTAGCTTGCCTTCTGTCCCTGGGAAAAGTCTCAAAGTGGCCATTAAAGAATATTTGTCCAACATCTAAAAAGGGAAGTGGTGATTACCAAAAGTCATCTTCATCAACATCAGGCCATATTTGACTAATCTCAATTCTGTTTTTAACTGAAGCACCATGCCAATAAATGAAGGCCACATTGTGGATAAAGATTGCCTTGATTTTGACAATGTTTTCAACAAGATATCTCATTACTTTTGAGGAGAAAATGAAGACAAATTAATTAAAAGATAGTACTGGAGGACTGGACCATGGGCTCCAGGTTTTCTATCCAAAAAAGTGGCTCAGCCCAGTTTTTTTCTCCATTTTCTACAAGTTACATAGCTTTTGGACTTTTCTGGACTCCCCCATCATGCATTCTTTCCCCAGAAAATTCATAATTAGAAAAATATGATTATGCTCCAAGATTGACACATCAGTGCTTTCTGCTCTTCTGATGGGACCCTATCACTGGAGGGCAGGCCTCTTTCCCTCTTTTCAGATTCCTATTATGTGTTTCATTCCTCCATTAGATTGTAGACCCCTTGAGGGAAGGTATTGGCTTTTTTATGGTATGTGTATCTCCAGTACTTAGTCAATACTTGGTACATAATATGAGCTTAATCAATAATTTATCAATTATTATTGAATATTAAGGCAATTAGATGAACTTAGAAATGGTTACAAATTGGACCCGGGGGCATTCAGGTGGCTTAGTGGATTGAGAGCCAAGTATAGAGATGGGAGGTCCTAAGTTCAAATCTGACCTCAGATACTTCCTGTTATGTGACCCTGGGCAAGTTACTTAGCCTCCATTGCTTATCCCTTAGCACTGTTCTGCATTGGAACCATTATACAGTATTGATTCTAACATGGAAGGTATGGGTTTACAAAACAAATAAGCGAAAAACACTCAAACTAGACCTTAAAGAGTAGTTGTTAACTGGGTGTCAACATGACAGGAGGTCTGCAGGGGAAGAGTCCAAGGATGTGTGATTGGCCCTAAGTCATTATCACTTGGATAGGGTATAGGTGTTAAGCTCATCAAATCTGCAGATGAAACAAAACTGGGAGAGATAGCTAAAACACTGGATAACAGAGTCTGGAACCAAAAAGACTGTGACTGATTAAACCAGATTAAAGTGAACTTTGATAGGAAAATACACTTGGGAACAACAACAACAAAAAAAAAACAATTTCACAAGTATAAAATGGAGAAGGCATGAAAAGAGAATTGTTATTCTGAAAAAAGATCTGGGCATTCTGTAGATGGCATGTTGGATAGAGTCATCAGCCTGATGTAGCATCTCCTTCTTCACCCCAAAAGCTAAATTGACATTGAGCTGAATTGAATTTTTTTTAAACCCTTACTTTCCATTTTAGAATCAATACTATTTATTGGTACTAAGGCAGAAGAGTGGTAAGGACTAGACAGTGGGGGTTAAGTGACTTGCCCAGGGTCTGAGTATCTGAGGCCAGATTTGAACTCACAACCTTTCATTTCCAGGACTGGCTTTCAATTTCCTGAGCTGCCTAGCTACCGTCAAGGGGGTAGAGTTCTCAGTTGATAGTCCATTATATGCTGCCCACTTCAGACCTTACCTGGGGGATTGTGTTCAATTCTGGGTATTATTATTTAAGATGGAGATTGAAAAATTGGAGAGTGTCTGGAGGAGGGCAACCAGTACTGAAGAGTCTTAAGTTCATGACATGTGAGGTCATGCTTAGGCTTGCAAAAGGCAGACTTGTTGGTGGGTGGAGCCATCTTCATTCAAGAATTGTTAATGTAGATGAGGTATTGAGGTTTGTTCTGCTTGATCCTAGAGACAGAACCATGAGTAATGAGCTGGAAGTTACAAAGAAGCCCACATAGGCTTAATAGCTGTAAAATAAAACAAAACAAAAATGTTCCCCAGAATTAGAGCTGTCTTAAAGCCCAAGGACCAGTCTCAAAAGATAGGAGGTTCCTTATCCCTCCTTTGATGTCTTTAAGCAGAGGCTAATGCCTAGTACATTGTAAGGGGTGGATTTTGCTTGCATATTGGTTGGACTAGAGGGCTGTAGTTTCTTCCAACTTTCAGTCTGATTCTGTGGGTCCATGACCTGGGATCAAATGGTTCTGTCTCTTCCTTCCTATGTGACCTTTGACAAGTCACCTAACCTCTTTGTATCTCAGTTTCCTTATCTGTAAAGTGAAGGCATTGAAACAGATGATCTCTGAAGACCCTCTAGGAATATCAAATTAATTCTGATTTCATTTTGTAATTAATTCTATTCTACATCATCACCACCATGTTGTAAAATTGCTTATATCACATTTCTTTGTCTTGAGTTAGATTGAGAAGTTCATTTTCCCTTTCTGAGTTAAGTTTAAAAGTTCAGCTGCCCTTGTACAATTAAGGAGGGAGACACTATTTTACTAAAGAGTCTTGCATACCTATGTACAATTAAGGGGGATCTGCTATCTCACTAACAAGTTTTGTGAAATGTAGGTGGGAATCAAGAAGTCTACTATCTCTGCAACACTGGCTGTCCTTAAAGAAAGTCTGGTTTGATAGTGTCTGTGATACTAATTTGCCATGCAGGTGGGCATCACCAATGACAAGATGGAAGGAGGGTTTGTTGCTAGTCTTGCATTCTATGCTCCATACAATCATATTGTTTTCAATCATCTTCAGTACTCTAGATTTTGCAACCAATCAAAGTTTTCCGTCTATGATGCATCCTGTTTGTTGTTCCGAGGCTAGTTTACCTCAATTCATGACCTTTTGGTTTGTTGAAGAACTGAGAAAACCTATTTATTGATAAGTGTTTGCCTTACCAATAAAATGAACTTGGAACTTTGAACCTCAGTTTACCTTAATTTCAATAATGGCACCTTTCAACTCCAATGATCCTATGCTTATAATGCTCCAAGTCTTTGATCCTATTGATGATATGTGAAGAAAAATGCAGTATTTCTCTGTTTCACATTTTCCTTTTTTGTCAAATGAGGGAGTTAGACTAAATGACCTTCAAGCACCCCTTCCAGTTTTGAACCAATAATAAATAGCATTGACGTTACAAAAGAAGAGTTCAACATTTAGTCCAACTATTGACTCTCATGGTCAACCTAGATACTGAGTTTGGAAAATCGGAGCTGTTCCAAGGATAACATTGGAGTCACCGAAGTAACGCCTACTTAATTATGGCTAAAGCGTCTAGGGTTAACCTTGATACAGTCTTCTCCATGTGGAAGCGGTTGGCATTAAGGAAAAAGAAACTGTGTTAGGCACCAGCTCCTGGTCTTCTGGGATGTTTCCCAGCCTTTGCAAGGTAAGCACTGACCTCCCTGACTCTTAAAGAATATTCTGTGCCTTTGATTTAATGAGTACCCAGTTATGCTCTGGGGTGTTTAGAGCCAAATCACTGATGACTGATGTAATTAGAGGTCAGAAAGGTGTGACCACTCAGTAATTTGTCAGTTTCAAAAAAAAAATGTACCAGCTCTTATACATTCAAATGAATGCTATCCCAGCATGGTGTAATGGGAAGAGCTCTAAATAGGGACTCGTGGGACCTGGAGTTCAAACTCCTCTGATTCTCTTTGCGTGACCCTCAATAAACCATTTAACCTCAGTTTCCTCATTTAAAAAATGAGCAACATAGATCAGATGTCCAAAAGAACCTTCTCATTCTATACCTATGATTATTCCTCTATATCACTGGCGGACTGTCTTTAAGGTTCAACATAATCTGGGAGCTCCTCTATGAGAAGTCCATTGAAAATCCAGAGCATCCTCAAGCATTCAAGGATCACACACACACACACACACACACACACACACACACACACCCCTTACCTTTTGCCTTAGAATGAATATTGTATTGGTTCCAAGGAAGAAGAGTGGTAAGGGCTAGGCAATGGGAATTAAATGACTTGCCCAGGGTCACACAGCTAGGGAGTGTCTGAGGTCAGATTTTAACCCAGGACCAGTTTCTGGGACTGACTCTCAGCTACCTAGTTGCCCCCCAATACATACATACATACATATAAACAATAACAGTTAACATTTAGATTTGTGAAACAACTTACATATATCATAGCATCTAATCCTCCCCAAAACTCTGACAGGTAGGAACATTTATTATCACCATCTTGTAGTGAAAAAACTGAGAGAGGTCAATTGACTTACCCAAGGTCTCATTACTAGTGAATGTCTGAGTCAGGATTTGATGTTAGGTCTCCCTGATTTCAAGCCAGTTCTCCATCTATTATGCTACCTAGATGCTTCTTTTTATCCATGGAACTGATTTCTATAAATAGCTGAAAACCATTCAGAACTACCTCTGGTGTATAAGCTGGATGATTAATCCAAAAAATCCCATTTGTAGTCCAAATCAAGCTTTGTCTGTGAAATAAGACTGATTTTTTGCTGAGGTCTATAAATGGGCTCTGAAAGCCATTTTCAAAGGGAGAGAAAGAGATAATTATTTTGAGAAAGGAACCATAAATGATGATGGAATAATAATGTTCGTGTTGATGGTGACAATAAGTGCTCACACCCAATTCATTGGAAAGGGAAGAAGAGGGAATAAATCTTTATTATGTTACTATGGTGAACCAAACAATGAGCTAAATGTTTTATAAATATTATCTCATTTGATTCTCGCAATAGCTTAAGGGGTGGAGGTACCATTATTATCCCCATTTTACAGTTGAGGAAACTAAGGCTGACAGAGATGACGTGATTCATTATGACAAGTATTTAGTAAGTGTCTACTATGTGCAAGGGGAGTGACAGCTTGGCATAGTGAATAGAGAACTGGTTAAGTAGAATAAGAAATTTTATTTTATTTTATAATAAATCCTTAGCTTTTGTCTTAGAACTGAAACTGATTCTAAGGCAGAAGAACAGTAAGGGCTCGGCGACTGGGGTTAAGTGATTTGCTGAGGGTCACATAGCTTGGAAATGTCTGAGGCCATATTTATACCCATAACCTCCACTCTTCAGGGCTGGCTCTCTATAGACTGAGCCACCTAGCTGCCCCAAATAAGGCATTTTCTATGTGAAAACTCTTTGAATATCTGAAGATAGTTCCTCAGTTTCCTCTAGGAAAATCCCATCTCCTGTTCCTTCATATAATTTCTAGATAAGATCACAGTATTAGAGCTTGGAGGAACCTTAGAGATCATCTTTTCTAATTCCCTCATTTAATAGTTAAGGAAACTGAGCCCAGGGAGATTAAGTGGAAGGGCTGCATGTTCTCTCTTCCCCAATGAATTCCAATGTTGTCATATCTCCTCTAAAATATGGTACCCAGAACTAGCCACAATATTCCAGATGTAATAAAGTTCAGAACCCTCCAATATAGGGCAGAGAGTGGTTTTGGAATCAAAAAGACCTGGTTTTAAGTCCTTCCTCTAACATGTACTTGTTGTGTCACTTTGTGCCCAAAGTGGGCTTCTCAGTGGCCCAGCTACTAGAGCACCAAGCCTGAAGTCAGAGGACCTGGGTTCAAATCTGAGCTCAGACATTTCATTGCTATGTGACCTTGGGCAAGTCACTTAATCCTGCTTACCTAGCCTAGCCCTTGCCTTTCTATCTTAAGAGTTGTTAGTTACTAAGACAGAAAGTAAGAGTTAAGATAAAAAAGGCTTTAGTTGAAGATAAATTTGGCAGGAGAAATTTTCTAACCAGGATCTTTTCCCAATATACTTATACAACAATATAATTCAAGTCTGGCAAAAAAAAGACATTAGATAATTTGGTAGTTATGATAAACTCATACTGAATTTGGAGAATACAAAAGTTTGAGGTTTTTATCATATGAATTGCTGTCTAGCCACTTCTCATCTGCCCACTGCCCTTATCCTATTCTTAGGCAACTGATTTTTTTTTTTGAGTCTAAGTAGATGAAATTTAATAGCAACAAATATAGACTCAAGCCCATGGCTCCAGTATGAGCTATTTTTGAGTCCTAATTCTTCTATCCATCCTAGTCCCATCCTAGTCCCATCCTAGTTCTTTCTTCCTTCCTTCCCTCCTTCCTTCCCTCCTTCCTTCCTTCCCTCCTTCCTTCCTTCCTTCCTTCCTTCCTTCCTTCCTTCCTTCCTTCCTTCCTTCCTTCCTTCCTTCCCTCCCTCCCTTCTTCCTTCCTTCCTTCCTTCCTTCCCTCCTTCCTTCCTTCCTTCCTTCCTTCCTCCCTTCCTCCCTTCCTTCCTTCCTTCCTTCCCTCCTTCCTTCCTTCCTTCCTTCCTCCCTTCCTCCCTCCCTCCCTTCCTTCCTTCCTTCCTTCCTTCCTTCCTTCCTTCCTTCCTTCCTTCCTTCCTTCCTTCCTTCCTTCCTTCCTTCCTTCCTTCCTTCCTTCCTTCCTTCCTTCCTTCCTTCCTTCCTTCCCCCCTCCTCTCTTTCTCTGTCTCTTTCTTTCACCCTTAACTTCCATACTATGTATTGGTTCCAATGCAGAAGATCAGTAAGGCAATGGGAATTAAGTGACTTGCCCAGGAACACACAGCTAGGAAGTGTCTGAGGTCAAATTTGAATACAGGATCTCCCATTTCCAGGTCTGTTTCTCTAGCCATTAAATGATCTAGCTTCCCCTTTATTAACAAGTTCTTAAGCCAGAAAAATCACCAAAATAGACCAAACCTTTATTATGGACCAAGAGACCAACTGCTCTAATATATGCATATTTAAATATACATATATGCCACCTCAAGCTTAGGATCATTAATTTAGCCCCAGAAAGAACTTTAGGGTCCCCTATTCCAATCTTTTCATTTTACTAATGGGAGGAAACTGAGTTCTAGAGAAGTGAAGAGATTAGCCAAGATCATAAAGGTAATGAGTGGTAAAACTAGGACCTGAATTCAAATCTGCTGATTCCAAAGTCAGCACATTTTGCATTGCACCACCCTGCCCTCCACTGGAACAAATGGAACCCACAATCCTTTAACACCTATTGATCCTGAATGCCCAACATGATATAATGCCCTGGTTTTTGTTGTTCAGTCTTTAAAGTTCATGTCCAACTCCATTTGGGGTTTTCTAGTCAGAGATTCTGGAGTGGTTTGCCATTTCCTTCTTCAGCTTATTTTACAGATGAGGAAACCGAGGTAACCAGAGTTAAGTGACTTGCCCAGGGTCACACATTTCCTCCTTCAGTTCATTTTACAAATGAGGAAACTGAGGCAAACAGGGTAAAGTATCCTGTCCAGGGTCATGTAGCTAGTAAGTATTGAGGATGAATTTTAAATCAGGTCTTCTTGAGGCCAGGTCTGGGACTCTATTCACTGTGCCCCTTAGCTGCCCAAATACAATACCTTTGGCATTTTTCAATTTACTATAAGAAACATTTTAAAAATACTCACCACCTGACCTTCTGGCAATGGCACATGGACGTTGATAGCCAGTTGCATTCTCTACTTGACATTGGAGAAACATTAGAGAATAGTGCAAGCAGGTCCAAATCCCAGCTTTGATGCTTACTCCTTGTATTACTTAAATTACTTAACTTGTCTAAACTTCAATTCCTTCCTTATAAAATCAGGGGGTTGGACCAGGAGGCCTTTGAGGTCCCTCCTAACTCAAAATCCTAAGAATAGATGGATCCTATGATTCAGTCAAAATTACAATAGCAGGAAGAAGAGGAACACTGACAGATTCCGATCATTTCAAAATAGTTTTCTCTCTTTAATGTTTCATCTTGTGCTTGTGCCAATGGTCAAAGAGTAGAATCATGGCATGCAATCATGCCAGCATGCACTTCTTCCCCCCTGCCCAACTTAATAAAAAACATACTTTCTGAAAAATGCTGAAAAGCAGAGGCAGGCATCATAAATTGAGAGGAAATGTCAGCAACAGAATTTACTGACAAGTGAGCTAAGTTCCTAAGAAAAGAATTGTTTAAATTAAATGTCAGTTCCCTTCTATAAATATCCCATGTCCAGCTGGTATTCAGTGGATATGCAGTTGTATAAAAATTCACATTATCAGTACCCAGAACCCCTTCTTTGCCTCACATTCTCTGCCTGCTTCCCGGCAACCTCTCCACCCACTTGTTATAATCGCCTCCTTGCTAGACTCAAGAGTCAAGAGACCCATGGGTTCATTTACATCATGCCTCAGACACTTTCTGTGAAGAGGCTGAGCTAGATGGCCTCTGACAACCCTTCCAGCTTGAGCTCTATGGTTCTAGGAACAATATCTGCACTCCCAAATGCCTAGGGTTGTTGAAAAGAAGTCCTTTCAGCACTCTGTAAGAAATTTGGCCCTTTAAATCAAATGGAATGCTGGGAACTACTGATTGAAAACTTTTCATTTGACAGAAGGGGAGATTAAGTTTGGAGAGAGGAGAATTACACAAGTAAGGAGCAGAGGCAGGATTTGAACCCCTGATCTGGGACTCTAAATCCATCACTCTTTCCATTTATTTTCCAGTTTTTCAAGGTCTTCTGTGAAACTTTCCTTGATCCTCTGAACTCTCTCACCTCAAGCTGATGCTAATTTCTCTCTTAATTCATAGAACATTATCTGTTCTCAAAGGTTATGGGGTAAGCCCCTCCAGTCTTCCATCTCCAACTGTGGGGCAGTCTTAGTTGTTCATACCACTTAGATGAGCACAAATTAGAATCCTTCTATTGGGGTGGAAGGTAGATGAGCACAAATTAGAATCCTTCTATTGGGGTGGAAGGTAGATGAGCACAAATTAGAATCCTTCTATTGGGGTGGAAGGATGGGTGTTACCATCTGCCCCAAAGACTTCTAGGTGTTACCATCTGCTGGGTCTTTCCATTTGGCCTGACACTATGCACTCTAGACCTCTGGCATCACCATCTGATTTGATGATGCATTCACCCTTTGCCCTTCTGCAGAATCCTAGGGATCACCAGGCTTTGCCATTCTCCCTCCCTAAATCTTTCCCCATGTGTTATCTCCCCAATTAGAATGTGAGGTCCTTGAGAGCAAGGACTACTACAATTCAGCACTTAATTAGCATTTAGATTCACACCTGGCCTACAGTAGTACTTAATACATGTTTTCTCCATTTATTAATAATAATTTACATGTCAGCTTTGGTGGTAGAGGGACATTCTTGGTATTGGGAAGAATGTCAACAAAGAGATGGGGGCAAGAAAGTACTGCACCTGGGGGCACCTAGAGACAGGAGGTCCTGGGTTCAAATCTGATCTCAGACTCTTCTTAGCTGCATGACCCTGGGCAAGTCACTTAACCCCCATTGCCCAGCCCTTATCGCTCTTCCACCTTGGAACCAAACCACAATATAGATTCTAAGATGGAAGATAAGGATTAAAAAGCCTATTAGGGCTCAGCCTAGTTTGGCTGAAATAAAAGCAGAGTTTGTGGAGGTCAGCTGTATGAGATAAGGCTGCAAATGTCAGATGGTGCCATGTTGTGGAGGGCCTTGAACACCTAGTGAAGAAGACCATGGAAATATCATTATCAGGAGGTAAAGAATCCACAGGGATGACATCTACCAGTGGAATGGCTTGTTTCAGAAGCTGTGGAATCAGAAGTACTCAAGTGACAAATTCTTGGTGTGGCTAGAGGTTGGACTAAATGGTTCCTGTCCATTGGCTGTGGTTAATTTGTTCTTACTGAAGGAAAGGCTTGCAGAATGACTTTGCTCACCAGGTTTCCTCTGCTATTTATTCATGCTGCTCACGTCTGTGTCTCTATTTTTCAAACAAGCCTGTGCAGGTAGCAGATACAGCAGGGGTCTATCTCTTCTTCTCCATCCTCTGCACTCAGACACCCCACAGAAAATCTCAAATAGCACACTTGAGTAATCAGGCAAAACCTGAATCATTCCTAAGGCACAGAGTGAGAACAATCATAGATTTCCCAAAGAACAGTGTTCTCTCTAGGCACTAGACGTCAGAGCTGAGAAGGAACAAGGAGAGATTTCGCAACCCCTTTTCTTTTTGGGATAATTTAGAATTTTGATTCTCCAGAAGAGACTTAGGGTAGTTCCTTCCTGGAGAGCAGGGGTATAGGCAAAGCCTATAGAAGGAGAGAAAGAATCATGGCAACTTCTTTGAGCTCATGCTTTAGCTAAGGCTCCTGGGTTCCCAGTAGCTGGGTAGTGACTCAAGGAGGCAGTCAGTGGGGGAGGAAGAGGTGACTGTCATCTGGTTTGAAAAACAAAAAGAGATGAGCTTCACATTGAATATTAAACTGAGAAATTCAGAGGTCAACCAAAACGTTGTCTATTTACATCCCTAGCAAATGGCCATCCAGTCTTTCTTTAAAAAACAAAACAAAACCCTTACCTTCTGTCTTAGAATCAATATTAAGTACTGGTTCCAAGGCAGAAGAGTGGCAAGGGTTAGGCAATGGGGGTTAAGTGACTTGCCCACACCTAGGAAGTTTCTGAGGCCACATTTGAACTCAGGACCTCCCATTTTTTTAGGTCTGGCTTTCAATCCACTGAGCCACCTACATGCCTCTGAATGAAGTTTCCAATGATAGGCAATTTCATCTCATTCTGGATGGCCCGTTCTTCTCCTAGCCAGTTTAGAGCATTAAAAAGTTAATCCTTATTGAAAACTGAAACCTGACTTTCTGCTCCTCGTTCTGTCCACTGGGGCCAAGTAGAACAAATTTAATCAATATCACGCATGACAAATTTTTGAGTAACCAAAGAGTTAGCTATCACACATACTGTTTCCAAACCCTTCCCTCCTTCAGTCTAAATATTCCTAGGTTCTTCAACTAAGTCGTTTGGCGTGAATTGAATTCATGTACTTGCCATTTTGGCCATCCACCTCTGGATTTGTTCTAAGTAGGATCGCAAGATTTAATTCTAGAAGTGACTGTAAAGATTGTCTCCTCCAATTACATTTTATAGATGACAAAATCCAATGCTTTTGCCACTACACCATGAAAGTTTTGTCAATATCCTTCCTACAATATGGTGCCCAGAAATAAGCCTACTACTCTCACTGTGGTCTGTCTAGGCACAATAGATTTACTTACCATCACATTCATTCTGGACTCTGTGATTCTTTTAAGACAGCCTAATGGGGCAGGGGCTTTCTTGACTTCTCTGTCATGCCACTGACTCATATTGGGTGTACAGTCCATTTAAACTGTCAGATATTTTTCAATGAACTTTTGCCTAACCACACTTCCCACATTCTCTACTTGGGCAGTTGTTTTTTTGAACCCATGAAGGAAGACTTTACGTTTACTCTCATATTTCAATGAAGCTGTGATCTTATCTATTTGGGTATATCCAGTAATGATGGTAAATATAACATCCTGCCCAACTCTCATCTGTTTTCTTTTAAAAGTTCATCCCAGGGTGTACACTCTAATAAACCTTTTAAAAATTATTTTTGCCATCACAAAGCACCAGTAGAACAAATGGGGGATCCATTGGTTATCTCACAATCTAACCACATAGCCTGCTCATCCTTTTTCACTTATACATTTATTTGACAACATCTTTTATGCTGATTCTGTGGCATAATTCTTTTTTTTAAACCTTTATTCTATGTCTTAGGATCAATTCTTATTCTATGTCTTAGGATCAATTCTAAGACAAAAAGAGTGGCAAGGGCTAGGCAGTTCGAGTAAAGTAACTCACCCAGGGTCATGCAACTAGGAAGTAGTTAAGGCCAAATTTGAACCAAGGCTCTCCCAATTCCAACCCTAGTGCTCTGCTGCACTTTCTAGCTGCTCTATCCATGGTAAAATTCTTTATTTATAGCCCATTATATTCTTCTCCATCACGCTTTGAGGGTAAGAGAACTTCAGTGCTTTGTGGATTTTTACTTTTTTTAAAACCTTTACTTTCCATCTTAGAATCAATACTTTTTATTGGTTCTAAGGCAGAAGAGCAGTAAGGGTCAAGTCCTTTGTTCATGAACACCCAAATTGTGTCCAAGTGTCCAAGCTAACATTTGCACTCACATCTCCTGATTCCTTTTTTTAGCTCTTTTTTTTGGAGGCTGGAATCACTTCCCCAATTTTTGCCTCAAGACAAGAACAAACACACAAAAAGCAGAAGATTAAAACAAATAGGGCATTAAGAATAAACATCTTTTGTTGGTTTAAACAAAATTAACCAAGGCTTTTTTTAAATGGGCGAATTATTGAGCCAAAAATCTAGCTTTCATGCAATGTGGCAGTTGATATTAAGACTAAGAGAAAAAACCCAAATGTTCTTTTTTCATAATTGAATAGTACTAATTGTTTCCTATAAAATTTGAGGCCCTTTTGAGCTTCATCCTTAGGCACAGTCATCCTTTTGGTTCCCCATGAATTAAGTGCTGTATTCTAAGGAAAAGAAACATTATTAAAGAGTCTATCATGTGCCACCCACTGTGCTAAGCTCTTTTTACAAATATTGTCTCATTGGCTTCTCACAACTCTGTAGAGTAGGTGCTAGTATTGTAGTTATTTTAATTTGAGGAAACTGAGGCAAACAGAGGATAAGTTACTTGTCCAGGTCAGACAGCTAGTGTCTGAGATCAGATTTGAACTTAGGAATTCAAATGATTCTTACTCACTCCACTACATCACTTAGTGGTCTTGGGCCACATAGTGGGACTTCTCACATTTAGATACAGCCTTCCCCTGATTTTATTTACATTTCTGTCTGGCCACTGTACTTCTGGAGATTGGCCACTATTGTCTTCATTCTCAAGAGAATTCCTTTATATTCTGGCTGCTACTGTTGTAAAGAAGGTATCAGTTGTTTTTGAGGAAAAGCAGAAATACTTCCTAATGATTGACTTTATAAACAACAACAACAAGCTGGTTGTGGTGTCCATCCCTGTAGTGTTTGCAAATGGGGAAACTGAGGCTGATGGATCACTTGAGTTCAGTAGTTCTAAGCTGCAATTAGATTACAGCAAATTGAATGTCTTTATTAGCATCAATATGATGAACCCCCTGGGAGTGGAGAGCCACCAGGCTGCCCAAAGGAAGGGCAAATTGGTCTGGGTCAGTTAAAGGTTTAGGGTTGACCAGTCTTGGGATTGGGCCTGGGAGTGGTCAACTTCATGAGTTCAAATCTGGCCTCTGACACTAGTTGTCAACTCTGGGAAAGTTACTTAATCCCATTTGCTTCAGTTTCCTCATCTGTAAAATGAACTGGAAATGGCCAACCACTCCAGTATCTTGGCCAAGAAAATCCCAAAGTGAGGTCATGGAGAGTCAGACACAACAGAAATGATTAAACAGATACAGTGAGTACTTCTAGCCTGGGCAAGATAGGAAGAACCAGTCCTCTTTCTCCAAAGCAAAATGTCTCTGGTTTGATTTTTCATTCTAGTTCATTCCTATATCAGCTCACGAGTCTCAGCTATCTGTTCCCATCTCAAAACTGTTGCAATCTAGGAGGTTGAAATTGTAGTAAACTGAGAAAATGGAGAAATTAGAAATTTAAATGCATTGTGATCCAATGGTGCTAAACTTTTGGTTTCTTCTTAGATTAGGTCAGTGGTGGTGATTTTTTAGGAAATGTGTATTTTGGTTGTATATTTTGATTGTATTTCAATATAATTGATTTCCTTTGTGATCCTGGATGTTTTATTTTAAACATTTAAGAATATTAGTCTGAAAAGGGCTCTGTAGGCTTTCCTAGACTGCCAAAGGAATCCAAGACACAAATGTTATTCATTTATTATTTAGGTGAGCCTTAAATTTTAGGAGAGAGAATTTCTGTTTAAACCCCCAATTCATGCTATTTTCTATTTTTTTTTGGTTTTTATAATCATCTTTATTTCTTGTTTGATAACAAACTATTCTCCTATCCATAGTTGTGAAGGTATTCCCCTCCTTTCTGCTCAAGTTTATATTCATGATCATGTTCCCATTTGGAACTTATTGAAAAATATAGTGTAAGTTGTTAGTCTAAATCTAATTTCTGTTCAGCCATTCTAGTTTTCCTAGATTTTTTTAAATATTTTATATTTTATTTGATCATTTCCATGCATTATTCATTAAAGACAAAGATCATTTTCTTTTCCTCCCCCCCACCCCCCATAGCCGACGCGTAAATCCACTGGGCATTACATGTTTTCTTGATTTGAACCCATTGCTATGTTGATAATATTTGCATTAGAGTGTTCATTTAGAGTCTCTCCTCTGTCATGTCCCCTCAACCGCTGTATTCAGGCAGTTGCTTTTCCTCAGTGTTTCTACTCCCACAGTTTATCCTTTGCTTATGAATAGTGCTTTTCTCTCCTAGATCCCTGCAAATTGTTCAGGGACATTACACGGCCACTAATGGAGAGCTATTTTCTATTTTTGATATTCTAATACATTCTACTTTCATCAATCAAAGTAATACTTTCATCAATTCATGTTACCTATATTGATGATGTGAATTGCCATCCTTTTACAACTTGGGACAATGATGACAAACCTTTTAGAGACTGAGTGCCCAAACTACAACTCTCATGCTGCATGTGAGCCTCCCTGCCTTACCCCAGACAGGGGAGGGAGGAAGCATTCCCATTGGGCTACTGGGAAGAGGGGAAGGTCATGTGAGAAATGTCTCCAGGCACAAGTGGAGAGGGGGAAGGGAGAAGCCTCCTCTGGCATGTGTGCCAAAGGTTTGCCAACATGGACTTAGGAGATAGCCTTTTAGGGCTGCAATGGCCAAAAAAATTCATTGCTTTGCCTTTGGGCAAAACTGGTAGTTGGTCAGCAATTAAACATTTATTAAACACCTACTGTATTTGAATTTATTTGGACTTTTGAGAAGTTCATAATAAGATGGAGTAAACAACATACAATTATGTGCCAATAAGTAGATTAATTGGAAAAAATTAACAGAGGGATGATACTTCTCAGAACCTAAGCAAGCTGCACCTCAGGTGAAAAATATGAAGTTGTTCCTCCTTGGTAAGACTTGCTCAACCTTGTATGTTGCTTACATGGCTTATAAACCCCCAAGATTACTTCTTGGTCACAATGAAGCATCAGTGGGTGCTCAATGGATGGTCTGCTCTCTAGTCAGGTAAAATTCCTGCTCTCAAGTTTCAGGGGAAATAAGTTCAAAGTTATTTTGCCAAGTTGATGAGCAAATTAATTTCAATGCCTCAGGTGAGGACCAGTTCATTGAAGATGCCTTTGGCACACTGAGCTGGTCTACAGAGCAGGCAGATTCTTGATTCCATTGGTTTTCTCCAGAAGCTGAACAGGAGAAGAAAACACTTGTCTTGCTGCTCCCATGGTGACTATCTCTAAATCTCTTATTTCCCAACTTCATACTTCATTGGAAGCATATTCCTTTCCCCTACATTGGAAATACAAAATGAAATTTGTGCCAACGGTGCAAGCCATTCTCATTGCCTACTACAATCCTACCCCATTCTTCAAGGTACAACTTAAATTCTGCCTCCTCTATGAAGCATTCCTTGACTATTCTAGCCCTCTTTGGGTTCCCTTTCTTCGAACTTCTAAAGGATTTAGAAGATCGTGGGATTTTGAGATGGAAAAGACATCAAAGATCATCTAGTCCAAAATCCTCACTTGGTTAGTACCTTACAATTAGGAGCCAATTACATATTGTTTTGGACTTCATTGTTGTTTTCTCTCCAACTAGATTAGAAGGAGGTAGGGGGTGAGCTAAGTGACCCAGTGAATCAAGGGCTTGGAATCAAGGAAGATTCAACTTCATGAGTTCAAATCTGGCCTCTGACACTAGTTGTCAACTTTGGGAATGTTACTTAATCCCATTTGCTTCAGTTTCCTCATCTGTAAAATGAACTGGAAATGGCCAACTGCTCCAGTATCTTTGCCAAGAAAACCCCAAAGTGGGGTCATGGAGAGTCAGACATGACGGAAATGACTAAACAGAGACAGTGAGTAGAACACTGAACTTGGAATGAGGAAGACTTGACTTCAAATCTGGCCTCAGACACTGCTCGTGTGACCTTGGGCAAGTTACTTATAACCTCTTTTGGCTCTTTTTCCTCAGTTGTAAAATTGGGATCATAACAGCACCTACCTCACAGGGTTATTGTAAGATCGAATAAGATCAGATTTATAAAGCACTTTGCAAACTGTCAACTGCTGTGTAAATACTATTGTTACAAATTTCAGTTCAGAAGAATTGTGAGTTCTATTTCTAGAAAGAAGGAAGGAAGGAAACAGACATTTATTAAGGACCTGCTATATGCCATATGCTTCAATCTGGAAGAGAATTTAGGAATCATCTTGCTTAAACACCACTTATTACACATGAAAAAGCAGATTGCAAGTAAGGAGGTGACTTATCCAAGGTCATACAGCTAGGAATTGCCACAGTTTAGACTTAAACTAAGTCTCCAGGATCTCAGCATAATCCTATGAACTCCTGGTCCAATGCTATTTATTCTGGACACCTTCATAGTGCTTAGGATAGTGCCAAGGATGCTACTTGTTGAAGACTATGAGTGAGAGGTGACTAAGAGATACCTTTTGACCTAAAGGTGGAAGGGAGCTACTTCTCTATTTCTCAGGAAGCTCCCCAGGACTGGGAGTCTGTGGAGTCCTCAGCAACTCCAACTCAATTCTGAGGACTTGATTATATACCATGGAAAGATCTGAATTTGGAGGTGAGAACCTAGGATTCTGGCTCTACCACTAACTGCCTAGGTAACTTTGGGATGAGTAAGACATTTTTCCTCTTTGGGCCTCAGTTTTCTATTCAGTAAAATGGGGCAACTAAGTGGCATAAAAAGAATGGTGCAACAAATAAATATGGCCTTAGACTTTTACTAGTTGTGGGACCCTATTAGGCAAGTCACTTAATGCTGTTGGCCTCAGTTTCCTCATCTATAAAATGAGCTGGACAAGGAAATGGCAAATGACTTTGTCAAGAAAACTAAAAATTGGGGGGGGGGCAGCTGGGTGGCTGAGTGGATTGAGAACCAGGCTCAGAGACAGGAGATCCTGGGTTCAAATTTGGCCTCAGATACTTCCTAGCTGTATGACCCTGGGCAAGTCCCTTGACCCCCATTGCCTAGCCCTTACCACTCTTCAGTCTTAGAACTGAATCAAGGAAGATTCAACTTCCTAAGTTCAAATCAGGCCTCTGAAACTAGTTGTCAATTCTAAGCAAGTCACTTAATCCCATTTGCTTCAGTTTCCTCATCTGTAAAATGAATTGGAAATGGCATTGATTCTAAGACAGAAGGTAAGGATTAAAAAAAAAGAAAACCCCAAATGGGGTCACAGAGAGTCAGATATGATTGAACCAAATGAACAACAAAGAATATGAGTAGGGAAGGGATATATTATTGCCTACTATGTGACAGACTCTTCTAAGTGCTTTAAAAAATACCACCAAATATCTTATTTGATCCTTAGCACCCTATATGGTAGGTGCTGTTATTATCTCCATTTTACAGGTGAGGAAACTGAGGCCAAAAGCCAGCTGAGTGATTTGCTGAAGCTAACACAGGCAATAAATACCTGAGGCCATATTTGAACTCAGGTCTTCCTGACTCCAATTACAGTGACTTATCCACTATGCTTGCTACCTAGTTTTCTCAATGGAGGATATATCCTCTAAGGATTTTTACAACTCAAAATCAACCATTTTCTGATTTCTAGAGCCCTTAGAGCCCTTTCCAGCTCTGAATCCCCAGGATCAGGATGGTGATGAGTTTTTAAGTCATGCCATATAAAGACTGGTCTAAGGAACTGGGAATAGTTAGTTTTGGGAAGAGAAAATTTAGGGGGGAACCTAATGGCATCACCAGGTTTATCGAGAAGAGTCACATGAAAGAAGGATTAGACCTTTTCTGTTTAATCTCAGAGGAGATAATGAGGTCACTCAGCTGGATATAATTCCAAAGGAGAATTAAGTCATAAAGGATTTTGGATAAAATAATAGAATAGAAAGAAAGGGCTTCTCTTTTTCCTGGGAGAAGTCCAGAGAATCTAAGGATTCAGAGGAGCCATCATCATCTTCTGGGGAATAAGAAAAAAGGTTTCAATTTCTGGGTATTCCCTAAAAAAAGAGTGTTCTCTGAGGGACTCTGGCATATAAGCAAATGAGTCACTCATGAAGAAGCCGGTCTTGCTTTGGTTTGGCATAATCAAGTGCTCATGTCGTCATTGGTGCCTATAACTATGAGCAAAGCATCCCTCTTTGTTCCATTAACTGTCTCATCTCCTCTTCTCTCTCCTAGCATAAGCTCTCACTTCAGCTATCTGATTCTTTTTCTGCAGCACTAATGAATGGCAAAGACTGGCTTAGAGAAGGAGGAGATGGCACCTTGCCCATGCTGCTACCTGCTTCTCTTTCTCTTTCTCTAAACTCTTGGCTTCCCTATTGGTGTTAGGTCCCAACTAGAGGACCATAAATCTTATAACAGGAATCTCCTTTGAAATGAATAAGGAGGCAGTGTGGTCCAGTGGACAAAGTGTTCTGGATCCAGAGTCTGAGGATCTGGGTTCAAATCTAGTGTCCTTGAGCAAGTTACTCACAGTTTTTTTTTTTTTCAAAATAAAAGTTATCAGAATAGTCCCTTTGGCCTCTCAGATCCCCCTTCTGGTTCTAGATCTGTTATTCTATAAGTATTTGTTATGTGTTTCCTTTGTGCCAAGCACTGTGTTGGGTGCTAGTGATACAAAGACAAAAAAGAAAATAGAGTCTCTGTCTTCAAGGGGATTGCTTATATTCTACTGGGGAGGGGGAGGAATACAATGCACACATATGAGGGAATACAAAATATACTCACAGTAAAGATGAAGTAAGTTTGGAGAGGCAAATACTAATAACCAGAGGGATCAGGAAGAAAGTCAAAGGTACTAAAACAGCCTTGAAGGGAGTTCAGGATTCCAAGAAGATTAGGGTAAGAACTAGGGATAGAAAGATGGTTTGGGTTGGAACTGGGCACTGAGGAAGGACAGAGGAATGGAGACTGACCATAGGAAACAGAGAAAGGAATAGAATGGACATAAATGAGGCTGGCTGGGAGTTGAGATTGGAGATGGGGATTGCAACCTATAACATTTGGCCCGACCATGAGACATAGGGTTGGGTCCTAGGAAGAAGATGAAGACAGCAACTGGGAGTGACCATGAAGAGCCTGGAGAAGGGGGCTAATATCTGAGGATGGAAATCAGTGTGCAATGAAGAATGAACCCCATTGTCTTTTTGCTTAGTTCAATTTAGGTCCTGGGAAATAGACCAGTGACTGAACAGTTCTGGGACATATTTTTAGCTCTATCTGTCATAGGGCAGCTTGGTGGCACAGTGGATAGAGGGCGAGGTCTAGAGTCAGGAGGACTCTCTGTTTGCCTCGGTTTCTTCATCTGTAAAATGGGGCAAACCATTCCAGTATCTTTGCCAAGAAAATCCCAAATAGGGTCATGAAGAGTCATATACAACTGAAAAATGACTGAACAAATGTTTAAGTTAATATCATAGCTATTCAGTCTTCATAGCAATAGATGAAATGAGAGATTACCAGCTTCCTCCAATGAACACTCATTCATTCTTATAAAATTGATTTAACACTTATATGTACAAAGCATTATGGTAGGAGCTAAGGGAGATAGAGAAATGAATAAAATGTCATCCTTGCCTTCAGGGAGCTTATAATTCACCCAACAACTTTTTTCTTTCTTTTTTTAAACCCCAACCTTCTGTCTTAGAATCAATATTCAATATTGATTCCAAAACAAGACAGAAGACCAAGGGCTAGGCAACTAGGGTTAAGTGACTTGCCCACGGTCACACAAATAGGAAGTGTCTGAGGCTAGATTTGAATTTTGGATTTCTTATCTCCAGGTCTGGCTCTCTATCCATTGAGATACCTAGCTGCCCTGTCCAAAAACTTTCAACAACAAACATTTGCTGTTGTTCTGGGCACTGGGGAGAGATAAGAAGATAGATAAGCGATAGGTCACTATCTTTAAGGGGCTACAATCTAGCAGTGATCATAAACCCTTAGAAAGATAAATCCAACATAAATGAGAATATGTCCATAAAATCAGTACAAAGGACCATGAGATCATATGGGGGAAATAAATTTCTAGCTTGTGGAAGATAAGGAGGGATATCCCGGAAGCCTTCATGTGGGAGGTGGCATTTGAGTTGAGCCTTGAAGGAAGGATAACATTTTTATGAGAAGAAATGAAGGAGGAGGTAATTTAGGTGGAAGAACCAATCTGAGGAAAGGTGCAGATGTAAAAAAAAAAAATTCCAAGGCATATAATTTAAACATTTACATTTAGAAGGGCACTTAGAAATCTGGTCTGCATTTAGGAGGGCTGCATATTATGAGGGGGGAGGTGAATGTATTGTTGGGGACTGAGTCTACTATCAGGGAATGGGCAGGGTCTCTCCAAAGCCCCAGTTTCTGTTTAAGGTTTGGCCCAAGTGCCACTCTTTACATGAGACTCTACCTAACCGTTCTCCCTCTCAAAATCACCATGTCACTGCTTTCATATGTCTGTGTAATGGGGGCCTGGCCAATGGAGGCTCCAATATCAGCACATCAGAGGAGCTATATATATATATTTACATATATAAATATATATATATTTAATAAATATATAAATATATATTTATAAATATATAAATATACATATATTATAAATATATATAGATAAATATATATATATATAAATAAATAAATAAATATATAAATATATATATATAAAGATGTATTCTCTTTCTCCAGTAGACTGTCATCTCCTTGAAGGCAGAACTTGTTTCACAGGCGATACGCAGCAGAGCACAGATTTGTTTCCAGATCTCCTGCTGTCAAATTTAGGACTGTTCTAGCAACAGTAAGAAGTACAGTGGGGGGCATAGCATCGTGTCCATGTAAAGGAATAAAGCTGGAACAATAGGCTGGGGCTGAATCGTGGAGAGCCATACTTGAGTGAATGAATGAATGAATGCATAAAGCATTTATCAAGCTCTTATTACATGCAAAGCAGCCCTCTGCTAAGGATGTGAGGGTCTGAAACTAGAACTTTATGTATCAGTCTTAAGATCTCACATTAGTTCTCCACCACCCCCCCCATAAAGATCTCTCTGGGAGATATTTTCTATTAATAGTCATCAAAGACCTCTTAGAAAGGCAGTGTGACAATGAGCAGGGTGCTGGATTCGGATTTGGAAACATGTGAGCTCAAATTCCAATTCAGACACTTACTAGTTGTGTCCTTGAACTGATAAGAACCTCACTTCCTTCATCTTTAAAATGGAGCGACATTACCTGTAAATTCCCGTCTCCCAGGAGTTTTGTCAAGTTCAGATACAATAGTCGTCTCCCTCCTCTTACTATAGTGGCCACAGCAATTTTTAAAAAAAATCATAGATATTTATTTTTATCCCCTGCAGTGCCTTATCCCTATAGATTTCAGTTTTAAGGCTGAATTTGGTGCTGAGAGAAACAACCCAGAGCTGGATTGAGTTGTATATCCTGGGCAAGGTTTGAAAAGAGAGTGTACATACAAACACACACACACACACACATCCCTTGACTGTTATAAAAATATCTCTTCAAAGAATGATATATTCAGAAGTGATCAGTGAAGTAACAACAGCCGCACAGTCATAGCCAGGTGGGACTACAACATGACAAAACGATCTCATCTGGTAAAATTCCCTTGGCAGAATTCTAAATTAATTTTTCCTTGGTATGTGTTGATGGTGTGTTACTACTACACACTGGAGGCTTTGTTGTAACATGGGACTCGATTGGGCACAAAACAGAGAGCTATGTGACAAGAACAGTGGCTTAACAAAAATTAAAAGCCTGCATTTACAAAGTCATTCCTTATCAACCAATCCATCAATTACATTTATTAAGCACCTACTATGTGCCAGGCAAAGTTTCCAGGAAGAGACAAAACCTCACACTCACTT
Organism: Monodelphis domestica; assembly: GCF_027887165.1. Classification (NCBI taxonomy): domain Eukaryota; kingdom Metazoa; phylum Chordata; class Mammalia; order Didelphimorphia; family Didelphidae; genus Monodelphis; species Monodelphis domestica. The sequence continues at coordinate 54,238,666 of NC_077233.1, read as the reverse complement.
GATCTAAGCACAAGGTTTACTGAATAACAGACAAACTCCTGCATAAGAAGGATAAAAGATGTGTGCATCTTGGTCTGCCTCACTGCTACCTGCTGGGTCTCGGTCTTTGTCTACTGATGTAATTGCTCCCAGGAAGTCAGCTCGACATTGAGAAGAGCCTAATCACTGGATAACCTGCAGAGTTTTGGGGCTGTGACGTTTTACATTGAGGTGGACAAAGGGAGATGGATGTTCCAGACTAAGGTAAGTAAATCCCAATTATCCTCGCTTTCTGCAAAAAGCTAAAACTAAATAGACACAGGTAGAATTCCTTGGGAGAAAGAGACTGCACTCACAGATCTGTGTCAATCTCTGCAGTTCCTTCTACCTGAATATTCTGGTTTTCTTCCTCCTTTTTTATACCCCCTGAATGTTTGGGTCCCACTCTGCATTTCCCTCAGAATCAAATACAGCTTTTAAAACTCTGAAATGCATATGGACAGGGCTCTGCAGGGGAATTCTGTACAACTTGAGCTTTAAAATGTTGCAACCAGGGGCACCTCAGTGGATTGAGAGCCAGGCCTAGAAATGAGAAGTTCTGGGTTCAGATCTGGCCTTAGACACTTCCTAATTGTGTGGTCCTGGGTAAGTCCCTTAGCCCCTGTTCCCTAGCCCTTAATGCTCTTCTGCCTTGGAATGAACACACAGTAGTGATTCTAAGACAGAAGGTAGGGGTTAAAAAACAAACATTGTAATAGTTGTAGCAAGAGGAGGGAGGCTATGATCACATTTGAACCTCCCCAAATCTTGTGGAATAGGCGTTTACAGGTACTATTGTCCCCATTTTAAAGATGAAGGGAGTGAGGTTCTTATATTCTGATTTAACCATCAGCTTTATTCTTGGATACACCCAATGTGGTTACTCAATTTTCCTCTTCCAGTCCAATTACACACACACACACACACACACACAGTTGATGTATAGAGATAAAAGAAGATGAATTGCCTAAGAGGGCTGTGGCAAACTCCTCTTGGGAATATGCCACTTCTCTCTGACTCTCAATAATCAAATTACAAGAAAGAAAGATGGAAGATGAGAAGTCAGCATTTCTCTCATGACCTCTTTAATCGACTTGGAGAAATGGACAAAAACTAAAAGTATTATTTCTTAGAACTTAAACCAAAGTTACTACATTGAGGAGGCAGAAAGATCCCAGAAACCACATCATGTAGCAAACACTTGAATTTAGCCAATCAACCAACAATCATTTAGTGAGAGCCATGTCCTATCTCAGGCTCTGGAGATAGAAGGACAAAAATTTAATAGTTTCTTCCCTCAAGGAATTTACATTCTAACCAATCAGAGAGAGATGGAAGGCAAAAGTCCCAAAGATGTGGAGATTATTGCCCCTCCCCCCCCAAGTCAGGGGGCTAGCTAGGTGGTTCAGGAGCTAGAGACAGATCTGGAGACTGGAGTTTTTGGCTTCAAATCTGGCCTCAGACACTTCCTAGCTGTGTGACCTTGGGCAAGTCATTTAACCCCAACTGCCTAGCTCTTACTGTTTTTCTGCCTTGGAACCAAATCTTAGCATCAATTCTAAGAGAGAAGATAAAGGTTTAAAAAAGAAGAGAGACATTACTGGCAACGCATTACAGATGAAGATGACAAAGCAGTATTTTGTTTGTTTGGTTGCTGATTTTTTTTTAAACATCTGCTTTGGTAGGAAAAACACAGCTTTAAATGCTGTCACTCCAACAAGGAGTCTCCCATGAATTAAAAAAAATTTAAAACCCTTACCTTCTCTTATCTCCTATCTTAGAATCAATATTGTGTAGGGCTAGGCAATGGGGGTTAAGTGACTTGCCCAGGACATCCAGCTAGGAAGTGTTTAAGGTCACATTAAAACCCAGGACCTCCCATCTCCATGCCTGGCTTTCTATCTGAGTCATCTAACTCTCCAACTCTCTGCTCCTGCCCCTCATGCATCTATTAAAGTCATACAGGGTTTCATAACAGATGCAACCACATGGTCTGCTTTTTATTGTCATTTAAATATCTTGTGAGTCCCAATAGCAAGTGAAGTATAAAGCAGGGAGACATCTGCTCACTGAAGGTGTTGGCTGGTGTCACAGAGGATGCCTTGTTCACAGACTAAATAGAAGGATTCCCCACTAAGGCAAAGTTCCCTAAATGCTCCAAGGCACAGAGAATACTGTATTAATTACAGCGAGCATCTCATCCAACCCTAACAAAAGCCTCCTCCATGAAATCCATATTTATTTCAAAGATTTTAGTCTAGCCATCCACAATGGAAAAAAACAGTGGATTAAAAAAACAACCACAACAACAACAACAACCCACACATACTGTACAGATTACAAGAATGCACATTTTAGACAGTTATGGCTGGACAATGAAATGGGGCAGCAATTGAATAGGAGGAGGACCTTAGAGTTGATCAGTAGTTCTCAGTGGTTTTTTATTCCATGGACTTCTTGCAATGACGGCAACAAAAATGTGTTGTGAAACCCCAAAGTAATTTAAGTTACTATTCATATTCTTCTCTTAGATTTATTTATTAAGTATTTATCATATGATCAGGAACTTTGCTACCTGTAAATCTTGAAATCTCTCAGACTTGTGAATGTTAAAAATTTCCCCATCAGGGAATTCTTAATTGGAACAAATTCCCTACTGAGAAACTTTCCCCATTTTGATGTGAGAACTCACCAGGATCAGAAATGGGAGGACCTCTACTCCACCCGTACTTAAGACTGCTTTAGGGCAGAAAACTCCTTGCTAAACAAAGAAAGTACTTGGATCCATGCTTATGGTGGGGCAAGGAGTTCTTTGAGCCAGGCCTGTTTTTAGAATTCATACAATGAGATGCTAGGTACCTAAAAGGGCAAGTTTTGTCTTAATGAGATTAGTTGACTCAGCTGTGTTTTTTCTGATTCAGACTTACTGAGGAGATTGGTCGACTTAGCAGGAATTTAGATGGGCAGTCCTTTGGAAGGCATCTACAGTGATTGGTAGATGTAGGGACTTAGGGGAGGTGACATGGGAGAAAAACCCCTATATAAGAAAAAGCAGAATCTCTTGAGGATATATCCTTTGGAGAATTCTTTTTGGTGGATCTCTGATGAGGACCGCTTGGGAAGAATCTCTTGAGAGAGGCTCTGGAGAAGGGAAACTCTTGGAGGACAATCTCTAAGGAGGTCTCCCTGGAGCTCCTCTAAGGGGACTCTGTCCCTCTGGAGGCTCTGGAGAGAGGCCCATTGGAACAGTGTCTGGCTGGAAGGCTCTCTGGTGAAGTCAGCTGAGATGGAACTGGCCTGGTGTTACTAGAATCCTTGTTTAGTCAGACCTTGTGGTGAGTGTTAAAAAACTGACTGATTTCTCTCTTAAGACTCAGGTCTAGGCCATATTGGCTTGAGGCCCTTCATACTTATTCCTTTCTTACTCTCTCTCTCTTTCTTTGATTACTCATTGTATTGTTAATTAAAATCTCTATAAAACCCAGTTGACTTGGGTATTTGAATAATTGGGAATATTTCCCTGGCGACCACCTTATATTTGATTTAAAAACCAAGACATTGTAGTGAAACATATTTTCTGCGGTCAAATTTATTCACCCTCCCTTATATCTATCACAATTTGTATCTTCCACTATTTTAACTCACTACAGTTTAAGACCTCAACCATTTTAAATCTCACATACCAAAAGCTCAAAATTAACATTTGCATTATATAATTATTACAATAAAAATTATTTGACCACTAATTATGAGAGTTCTAAATACAAAATTCTAAATATATAATTATAAAATAATTATGAATATTTTATGTAGGACATTTTCTAAGACCTGAAGGAAGTAACTTAGCAAGACTTCCTATGCTTACTACTGTGTTATAAGCTTACTACTATCTGGAATAAATTTTTTATTTACAAATTATGTTGAATATAAATAGCATTTGTAATGAAATAAGTTGCAACTTGAGAGATGCTTAATATAATAATCACATGTAAATTTAATTTCAATGTTGATGTTTTTATTAGAACAAAGGTTTGCTCCATTTGGCTCAACACCAAATAGTCTCAAATTTGATTTTGCTTTGAATTTATTTTTATATTTTTATTTTGAATAAGAATAAAATTAAAATGTGTGCTCACACAACTATGTGGTGGAAAATGGTGAGATTTTGCAAGCTTTCTTGCTGAAATATAAATTCATTTTACATTTTTTTAGCCATTTAATTGATGAAAATGAATAGCCAGCTAGGATATAAAAATATTAGTTTTTCTCTTGGTTAAAGGCAAGCATGGCATTAAATGATAAATGGCTTTAAAGTTTCAGTTGTACACAGTAATTCATTTTTAACAAGGTTTATATATGTGAGCTAAACTTTGGGAGAAAATAATGTCTTTAGATATAACTATATAACTATCTTCTTTTCTACCAATGACTTCCCAGCTACACTTGCACAGAAATTCTACAGAGACACTGATCAGCCCTGTCAGCCAATTCATTTGAAAATATGCTATAGGGAAGTAGGGTTAACATAAGCAAAAGATAAGTTTAAATTGGAAAACAACCTTAAGACTACAATGACAGGCAATATAAGATTTGTTTCTGCAGAATGTTTGTGATGATCTATAGTGGTTTCAAAATGACTTATAATGTGCATTCCTGGTGATCATAATTTTCAAATAGCTTGACATTTGTGTCACAAGAACATAAATGTTTATAACATCTTCATCATGAGATCACCCAGCTGACGAGGCTCGATTACAGAGAAACAGAGGGGAATGAAGGAGATTCTCCTACATACATGCAATGTACAGAATGCAAATGAAGATATTGCGAACATCATTGCAATCAATGTCAGTGTCAAACCCTTGTGGTGGCATGAAAACAATTTGATTGAAAACTTGCAAGAACACATTGTATTTAGTCAGAAACAGTCAAAGACTGATGTAACTGCTGCATGAACACCAAAATTATTGTGTCCATAATAATGAGGATTTTGAATTACGGCAGAAACAAATCCATAATGCTCCAAACATATGTGCCTGTTTTCATAGAGGAAAAAGATATTTGTAACAAAATTGGGCAATTATTTACCACTTTAGAAACCATTCAAGAACTTTTGGCACTAATGCCTTGGACCATTGATTGGACCACCAAGGGGCTTACTAACTACTAAAGAGGAACCACTGGAGTGGATTAAACAAAGCCTTTCTTGGTCCCTCCAAATGCTAGCGCCTTTCTTTTTCCGTAATTACCTTGTAGTTATTTTGTTTATGTTTACTCTGAATATTTTTATATATGTATTTATTATTTCCCCCAATGGAATATGAGCTTCTTACATTCTATCAGGGATTAGTTCATTCTTTGTGTATCTATCTCCAGCACCTAGCACAGTTCCTAGCCCCTGATAGATCTCTAATAAGTACCGGCTTAACATATTATGGTCTTTGAATGTAATAGAATATTACTTTTGTGGTTGTTATTTGGTCATTTCAGTCATGTCTGACTCTTCATGACCCCATTTGGGGCTTTTCTGGCAGAGGCACTGGAGTGGTTCGCCAGTTCCTTCTTTAGCTCATATTACAGATGAGGAAACTCAGGCAAACTGAAACTGAGTGACTTGCCCAGGGTCATGTACTAGTAAACGTCTGAGACCTCATTTGAACTCAGGTCTTCCTGCCTCCAAACCCAGCACTTTATCCGCTACATCACCTAACTTCTCTGGAACATTACCGGGCTATAATAAATGATTATGGAGAATTCAGAGCAGTGCAGGAAGACACAAGGCAAAGGAAGAAAACATTTAAAACCAATATATGATGACAACAAAAAAAGAAAGGACAACAGTAAAGAACATTGACATGAAGGCTGATGCAATGATCAATTAAGAGTCTCCTCAAAGGACATAGCTCCCTCCTCTTAGAAAGGAGGTGGTGAACTACAGGCGCAGATCCAGGCATACACTTCTAAACAGAGTCAGCATGTTGGTGTATTTTGCTTAACTTTACTTCTTTGTTACAAGGTAGCATTCTATACTGGGAACAGCTTATTGAGAAGTGATAATGATGTCAAAAGAAAGTTTTCAATAAAACATTTTAAACAAAAAAAAATCTGTAGAGGGAGAAATCAGCCAAAATATAAAGATGCCAGGGTGATTCTGAATGCCAGTAAAACCTTATGTTATAAATCTGAGTGCCAAAGCTGTCCTGTTGGACTACAATTATGATGCACTGAATTTTCTGTGGTTTAAGGAACTGCCAAGCTCTGTCTCTAAGCCTTATAAAAGAAACCAAATCCTGTGACTCATGCTGGTTTGGTATCCAAGTAGGATTACTAACCAGAATTACAGAATCTTAAAGTTTATAGGATCATAGTTTGGAATTGGAAGGGATCTTGGCCATCATCTAGTCTAAACACTTCACTTGGTTGATGAGGAAAGTGAGATCCTAAGAAGTCACACTGCTAAGTGGAAGAGGCAGGATTTTCTCCTAGGTCTCTGGACTCTTCAACTCTCATTCTACCTGTTGCTTGATTCTGCTTAACAGTAGGAAGGGTCCTCGATATCACATAAGAGTGTGTCTCACTCTAATCCAAAGTATTTATTTCCTTGACAATGGTCCCAACAGATTGGTTACTCAGTCACCAGTTGAATACCTCCACTGAAGAGGAGCTTATTATCTTTTGAGGAAGTCCATTTCATTTTTGGATAGTTTGAACTGTTAGAAAGTTCTTTCTAATAGTAATCTGAACTAAGTACCTCTATAACTTTAACCTGATGTCACAGTTCTGTCTTCTGAGACTACAGAAATCTTTCTCCCTGTCTAATATCTGATTCTAATTGTCTCTATTGAAGGAATTTTCTGGATATCATTGAGCAGGTAGCTCTTGTTGGAAAGGAACCCAAGCATAAAGACCCATTCAAGTTCATTCATTTCCAAGAATCTGAGCCAGAACTTCAGAAATAAGGAAGGATAGAGTGCCAACGGAGCCACAGGGTGATTATTTTGCATTGGAATGAACTCTGGAAGTGTCTGAGGCTCCCAGAATAATGATGGCACTGGGCCCATCTTCTCAGCACTTCTGCTGCTATTGCTGGCAAAGCCATTGGTACCTATGTGGGTTTGGCTGGCAAGATTCCAAGCACCTCCCTTCCAATACCCACCAATCATGGAACTGAGAGCTTTTTCCTCACCAGGAGACACTGTAAATGCCATGTACCTTTCCAATCCTGGGATTGATAAATTAATAACCTAGACTATTTCTTTCCTCCATTATTATTATTGTTTCCCTATTTCTAGTCCAATTCCTGGGTCCAATAGAGGAACTACAATTAAACATAAGTTCACAGAATTATAATTGCAGCTAATATTTATATAGCAAATGTTTGAGGTATGGTGTCAGACTTGTATCCAGAAGGACCTAAGTTTGAATCTTATCTTGTATATTTATTAGCAGTATGACCCTTGAGAAAGTTGTTTAATTTTTTTTTTCAGCTCCAGCCTACTCATCTGTAAAAGAGGGATAATAATTGTATTTATCTGCCAGGGTGGATCAAATGAGAAAACACATATAGAGTACTTTGCAAATCTTCAAGTGTAATAGAAATGTTATTCATACCACTATAATCATAATTGTTGTCATTATCCTTGTCATCATCATCATTACTATGCTTTAAGCTTTTTGTAATAGGTGATAAATGTACCAGATCAAGAAGTGGAAGTGAAATTTAGGCAGGATCTGAATGTCAGAATGTGCAAGTGACTCTGTGTTATAGTTCTTTTTACGACTGTGAGAGTGAAAAATGAGAGATCTTGACTTTGGTTAAACACATACATCCAAACACAAATGTTCCAAAGTTACACAGAGCTGACAAATCATGAAAGGAAAACCTGGTTTTCCAAAGACTCTTATCTTAGAATGAAGACTGAGTCCCAAACAAATGAATTATAGTCAATTCAAAAGGAATGAAGCCTCCTTTATCAGTAACTGCTTTCTTATCATCAAAACAATCTGGTGCTGACTAAGAAATAGAACAGGGGATCAATGGAATACATTAGGTACACAATACACAGTGGGAAATGGCCATTGTAAGCTATATCTAGTGTCTGATTAAACTCAAATATCCAAGCTTTTGAGACAAGAACTCACTATGTGATCAAAACTTTTGGAAAAATTGGAAACCAGTATGGTAGAAACTAGGTATAGACCAACATCTCACAACATATACCAAGACAAGGTCAAAATGATTTAGACATAATGGGTACTACCATAAGCAAATTAGGAAAGCATGGAATAGTTTACTTGTCAGATTTATGGATAAGGATAGAATTTACGACCAAATAAGAGATAGAGAGCATTATGAGATATAAGATGGATAATTTTTATTACATTAATTTTAAAAGGTTTTTGATTTTGCCCAACAAGACCAATGCAGACATGATTAGAAGAAAAACAGAAAACTGGGAAAAATTTTTATACCAAGTGACTAACAAAGGCTTCATTTCCCAAATATATAGAGAATTGAGTCAAATTTATAAGGCTACAAATCATTCTCCAGTTGATCAAGGTAAAAGGATATACATTGGCATTTTCAGATGAAGAAAGCAAAGTTATCTAAAGCCATATAGAAAAAAAATGCTTCAGCTCATTATGGATTAGGGAAATGCAAATTAAAACAACTCTGAGGTACCACTTCACACATATTAGATAGGCTAATATGACAGAAAAGGAAAATAATAAATGTTAGAGATGTGGGAAAGTTGGAACTCTAATGCATTGTTAGTGGAGTTGTGAACTGATTTAACCATCCTGGAGAGCAATTTGGAACTATGCCCAAAGGACTATAAAATTAATCCTACCATTTGATCTAGCAATACCACTACTAGATCTATATCCAAAAGAGACTTTTAAAAAAAGGCAAAAGGGCTTATTTGCATGAAAATATTTATAGCAGCCCTTTCAGTGGTAGTAATGAATTTGGAAACTGAGGGAATGACAATCAATTATGGAATGGCTAAACAAATTGTGGTATGTGATTGATTGTGAATACTATTGTGCTATAAGAAATGATGAGCAGGATGCTTTCAGAAAATCCTGGAAAGACTTACAAGAACTGATGCAGAGTGAAGTGAGCAGAACCAGGAGAACATTGTACACAGTAATAGAAATACTATATAATGGATAACTGAATGACTTAGCTATTCTCAGCAACCCTAGACAATCCAAAAGAACTCGTGATGAAAAATTCTATCTGCCTCCAGAAAAAGAACTGAAGGAGACTGAATGGAGATTGAAGTATAACATTTTCACTTTATTTTCTTCATGTGTTTTTTTAATGGGTCTTGTTCTACAACATGACAAATATGGAAATATGTTTTGTATGATAGCACACATATAACCAACATAAAATCGCTTAATTCAGAGAGGAGGGAGGGGAGAGAAGGAGGGAGAGAATGCAAAATGTTAGAAAACTCAGACTAAAAAACTCTTCTTACATGTAATTGGGAAAAAAGAAAATATTATTAAAGAGGAAAAAAGCCCAGTAACTGCTTTCAACTTCTTGTCCCACTAGTCACTTAATCTGTGCATGCCCTTGAGGTGAAAAACTGAATTTCCATCACTGATGGAATAATCTTCCTAATGTGCAGTTCTAACCATCTCACTCCCTCACTCAAAATTTCATATGATCTTAGAGCTTGATATGATGTTAGAGGACATCTACTTCAGTCCCCTGATTTGACATATGATGAAAATGAAGTCTTATACAGATAAGAGGCAGAAACAAGATCTGAACTCAGCTCCCTTGATGTCAAATCTAGTGATTATCCTAGGCATGATGCTGTCTCTTAATTCTAGTAAATATCTATTATAAGATCATAGGAACATAGTTCTAGAGGAGGAAGAGACCTTGGACACCATCTAGTCCAGGATCTTATTTTTATAGCTGAGGAAACTGAGGCCCATGAAATCAAAGTAATTTGCCCATGATAAGAGGCAGAATTTGAGTCCAAGTCCTCTGACTCCAGGACCAGATGCTTTCTATCATACCTCCTACCTAATAAAATGAAGTTCATTAGTTCTTCAAGCACTCTACACTTATGAACACACAGACACAGGCACATATAATGCTTTAGACAAATTGGTCTATTCAGCATTCCCTGATCTTTCCCATTTCTGTGACTTTGCATCATCTCCCACGAATGGAATGGCCTTCCCACACATCTCTGTTGAATTGTTTCATTTCTGATAAGGCTCAGTTCTGGCAGTACCTCCTCCAAGAAGCATGTCCTGATTGCTACAGCTTTGAGTGGCTTCTTGATTGTCAAGTCAATCAGTTGGTCCTTAAGTAGAGATATTCCTTCTGTATTGTGGGGTGTTAGGAGTGTGGTATTCCTGCAATCTGGAAAATCCTTGTAAAATTCTTTGTCCCTCCCTTCATACCAAAGGAGTCTGACTTTTTTCTTTTTCTTTTATGGGATGGGTATAGTATTTAATTTTGAAATTTGGGTTAAGTATCTGGTCAAAGGCTATATAGCTTCTAAACTTTTCTGTTGTCTTCTGCCCTTTGCCCACCATCTGCAGTTTCTGTAAAACTCTCTCCAATTTCCCATTTAATTTCTTATGCTAACCTGTGATATACAGAAATTGTGATGGAAAAAGTCCCAAGGTGGAAGGGATGCCTATATTAAAAACACAACAAGCCCCCTCACTTTCTGTCTTAGAAGTGATTCTAAGGATTAGCTCCAAAGCAGAAGAGCAGTAAGGACTAGGCAATTGCAATTAAGAGACTTGCCCAGCGTCACACAGCTAGGAAGTGTCTACTCTAAATTTGAACCCAGGACCTCCCATCTCTGGACTTGGTTCTCTATTTACTGAGCCCCCTAGCTGCTGCTCCAGTTGGTCAATCCTGTGCTAAACAAATGCTGGGAATGCCATTAAAGGCAACAGCATGGACATCTTCTCTCAAGGAGTTCACATTTTAATGGGGGAGATAACATACATACATACACACACACACACATACACACACACACACAAGATATACAGTGTAAATGCAAAGCAATTGCAGAAAGAGGCAGTAGTAGCAACAGGGGGATTGAGGAGGACCAGGAAACTAGGAAAGGCAACTTGACAGAGGTGAGATTTGAGTTAGGTGTGGAAGGAAGTCAGGGAATTCAGGAGTCAGAGGTGAAGAGGAGCACATCTGGGCATAGGCAGCAGCCAGGCACACAGTTGGGGCAATTAGGTGGCTCAGTGGATAGAGAGCCAGGTCTGGGGAGAGGAAGTCATGGGTTCAAATCTGACTTGAGACAACACCTAGCTGTGTGACCCTGGGCAGGTCACTTTAACCTGTACTGCCTAGCTCTTCTGTCTTGAAACCAGTACTTAATGCTGTTTCTAAGACATAATGTAAAGGTTTACAAAAGGAAGGTATAGAATTGAGAGATGGATTGTTGTGTGAGGAACACAGGAAGGTCACTGTCACAGGAGCTAAATAAAATGTGATGGGACTGGAAAAATAGCAAGCAGGCAACTTGTAAAAGGTTTTAAATTTCAAATAGAGGATTTTAAATTTGATCCCAGACTGTATAACAGAGTTTCACCAGAAATGACAGCCAGATCTGTGCTTTAGGAAGAACACTTGGGCAGGATGGAGAATGGATTAGAATTAGGAGAAACTTGAGGGAGGGAACCCAACCAATTGGCTATTGTTCTAGTCTTGGGAGAAGGTGATAAGAGTTTGCAACAGGATGATGGAGAGGACCAATGTGAATGTGGGTTCCATCTTGAAATCTCTTACACCACTCTATTTGGATCTCTCCTTTGCTTGTAAAGTATTATAATCTAACTTGTATTATAGTAATCTATGCCCACAGCATCTTCCCAATGGTGGCGTAGGGTTCTTGTGGGGTGAGACAGGGAGCATGTCAAGTTTCCCCAATGTCTCCCTAGTGACTTTGACAAAATTAGTTCTTAATATTGTAGTACTTTTGAAGTGACCTAGTTCAGTTTCCATTCAGTTTGGGGGATCTAAAACCAGAATGGTTGCTTCCCCTGAGGGCAAGAATGCTTCTTTTGTAAAAACAGTCCTTACCTTCTATCTTAGAATCAATAGTATGTATTAATTTCAAGGCAGAAGAGTGGTAAGGACTAGGCAATGGAGGGTAAGTGACTTGCCCAGGGTCACACAGCTATCTCTAGGCCTGACTCTCAATCCACTGAGCCACCCAGCTTCCCCCTTAAGCAGGTTTAATTTTTTTTATTATTTTAGCTTCCCTCACTAAAAGATACTGAGTTATTGCTTCAGAGGAAGGAACTGCCTCCTGGCTCATATTCAACATAACTATGTAGGGAGTGGAGGGAGGTGGGCCAGGGACCATGAACATTTTGTTTCTTGACAATTAATCAATTTACATTACTTTACACTATAGTGTTAAAATTGTCTTTTGAAAAGTTGTTGTTTTTTTATCACTTTTATTTCTGAATATAATCCTTTCCCAATTCAGGGAGTCATCCCTTAAAACACAAAATATAAAAAGAGAGAGGACATCTGGTTCAGCAAAAGTAACCACTACATCACCTGAATTTGATAGGATACATAATGTTCCACATCTAAAGGCCCCCACTTCTTCCAAGAAAGGAGTGCCATATATTCTTTCCTTTTTTCTTTAGGGCCAAGCTTGGCTATTATGATTAGTGTCAGGTTTCTTTTCCATTTACATTGTTCCCATCACTGAGTATGTTGTTTTCTAGGTTCTGACCACTCTACTTTTCATCAGTAACTAAAACATCTTCTTATCTTTCTCTGTACAGATCTATTGCGAAGTCACTTTATGGTGTGGCTCTCAAAGGCTAATGCAGAGGAATGCAAGCACAGCCAGGTCCAACTGAGAAAATCTCTAAGTATCAGAAGGGTTCATCAGTCAATCAACGAGCTTTAATAAATGCTATAATGTGTCAAGCACTGTGCTAGGTGGGGATATAAGTGCAAAGAATAAAAGAATTCCTATTCTCAAGGAGCTTATATTCTAACAGGAGAGACAAGCATATAAGTATATACACATATACTACAGAATAAATATAAAAATGATAAATGCAAAGTAGTTAAATTCAAGGAGGTTTGAGAAGGAAGGTTCTAGCAATTAGGAGAGCAAAGCAGGAAAGGCTTTATGAAGAAGTGACGTTTGAGTTGCATCCTGAAGGAAGAGAGGGATTTCTGAGGTAGTGTTAAGGGGGGAGTTTTCAGGCATGTAGCACGGGCAGCACAAAGACATGAGAGATCTATGTATGTTGCATGTGAGAGAAGAAGAGAGAAGGCTAGTTTGACTGGATTCCATATTGCAAGATGGAATAGAAAGATAGGTTAGAGCCAAGTGGTGAAGGGCTTTAAAAACCAAGCAGAATGTTTATTTATAAATTTATAAATATTTATTACAGCACTTTTTATGGTGGCAAAGAACTGGAAACTGAAGAGATGTCCATCAATTGGGGAATGGCTGAAAAAATTTGTGGTCTGTGACTGTAATTGAATACTATTGTATCATAAGAAATGACAAATAAGATTATTGCAAAAAAAAAACCAACCCTGAAAAGATTTATATGAAGTGATGAAAAGTAAAGTAAGCAGGACCAGGAGAAAGTTGTATACAGTAATGATAATAATGTATGATGATCAACTGTGAAAGACTCAACTATTATCAACAAGGCAAGGATCCAGGTCAATTCACTTCAGTTCCTCCATGAATTTTTCTCTAGTGTAAGCATTATGTGTCTTGTTTCACAACATGGTCAACAGAGAAATATGTATTATATGATAATATATGTACAACATATATCATACTATCTGTCTTCTTGGGGAGGGATGGGAGGGAGGAGGAAAACAAAAGAATCAGACATAGATTTTTTGATATAGCTAATGTGAGAATTTGTTTCTTTTGGTTAGGCATAGTTATTCTAATTTGTTATATATTTATAACAAATATTATATTATTGTGTTACTATATTATATGTATGTATATGACATGAAGATAAAAATTGCAAGATTTGAAAACTGAATGGTAATAGGAGCTGAGTAAGAGTGAAGAGAAAAGGATAATGCCAGAATTATGAACCCGAGAGTCTAAAAAGCCAGGGGTACCTTTGACAGAAATAAGGAAGTTCATAAGAGGGAAGGTTGGTGGGTGGTGGTGGTGGTGATTCAGTTCAGTGTTTGACACATTGAGTTTGAGATGTATCCAGAACATCCAGTTTGAAATGCAAAATTTGGTAATATGGCTCTGATGCTCAGGAAAGAAACTGGCTGAACACAGAGATCTGGAAATCACTGGCATAGAAATGATAATTTAATTCATGAGAGCTGATGGTGTCACTGAGAGAGTGAAAAGATCTGAAGGCAGTTCAGAACAAAGTTTTGGGGGACACTCACAATGGAGTTTTTGTGACACTCTTCTTTCTTGGTTTTTCTCCTACCCATCAAACCACTTTTTTTGTTAGCTCGTTATCTTTATTGTGCCTCCTGAGAGGACTAGGAAGAGAGGACAGTGCAAAAGCACCAGAGAAGTCAAGAAGGATCAAGGCTGAGAAAAGGATATCAGATCTGGCATGAAGATATCATGGGTAACTTTGGAGAGAGCAGTTTTAATCCAAAGTCAGAATGCAAAGAATTAGAAGAAGTGAGTGAGAGAAGAAAAAGTACAGGCAACAATATAAGCAGTCTTGTCCGAGAAGTTTGCCTGAGAAATAGAAACATATAGGATACTAGTTGAAGGGGTTGGGGGAGCCTAGGGAAAGTTTTTTTTAAGAATGGTGGAGACTTGAGCAGGTTTGAAGGCAATAGGGAAGGCACCAGATGATAAGAGAGATCGAAGATTCAAGAGAAAATGGGGATGACTGAAGATGAATGAGTGAAGAAGAGGGGGCGTAGAGGGGGTCTGGCCCTGGCAAGAAAGGCCCATCTTTGAAAAATCTAGTGATGATGAATTCATGTTATCCAGCTTCAGTAAGGCTCTCGTTATCTAGCAAAGGGATCCTTTTATCCCTATTTGATTCCCTATCTCACAAAACCTATGCCAAACTTTTTCTCTCCTCAAGTCATTCAGAAGCCATCTCTAGCTTTACTGAGAAAACTAAGGTCACATGCACAAGCTTCCTTTTCTCATCATCAGCAGAAAGTTGGTCATTAAATGATGACTTTTTAAAGTTGAAGCAATTCATGAAGACTATTAGCTAAGGTGTGGAGAGAACCTCGATCCGTGTTGGTAGATGGAAGTCCCATTATAATGATATCCCTGGAATATTAAAGTATGCTTTGCAATTGGTTTCTTTACAATGTGGTCTAGGGACCAGTGGCTAAAGAGATGGTCACTGAGTCTCCCAATAAGGTCGATAGCTCTTCTGACCACAGAAGTCTATGAGTGAAGGCACATTGCTTCTGATCCTCCTTCCCGATGAAGAGACTTCCCATAGAACTTTGGGAATGCTATTTCTATAGATTCTTGATGTGTTGACCAACTTTGCAGCCTTTTTTTGAGGCTCTGCATCTAAGGTGAAGTGAAGGACTGCTAACTTTTATTATTTTGATTTAGAAAATACATTTCCATGACTAAGTAACATTTAAATACAATTTTTGCTCATTAAAATACAAGGGTCAAGGCAGGAGGAGGACAATAGCCAGCAGAAAAAGTAATGATAATTAGTCACCTGAAACTACACAAGCCAGGATATATGTAACTATCTCCTGATAATATTTGCATCAAGCTAGAGCCTATGTCCAGTGTCAGCATTCAAGGAGTGAACTCAGGTACACTGCCATTCAAAAGAGGAAGTAAACAGTACTCAATTCCAGTCAGCTCATGAAATCCCAGAACTTAAAAGTTATTAGGCCATCTTATCCAATTCTCCTTCTTTTGCAATCCTTGATTATTGAAAAAAATTGATTAATTTAAAAAAATCGAACTTTTGCTCAAGTCCTTACAGTGATGAGGAGCTTAGTATCTAATATGGCAGCCCAGTTCACTGCTAGAGTTCTTTAATAGGAAACCGAGTCAAAATTTCCTCTCTGTAGGATTTCACTGGTATGACTGGTTACATTAAAGATCAAAGTGAAAGCTCTCTTTCCCAAAAACATTGTAGGTCAGGAATCCAACCTCCATAGTAAGCTAGAGTTAGAGGAAGTGATCTTTCTTGGGAGTCTCAACTAACAGAAGACATTATTTTCACTAATGCTGATAAGAATAATAATACTCTCAGCTACTTTTAGAAGACTTTCTTTCACAGAACCTTATTTGATCCTTACAATAAGCCTATGAGTTAGAATCCCATGGAGGACGGGGGGGGGGGGGGGGGGGGGAGGGAGGGAGAGATGGGGGGAAGAAAGAGGCAGATAGAGACACGAGGTGGGAAATAGTAGAGCTGTGACAGTCAGTCTGTATGTACATTCCTGGGACAATTTCCCTTGAGTGTATGTTCTTCTGTTCTGTCAGGAATCATCAGGGATCATAATTCCTCTTCTTTGTTTTGTTGTAGTGAAGTCCTTGAATTTGCAAAACTGCCTTGAAGTCTGGTAATAGCTCCATTAGGAGTGCCCAGTGATGGATGGGTCTGTGTATAAAGGAGGGGTATAATTCTAGTCTTGGAGTCAGGAAGCTACCTTAATCACGTTCTGGTTCTGACATTTATTGGCTGTGTGACCCTAGGTAAGTCACTTCACCTCTGAGCCTCGGTTTCCTCATCTGCAAAATCCACTATTTACTTCATTAAATTGTTATTAATAAAATGCTTTGTGTTTTTTTCCTGCTTTTTGCTTGTTTTAATTTTTGTTTAACTGATTGTGATTTCATTGGCTCAGGAAACTTCTAGTTAGGAAACTCTCCCCTACTGATGCAATCTGGTGCCTGCTCAGCATTTCAGGTTTTTTGGTTTCTTTTTGAGAGTTTTCCAGGGGAGCACTGAGAGTTTATGCGACTTCCCCAATCAACCAGGCAATCCTTGAGCATTTATTAAGTGCCTTTTATGTGCCAAGCATTGTGCTAAGTGGTAGGGATACAAATAAAAAGCAAAAAACAGCTCTCCTGTCCTCAAAAAACTTATATTCTTTTATTTTTTCACCCTTATCTTCCATCTTAGAATCTATACTGTGTATTGTTTCTAAGGCAGGAGAGCAGCAAGGGCTAGGCATTTGGGGTTAAGTGATCAATTGAGGTTAAGTTACTTGAACGGCACCACAAAGCTAGGAAGTATTTGAGACTAGATTTGAACCCAGGATTTCTGGTCTCCGGGCCTCACTCCATCTCCATTGAGCTGACCCACCCAAACTAGATATCCCTCCTGCTTAATCTACTCCCACCAGTCTTTAAGTCTCTTTGTTCTCCATCAGCCACTTAACACCTAGGAAGATATAACAATAAAAACAACCCACATTTATATAACTATTTAAGGTCTGCAAAGTGCTTTAATATATCATCACACCAGCTGACGAATTTTCTAAATCCACCTGAAAGACAACCTTAAATTGTCTTTTTTTTAGGAACAGGTGGGAAAAATTTGTGTCCTAGATTACAAAGAGCCAGTCATCTATCTCCCCATTTCTTCTCCAGGCCCAGTCTGATACCAAATGCATTTTGCTTTCATTCTCCTTTGATGAAATGGTTTCTAACAAATTCTGTCAGGAGCACGTTCAAAGCCATTCAAGCTCCAGGTACAAATTGGGTGCTGTCAGCCTCAATCCGAGCCTGCCCAATGTGACCTTTGTGCATTAAATACAGAGAATTACAACTCAGGAGATGAATGGATAAAGAGGCAAGATGTCCTGGCCCTCTAGACCATCAGCTTTATTGTTCCTAATGAGTGTGAGTTAGAATTCTCCATCACCATTAACGGTCCCTAGCAGAAGTGAGTCACTTATAAATAGAGGAAGAGCTTTGTTATAATTAAGGATGGAGATTCGGAAATGTGCTGGGACTTGATGAGAAGGGAAAATGGCAGGTGACTGGAGCCTTAGATGACACTCAGTCTAATGTGTTTCAGAGATAAAGCTTCTTGGGGGAAATAGCACAAAAGCAACAATTTACATTTACAGAGAATTTTAATATTTGAAAAAGCTGTTCTTTATGTGCTTTGTCACACCTGGTCTTCACCACAGTCATGGGAGGCAGATCATTCAGATATCATTCTTTGCATTTTCTAGATGAGGAGACAGGCTTAGAGACCCACACTCATGGGCTAACAAGTGGGAGAGCAGAGCTGGGATCTGAATGCAGGTTTGGGGATTCCAGATCCCGTGTTCTTCTTACTGTAGGACAGTGGGAGGTGATTAATTCCAGGTGCCTGGTTATTGCTTTAATGCTTCGGGGCTCTGGACCATCCCTGGGATGTAGGTTCCTGGAGATATCTACTAGGTTCTCGGTAAGAGAGTTGCAAAGGACTTCATAGATCATTTAGTGCAATCCTCTCCTTTTCCAAAGGAAGAAACTAGGGCCCTGAGAGGTTAAATAATTTGCCCAAAGTTACCATATAATAACAATAATAATAAGAGCTATTATTATTTTAGCTGTCCAAAGGCTTTAAGGTTTACAAACACACTGTTTATGTTATCCTGTAAGTAGCAAATCAGGAGTTGAACTCAGGTGACTGACTGCAGATTCATCTCTTGTCTCCCCTCTTTTCCTCCCTCATATCCAATCTCTGTAATGTTTATGTGTTTTTTTTAAACCCTTTCCTTCCATCTTAGAATCAATACTGGGTATTGGTTTTAAGATAGAAGAGTGGTAAGGGCTAAGCAATGGGGGTCAAGTGACTTGCCCAGGGTCACGGAGTATGTTTTTTTTTTTAACCTTACCTTCTGTTTTAGTATAAACTCTTTTTTAAAAAACCCTTATCTTATAATGAACACTGACACTTATAGAGCACTTTAAGGTTAATGGAATGCTATACATGTTTGTTTGTTTTTTAGCCCTTACCTTCCAGCTTAGAATTCATACTGTGTATTGGTTCCAAGGCAGAAGAATGGTAAGGGCTAGGCAATGGGGGTCAAGTGACTTGCCCAGGGTCACACAGCTGGGAAGTGTCTGAGGCCAGATTTGAACCTAGGACCTCCTATCTCTAGGCCTGGCTCTCAATCCACCCAGCTACCCAGCTGTCCCCCTTAGTATCAATTCTAAGACAGGAGGGCAATGGCTAGGCAATTGGAGTTAAGTGGCTTGCCCAGAGTCACACAGCTAGGAAGTATCCAAAGCCAGATTTGAACTGAGGTCTTTCTGGATCCAGATCTGGTTCTTTATCTTCTGTGCTACCCAGCTATGATTCTGTAGTATTTATATAAAGGCATTGTGGATATAATGTTAGACTTGGAATCAGACCTGAGTTTGAATCCTTCCTTTGATACTAACTGTGTGACTTTAGGTAAGTCACTTACTTCTCTAAGACTCAGTTTTCTCACCTGCAAAATAAGGATAATGATATCTTTATTTTTAATGATACTAAAAAACAGTAAGCAACTACATTACAGGGTTGTTTCATCAAATTAGATAATGTTAAATGCTTTGCAAATCATAAAGTGCTACATAATTTCAATCTGTTATTATTATTAATTCTTTAAGTGACACCAGGTTAAAACTGACATCCAGGGCACCCTTGAAGGGAGAAAGATGTAGGTGGGCAGTTAGCAGAGTGTCTGTGTAAATGGGCACGAGCAGTCCCATTCTTTTGTAAGTTTGGACATGGAAAGAGGAAGGGAATAAGCATTTATTAAGCATCTACTGTGTGCTGATGCTATGCTAAGCACTTTATAGATATTATTTCATTTAATCCTACAAGACTCTGGGAGGTAGGTGCTATTATGATCCCTATTTAACAACTGAGGTTGAGAGAGGGCATTTTAAGTTAAAAATTTGAACATGGGGCACTTATGGATATATATATATATAATATAGAAATAATAAATAAATATGAAATATATGTATATTTATGTGTATATATTCACTGAAAGCTGAAGTTTATCTAGTTTGGCCACATAATGAGAAGACAGGACTCACTGAAAAAGACCCTGATGTTAGGAAAGACTAAATGCAAAAGGAGAAAGGGAGGGAAGAGGATGAGATGGAGAGAAAGTATTGGGGAAGCAATGAATATGAGCTTAGATAGACTTTGGGAGATAGTGGAGGACAGAAGGACCTTGCCTGCTATGGTCCATGGGGTCAAGAAGAATTTGACATGACTTTATGACCAAATAACAAATATGTGTATGTTAGCTGGTGAAACTATTTTCTCCCCATGTATTTGTTGGCCTCTTCTCTAAATCAGTGGAGGGGAACAAAGATTTGTGGCAGTAGACCCTGGGTCTAGGTGTTTCTTCAAAGGGTTAGTTCATCTGTTCAATATCTCTTCAGTTGAGGGCCTGAACCAGGCTCCAGGTTTGGAGCAGCCAATCAGATCCCTTCATTTTAAGATGAAGAAACAGAAACATAAGGAAACAGACTGCCTTGTTGCAGAGTTGGGATCCAAAGTTGGGCTGTTTACATGCAAACCCAATGTTCTTTCCATCACAGCAGGCTGATCTCTAGCATTCAGATTTGGAAGAGGAACTTGGAGATTTCTCATATTTCAGATCCCCTTAGTAGTTGACCCCATTAACCAGCTTGGTCAGGGGTATGGTAAATGTTTAACAATTAGCTCTCCAAGAAAAGAATACTTTTAAGCTTAATTTGAATTTTTAACATTGCTATAACTGTCACTTTCTTAAGTCTAGACAATCAACAAAAAAATAAATTACGCCCTGATTTAGAGAATTTACCGATTTCTGAGGTATGGATACTCATATTGAAATTTTAACAATAGGTTCCCAAGAGCCTCTTGAAACTCCAGCACAACTCTGATTCTTAGAGCAGCCTGACCCCGAGCCAAGTTCCTGCATGGAAACAATGCACATGAACCACCACCCAACTTGATGGAGACCAGCTGTGTTCTCTTTACTCGTGCAAAAGAAAAGTATATTGAATTTATATCATGAAGGGATTAAGTTAGATGTAATTTTTCAATAGCAGAGCTATAATAGATGGACAAGAAGAAAAAGCTGGAGTCTTATTTGAGGCAGGGGGAGTGCCTTGAGTAATAAGAAATTCTTCCTTGGGGAATGGCTGAACAAATTGTGGTATATGTTGGTGATGAAATACTATTGTGCAAAAAGGAATAACAAAGTGGAGGAATTCCATGGAGACTGGAACAACCTCCAGGAAGTGATGCAGAGCGAAAGGAGCAGAACCAGGAGAACATTGTACACAGAGACTAATACACTGTGGTACAATCGAAGGTAATGGATTTCTCCATTAGTGTCAATGCAGTGTCCCTGAACAATGTGCTGGGATCTAAAAAACACTATCCATAAGCAGAGGACAAACTGTGGGAGTAAAAACACTGAGGAAAAGCAACTGCTTGACTACAGGGGTTGAGGGGACATGTCTGAGGAGAGACTCTAAATGAACACCTAATGCAAATACCAACAACATGGAAATGGGTTCGAATCAAGAACACATGTGAAACCCAGTGGAATCACGCATTGGCTGGGGGTGGGGGGAGGAAAAGAAAATGATCTTTGTCTCCAATGAATAATGTTTTGAAATGACCAAATAAAATATTGTTTAAAAAAAATAAATTCTTCCTATCTCAGATCCAGAGGAGAGGGAAGGGAAAGTTAGAGAAACTCCTAATCTTCTCTTCATAATGCTTATCTGTCAGATCACTTAATATGCCATTCCCATCACTTCGGGTTCTGAATCATGAAAATTGACAGCTCCTTCAGATGTTTTCTGGACTCAGAGGAGCCTAGTCTATTAACAGTTCTACTGATTAACCAACTGATCCCCACCTCCTTCAACTTTTTTCCCTCTATAATTAGAAAAAGCATTGAGAAAAATCAAGATTCTCAGTTTGAATCCATTTTAGGGTATTTCTGTCCTTTATTTATCCAAGATTACCAAGGATTTTCCTGTGTTTAATAAGTCTTCCACGCCATGTAGGAGACATGCTCCATAGCACAGAGTCTTCGTGGAAGAGCCCAGGGATCATGTTCTTTCTCAGCACAGTCAGTGAGAGTCCAATGATCCACTGGCTGGCTCCAACTGAGTGAGTGACAGGGGCCAGCCATCTGCCACTGACTGCATGCCAGTTACTCGGCAAGGAACCAGCATGGAAGGGTGGAAGCTATTTTGGTACGAAGCTTTGTCATTTACATAGAACATGATGCCAGAGGTCAGTGCCCACTGTCAGGTATAAAAACACTCCCACTTCCTCTCCTTGTCCCTAAGGGAATTAGCCTTCAACAGACAATGACTGCTAGGCTTCCTATCTTGAGTGAAACGAAGGGTAAAAGTCACAGAATAATGCAAGTGCTACATGGGAAGCTGAGAGTGAGACAGGAGTAGTGGTGCCTTGGGGAGGGGAAATGGAGGAACTCCCATTGCTATGGTCACAGACATGGCCACTTGGGGCAGCTGTGCTGGAGACCAGCTGCATCCTTGGAAATGAGAGGAGAATGCCAGGTTATGTATGAGATGGGAACTGTTGATCAAGCCACGTGCCAGTCATGCTGTAGACTGCATTTGCTGAGGCTGTTTAAATTTCTAAGTTCAAAGCTCGGGATTTCTCCTGCCTGTCTTCCCTCTATTCTTTCCTTTACCTTCCCTCAGAAATATGTGCTCATTCCCCAAATCTCCAATTAGGAAAAAAAAAAGGTTTGCTTGTTGTGTTCCCTTTTAAAATCTATTTTCTAAAATATATATGGTTGACAATTGCATCTTCACATGTACCCAAACCAAAGGAAATGAGAAAAACAACATAGAGTGGGAGGGGGGATAGAGACAGAGATGGGGAGAGATAGAGACAGAGAGAAACAGAGAGACAGAGGCAGGGAGAGCAAGAGATGCGTCACTTTGCTTAGAGCATTGTTTGTATCATATTTGTATATTGCTGCATTCTGGTATCATTATGCAATAATATATTGGTCACTTGGGATAAAAAATGCTTGAAAAATTCAATGATTTTTTTTTTAGACCTACAAGCCTCGTACAGGGTGGAATCTCTTGATTTTAGAAATGGACACAGAACAAAAATAAAGACATTATAAATGTATTGCAAAGAAGTGTTAAAGAATTGAAAAATTGAAAAGTAACTCATAGCAAGATGGTTAATCAGTCAATACTCTGGTAATTATCTGATCTACTGAGTCATTCAAAAATTAAAAAAAAAAACCACTATCATAGGAGAGGGTATCTGCAACCTGGTCTGGACATTTACTTACTGAAGATGAGGAGGTGATCAAGGGAATCTAGACCACCTTGCAAGGTATACTCAACATAGCCAGCCAGAATCCAGAAAGCTTACATGGTTGCTGAATGGCATTGGCAAAGTACCTTTCACTTTACAGACTTCCCTCCACGATTAGGTGTCAGTCAGTCAGTCAGTCAGCAAAAGAGCATTTATTAAGTTTATATTATGTGCCAGACTCTGTGCTAACTGCTGGGCATATGGAAAAAACAGGCAAAAGCCAATCTCTGCTCTCAAAGGGCTCACAGTCTAATTGGGAGAGACAACATTCAAACAGCTATAAAAAATATGACATACATGGGATAGAGGGGACACAAGCCAGGACCTTTGAAAGTACACTCACTTCTTAAAGAGATGTTAGTTTTGGCTGGCATCAAGAAATCTAGAACTATACCTTGACATCCTCAAGGGCTAAGCATTTCCAATGCACAATTGCTGAATATTTTCCAGACAGAGATAAAACCAAAAATCTCAGGGGAGTCAACATATAACATTCCTAATACATGGTCTCCACTCTACCAGGAATGTTACCCAGAAGAGAGGTAAGGGCTAGGTTATTGGGGTAAAGTGACTTGGCCAGGGACACACAAATAGGAAGTGTCAGGTCAGATTTGAACCTAAGTCCTCTAGACTCCAAGCCGGGTGCTCTAGTCACTATGTTGCCTAGCTGCTCCTGGGTCTGTAGTTCTGATGAAGATTGGTTTGATTTACTTTCTGATGAGGAAAACCTGTGTCATCAAGTAATTTAGCTATAGGAACAGACAGGTTAACACAGTCTATTTGATTTTTTATTTGATAATTTTATTAGATAGTCTAGTTGACCAGTGACTACATTAATTTATAGTATTATAGAGGAAACTGGAGAGGTGTTTACAAATGTAACCAGATGACGGTGCTAATGTTTATCCATGTATTATGTGTCCTGTGTTTAACTGCATATGTTCATTAATGTACATGCAAATTAGTACATGCTTTGAGTATGTTTTTCTTATTCATGTTTACTTGATTCTGTGTTAGTATTTGCCACTGATATACTTATCTTTTAGCTATATAAAACTTTTTTGCCCTTATATGCTGTTTACACAGTTTGTTATTTTGTAGTTGTATTGTTATGTCTTTGTTTTGTATTTTCTTGCATTCTACAGGTATGCATACACCACTATGTACCATACTATTTTCTGCACATGATTTTGATCTGTAGTCACTGAAGTAGTTTGTAAAGTGATGCTTTACACTGTCATCATCTATTGTATATACACAGATGATAGGCATTTTCTGTCAACAGTATCCTGAAATGATTATCTGAGATGCTGAGTTAATCATCTTTGTTCTGTTTTTTATGTCAATGTTGTGATGTGTAATTAGACATTTCAAGTGTAGTTTGACTGATTTTGCAAGGACCTACAAAACTTATAACTCTGGGGAGGAATGTCACAGGATTTTGTAGGTCAATACCCACTGGTATGTTCTGCTCTTTAGAGAGTTAGTCTTGACCTAGACAAGACTAGACTGTGACTAAGTATCCTATCCAAAGGTAAAAGAAAACCAGAAGCCATAAACCAATGTGTATACATGGTGGGGGCAAGTTGTTCTGGAGATTGAGAATCATGGTGTATATGGCTTAGGTGACAGAGGCGCCATCAACATTGGTGGTCATTATAATGAGGACTGGCATTATGCCAATAAAGTGGGGAGGGGGAGAGACAGACAGACAGATAGACACACAGAGAGAGGAAAGGAGGGCAAGAGGGGTAGAGGAATAGGGGAGAGAGAGAACTCAGTAGCTGGTTGTAGGTCAGGAACTGTGTAATTGATCATATGTGACTGTTCCCTCAAATCTGTTCCTTAAACATTTGTTTGCTTTGTTTTCCTTTTGTTTTAAAACCAGTTAAGATAAATGTGATTAACAATTGCATTGTTGATCTATGTTTCCTTGCACAAATTCAACTGATGACAATATATAGAGAATATGTATGTATGAGATAAATAAATTTTTTTAAAACTTTAATATGTATATTCATGCAAGAGATTTTTGACTGTTTGGGGGTGAGGAACTGGAACAACCTTAAGAGAATCAGTATTTCATTTTTATGACTTCCTAGATTGGGAGGAAGAAAATGTGGACCAGGATATTTTTAGGCAATAAATCAGCAGTTTGAGTGGAGGGGGAGGGAGAGCCTGTCCCCCATTTCTGGGTAGCTTTGCCCTCTTACCTCCTTTTCTTAGTTTTTCTGTCTCCCTTCAAGACTCAGCTCAAATACAACCTTAAAAAAACAAGAAACAAATACAGCCTTTTCTGCTCTGTGCCTCATCCCCCAGCAGATATCTTCTTCTTTTGGATTACCTTCATATACATACATAAATCCATACATCTCTTGAGATCAGGAATTGGTGTTGTTGGGTTTTATTATTTTGGTTTTGTTTTGGACTCGGTTTTGTTTGCTTTTTTTTCTTTCCTTTTATTATAAAGCTGAGCATAGTGCTAGGGGCTTATCTCAAGCATTTATATACTTTGTTGACTAACTAATGATGAGTGGTATGAGCTGTGTCTTCTTGATCATTTCCCCCCTCTTCATAGTCTTCTCTGGCTTATTTGAATGGAAAACCATTCTTCCAGAGGGTTAGAGTGAGAGGAGGATCTAGAAAGGAATAGTTGGAGGTGGGGGAGCTTGAGAGGGGGAAGTATCCTTTCTCACCAGCACAGCAACACAACGCTGCCACCATTCTGCTGCCTACATGGGTATCCTACTATACTCTCAAAAGGGCTTTCATAGTCACTCTCAAATGACATTCAACAGGTGAGTGGCTCAATTCTTAAATCCCACCCTACTTTCACAAAGTGGAAACAGGTGGACTTCTGAAGTGACTTACCAGGGTCCCAAAGAAAATCCAGAACAGGTATCCTCACAATTCTTTTTCCAATTTTTTGCCTTTCCGGCTTAAGCCCCTCCTCAAGCTTCTCAGATCCTGCCATAAAAGAGACTAGAATAAAACTACTGCTATGCACTTACTTAACAAATATTTGTTGAGCATTCAAAACATGCAATAACCCATATTCCAAGGGATCATGGTCAGTCTCGGTCCCCCTCTGCCGAAAAGACCTCAATACCCTCAATATTCTCCCTAGGACTACAGCCAGGTAGGCTGCAGTTTCCATCTACCTCCCCTTCTTTCCCTTCTCTGCCTTCACTGTTATCTTGGAGCTGCCCATCTTTTTCTATATATGCAAAGTGTCTCAAGTGCTATAGAGTCAGTTCTTCTTACTACTACTTGGTCCCTGCTCACATCCAACACTGCCCTGTTCCCCTCTCCCCTCGCCCCCCCCCCCCCGCCCCCCCCTACTGACTACTGAGCTCCTTGGAATTCAGGGTCCTGGCGGTCCACGAGGGACCCTTCTGCCATCACTCTTACTTCCAACCTTCTTAAGGAGCCCAAAGGATAGGCAGGCAGGACCTTTGAGATTTGTGACCTGGCTCTCTGAGATCTCCGACTAGATGAATCCACAGGTGCCCAGGCGCTGACTGCCAAGACCTCTGCTCAAGCCGCGCGTCCTGCGCTTCTCACATTGACTCCGGCAGGGAACCGCCGCGTCCAGGATGGCTTTCTCCTGAACAGGCACCACAGCCAGTCGTTGGCGCCCTTTTTTTCCTCCTTCCGCAGTCTAGGGCTCGGGGGACCCCGTAGAGGAGCTACAACTCCCCGGGGTCCTCCCAGGGGCTACCCGGAGGCCCCGCCACCCACAGCTAAGACAGTAGTTCCCCTATCTTCCCGGTCCCCGCTCCTCGCTTCCCGGGCTCGGTCCACCACGCCAGTGTGGAGACCCCTCCGGGAGCTGGTCAGTGAGCTGCTGGGCGTGCGGAACCCTGGATGGAGTCCAAAGAGAGGGGTGGAGGGGTTTGTGTGTTTGTTTGAAAGGGAGACGTGCGGCGGACGCGTTCGTAATGCTCCCCCAAGGAGCCCCGATACCCTAAGGCAGGCGACTGCTCATCCTTCCCTCCCCAAATGCCTTCGCTCCTGCCTGGGCGGCGGGAGGGAAGCTAAGCCTTGGATCCCTCGGTGGCGGGACTCACCAGAAAGACCTGGGCCGCCCAGGGCCCCCGCAAAAGTTTCCAAGCTTGACCGTGTCTCCTTCGGCTGTTTGCTCCGTCCCCACGGCTGACAAGGACAGCGCCGGACTGGACCAAAGAGACTCCAGCGCGCAGAGCCCGAACCGGGAGCTGGGCACCGGGAGCGGGTTGACTGGGTGCGCAGGCAACCTGACGGGAGGGACGCGGCCCCAGAAGGAGAGGAGGGGCCCAGGCAGAAAGGGGCGGGGTCCTAGGCCGGGATGGGCGGGGCCCCAGGCAGAGGGAAGCGGACGGTGATGCCCTCACCAGACACCAGACTCTTCATAGGGTTGGGGTCCTGGGGATGGAGGGGTACGGCTCATCGTCTATAATTTCGCCTTTGGCGAGCCTTGTTGGTTAAGAGCCTGGAAGTGGGGTGGAGAGAGTAGGGAGCAGGAGGACAATGGGGAGCTGAGGAGGAGTAGCAGGGACCGGGCTGGGGATGGGAGTGGGAGGGGGAGAGGAGAGAAAGGAAAGCGGTATAGAGAGGACTGAGGAGGAAAAAGCATGAAGTAGAGAATGGGCAAAAGGCAGGATGGGAACGAAGAGTAGGAAGAAGAGGCTTGGACTCCTCGACCCTTGGCAGTCTCTCTTTAGCTCTCCATCCTTGAGTGGGAAGCAGTATCTAACAGATAGAGCTGTTCAGGAATGGCAAGGCCTGGCTCCTGAAAGAGGCCCTGAGTTCCTGACTCCTGCCTGGGATGGGAGAGGAAATTTGCACTTTGCCTAAGTGGTTGATGAGGGGGCTGGCTGTGATATAGTAAGATGAACCCTGGATTTGAAGTTAAAGGAAATAGGTTCAAATTCTGCCTCCTACTTAATTAAAGCCAGTCATTTAACCTGAGGGTGGGGTGGGGAAGAGGGAAGATTGCCTCACTTTTTTCATCCTTAAATTAGGGGATTGTATAAAATGATCCCAATGGTTCCTTTTCACCCTGAAATCCTATGAACCTAAGGGATCCTTGGGGGCTTTTCCGACTTAAATATCCCCCCCCTCCTTTGGCTGATTGATTCCTTTTATCATGTTGGTTTTTATTTGAAAAAAATGTGGGGAAGAATAACTATAGGGAGAAGAAGGCTCCTCCCCCTCTCTGGAACACTCCAGAGAAGTCACTGTACTCCCCCTTTAGTCTGGTTTCCATGGTCACCCTTAGTCAGAAACCTTTAGGAACTTGCTCAGGACTCAAGTAACCTTAACTTCCAATTAATTCTTAGACTGTGAGATGGAGATATGTGGGGCCTGGCTTAGAATCTTTACTGTCAGGAACCCACTGCCACATACAGGGCAGGCAAGCCAGCCTACCTAAAGTAGCATGGCACCCTGAGGGAGAGAAAAGAGACAGCAAATGCCAGGCAAGTCAAATCATCACCAGCGCCTTGACCAGCATTTCCTCTTGAACTCTGGAGACAAACCAGGACTCTGAACCTGAGAGCCTTGAGAAGAATAATGCTTCCAGCCCAGTGTCCTCAGTCATTGATGTGGAGATGTAGCTTGGAAACCACACCAGCAGGTGCTATTGCCACAGTTTGAACACTCAGAAAGGAAAGATCTTGCTACCAAAGTCCTTTACACTGTCATATCAGTCAACATCAGACACTGATTTGATCTTATTAGTGGAAATGACATTAAAGAAGTGACATTAACATCTGTTTTGCCATCAAGGATATAAGAATCTTGAGAGCTTTCCATCTAACTGACAGCTGAAACCTTCCATATATGTTGTCTTCCCCCATTAGGATGTAAGTTCCTGGAGAGCAAGGACTGTGACTTTTCTATTTGTGTGTGCCTCAGTGCTTAGTGTGGTGCTTTGCACATAGTAAACACATAATAAATGCTTCATCTGGTTCATTCATTCATCTGCCCCCCCTGTTCCTTTGAGCATACCATTAGCCATCTGGGATATCCTCCTTGCTTGTCTCTACCTCTTGGAATTCCCAATTCCCTTCAAGGCTTAGCTATCCTCTACTTAAGTCCTTTCCTGATTACCTTAATTATTAGAGATACCTTCACCCCCACCCCCAAATTACTTTGCATTTATTTACATGTTGTATTGTGCCAGAAGAATATATAATCTTGTAAGACAAGGACTGTTTCATTTTTGTTTTCCTATCTTCAGCATGTACTACAGTACCTGGCATAAATGCTTGCTGAATTGTTGCATTAAATTGAGGAAGTGGAGGAGAGATATAAACCTAAAATCAGGGAGGAAAAAATCTTCCCACCTCCAAACTCTGATGCTCTGTGGAATAATCTAAAAAAAATTGTGACTTTCATTATATCCAGAACTCAGAAGGATGACCAGATGGACAAATATAAGGAGAAATTCTATTTCAAATTGGTCCTCAAGGTATGGCTATTGATGTTCAGACTTAAGCAGTGACACCTTAATTCATAGGAAAAGACAGATACACACTGGAGTGTTAATATAAAAGTGGGGACTAAGGGGGGACTTAGTCTGATGGCACTTCAGCCAGGTGTAATGAATTGACAAATATTTATTAAGCATTTACTGTATGCTAAACTCTACTAGGTGTTAGGAATATAAGTACAAAGATTCAAATAGTCTCTCTTGACCAGGAAACAATTGAATGGGGGGGAAAAAGCAAATACATATGCATATATACAGCTTAAATATATGTAATTCTTGTTCCAAAGCCCATTGGTCTAGGACATCTCATTGGTGGAGATGAATGCTCTACACATGTGGGGTGGTTATAGATCTAGAATTCTAACCTTTGTCAGTCCTCTGGTTTTCTTCAAATTTTAGGCCTTCAAGCTTTTAGTTGTTAATAGGGTTTTTGAGAGAGAAGATGGAAAAGGTCAACCTCACTTCAAGTTGCTGAAGGAAAAGACTCTGGAAAGATACCAATTGTGAGAAGGACTAACAGTTTTCCATCTTGTCCTTATCCCTAACTTGCTATGCTCGAGACTTCAGAGTCTCTCCTTAGATGAGATCAAGGTAAATCTCTGGTTGGTTGGGCTGATTTATCTCTCTCCCAAGGGGAGAGAACCTTCATTCAGTATTGTCGGGTATACATTCTCTTATATATACCTCCTCTGATATCTATTTTTCTACTTAATTGGATAAAAGGGTTTTCTTTGCTATTCATTTTGTGTGTTCATTGTGGAACTGATATTTTATTATATCCAAGGTCAAACCTTGGATATAAACTTGGAGGGGGGGGGGTGTCTCCCTTCCTTTCAATAATAATGAGACAGAAAGATCAGAAGTTAGAATGAACTGATCATGTCCACTAAACAAATAACATTTAAGGGAGAAGATATAATCCTAGCTCTATAACTTTCTGGCAAAACTCAAAGTCTCCCTTGGAGGATAGGGGAAAAAGAGCGGTAGAGATGTCTATTCTGTCTTCCTTCAAGCCACCTTGGACTCTATTTATCCATTTTATTTGTAACCCTAGCCCCAGAGACCATTGGAATGAAACTCTCTCCTTTGGAGATGAATGCCCTTCCCTGCATGAATGGGAGAGGTCTCGCCTTCTTCCAAACTTTTTTGGGACTCATCAAGCTTCAAGTCTGAATAAATATAAATACATACAAAGGAATTTAGGAGGGAGGTTAATGGAAGTTGAAGGGATCAGGAAGATGGTACTTGAACTTCATCCTCAAGGAAGAGAAGGAATCTGTAAAGTCAAAGTGAGGAGTGAGTGTATTCCATGCATATGGGATCGCCAGTGCAAAGGCACAGAGATGGAGGATGGAGCAGAGAGGCAGAGAAAGGCCAGTTTGGTTGGATTGTAGATTTAAAAACATTTTTTTAAACCCTTACCTTCTTAGAATCTATACTATGTATTATTTCTGAGGCAGAAGAATGAATGGTAAGGGCTAGGCAATGGGGGTTAAGTGACTTGCCCAGGGTCACTCAGCTAGGAAGTGTCTGAGGACAGATTTGAACCTAAGACATCCTGTCTCTAGGTCTTGCTTCCAATCGCCTGAACTACCCAGCTGCCCCCCCCCCCCCACCCAATTGTAGATTTTAACAGGCAGAGTAATGTCCAAGATGGTTGAATATTAGCAATGACTACTCAGGGTTTTCAAAAGCCTAAGTAACCTAAAAGGCTTTGTTTGTTGTTTGGGTTCATTCCCAAAATGAATTCCAGGATTTCTAGAAGCTGAGTAATTCCCATTCCTTCTCTGGATTCTTAGCAATCCTGATAAATCATTACCCTTAGTTGTGAATATAAACATTAAACCATAACACTTCATGAATAGTCATTAATATTGTCCCTAAGTCCACATTCCCAAGAAATACGAGGTTTCTTAATCTTGGGTTTTCATAATGAACTCTACTTCCTTCTCAATTGCTGCGCTGCCACCCTGAAAACTTCCACTCAGAGGCCCTCCTCTCTCACTTGGTGACTAACTCCTCCATGGCCTCCATTTTAGGAAAGACTCCAGTTGTGCTTTAACTCACTCATACCTGGATTCTCTCTGGACTTTTCCTTCTCTTTCCCTTTTGGGTTGTTTCTCCCCATTAGAATTTAATTTTGCCTTTAAAAAACAACCCCTTACTTTCTGTTTTAGAATCAATACTAATCATGGTTTCTAAGGTAAAGAAGCAATAAAGGCTAGGCAATGGGGGTTAAGTGACTTGCCCAGGGTCACATAGCTAGGGAGTATCTGAGAGCAGAATTGAACCCAGGATCTCCCATCTCAAGGCCCCCTTTCTTCTCTGAGCCCTCTGGATGCACTTTGTTTTGTAATATTTACATCCCCAGCTCTCCTAGTTATCATTCTTTCATCTCTCTCTCTCTCTCTCTCTCTCTCTCTCTCTCTCTCTATATATATATATATATATATGTATATATATACATATATATTTATCCTATTATCTATCATCTTTCTGTCTATCCATCACTTTATCCATTTGTCAATTTCTATCATTCTATCATCTTTCTATCTATCCATCTCTCTATCTTTCTCTTTATCTAGCCATCTCTCTGATACTTGAATTCCTTAATTCAGTCTTGGGAATTGCCTGAACTACTCTAGACACATGCATCATAAGCATTATAAAGTTTAAGGGAAGCTAATTTCTAATGTGCAGCTGTGGAGAGATTACAGAAGTGAAAAAAAAGATTCAGAAGTTACTTGTCTAGATTTTTTGATTACCCCCACCCCTCTTTTTTTTTTTTGATCTTTATGCAATTCAGCAAGATATATCTGTTCTTTAGGATGCCTCTCAAAGGTTTCACTTCCCGAGCATAAGTTGCTCCCTTTTGGGCTCTGACAATAACCCACCTCTAAGGAAACCAAATGGATGGACTCTTAATGTTTGAAAATATTATGTCAGAAATCCTGGAAGTCAGCTGGGATGGTTTAAGTCCTCTTCTGGGACCACAAGAGGGTACTTAGCTGAGAGATGGGAGAGCCTGTATCATACAGTGAGGAAGTTGACACAGGGCTTGTGGCTGTCAACAGAGATGCTGACCATCTACAGGAAATCACAAAGATGATAAACCGTTAAACAAACTTGACTTTGCATTATGGCCTACTGAAGAGAATTGAAGTTGTGTAACCAAGGAAACGGGGTAATTTATTATCTCACCTTGGCTTCTTTGTCCATTTTTGTTGGGAATTCATTAACAACAGCAGTGAGAGCTCACAGGTGTATAATGCTTCTTAAGTTCCCTAAACCCTTGTCTCATAACACATTTGTGACGTAGATATTGCAGTCATTATTAATCCCTTTCTGCAGATGAATAGATTATGGCCCTAAGAGTTGGAATGCCTTACAGAAGGATCCTGAACAAAGGAGTAAACCAGTACATTCTAGTCTAGTCCCAAGTCTAGTACTTGTTTTTGCTATATTTAGCTCGCTGAAAATTCAAAAAATGTATCAATGAATCAATAAGCATTTAGTAAGTGCTGTTAAAAGGAAAAATAATTTGGATAGGGGGAAAGAAAGTAATACAGAGGAATAAACATCTAAATATATAGAATTTATTTTAACATAGAAGAGATGAAGGAAAGGGAAAGGGGAAAAGGGGAAATCTAAATTCTTTAACCCACTATAGAAACCCTATCTGGCTTACTCTAAACTAAACCCTAAGTTATCTAAAACCAAGTCCATCAGGGGATGAGATCAGTTTCTCACAAAGAGTCCTTGATGAGTCAGAAACAGGAGTCCAGCTGATGTCTTCAGATGTCCCACAAGAGTGGTGGTCTATTCCCCAGTCTGATTGTCCACCAGGAAGACTGGAGTTATTCTTTCACCACAGCTAGAAGATCCTCAAGGCCTGGGCTCAAGATGATTCAAAATTACACCTCTCTCCTCCTTCTCTCAGGTCCAAAGTGTCCATTGGGGAGCTGCCTCTTCAACAGTTTAGCATCCTGACAGCCCTGGGAGAATTCTGAGTCTCATGTCCTGTCAGGCATTCCTTGCATAAGTTTTATTTTCCCTTGCTACAGTACCTATTGTATGCACAGCATTTTTTTAAGCCACAGGGACACAAAAACAAAAACGAAAGCCTCTGACCTCAAGGAGCTTACTTTCTTTTGGGTGGAAACCACACACACACACACACACACACACACACACACACACACACACACACACACTCAATACAAGGTAATTTTGCTTGTGTGTGTGTGTGTGTGTCTGTGTGTGTGTGTGTGTGTGTTTAGTGGTTGAGTGGGAGATAGATGGGGAAGAAATTATAAATTAGGTAGATCAGAAAAGTATATTAAAGATGGCATTTGAGTGGAATGTTGAAGGAAACAAGAGATTCTGAAGTGAAATTGAATTACAGGGATGAGGGGATAGTCTAAGTGAACCTATGGAGCCAAATATAGTTTGACCAGAGAGGGAGACAGTAGTACTATCACTGACTCCACCATTCCCATTCATCATCCACATTTTGCTATCCTTTATGTCATTTTTTAATGTTCAAGTTGGCAAAATGGTTTAGCTTATCCAGGCTCACCACATGTCCCTCCATTTTTTTTTTGTCAAATGCCATGTTGATTCTTCAGAGATCTTGTATTCCACTAATCCCCTTTAAGGAGAGGGTGACAATTTGAAAAATGGTTCTCTTTCAAAGAGGCAAATTCTCTTTTAATTGGGAATTCAGAAATACTGAAAATACTTCCAAACCAAAAAGATTGTTCAATTATTTTCAGTCTTGACTCCATTTGAGGCTTTCTTGGCAAAGATGCTATAATAGTTTACCATTTCCTTCTCTAACTCATTTTATCGGTGAAGAAACTGAGGTAAATAGGATTAAATGACTTATTTAGGGCCACACAGTTTTTAAGAATGAGCCCAGATTTGAACTCAGGAAGATGTGTCTTTCTGACTCCAGGTCTGGCACTCTATCCACTGCACTACCTAACTGCCTAAACTAAAAAGGAATAAGGTTCTAAATGGTAGAATTTTAGGTACCAGGACAGGCAGAGAGGAGAGAGACATTTTCCATGACTGGGTGTGTGTGGGTGGCACTTCTGTCAGAGTCTCCCCTATTAACTTACAGACTGGAATCAGAAGACTTTGGTTCAAATCTTGCCACTGATATCTATTACCAGTGTAACTTGGGACAAGGCCCTTCACTCCCCTGGACCACTTATCTTTGGTCCTCAATTTTCTTCTCTGGAAAATAAAGGTGTTAGACTAAGTAAACTTTAAGGTTCTTCCAAACAAAATCCAAGTACCCCAGGCACAGCTCGATAGCTCAGTGGATTGAGAGCTAGCCCTAGAGACGGGAGGTCCTAGGTTCAAATCTGACCTCAGACACTTCCCAGCTGTGTGACCCTGGGCAAGTCACTTGACCCCCATTGCCTAGCCCTTACCACTCTTCTACCTTGGAGCCAATACACAGTATTGACTCCAAGATGGAAGGTAAGGGTTTTATTAAAAAAAAAAAATCTAAGTGCCCCACTTCCCCAGGCTATGATCAGATTAGGTATAAAATCATACACTTTTAGAGATGAAAAGAACCTTAGAGATCACCCAGTCCAACCCTCTCATTTTACAGATGAAGAAATGAAGTCTCTTGCCCAAAATTACACAGGTAGTAAGTGAAGAGCTGGGATTGAAACCCAGGTCCTCTGCCTCTAAATCTAAAATTCTTTCCAGTAGAGGATAATGTCTCTCATCTCTCACAGTGGAGAAGTCAGGGTAGATGGTTTTCCTTCTATGTAAGGCTTTGTGAATAAGAATGAAGTTATTTTAGGGTGGAAAAAAGAAGCCAAGTGGCAAGTGTGTTGTTGAGATTTATTAAAATAGATCTTCCCAAGCCTTTGTCCTGATTGAACTCTGAATTGTTGGACCTTGGGCAGTCAGCCTAACCCCTTCTTTGAATTATAAGTGTTTGTTTAGGAGGTGATGACGTGAAATCTATTTAAGGGAGAATCAGAGAGGATATAACTTGCCAGAAAAAATTAAACTGAAAGAATAAAACTCTGGTTTAAAATGAAGAGTATTTTTCAAGGAAATAACGAAATTTATTGAGTTCGAGAAAAATCAGTGATTAAGAGATTGTCTTTTTAGGGCTTCAGGCGTAATGGGTAAAAATTAAGGTTGTTGACTGAATATTTTATACTAGTGGTCGCCAGGGATTAAAATTCAATCCCAATAAAATACTCAAGTCAGTTTGGGATTTTTATAGTGGTTTAATTACAATAATAGGCAGAAACTAAGAAGAGAGAGAGGAAAAGGAATTGGACTGCTCTGGCAAGCCAGATAGGAGTTTAGAGGCCTAGGAAAGGAGGAATCAGTCACCTCACCACCAAGCCACAAACGCCAAAATCCGCCAAGATGCCAAGGATGCCACCATGAGCTCTCAACGTGGAAAAAACCCAATATCTCTGAGAGGGCGAGAGAGAGCCCAGAGAGAGGAAGTGACATGAAATATATAGACCATTTTTACATCACTTCCTGTGTCTCACAAATACCAATGGTAGCTTTAGCTTGACTTTGGACAGCCGGGGGGCCGGGGGGGGGGGGGGTCTGTCAGTTGTTTCTTATTTGTCACTTGCTAGCACATGTTGGTCATAGGCCATCCTCCTCAACACTTAATCCTTAAGTAGGGGTGTATACATTCCTGGTTGCTAAAATTCTAAGACTAAGCAAAATGGAGAAAATCTAAAATTCACACAGGAGGTGAGAGGTAGAGGAGTCTGTGGACTACTTGGGCCATTTATATAGTGGAATAATATAGAAAAAACTTCTCCTCTTTGCAAAATTAAGGAATTGGACTAAATTATCTCTAAAATCTGTTTTAGCCTTGGAATTATGTGTTTGTACTGCAGCTGGTCTCTGAAACTATACCATATGTCCCCCATACCTGGAATGCTTTCCCTCCTCACCTCTCCTTGAAATCTTTTGCAACCTCCTACATAAAGATTTTTGAGCTCCTCAGTTGTTAATACTTTCCCCCTCACCTTGAGAAGAACTTGTATTCACTTTGTGAATGTTTTGATTTTACTTATTTATGTATATTTATTTTTTCTAGAGAATGAAAATTCCTTGAGAGTAGGGAAGGTTTCTTTCTTCTTTTTTCTTCCAATTTTGTATCCCTAGCATCATTCAAGACAGTGCCTGCCACATAGTAAACAATTAATGCATACTTATTGAATTGAATTAAAAGTCTGAGAAGGAATAATTATTTTCACATACTACTCATTTTCTGCTCATTCCATAAATCTTCTTACTGACATCTCTGCTCATTAAATATTTCCTATCTAATATATAACAATAACTCACTCCCCTTCCACACTTACATTCCATCTCTGCCACCAACCAAGTCTCATTTAGTCTCTGAGTTTATCTGCCTATGGATGAACCACTGTGTGTTTGTGTTCATGTGTGCATCTATATCTGGATATGTAATTGTTAATGGTCAGATATGCATCTGTAACATAGGGTATCATGTTTATATATGTATGTAAGTGTCACAAGGAGGCAAGAATAATTTTTAGCAGCTCCTCCCTCCACTTCCCCAAGGGAGACTTTAATTCCTCATGGGGGAGGAGAAAGATGCCAATTACTCAGAGAGAGGGGATGTCAGGCTAGAATTATATTTATCAACTTCCTTACATTTTATTAGTCAAGTGGATGCAATTTTTAGGTTTTAAATTAGGCTCCTGGTTGCTATTCATGAATGGAAAAAGGGGTTCCTAAGTTTTATATTCAAAGCTTGACTTTCTTCTCACCAAATATCAGTACCGTAATGACCATACATAGCAAATAGAAACAAAACTTATTTATTCAAGTCAATAGCAAAACAGAAATCAGGAAAAAATATAGATATAATTATATATTACAAATGGTTCAGGATAAATGAGGTCTGTCTGAGTTAACTGAGCTCAACCAAGAGAAAGAGTCCTAGATTGCATTCAAGGAGAAAATTCCCTGAAGTCTTTCGTGTAGCAAGCTGAGAATAAGGATGTGATTGAAGTTCTATATGTCAGCTTCTTCCCAGAATATTTCTCTTTTCATGATCCTAAATAGAGCTTGGAATTCCCCATGACTTCACTCTAGATGTTGGAGGCCAGAAGAACCTGAAGAGATTAAAAAGATAATATCTCTCCTGATCTCATCAACTAGCCTTTTGTCTAAGATCAAGGGTAGGAACTTTGCCCCATCCCTCAAGGAGCATTGAGGTCTACCAGGGAGTATGGTTCCATATCAATGGGCTTCAGGGCTTAGATAATACATGTAGCTATACAGTTTGTTTTTATGTATGCATGTATGCATGGATGCATGCATGCTTCTGAATGTGTACATATGTCTCTTTGTAGACTCTGGGGCCTATTTGAATATAGGATTATGTATATCTAAACATCCGAAAAGAGGCATTGTGGTATAATACAAAGCATAGACAATGCTGGTGGAAATGAGGAGAACTGGGCTTGACCAAGCCTTACCAGTAGTTAGAAGACTATGGCTTCTTAAAGGCAAAGAGATCATTTAAACAATTGCTTTTCTATCTTTAGTGCCCAAGAGTCAGCATGGCTTAGTAAATGGACTGTTGGCTTCCCAGTCAGGAAGACTTGTGTTTGAGTCCTATCTTTTATATATGCTGGCAAGCCTGATCCTTGGCAAACCACTTATTCTCAGTTACTTTTGAAGCGACTTTTGAAGATTATAAATTACAAAGCAGGTTCTGATCTGTTCTGGCAGAGTGAATTCTTTACCCAGAGATCCACACACCAGATATAAACACAGGCAATCAGTACCTTACAAGAAATAAATGCTTAAATATTTGTTGAATCAAACTGGATTACTGAATGTGGGACCTTTGCAAAGTCTTTTCATCAACATAGGTCTCAGTTTCCCCACCTATTAACTGAAGGCATTGAACTAGATGAGTTTTGAGGTGTCTTCCAGCTCTAATATTGTAGCTCTTAATTGGACAGAATTGAGACTGCCTGTGGGAATATGATTTACTGAAAGTGAATGATGAATGCTGATTGTCACAGACATAGGTTGAATGATTCACATGTTGATTATAAAACACTTAGATTTATGATGATAGCATTCATTTTGTCACGAAGGTAGGACCAGACAGGTAATTTTTGAATGAGTGAGTGTGTGTGTGTGTGTGTGAGAGAGAGAGAGAGAGAGGCAGACAGACAGACAGATAGACAGATAGACAGAGACAGAGTGGGGAGGGAGGGAAGGAGGAAGACACACACACACACACACACACAGAGAGAGAGAGAGAGAGAGAGAGAGAGAGAGAGAGAGAGAGAGAGAGAGAGAGAGAGAGAGGAAGTACATACTTGGTTTTCAAGAGAAAATAAGACTTAATGATCATGGATGATTGCCAGAAAATTCCTTCCTCACTGGTGTCTGAATGAATGGGATCCACACTAAGCTGCAGGAAGCTGTGATTGTATAAGATTCTGACAAGTACAGAGGTTGTCTTGATACAGAGTAATGTGACACTGACTTCTGGCTCTGCTGTTATCTTGTGTATTTGGGGAGGAGGATGGGGAGTGGGTGAGAAGGGGATACAGTTGTCCTGTATCATGAACCTCTCCAAGGAATTGTAGAATGATACATAGACTATCAGAGCTACAAGGGACCTTAGGGATAATGGGATACAATTCCCTTATTTTACAAGTGGGGAAACTGGGGTTCAGAGAAGTTATGCCTTGCCTTGGGAAACAGCTGTTGAGCAGAGTATGAACCCAGATATCTGGACTCAACAGCAGTCCTTGCTTTTTTTGTCTAGACTGTTCATGGTATCTGAATTGCTCTCCTTTCTCA
Organism: Monodelphis domestica; assembly: GCF_027887165.1. Classification (NCBI taxonomy): domain Eukaryota; kingdom Metazoa; phylum Chordata; class Mammalia; order Didelphimorphia; family Didelphidae; genus Monodelphis; species Monodelphis domestica. The sequence goes on along the minus strand of NC_077233.1, from coordinate 54,198,996 downwards.
CCTAGACTGGAAATTCCAGAGTTTGAGTTCCCGTGGAAAGTCGGAGTTTCCAGAGTTCTCAGTCTTATCAGATAAGCAGGTAAATAACTAGCTGTTTTCATATATATATATATATATATATATATATATATTTGAAGGGGAGGGATGGCTTTTCATTTTGTCTTTCGGGGTTCTGGCATATATTATGTTTAATAAATACTTGGTGTATAGGATTTGAATCTATGCCACATTGGTGAATCCACACCCAAGACAGGTCAGAGATCAAACTCCCCCTCCAGGATAATGATGGATTGTATACATGTGCACATGGAGGCCCAGAGATATACAAATACATATACTTACAGATAGATAGAGAGGGAGATAAAGCATTTATTTAGTAACTACTATGTCCTAGGCACAGTGCAAAGCACTGAAGCTACAAATACAAGCCCCTAAGGCAATTCCTACCTTGAGGAATTTTCATTCTAGTAGTGGACAAGAAAGCTCATAAAGGGGAACTAGAAAGCTTGAATGGGAAGAAAGTGTCCCATTCATGGATATACATACATATTCTGCATGTACAGACACATTAAAAGGCTATTCTAATTGGCTTACCAAGTAGAAGCGCTATTTCTTCTGATTGCTAATCTTTTCCTGATGCTCATGATGTCTTATGCTCTGGTCCTCCCTTCCTTCCACTGAGACAAAAGCTTTACTTTTACGACTTTCTAGATGAGAGCTGGAGTAAGAGTAGAAAATACTTTGTCCCTGTCCTCTTATATCAGGAATTCTTAACTCTTTTGTATGTGTGTCATGACAGTCTTGAGAAGCCCATGGATTCTTAGAATAATGGTTTTAAGTGCAAAAAATAAAGATTACAAAGAAAACAAATTATATTGAAATAAGGATATCCAAAAAAATAATAAAAAAAAACAGGTTCCTAGACCTCAGTTTTAAGAACTCTTGCCTTCCCACTTGGTAAAATGAGTTAATAGATTAGGATTTCCTGGTAGTTGAGTAAAAGAAAAGATTCATATCCACCAAGATATTTATAGCAGCATTTTTTTTTATAGTAGTGAAGGAAACAAAGTAGATGCCCATCAACTGGGAAATAGCTAAATAAAATTTGGAACAGGAATGTAATAGAATATTACTGATATAAAAAAATGACTCCAATGATGAATATGGAGAAGCATGGAAAGACATACAACTGATACAGAGTGAAGTGGAGCCAGGAAGGTAATAAGCACCATGATGGTAACATTGCAAATGGAAAGAACCACCATGAAACAATAGAATATGAATGCTGAACAAAAGAACAAAATTACCAGTCCTCCTCCAGAGGAAGAACTGATGAATAGAAACATTCATGATATAGTTATGTATAGTCATATACATATATGTGTATGCGTGTGTGTATGTGTGAAATGATGACTTCTTTAGTGTGAGGAAGGGACAAAGGGAGGCGAAAATGAAATTTAATGTAACAAATAAAATCTGAACTAAAAAAAGAACAAATTTTGCCCCAGAAAAGAGCTATCTAAAGATACTTCTTCCTGCTTCTTTGCTAAGGTGTTGTGTGTGTATTGAGGGATGAAGGGAGCCCAATGATATGAAAGATTATATATAATGCCAGATTTTAAAAAGTATTAACTTCTTTTGTGTAATTATTTTCTTTAAAATTTTTTGCTGTTGTTATAGGGTGACATTCTCAAGATGGGGGAAAGATCATTGATAGATTTTCAGGGGGTTCATAAGATTAAAACTATTTTCCTAATAACACTAAGAGGTTATTTAGTTATTAAAATACTCCTTCCATTTCAAATTGTTCCCTGCTAAAGATCAGATTTTTAAAATATATTTCAGCCAAAACCATATCTTTCAATAGGTTAAATGAAGAGACAGGACAATCTAGCTGTCTTTCATTAAGCCATACATCAAATAAATTTGCAAAAATATGTAAAACAACAACACTTCTGACTAATTTCTTTGTTTTGGAAAACCTAGTTATTTCTCATATAAATGTGTCATCTCTGTTGGCATGTAATGGATTTGTTATTTTAATTTTCAAGGAATTCATATCTAAAAATTTTACCAGTTTAAGTTAGAATATGGTAAACATCATAGATATAATCCATATAAACAAAAGTTCCTTTTTCTATTTATTTATCTTTATTATTTATTTTAGTTCAGTTCTTTTTTTCTATTGAGGTCCTCCATAATTTTTAAGAGTATAAAGGTACCCTGAGATCAAAAAGTTTAAGAACTGAGAGCATGTAATATAAGAAAGAGAGATCCAGGGGGCTGCAATGAGAAGCCACACTGAAGGTTCATAGCTACCTCTTTCCCAGAAAAGAAAGGGGAAGAAGAATCTCTTCTTGCCCTCTCTTTCCCCATTTCCCTCTCTCCTTCCATTCCCCCTGTTCCCTTCTCAATCCTTCTATTATAAGCATAAGGAATGGTTCTTTCAGAGAGGGAAATGGGAAGAATATGAGGTGAGGGAGAATCAATTTTAGGTGAAATAATGGATGGGAAAGCACTTTGCACACCTTAAAATATATTACTCATCATTATTATTATTGTTATTCTTTTATTACTTGGATACATCAGTTTAACACAAGGGTTATACATTTGTTCCAAAAATCCTCTTGAACTGTCTTTTTACTTTCTTGGACCAGTTGTCCTTCATGAGCTTCAGTTTTATCAATTGTAAAATATGGGAACTGGATTAAATAATCACTTAGCTCTATCTCTGGTTCTTATATTGGCCCTTTTTTCAATCTCATTATCCTTTAGACCTGATGTTGTTGGTTCATGGACAAAAAAATAAAAAGGTCTCTTCAATCAACCAACCAATCAATCAATTAACAAATCTTAGAATATCTATTCTGAGTCTAGTCCTGTCCTTGGGGTTCTGGGGGGGTGGTGGTGCTGGGACATGTAAAACATGATCTCAGACCTCAAGAGACTTTTAGATTGGATTGGAAAATAATATTTAGAATTTATGTAGAGTTTTAGGATTTACAAGATGTTTCCTTTTTAAACATGTTATCTCCTTTGTCTTCAAAACCCTTTGAAGTAGGAGCTATTATTATTATTACCATCTCTACTTTACAGATAAGGAAAGTGAAGCTAAGAGAGGTCAAGTGACTTTTCCAAGGTCAAAAGGCAAGTAAGTGTTTTGAGGCAGGATTTAAACCAAGGTCTTCCAGACTCCAAGTCTAGCACTCTCTCATTCTACCCACTTCTTCATTTACTTGCTTAGGCATAAAACACACGCACATCAAAAACTTAAATAACACTATATGATTAAGTACTAAATGAGTAAATTCATGGAAGAGAGATTGTTGTGGACTGATAGGGAAGATAAATGGAGGAGGTGGATCTCAGTCTCAGGTGATGGAAAGGTGGGGAGAAGGACCTCTAGTGGCAGAAAATGAGTTATTAAACCAATCAATCAAATATTTATGAAGAATCTATTATAAGGGGCAGCTAAATGGCTCAGTGGAATGAAAGCTAGGCCTAGAGAAGAGAAGTCCTTGGTTAAAATCTTACCTCATATGCTTCCTAGCTATGTGACCCTGGGCAAGTCACTTAACCCCCATTGCCTAGTCTTTACTACTCTTTTGCCTTGGAACCAATACAGAGTATTGATTCTAAGATGGAAGATAAAGTTTTTTTTTTTTTAAAGAATCCATTATGTACTAGGCACTGAAGACACAAATATAAAGAATGAAACAATCCTAATTTGAAACACTAATATTCTAATGGGAGAGACAAAAAGGAATACAATAAAAATATATGCAACAGAAATACAAAGTATGTATATATATATATATATGCACCCATATTGTATTTAATTACTTTGTGTAGCCTCCTACACACAGAGAATAATTCAGAACAAGATAGTTTGGAAAGGAGGGCATTAACAGTTGGGTGAATCAGGAAGAGCTTCATGTATAGATAGTCCCTTGAACAGTATCATAAATAGAGAGGGATGGTTTCCATGGGACAGAGGTAACGAGAGAGGGAGTACTCTTCCAGGAATGGGAGATAGCCACTGTGACATAAATGCCAGAGATGGAATGTCAAAGATGAGGAACATCAAAGAAGAGGTTTGTCTAGATTTCAGGGTAAAGGAGCAATGTCCAGTGAGATGGGAAAGAAACATTTGACATACTCCAAGGATAAATCTCTGTCAAATGAGAATGTTGGATTATTGTAGCATCCCCCAAATTACAACCAATTTGGAAGGCATCTCTGGAACTCAATTCCTGCCTGAACACCTAAGAACAAAGTTTTACCTTTATTACCTTTGAGCTTATCCTTATTATATATATGATCCAGCTACTCTAGTCTTACAGATCATTTTGATTTAGGACTGATTATGTGTTAACTACCCCTCCCAGCTTTGTCTGATCTGAAAATTCAATAAACATGCCTTTATTTATCAAATGATTATGGCTTATTGAATCTGGGAATTCAGTTTCTAAGTCTGTTACATGAGAACTGACTCAAATGTTCAAACCCTCCTCCCAATAAGACAGGAAACTTCACCAAATGTTTTGCTTAAATCTAATAATCACTAAACTACCAAGCTGGTAAACCTATCATAAAAGGAAAAGAAGCTGATTTGGCATAGCCTCTTTTTGTAGAAGTGATGCTGGCTTTATGTGATGATTGCTTCCATTTCAGATACTCACTAATCATTCCTTTAATATTATATTCTAGACATCTTCTGTATAATTTTAGTTTGTAAGTTTCCATTTTACCTAAACTTACTCTGAATGCTTTGAAATCTCTTCCAGAATCTTGGGTATATATAATACTTTTCTTCTTTATCACAAATGCTGACATGGGACATTCTTTTCTAACACTTTCATCCCGGCAACCAGTTTTTCCTGGTTGATGAGAATCAGATCCAAAAGAGAGGTTCCCTTTGATTGTTCTTCTGCTTTTTGAAGGATACAATTATCATTATCAGAAGTCAAGAAGTTTTTAGCTGCTCTGCTCTTAGCAGAGACCTTCATCAGATGTCAGATAATTGAAATACCCTTTCACTTCTGTTGATAGGCAATGTGGCATAGAGGCAAGAAGACCAGAGTTGAGGTGTTTCTTCCAACATATATTAGCCATGTGACTATGGTCAAATCACCTAACCTCTTAGTGTCTCAAGCAATTCTCTAAAACAATAATCTCTAGATAAACAGCCCATTTGCATTGTTGGAGAGAGATCTTCTATTAGGAATTCCCTATGCCAGTGTTGTCACTATGGATACCATGCCTCCATGGGTAGCTTGGGATTTGTTTCTCAAACTCCTTTTCTATCATCCTTTTCTATCTAGATAGTCTGTGGCAAATTCCAATTCAACAAAAATATATTATGTATTCTATGTGTCAGGCATTATGCTAGATCTGATAATACATAGATAAAAATGAAACCGTCTACCTTTATGGAGTTCACATCCTAATGGAATGTCTATGCCAATGATTATATTGCTTCTATTTCTGCTTTTTTATTTTTTTATTTTTTATATATTTATTTTTATATGTATTATATATATATTTAAATATATATTTATTTTATTTATTTATTTCTGCATTTACTCAAATGCTCACCACCCTCTATGGTGCTTGGACTTTTCTCACAAAGAAAGAGTATGTACATTTAATCTATAATGAAACTCCAGCCCAACTCTCCCCCTTTTTACCTGTCTTATTTATTTATAGTAAGGTATATACTTGCAGAACCACATCCTAGTGATGAGTTTCAGTCCATATCAGTGATAACTATGAATCTCTTTGAATTGTCTCATTCATCTTAAATGTTACCCTTACTTTATGCATTTGCTTTCTCCTTACTTGGTTTTTGTCTTCTGTGAATTATGAGGTGTTTTCTTGAAGTGTAGATATTCTCTGTGGTTTCAAGATTGGTAGATGTGTTGGGAGTATTCTCAACTGGCTTCTCCACTCCCAGCCCCTTCCTGCCCCTTTCATTTTCAATTTAAATCCCCTTGGATTAAGTTTAATCATACTATAGTCAAATACATTCTTGACAACTCTTCTTACCTGCATTCCACCACTGACCAAGACAATGTCATTCCTATTATTAAATCTATGGACCAGAAATCCAAAATTTGTTCTTAGATGCCTTCTTTGTGTCCAGCTGTTTACTTCCAATCTCTCTCTTTTATATAAATAAAATAATCTTACTAATATAATTTTATAAAATATATTTTTAAATTTTTATTTACATAAATAAGTTGACAAAAGGATATTTACTTAGCCATAACAGGAGAAGAATATTCAAAAAGGATATACATTTGAGGATGCCTCCTGAGATGATTCAGTTGAATGAAATTCCCTTGATTGAGTTCTATCCTTCTCTTTAGACGCCATTGCTTTTAATTGAAAGTAGTGATGAGAACACTACCTGCTTCCCAAAGGTCCTCAGTTTCTTGCTCACCACTTGTAATCTTTAGTAATTCTTTTCAGATTCCTTTTGTCAATATTGTCTATGCTTATGAGAATCATTAAGAGTGGGGAGAACTCGTGTGGTTTGACAAGTCTTAGGTTGTTTGTCACATCCTAGTTCTGGGTCCCTTTGAGGTGGTAAAGTGCTCAATTATTAGCAGGTGCAAGAAGAGCTGTCAGTATCCTTTATCAAAAAATCACTAACCACCACTATTCCTCTTACCCTTATAGGAATGTCTCTTCCCTAACATCACGTGTGAATCCATGTCATCATTCTTTGATAGTTGAGAAGCTTTTTCCTCCTCAGAAGTTCTATATAGTTCCTGCCATTTGGGGAATACCTTCATATCTATTGCTTAGCTTCAAATTGTCTTTGGCCCTTTCACCTTCTTTTTTCTTCTGTCACATTATAGTTTCCCCACAAAAATAAATCCCAGTTCCTTTTTATTCCCTTTTTTTACATTAAAGCTCTCTTATTGTTCTTTTTTATCTCAAGGAAAAAATCATTTTCCTTGATAACTTAGAGAATGGAGAGACCTTCCTCAAGTTAAAAATTATTTTTCTCCTAGGAGGGAGATCAGCTTACCCTTGGATCTTAAAGAATCATCTTTAAATCTTGGGGAAAACATAAACACCATTGGAAAATTTTCCATATTTGCTACAAGTGAGATCCTCAGTGCTCTCATCCTTGAAGGAGGACTGGGGATGTGGCCAGCAACATTCTGGAACTGGAATAGACTAAAGCCACTTCTAGCTTCTATATTTAATACTTTTAGGTATCTTTAATTGCTAAAAGTTTAAGTTTTTTTTCTCTGAAAATTTGTTTTAAGGTTCCTACTAGCACTGACATTATGCAATATAGTCTCTTCCAACCTTGACATTTGATTTTCTCAGGTCTCAACTCTCATAAACTATGACTATGATTCTACAACTCAGTTCATTAAGTAAACATTTTTTAAGTGCCTACTATACACCAGGCACTGTGGTAGGCTTTAGGGACATTAAAACAATAAATGAGAATGAAAAGAGTCTTTACCTTCAATGAGCTTTTATTGTTTTGACTCCTGACTGATTGGAGCTGTGTTGGATAGTAGTCAGATAAAATTAATTAGGAAGATTAATTAGGATCAGATTGTGGAGGCTTCTAAGTCAAAGATTGAAGAAGAATGTTGAATTTGATCAAGCCCTGGCTCATCTCAAGAAGGCATTGTCATAAGCTCCTGGGTTACCCATAAAAACCCAATAGATGATTTGAGCTCAAGGGACTTTTTATGTCATCGATCAATGGCCATTTGAGGTTGACTCTATTCTTCATTTCCTGGCAATCAAGCTTGCTCAACCCAAATAGAATAAGATCTTGTCCTTTGCAAGGGGAATCTTACCATAATATAAGTTTCTCACAATGGCTTGTGAATTCAAACATCAGGCACTGAAGGGCTTTCCTAGAATTTTGAAAGTGCTGCCTATGTCTTCTTCTCCTTTCCTTCTCGGTCACAAGGATCCTTGAATCCAGGACAGGGTCAGGGCAGACATTACCCACTGAAATTATAGAATCACAATGTTGGAGCTGGATGGGACCTTAGAGATTATATAGTCCAACCTCCTCATTTTATATATGAGGCTTAGGGATATAAAGTAAGCTGCCCATTATCACACAGCTAATCCATGGCAGGGAAAGTATTAAAATCCAGCCTCCTTGAATTGGTATTTGACCCTCTCCAATCCTTTTGATTTGACTCTCACTTAACTTTTTTCTTTTCTTTGTAAAAAGTCTTACCTTCTATCTTAGAATCCATGCTAAGTATCAATTCCAATGCAGAAGATCAGTAAGGGCTAGGCAATTGGGGTCGTGTGGTTTTCCCAGGGTCACACAGCTAGGAAGTATCTCAGGCCAGATTCTATAACTCAATTCAATTAAATAAACATCTTTTAAGTGCCTATTATATACCAGGCACTGTGGTAGGCCTTAGGAACATAAAAAAAAACAACAACAAAAAACAAAAATAAACTAGAATGAAAAGAGTCCTTACCTTCAATGAGCTTTTATTGCTTGGACTCCTGACTGATAGGGTCTGGCTCTCTATCCACTGAGCCACCCAACTGCCCCAAACTTACTTTTTCAAAATTAACTCCCATTCCTTCAGTTCTGCTTCCAGTTCACTGAACCCAATCTGCTTTCCTTGATGTATGCTTTAGCTCTTGCTCTTTTTTCTTCCTTGATAGCTTAATTTCTTCTACTGTCATTCTCTCAACTTTGTCCAATTGAATCCTAGAACTTTAGAATTGGTGGAAATGATCTTTAGGAGGAAAGTACTTACTCTAGGGTAGAGATTGAGAAGTTTTCTGTAACTTCATGGCTGAGAAAGGATAGAGTAAAGATGGCTAGTGGAGGTGCTTTCACAAATAGAGATTTAAGGGACAAACTCACCAATCAGAGGGACTCATAGAAGTCTTAAAGACTTTAGAGGTCACTAATTAGGGTCAGAGATTAAGAGCTGGAGGGAGACTTAGAAGTCATTTGGCACAGCTCCCTTATTTTTTTTTTTAATATATTTTATTTGGTCATTTCCAAGCATTATTCGTTAAAGACATAGATCATTTTCTTTTCCTCCCCCCCCCACCCCCCATAGCCGACGCGTAAGTCCACTGGGCATTAGATGTTTTCTTGATTTGAACCCATTGCTTTGTTGATAGTATTTGCATTAGAGTGTTCATTTAGAGTCTATCCTCTGTCATGTCCCCTCAACCTCTGTATTCAGGCAGTTGCTTTTTCTCGGTGTTTCCACTCCCATAGTTTATCCTTTGCTTATGAATGGTGTTTTTTTCTCCTGGGTCCCTGCAAGTTGTTCAGGGACATTACACCACCACTAATGGAGAAGTCCATTACGTTCGATGATACCACAGTGTATTAGTCTCTGTGTACAATGTTCTCCTGGTTCTGCTCCTCTCGCTCTGCATCACTTCCTGGAGGTTGTTCCAGTCTCCATGGAACTTCTCCACTTTATTATTCCTTTTAGCACAATAGTACTCCATCACCAACATATACCACAGTTTGTTCAGCCATTCCCCAATTGATGGGCATCCCCTCGTTTTCCAGTTTTGGGCCACCACAAAGAGCGCAGCTATGAATATTTTTGTACAAGTCTTTGTGTCCATTATCTCTTTGGGGTACAGACCCAGCAGTGCTATGGCTGGGTCAAAGGGTAGACATTCTTTTGTCACATTTTGGGCATAGTTCCAAATTGCCCTCCAGAATGGTTGGATCAATTCACAACTCCACCAGCAATGAATTAATGTCCCTACTTTGCCACATCCCCTCCAGCATTCATTACTTTCCTTTGCTGTTATGTTAGCCAATCTGCTAGGTGTGAGGTGATACCTCAGAGTTGTTTTGATTTGCATCTCTCTGATTATAAGAGATGTAGAACACTTCTTCATGTGCTTGTTAATAGTTTTGATTTCTTTATCTGAGAACTGCCTATCCATTTCCCTTGCCCATTTATCAATTGGAGAATGGCTTGATTTTGTGTACAATTGATTTAGCTCTTTATAAATATGAGTAATTAAACCTTTGTCAGAGGTTTCTATGAAGATTTTTTCCCAATTTGTTGTTTCCCTTCTGATTTTAGTTATATTGGTTTTGTTTGTACAAAAGCTTTTTAGTTTGATGTAGTCAAAATTATTTATTTTACATTTTGTGATTCTTTCTATATCTTGCTTGGTTTTAAAGCCTTTCCCCTCCCAAAGGTCTGACATGTATACTATTCTGTGTTTACCCAATTTACTTATGGTTTCCTTCTTTATGTTTAAGTCACTCACCCATTTTGAATTTATCTTGGTGTAGGGTGTGAGGTGTTGATCTATTCCTAGTCTCTCCCACACTGTCTTCCAATTTTCCCAGCAGTTTTTATCGAATAGTGGATTTTTGTCCCAAAAGCTGGGATCTTTGGGTTTATGGCACAGCTCCCTTATTTAGCAAATGAAGATACTGAGACCCAAAGGGAATAAATAAATGAACTAGTAAATGACATTAGAGCTCATTTATTCTGCCTCCCTACATGTGTATAGGTTAAGAAATTAAGCTCCTCTTTGCTCAAGTTATTAAATGACAGTCAGTACGTCTCAAATTTTCTAACTTTTAATTCTAAATCTAGTGTTCCATGCTGTACCCTCTCTAAAGCTGTCTGCTGAGATTTAGTAGCATGATATTTTATAAAAATTAGTTGATTTGGATCCATAAGACTTTATCATTTACCACCTGAGTAACTTTGGGTTATTTGTTTACCTTCTCTGGGCATCAGTTTCCTTATCTGTAGAATGAGGTGGTTGGACTTCCAAGTTCCCTTCCAGTTCTAAATCTATCATCCTTTAAAGTCCAGCTTAAGTGATTTCTCATTCATGAAACCTATTCTTATTTCTTCCTCCTTCTCCCTGTACCTTTTAGCTGAAAGTACTGTCACATTCCTTGTTTTAATCTATCTAAATTCCTCCTTTGTCCTTATTGCATTCTACCTTAGATCAAACTTGCTTTGCTTGTATGAAATGGAGTGATTGGGAGAGTTCCCATCAACTTGATGAGATTACAAGGTAAGGATCTTTGTTGGAAAGGGTCCCTCATGGAAGTCAGCATGCTTTTTGTAGAAAGGATACAGAAAATTCCCCTGATTGGTCCCTAGAGAATGAGCCTGTATCCCAATTTTTTAGTTAGCTGAGGCTCAAAAGTGAAAGGATTTCCCCCCTCTTTGATCTATGAAAATGGGTTGTAAAATTACTGATCTTTTGCCCGTTCTATTTTGGGGGCTTTCTTTTCATCGGATGGAAAAACCACAGCACAAGAAAGTGGGTAGGGCGTGGGGATTCTTCACTCTATCCCTCCAAGGGGCAGAAAATGGTGGATCTCAGAAGTGAATAGTGATTGACCTATGCTTATTGATTGTACAAAACCTTTTTAATTTAATGTAATCAAAATTATTTATTTTACATTTTGTGATTTTTTCTAACTCTTGCTTGGCCTTAAAATCTTTCCTTTTCCAAAGATCTGACATGTATACTATTCTGTGTTCACTTTATTTATAGTTTCCTTCTTTATATTCAAGTCATTCACCCATTCTGAGTTTATCTTGGTGTAGGGTGTGAGATGTTGATCCAAACCTAATCTCTCCCACACTGTCTTCCAATTTTCCCAGCAGATTTTATCAAATAGTGGATTTTTGTCCGAAAAGCTGGAGTCTTTGGGTTTGTCATAGGCTGTCTTGCTTAGGTCATTTACCCCAAGTCTATTCCACTGATCCTCCCTTCAGTCTCTTAATGAGTACCATATTGTTTTGATGACCACTGATGATCACCACCAGTTTGAGATCTGGTACTGCTAGCCACCTTCCTTCACTTTTTTTCATTATTTCCCTTGAAATCCTTGATCTTTTGTTCTTCCAAATGAACTTTGTTATGTTTTTTCTAATTCAGTAAAAAAGTTTTTTGGTAGTTCGATGGGTGACCTATGCTTATTGAAACAATCTTGAGTGTGGAGTTCTTGGGCCTCTGTTTCCTGGCTACCTTTTCCCTTTATTTCTTTTCTGAGCATAAAGGAGAGAAAATCAAGAAAGGACATTTCCAGCCTCAGTGATTTCATAGGTAATCCCTTGAATTTGAGAATTTGAAAGTTTTCGAGTTAGGCACTGGTCCTGCAAAGGAAAATTGCCTCAATAATATGCAAATTGGAGGTGAATGAGAACTTTTCAGCACTTGGAAGACCAGAGCCATGTCACAGCAGGGCAAGAAATATGTAACTTGCCAACTCTCCATGACAGTGTTGTGAATTGCTCAGACATTACAGATCTTAGGTGAGTGAGGAGTATTTGTTTGACAATTCCTCTGGGGTAGGGAGAGGCTAATGGACTATTTAGTGTATTACATTTTCTGTATGTGTTTATATTTCTTGTGAATTTTATTTATTCTCCATGGTGGATAAAATAAAAAGGGGTCTCATAGTTGATACTCATAGAATTTGGGGTATTGGTCAATCACTTTTGGGGAAACCATAGACATGAGTCATGCCTACTTAATTTAGTAGTTTTTTTTCCCCTTGAGAAATCCACACCCTCTGAAATCTGGCCCCCAGGACAGAATTTGTTCTCTATGAACTCAAAGATCTTTGGGGGCACTGAGAAGGAGCACTTGAAGACAGGGTTAATGTGTACATTTTCTCTCTTTTCATTCCCACCATTAGCTGGAAAGTTCCTTGGGAGTAAAGATAATATTATTTATAATTTTTGTATTCCTCCTGGCTAGAATGCAAGGCCAAAATATTTATTGGATTGAATTCCATAAAAAATGTCTTCTCACTCTGCACGTCATTTTACTTGGAGGCTTTGGTTGTAAATATAGGATATGATGGTTGTTTCTCTCAGTATTTTGAATATACTAAATGCTCAATGTGTTTGCTGAACTGAATTTTGTTAAATCTTCTGACTCTGCAGTTCTTCTTTTCAATTTTTCAGTCCTTTCTTCCATTTCCATAGAAAGGAAATGGAGAATAAAATAGAAGAGATGGGTAAGTTTTTGAAGTCTTTGTGGTCAACTCAAACTAACTCTTTCATTGAAATGATCCCAGTTCCTTTTGCCTTTATTCTTGTACCATACTTTCCTTGCACACAGTCCTTATTTTGACCCTCCTCTGACCTTCTCCAAAATTTCCAAAGACTTTGCTTGGGCTAGAGTCTAAACTTTCCTATTGCTGTTAAGGGTACCAACACTATCCTTCCAGTTACCCAGACTGGCAGCCTCAATGTCATCCTAGATGTCAACCCACATATCCAGTTAGGTACCAAATCTAGTAATTTTTGCCTTAATAGTATTTCTCCAATATACTACCTCTTATCCATTTATACAGACACTACCCTAGTTCAGGAGCTTGTCATCTCCCTCATAGACTGTTATAATAATCTTCTTTTAAAAATATACTTTTTAATAGGGCTTTTATTTTTTATATAATGTTAATTTTCCTTCCATTCCTCTATCCCTCTCAGATAGCCATCCCTTGTAACAACATTTTTTAAAAGAGAAAGAAGAGAAAAAAATCAGTAAAACCAATGAACACATTGAAAGAAAAATGATGTTATATGTAATGTCTATGCAGAGGTGGAGAACATTTAGTGGAATATTGCATATCTGTAAAGGAATAAGGTGAAAATCTTTACTTATCTCCTCTTTGGAGTCGACTTTGTTATTCATAATTTTGCAACATGAATTTTTGGTTGTTTTGGGGATGTTTTCTTCCCATTTACATTATTGTAGCCATTATAGGCATTGTTTCCAGGGCTCTGTTTATTTTCTTTTGCATGGGTTCATTTAAACCTTTCTCTGCTTCTCTGAATTATTCAAATCCATTTTTTTTACAGCAGAGTAATAGTAATCGGATACATTTATGTATCATGATCTGCTTAGCTATTGATCAGTTGATGGGCATCTACTTTTTTTCCAGTTCTTTGCCACCACAAATGGACTTTTATTAATATTTTTAAATAGATGGAACCTTTTTTCTTATGAATGATCTCATTGGGTATATGCCTAATCATGATTCCCTTGGATTAATGTGTATAGTTGTTTTTTAAGGCAAATAGATGGTGTAATAGATAGACTATGAGAGTCAGAAAGATGAGTTAGAATCTGACTTCAGTCACTGGGCAAGTCACCTCAAGTCTGTCTGCCTCAGTTTTTCCTTCTGTCAAATGGGGATAATAACACTTACCTTCTAATGTTGTAGAAATAAAATTAAATAACACAAGTAAAACTCTTTGCAAACCTTAAAATACTATATAAAGTTAGCCATTTTTATAATAATTAATATAATCAGTACTCCCCCCGCTCCAATTATCAGTCCTGCCTCTATTACAGCCCTTGAGACCCTCATTTAGAGAAACAACTCCTGTGGACAAGGAGCCAGCCATCCCCATAAACTGCCAACCAATTGCCATTCATAGGATAAACAAGACAGTCTGGCCAAAACAGCAAGGCATCTGGGGGAGAAACAGGAAGCAGTTTATTCCAGGCAGAACTAGTCACCACCACTTTGATCACCATCTCCCCTGAGGGAGATAACCCAGCACTCCCCATCCTCATCTCCTTGCTGGAGATGGCCCAGGATACCAAACCCCAAAACCTTTGTAATATCAGTGACTGTAGTCCATTGTCAAATAGATCAACATCAGAAGTTGATGTGATTTTGTTTAGTGGAAACGACTTTAAAGAAAAGTTTGTCACCAAACCCTTAGGACAATGTGACCTTTTTATGTGATTTGGAAAACCTTCCATAGGTATTGTCTACCTAACTAACACATGAACTCCTCGAGAGTAGGGATTGTCTAACTTTTCTGTTTGTATCGTTAGCACTTAGCACATGGGAAGCACTTAATAAAGGCTTCATTCATTTATCCATTGATTTTCTGAATAATTTTAAGTTGCTTTCCCGAATGGTTGTGCCAACTCAGATTTATATCATTAATATATACGTGTTTCTATCTTTCTGCAATCCCTACAATCCTTATTATTCCCATCTTTTGTCATCTTTGCCAGTTTACTGGGTATGGGGAAGGACCTCAGGATAGTTTTCATTTGATTTTTCTTTGTATTGGTGATTTTGAGCCTTCTTTTATATTGTTGACTTATCTTTCCCATTGGTTTTGCTGAATCAACTTTTTTCCCACTTCAATTTATCCTCCACTCAGGTGCCAAAATGATTTTTCAAAAGCTTAGGTCTGACTATGCCAGTTCTCTGATCAATAAACTTCAATGGCTTCTTATTAAACTAAAATATTAAAATTAAATATAAGGTTCATCTGTGTGACTCTAGGGAAGTTACTCACCTTCTTTCAGTCTCGGTGCCTCATCTATAAAATAAGGATAAGAATAGCACCCAACTCACAGGATTGGATGAGAAACAAATTAGATAACTTGCATAAGGTACTTCGTAAATCTTCATAAATCTTAGAATACTATATAAATGTTACTAGTTGTCATCATGATCAAAGCCTAGTACTATCTAGCCCCCTCTCATCTTTGAAACCTTCTGAGATTTCAGTGACCTCTCTCCTTCCTCTGAACTTCCATAGCACTTATTGTCTCCATATTTCATGCCAATTGTTGGCATTGCTAGCTATCACTGTATCTGTTTATGTCTCATGGGATTCTTAGATGGATAGAACTATCTATCAAGAGAAAAAGCCAGACACCCCTCCTCTTAGTAGCTGGACACATGTCTGCAAGTTCTTACCCTGGAGAATACTTGGAGAGATTTTGAGGATCAAATGAGATAATGGATGTGAAAGCATTTTGTAAACCATAAAGTGCCCCAAAGATGTCAAGGATCATTAATATCATGTATATTTTAATATGTTTCTGTAGTGTGGACCTGCCTGCAGAAGCCATCTTCTTTGATTGAATACTTCTCTAGAGAGAAGGGGCTTGCCTTTCTCTTCTTGTTAATTGGGAACTAGACTTTCTCTTTCCTTTAAGTCCCAAAAGTGCTCTGTATACCATAGGTGGTCTGACTAATGGACTTCCCATAGGGTCTGTAGTTCCCAAGTTGAGAAATTATAGATTTAAAGCTGGAAGGGACCTGAGGGCATGACTCCCTCTAGTGGAACACTCTCATTTTACGAATGAGGAAACTGAGGTCGAGGGAGGTTGAGCAATTTGTTCAAAGTCTCATGGTTAGTAAATGAGTATATATCAGTGCCTGCAGGCCTATATTGGTGTTCTGTGACCTCTCAGAAGATCCCAAACCATAGCTTCTTACCCTTTTAGGGGGTAGATAAGTTTAGGCAAAGTTCAGCCAGCACTTTATCAGGATATGGGATCAGCCAGTGTTCTGTATGGATGAATTTAATCTTGAAATCATTCCAAAATAATTTACTGAGAACCTACAATGTGCTAGAGACTGGGGATACAAAGATAGAAAATGATATGGGGAAGAAAGCACTCCATATTTTCTACTTGGCTATTACTAATAATGAAGGAACACTTAGCTGGAGGGAGTAGAGAAGAATGTGCCCTGAAAGAATGTCATTTGGCACAGAGTTCTCTTATCAATCAAACTTACTAACTATGTGGGAATGCTGAGGCATAGGGTGAGGGAAGGATGGTTTTACATAGTTTAGAGAGCAGCGCCAGAAACAACACTTTGCATATTGACTAAGACTGTTTCCTGGAATGGAGTCTTTCTTAATTTCCTACCGTCCTCAGACTTCCAATAATCTTGGACTTTTCCCTTTTCCAACATCCAAACTTTCACCGGGACTCTGGGCTCTTTTAGGGACAGGGCTTTAAAAGTCATTCACACTAAGACAAAAATGAATGATAACAGCTTTAAGTGTATGTGTGTGTGTGTGTGTGAGTGTCAGGGGGCTATATTTGTATCCTGACAAGGATAAAATCCTCCAGAATCTAAGGAAGGGAGGCAGCTAAGTGCCTTGGTGGATAGGGAGCCAGGCTTGGAGATGGTAGGTTCAAATTCAGGCTTAGACACTTCCTAGCTAAATGACCCTGGGTAAGTCAACCCCCATTGCCTAGCTCTTTCTGCTTTTCTGCCTTGGAACTGATACTTGGTTCTAAGGTTCTAAGGTAAGGATTAAAAAAGGAATCTAAGAAATGGAATTTCAAGCAATATTGAGAGGTTGGGAGACATTGATTGTTGATATGCAAATCTCATTTTCAGCTTTTAGTAATCCTTGAAACAAAAATCCCAATTTCTCTCTCTCTCTCTCTCTCTCTCTCTCTCTCTCTCTCTCTCTCTCTCTCTCTCTCTCTCTCTCTCTCTCTGTCTCTCTCTGTCTCTCTCTCTCTCCATATATATATATATATGTATATGTCTATATCTACATATCTTATACAAGTCCCACATGAGACATAGGGTGAAGATTCTTGAATTATGAGTCACTGTCATTAAGGATATTTGAGAAAATTAGTTTCTAAGTATCTGACAACCCCCATCTAGCAAATGAGGATAGGGAGGGGCAGCTATGTGGCTCAGTGGATAGAGATCCAGGCCTGGAGATGGTGGGTCCTGGGTTCAAATGTGCCCACAAGTTGTGTGACCCTGGACAAGTCACTTAACCCCCATTGCTAGCCCTCACAGCTTTTCTGCCTTGGAACTGATACTTAGTATTGATTCTAAGAAAGAAGGTAAAGATGAAAACAAATGAGGATGGGGACTTTGAGAAGGAAAAATAGTGGATTTTGGATCACAGGATGTGGGTCTAGATCCATTTTTAACACTTGCATTTTTGTGATCTTGGGCAAGTGTCTCAGTTTAGTCCCTGGTAAAACAAGGAGGTTGGATTAGATGATTTTGAAGATAAATTCAATTGAGAAAAACATTCACAAATTTGCAACTATGTGCCAAGGACTATATCTGCTCCTTCCCCTATGACTTTGCAACCTCTGCCCTTCTCTTTCTCTCAGATTATGATGAAGCTAAAATGAGGAACTAGGTAGCTCTTCATGGGGGGTTGGGGGGAATGAGGAAGGGTAAAGTAAGGACAACATTTAAAAAAGGTACCACAAGAAAGCAAGTAGCAAAGAGGTAGAGCAGGAAGAGAAATGAACGTGAGTAAGAGAGACCTGACTTTCCATCAGACTCCATTACTTATTAGGAATTGTTTCATTTGTTGGGTTCTCTCCCCAGGCAGCCAACAGGCAATTATTAAGCATTTTCTATGTGCCAGGTACTGGGATAAACTCTGGGGATACAAGTATAAGCAAAAAGAAAGATGAAGACATTTCTGGGGGCATATTAGAGAAATCTGGAATACTGTGGCATGATGGGAAATAAAATACTTGACACTTGGTAGGAGCTAATAAATGCTGGTTGATGGATTGATTGACTAATCCCTTATAGTTGTGTGAGCCTGAATAAGTTCCTCAAACTTTCCGAATCCCAGTTTCCTCACCTCTTCAATGTTTTAGATCCATGTACTATAGTCAGCAGAAAACTCCTGAGAGGAAAGTACATTAAAGTATTACCAAGTTGTGAGTTTTTATTATGTCTCTCATTGGGTCACCTCATCCACAGCAATTTAGCTGAATGCTCAAAGGAGAGGTCAGGGACTCTTGGATTTCAAAGTACATACTGTCTCAAACTATTTGAAAACCCCGTGTTCCCCCAAATCATTTATAAGTTACTTTTAGTATCTCAGAACACATTTTCCCTGGAAATGATATCATACATTATTTGGGTTATGCTTTTAATTTCAAGTGTCTGCCACATAGATATCACATCATCTGCCTCAAGCAGAAACAAAAAATCTATCATATTTGATCAGACGAATTTTGAATAGACATTAATTTAGAGACAATTTAGTCTGACCACCTTATTTTACAGAGTAGGAAACTGTGTGACTTGTCTAAGGTATGAAAACTGCGATTTGAATCCAGATCACATGACTTGCAATCCATTGCTCTTCCCATTAGAGCATTTGGTTAGAAAAGCTATAATATAGAGAAAGAGATTGTTTAAGAGGAGGAGGTAGAAGGAAGCTTTTGAGGAGATTCCAAAGGGCATTTCTGAGTACTTGATAGAGTTTTGTAGATTGAGGGAATTAATTCTAATTTCACATCTTAATTTGTGACTCTCTTTTCTTCCAATCCAGGATGCCATTGGCAATGTTCTAATGCTTATTGGCCATGATTTGGTCCAGCATTTAACTGGCTTGAGGAAAAAGAGAAGTAAAGAAAGGAAAAGAGAACAAAATGGTGGTGGTTGGCACTGAGGAAAAGAAATTTTACTTAGAGATAGAGAGGGGACAGAACAAGCAGGGGAGAGAACAAAGGAACCAGCATATATTTAGCACCTACTATGTGTCAGGCACTGTGCTCAGAGCTTACAGGTTATCTTATTTGATATTCTTTTTTTTTTTAACATTTTATTTGGTCATTTCTGAGCATTATTCATTGGAGACAAAGATCCTTTTCCTCCCCCACCCCCATCTATCCCGTAGCCGATGTGCAATTCCACTGGGTATCACAAGTGTTTTTGATTCAAACCCATTTCCATGTTGTTGGCATTTGCACCAGAGTGTTCTTTTCGAGTCTCTCCTCAGTCATATCCCCTCCACCCCTGTAGTCGGTTATCTTATTTGAAAGGGACTTTAGGTAATAGGATGCACCTAAGAGAGATTGCTTGAGTCATCCCAATACTTTCACCTGCCTGCTTGGTGATATGATATCCTGAAAAAGCCCCAGAGCTAAGACTCAGAACTGGATTCCAATACCATCGCTGCCCAGGTTTCTCTTATCCTTTTAAGAAAAGAGGATTAGGAAGATAGAATTTAGTAGATTACAAAAGGGACAAGTGTTTTTGGAATGATCTGCATTCGTTGGGTCCCATGCCAAGCTCTCTACAGGCTCATTTTCCCCTCTACTGCTTTCTGCTGTTTTGTGAAGTGATATTTCTCGTAATCTGAATTCATCTGCTTTTGTAATGTTTTGCAAATGAGCTTGTACTTTTAAAGCAATGTTGTCCTTGGCTGCTGTGTCTTTCCACTTGGCAAGGAGATCAAGTGTTATCTTCTCAGCCATAGCGAATAGAAGACCCACTGTTTCTGTTGTCTGTTGATTTCCAACAAGTATTTGACTTGGCAAACAATGATTCACATTTATACAACTGATTTAAGTTTTACAAAGTGTTTCCTCCATAACCACCATGTGAAATACACATCTATCCTTGAAATAGAAGGGACTGATATCTTTTTATTTTGTTTGATTTAATTTTTACTTTTCCAAATGCTTGCCTTCCATCTTAGACTCAATACTGTATATTGGTTCCAAGGCAGAAGAGTAGTAAGGGCTAAGCAGAGGGGGTTAAGTGACTTGCCCAGGGTCACCCAGCTAGGAAGTGTCTGAGGCCAGAGGACCCAGGACCTCCTGTCTCTAGGCCTGGCTCTCAATTCACTGAGCTACCCAGCTGTCCCCCAGTTGACATCTTTTTAAAGTAAATTCCTGCTTCTTGAAGAACCATAACCAAGGTGATGGGCTTTGCTTGAGAAGGAAATTTAGAATAGCTCCATCCTAAGGTGCAATTCTGTCTTTACCTGGCCTCACCCTCATAATAGTGACAGTCACTTTCCTGCTCCTTTTGTAGCTTCATAACTTGGTGATGTCCTACACATGCTTTCTCTCCTTGGCAGCCATAACTTAGTTGATTGAGCCTGTCTTCTTCTCCAACTTGCTCCAGGAACAAAAATGACTAGTTATGGCCCCAAGAATACCAGAGTGCCTAGTAGATGGCAGATGCATAATAAATGCTTGTTTATTTGAATTTATTTACCTAAGGCAATTGCTTTTTCTCTTACCTGCTGATGGATCTCTTGTGATGATCACTTCCAAGTTTATATCAGAAGAGATCCATCTTCTGTGTACCAAATTCTTTTGATGTTCTTAATGAGTCGTGTCTTATCTTTCCCATTTTACTAAAGACTGATCTGGGTTTTGGAGAGGTCAGGGGGAAAATGCTGACTTACCTCTAGTAGAGACAGTTATTAAGGATTCTGGGCTCTGAGCAGAGGTTCTAGAACACTAAAGAATATTTTCCTTTGAGGTTCTATGGTAGTCAGGATTGAACTTTGGGGGCATTTCTCTGCTTAGACTGAAGATGCAGTGAAAGGGGCTCAGTGAGGTGGGAAGAAGGAAGAGATATGGGTGCATGAGTTGGATGAATAGCATAGAAACCATACTGAAGACCTCACTATAATGGGGTTCTCTGGGGAGAAAAAGCTAGAGAGGACCTGGGTGGCAACTTGGGGAAGATTCAGGAAAAAAGTAAGAAGAAAGGAATTGAGGGATAAACACGAAGAGCAAATAATAACCCTAGTTCATATTTATACAGCATTTTAGTGGAAAAAATGATGGATATTTATAATTTCATTTGACCCCCTTAGTCATCCTATGAGGGAGGTAGCAAACATATTAATCTCGTTATTTTACAGATAAGGAAACTAAGGCTTAAAGAAGTGAAATAATTTATCCAGAACATAGCTAGTAAATAATGGATCTGGGTCTAGGACTCAAATCTCACTAATCTTTGGTGCTCTTTCCACCACCTCATGCTCCCTATTCAGCTTCCATCTCCCTTAGGGATCTATCCTTGAACCTCCCTGAGAGTTTCTTATCCCTTCTGTGAAACCGAAAAGCTGTGATCCAATTCATTGAATAGATAGGTCTGCTGGGCAGCTAGGTTAATGGTGGTTAGAATGCTAGGCTTAGTGTCAGTTAAAACTGAGTTCAGATCTGTCCGGAGACCAATGAACTTGGATTCACCATAGGGAGAATTAAAGCATGACACAGGTGGAGTACTACAGAAAACACCAAATCAAATTCTGAAGTGAAGAACCAACAAAATTCCCAGGGAGTGATTTTTTTTTTCCTAGTCTAGAGAAGCTTAGAAAGGCAGAAAGAGAGGTTGTTTCTTTTTTCCTTTTTTTTTTCATTGAGTCAGCTGGCCAGGAGTGGAGGATTATGGGGCTAGGAAGCAGTATGTATAGGCTTTTGCAGGACTGCAGCAACAGGAGCAGTAATAGGAGACCCAGAAGTGCCCATCACAAAGGAGCAGTAAGGAGACTAAATCCCTGGCCAGAGAAAGGGTTCTTTGTTCTAGCATTAGGTAAAAGATTGGGTGCTATTTGGCAGTTCCGTAGTCTATTGCTCAGTTCTGAGTCATAATTCTCCAGTGTGGACTATGAGGGAGAAGGTGCTCTACATGATTAAGGACCGGAGTGCAAGCCAGGAGGCAAGAGCTCAGACCTTTCCCTAGATCATACCACTTTGGAAGTATCAAAAGTATAGCTGAAGGCTAATGTAGGAGTTAAGTTAATGTGCAATACTGCAAGTATTATTTAATTAAGTATTATATGACAAAATAGAAACACGGGATTTAAGTTTTCTACCTGCTCAAAAATCCCTACTCCATTGAAGCTGTGACAGGAAGGAAAAAATCGAGAGAGATGAACCTCCACCCAATTTATATCCTGTCTTTGTCAGCATGTATACAGGAAGTGAGTGGGGTTCTGGGAATCATAGTTTTGCTGGGTATCCAGTAGTTTTTAGAGTAACAGATTCAATTTACACACTAATCATCTGAAGCTGAGGCTAGTCATCCTACCTACTCCCAGGTGGGCAGAGACTAATTCTAATATAATGTCCAAAGTCAAGAAATAGGCTGGAAAATGAAACAAAACAAAACAAAACAAAAACCTTATCATAAAAATTTTCTATGATTATGGGGAAGTTCAAGACATAAACTCAGAAAAAGATAGTAACTTTAAAACATTTACAAGGGGAAGCTATTGGGTTCAAATGCAGCCTCAGACACTACTTAGTTATGTGATTCTGGGCAAGTCACTAAATCTCCATTGCCTAGCCCTTACAACTCTTCTGCTGAGGAACCAATCAATACACAGTATTGATTCTAAGAGAGAAGGTAAATTTTTTTTAAGAACCAATATATAGTATTGATTCTAAAATGGGAAGTAAGGATTAAAAAAAAACACTACCATAAAAAAAAATTTACAAGCAAAGCCTCAAAGAAAAATATAGATTGGACACAAACTCAACAAGAATTCCTAGAAGAGCTAAAGAAATAGATAAAAAAAGAGGAAAAAAATTTAAAAAGTCAAATAGGGGTATTAGAAGAACAAAACAAATGCAGCCAAAATTAGAAGGAAAATGGGAAACTGGGAAAAAATTTAAATCAAAATTTATAAAAGTCTTACTTCTCAACTATTTAGAGAACTAAGCCAACTTTATAAAATTGGAGCCATTCCTTCATTGATAAAAGGTCAAATGATATGAATAAGTAGTTTTTAGAAAAGTTATCAATAATAATATAAAATATTCTAAATCAATAATAATTAGAGAAATGAAAATTATAACAAGCATATATATCATCATATTGTCAATAAAAAGATAATTTTATCACTTCTTTGTCATTTCTGGTTCAATCAATTTCTTTTTCTTCTCATCACTATTGCTAACATTTCTAATACAATACTAAATAATATTGATGATAATGTGTATCTTCGTTTCACTCTTGATCTTATAGGGAAGGCTTCTAATTTATCTTTGTTACAGATAATGTTTGCTGATGATTTTGGGTATATACTTACTTACCATTCTAAGGAAAAATCCATTATACTTTCAAGTGCTTTTAATAGAACTGAGTTGTATTTTGTCAAAAGCTTTTTCTGTAGTTAGTGATATAGTCAAATGATTTTTGTCATTTTAATGTCATTTTGCAATTTTACTTGCAACATCATCCTTAGGTTTATTTACCAAGGAGATTAGGAGAAAAGGAAAAGAACCTTTATGTTCTACAATATTTACAGCAGCTGTCTTTGTGGTGGCAAAGAACTGGAAATTTAAGGGATGCCCATTAATTGGGGAATGGCTAACTGAGGTGTGACATGTGATTGTGATGGAATACTACTCCGTTGTAAGAAATGATGAGCATGTAAATTCAAGAAAACATGGAAAGACATATTTGAAATTATGAAGAATGAAATGAATAGACCAAGAGAATATTATATGTAGCAAAAGAAATATTATTTGAAGAATGACTTATGTAGGTCTACCTTCAGAGAAGTAATTGATAAATAACCAAGAGAGAATTTTTTATATACATATATCTTTTTGTCAGTTGATGCCTTCTCCAAATGAGGGTAAGGAAGGGAGGGAGTTGCCCAGATATTTTAATGTAACAAACAGATAAATACATTTAAATTAAAAAACCCACCTAACTGTCCAGATCTCCCAACTCCTCCACCCCAACAACTCTGAGGTATCACTTCACATTCAGTAGATAGCCTAAGATGATGGAAAAGGAAAATGACAAAAGCTAGAAGGAATGTAGAAAAATGTAAAAATATAAAAAATAGTGTAGAAAAAAAACCCCTTAAGGTACTGTTGATGGAGCTGTGAATTGTCCTAACCAGTCTGGAGAACAATTTGAAATTATGCCCAAAGGGCTATGAAACTATGCATACCCTTTGATCCATTAACACCTAGGACTGAATTGGGAAGAGATAAAAGAAAATGGAAAAGGTTTGATTCATACAAAAATATTTTAGTAGCTCTTTTTGGGTTGGCAAAGAATTAGAACTGGGGATGCCCAACAATTGGGGAATGACTGAATAAGTTACGGTATATGATGGTGCAATAAGAAATGATGGAAGGTTTCAAAAAAGCTGGGAAGATCTATGTGAACAGAGTCAAAGTAAGTGAAAAGAATCAGGGGATCACTGAACAGCATTGTTACATTGAAACAGCAATATTGTAACAATAATTAATTTCAAATGACTTAGTAACTCTGATCAATACAATAATTCCTGTAAATTCTAAATGGTATCTATCTTTAGAAATCTTTTCTCTTTAATTTTCTTATCCCCCTGCTCTCCAACATGGCTAATGTGGAAAGGTCCTGTATGACTTCCTATGTATAATGACTTATATTTTCTTCCTTCTCAATTGGTAGGTTTCCTACATCATCAAATCATAAACTCTCTAACTTTTTGGGTCCTTCCCTTTTTATTAAACATGCTCCATCCTCATGAACGTGAGAAATAATTCGACCACTATTTTATTTGAGTAGATCCCTGGTCATCCTAAATCAATGATTTTAACCCTATGCTAAGTCCTTAGCAATACCCTTTGACCTAATGTGATTCTATAGCTGGGTCAGCAGACCTATGGCATGTGGCTGAAGGGGGCTGCTCCCTACCCCCTCTCCACTGTATTTGAGGACATTTTTCACTTCACTTGCCCCTCTGCCCAGAAGCCTAATGAAAGTGATTTCCTCCCTTGTCTGGAGTAAGGGGGCAGCTCACATGAGATGTGAGGGTGCAGTTTGGGCACTTGGTCTCTAAAAGGTTCACCATCACTGTTCTATAGGGATAGTAATTATTTCTTTTATATTAACAGACATTAATATACAGCTGGACAAGGATAATCAACTAATTCTAATACATAATTAAGAGTAATTAGAGCAGGTTAAATGGATTCTTCTTTGCATTAGACTTTAAACTTATAGAATGTTTTCTGTTAGATTTTTAAATTGTCAGAATGTCCTTTCCTGACAACAAAAATGTCCTAATTACTTGACCTCCGTCCATGTGACCTGATTAGTAAGTGTCAGTAAGCAAAGAAGATCCTTTGATCTCCACCCTTGGCCATCTGAATACTGCATCATAGCTATGTTCTGATGGGGTGGAAAATCCCTACATAAGGTCCTCTACTTATTTTAGAACTCCATTGCCCAATACTTGGGTGGGATTCTGGCTGTTCTGCATTTAAAATTATCGGAACAATTGAAAGCCCATTAGTCAATCATTGGAGTGGAGATCTACCAGCCTGTTACCCAAGGATTTAATAACTCTTTACTATGTGAACCTCAGTGTGACTGTGGGACCACCAATGAGATTTTGTGTTTTGTGATACATGTCTGAACTGTCTGAGATCTGAGAGTTATAAAACTTGTATTCTGGAGCATGGAGGGTTGTCAGATCATGAGGAAGTTCTGGGATCCTATTTGTTGAAGGGGTCCAAGTCCCTTTAATAAGCAATTATTGGCTCAGGGATCTGCCTCAGTGATTTTATTTGCAGATTGGATATTTTTTGGCATTACATTTGTCCATTCCTATGGAATGAAAGCTCCTTGAAGTTAGTTACTGATTCTTTTAAGTTTTTGTATCTCTAGTACTAGGGCAGCTACATGGCTTAGAGTGCCAGGCCCAGAATCAGGAAGACTCATCTTCATGAGTTCAAATCTACCTTCAGACCCTCTGTGACCTGGAATAGTGATTTATTTTATTGAACCCTAGTTCAAGTCGAGGTTTCAACTCTCTTAGAATCTCAGTTCTTAGAGATGTTGTAAAATATTGAAAATGAGGGAAGTGAGAGCCCCCAAAAGGCAAGACCTATTCAAAGTTATACAAGCAGTTAGTAACAGAGCCAAAACTAGAATTCAAGTCTCCTGTGACTTAGTTTAGTGTACTTTGACCTCAATGCTGTTTCCCTGGTGAAATATTTATCTTCCCAAACACTCCCTGAATGACCCTTGTCTTGGGGCTTGGTGCCTCTGCTCCAATATCATACTATGCTGTGCCATTCTTCTGGTGCCCGCTGCTGCTTAGGATCAGTCACTGCTGTCCCTTAAGTGCATCCTTCCCCTGGGTTTGGCTTGGAAACACATTGCCTACAGGTAGGCATATCAGAAAAAAAGGGACAATGCTATACACCCCACTCTCTAATACTCTCTTAACCTGGGGTCCTTAAATTTGAATGAAAATTTTTTTTGATAATTGTATTTCAATATGATTGGTTTCCTTTTTAACCTTAAATATTTTATTTTTAATTAATCATTCAATGAAATCAATCAATAAACATTTATTAAGCACCTACTCTTTTCCAGGCACTGTGCCAAGTACTCTGGGTTTTCAAAAAAGAGACAAAGATAATTCAAGAGCTCAAGAGCTTATAATCTAATGGAGGAGACAACATGCAAACAAATACTACAAAACAAGCAAAATGGAAGATAAATAGGAAAAAATTAAGAGGGACAGTATTTGAGTTAAGAGAGATTGCATTTAAGAATTCATGCTGTTTCATAACATGACTAACAGAGAAATATGTTATAATATATATTATAATATGTATTATATATAATTATATATAAATAATATACAATAATATATATATAATATGTATATAAAATATAATAACATATGTACAACTTATATCATATCACCTGTCTTCTTGGGGAGGGCTGTGAGGAAGGGACAAAAAAAGAGTGAGACATAGGTTTTGGACATAACTAATGTGACAATTTGTTTCTCTTGGATAAGCATATTTATTATAATTTGTTACATATGTATGACAAATTATATGTATTATATTATTGTTACATATTATATTATGTTATGTATATGAAATGAAAATAAAATGGTAACAAAAAAAACCTCACCCTAAAGGAGTCTGTGATGCATCCTACTCTAACAGAATTCTTAGTCTCTAACCCATAATTCCCTCCTGCCTCTTCTAAGGAATAGAAGACCAGAGAGTAATGGGAGATATGACCAGTAAGTCAATCAATTAATCAATGTGCTTTTTTTTTTCAGGGAGTACCAACAACTTGGAGGAGCAGGAAAAGTCTCTTCTAAGAGGTAAATTTGAGTTGCCCCTTGAAGGCAGCTAGGAGTTCCAAGAGGCTGGGGTGAGGAGGAAGTGTTCTGAATGTGAGAGAAAATGGAATGTTATGTGGCCAGAACAACAAGGAACCCCATTTGGTTGGATCTCTCACCCCATCCTTCATTTCCCTTCTCCCTAAAACTGAGGTTAAGATCTGAATTTTTAAGGGCTGCTTACTTACTGAAAGAGCCAGCTGATAGGTAATTCATGGATCAGGGAGGGGGGAATCACCTCTGGCAGAGAGTTAGTTTTCATTTGGTCTAACCCCTTGATTTCTTGCTCCCTGAGTCCCTGGCATTTCCCCCCTCTCATTTCTTCCCTTCCTCTCCTCCTGGTTTTCCTTTAATGAATTAGAAACTTCTTCCTCTTTCAAAGAATCCTAGTTGCCTTCAGATACAAAAAGGCTCATCAGTTGCCATAACAACATCCACCAGCCTCCATCCTTCACTCTGATGTTTATTTCCATTTAGATAATGAATGGGGGTGGGAATAGGGGTGGGGTGGGGCAGAAGCACCCTGAGTAGCTTTGGTGTGGATGCAATGATTTGTTGCTTTTGACTTCCGAGTAAGGATTCAATGAGTCACCTTAGTGCTTTAAGGGTTCATTCTGGGGTCCCAGACCTCTTCCAGAGGACAATACTTTCTGACTCAGAGATTTTTGCTTCTTAAACCTTTCCAGATCACTGCTACAATGGTGCAGGATTGAAGTCAGAGGATGTAGGTTAGAATCCTGGGGCTGTCTCTTGCTCCCTTTCCCACACATAGCTCCATTTCCATGCCTTTGCATTGGCTTGTTCCCTGTGGCCTAAAATAATTTCCCTTTTCATAGACACCTCCTTGTTTTCCTAGCTTCCTTTTCGACTCAAC
This sequence comes from Monodelphis domestica, assembly GCF_027887165.1. Classification (NCBI taxonomy): domain Eukaryota; kingdom Metazoa; phylum Chordata; class Mammalia; order Didelphimorphia; family Didelphidae; genus Monodelphis; species Monodelphis domestica. The sequence goes on along the minus strand of NC_077233.1, from coordinate 54,170,448 downwards.
TCAACTCTGGTCCTCCCAGATGCTACTGTCTTCCTCTTCGAGATTTACTTTTTCCATTTCTTGTAAGTGTCTAGTTATGTGTCATCTTCCCACTAAAATATGAGCTTCCTGAAGGCAAGGACTACTTTTGTACTTTTGTGTATCCTCAGCTCTTAGCATAGTGCCTAACACATAGTTGTGGTTTAGTTATTTGGCCACGCCTTTTTCTTTTTCCTGACCCCATTTGGAGCTTTCTAGGCAGAAATACTGGGGTGATTTGTCATTTCCTTCATCAGTTCATTTTAGTGCTTAAAAATGTCTGTTGGTTAAGTGACTGTGACCTTGCCTATTCATGTACAAGTCAAAACATCAGCCTGTAATGTCACTGGTCCTCTTTGAAAATGAAAGGCAAACAACAACAACAACCACACACACACACACACACACACACACACACACACACACACACACACACAAACACACACACAAACACACACAAACACACACACACACAAACACACACACACATACACACACAAACAGAATCTGTGAATTCAAGGATCTTACGGCTTACTTGGGTGGATTGATATGGCACTCCAGGCCATTGCCAGTCTTCTTGACTTCTGTCTTGACATAGGACTCTAATGATTCAACTCCAATGATTCTGGAGGAGAGACTGAAGCAGATGACTTTGTGTGACTCTGTCTCACTTAAATCCAATCCATGGGCTAGTCAAGACATACCCTTGTAAATACAACTCATTTTTAAGTACCTTGTGTTTGTCCTGTGAATATTTACCTATCTGTATATTGCTTTTCAACAGAATATAATTTCCCCAAGCTAGGCATTGTTTCCTTTGATTTTTCTTTCTTTCCCTAGAGTTTAGTATGGTACCTGGCACATAGTAGGGGCTTAATAAATTCTTCTTGACTGATTAATTTAAGGACATCATCATAGTCTTCAGACATGATTATAGTCAGGTTACCTGGGTTTGAATCCTGATTCAATTGCTTACTACTTGTGTAACCCTTAGCAAATCACATACATTCTCTGGGGCTTGATTTTGTCGTCTGTAATAAGAGGATTGTACAAGTTGATAGAGAAAAGAAAGAAGGCTAGTGCTATGTTGTTTGAGAGGATATTTCTATCCCTAATAGGCGTATGTTATAGGAGGACATATTTTGCTCTGTGAGATCGAGTATTATCCTCCAATAGAATGGGCAGTGAGCTTTCTGTCACTGGAGCTATTCCAACAGAAGCTGGGAACTACTTGTTCTAATGGAGAATATTCCTTCTTTGGGTAAAACCCCTCCAGACTCTTTGGGGAAAAAGAAAGGATGGACCAGAAACAGTCAAGTTACTTTACAGAACTAGGGGCAGAAGTCACTAAGTAAGAATGGTGATGCCTAAACAGCTGCTTCAGTCCTCACCTGAACAAATACAGATTCAAAACTGGAATGAAATGAGACTCCAGTAGATTATTTCATGGTTAGCCAAAAGTTCACTTAGCCATAGTTTAGAAAGGATACACTGACAGCATTGGTTTGGTTGCTTCTATGTTGACCTTGCTGGTCTGCTGGTCAGAAGTGTGAGGGAGAACATGATGACTTTTCACGTGCTGGATTTTGTGCCTAAGTCACCAGAAAAGTACATCAATGGACAAAGCCTTACTCCCTGAATCAATTACGTTTCAAAGTTTTGTTGGGATACCTTTTTAAAATTCGAAGATATTTTATTTTCCCAATTACATGTAATAACAATTTTCAATGTTTCCCCAAATTATAAAATCCAAATTGTCTCCCTGAAGCCCTTCTCTACCCTCTCTCAGAGATGGTAAATAACTTGGGATTATACATATATTATCATGCAAAACATACTTTCATAGTGGTCATTGTTGTAAGAGAATACTCATACACAATCAAAACCCCGAAATAAAAACATAAATAAAGTAATATGAAAGAAAGTATACTTTGATCTGCATCTTATTCCAACAGATTTTCTCTGCAGATGGATAGGATTCTTTCTCATAAGTCCTTCAGAATTGTCCTGGACCATTTTATTATTGAGAGTAGAGGAATCTTTCACAGTTGATCATTGTACCATATTGCTGTTATTGGGTACAGTGTTTTCATGGTTCTGCTAATTTAGCTTTGCATCGATGTTCATGTAGGTCTTTCCAGCTTTTTCTGCACCCATCCTGTTTATCATTTCTTATAGCAAAATAATATTCCATCACCAACATATACCACAATTTGTTCATCCATTCCCCAATGAATGGACATTCCCTTAATTTCCAGTTGTTTGCCACTACAAAAAGAGCTGCTATAAATACTTTTGTAAAAGTAGGTCTTTTCCTCTTTTTTTGGTCTTTTTGGAACTCAGACACAGCAGTGGCATTACAGAATCAAAGGGTATGCACAGTTTTATAACCCTTTGGGCATAGTTCCAAATTGCCCTCCAGAATGGTTGGATCACTGTTTTGATACCTTTTAAGGAAAAAAAAAACACCATCCTAACTTACTTGGTAGATATTTCTCTTACAACAAAGGCTTTCCTATTGGAGTCCCCAAAAAGTACCATATGTCAGCAGAATGGTACTTAACATGAGATTTCCTCTTTCAAACTTAGCTCTTGGACACAATGCCTGAGATATGAAAGCCAGAGTAGCTTAGAAGTATTTGAAAGAATGTTGGAAAAGCCATTAAAATGGGACTCAAAAGACCTAAGGTTTGACCTTACAACCAAGTAACTGTGTGACCTTAGGTAAGTTACTTAACTGATCTTCAGTGTCCTTGCTTGTAAAATGAGAAAAACAGACTTTATGGTGAGCCCTTAGTCCTGTTTCTATATGTGTCCTCCCCCCCAACCCCCCATCTCTCCTTCCCTCTCTCCCTGGAGATAGAGGCATGCTTAAAGGGATGGGAGGAACATTATCATTGATCCTCTACTACTCAAGGGAAGTAAACTATATTGGCACACCTATGTCTGGAGATGTAGCTTCTAGAACCAAAATCAGGACCTCTTCTTCCATGCTCTACACCTTCATTTTTGTTTTCTTCTTCTCAGTGGCTAGAACTGGAATGGAAATGGATATAAATTGTAAATGATTAAGTTTAGGGTTTTGACTCAGTATGAGAGTTATAAAAGTGGTTGCCAATTATAAAATATTAGCCCCTAAGTCAAAATGACTATTAGCAGCTTTTAATTACAAGGTAGAGATATTGTAAGTGAGAAATATAGGAAGGAGACAAAACCTGGTCTAACCTACCAGTACTAAATCCTGCTCTAGTGAAGTCTGGCTCAGCCCCCCCCCCCCCCCATAGGGGCTTCCTTAAGTCCTGATTTCCATTTGGATTTCCCAGTAGTCTGCAGCCAGAAATCCTAGTGGTGCTATCAGCAAGGATTCCACCAATGCAGACTTTTCCGGCAGCTCTAGTCACTCACCCAGCAAGCCTCCCCAGAGCAGAGAGTTCCTGTCATTCACCCAGCAAGATTCTCCAGAATGATTTCAGGAAGAGGTGTCTGCCTCCAAGAATCTCCCTTCAGCTCAGTTCAGCTCACCACCTCAGAGAGATAGAGAGAGAAAATCCTCAGACTGGCCTTTTTAAAGAAGTTTTCTTGACATCACTTCCTTCACGGAGAACCAGTCACAACCTTCCAATTTGCCTAGCACTGCCTGGGGGGGGGGGAGAGGGGTAGTATCTGTGGGATCTACTTCTTGTCCTTTGAGGGTGTAAACTCTTCTCAGAAGGATTCACAAGTTTCTGACTGATTGAGTTAAATGAGTGGAGCTCTCTAAGTAATTGACTGAGTTAAGATAAAGAAATTTCCTTTCACAAAATGGAAGCTGGAGAGAGAACATTTAGATGTAAAAAAATTTACCTGTTAGTAAGACTGGAATATTTGAACAACAGAGAGTATGGAACTTTTGACTAAGACAATTTGGGCAAAAACCTGCTTATAGACAGGGACCACAGAATCATAGAATTAGAATTGGAAGGAAACAAAGAGATCATCTTGTACCTTCTTCTCATTTTACAAATGGAGAAAATGAGGCCCAGAGAGAATAATTGACTTGTCCAGAGTTACACAAGTAATAAGTGGTTGGTTCAGGATTTGAACTCAGCTAGCCTGACTCCAAATGCAGTGATCCTTTCATTTCTATTATTGCCTACCAAGTTGCCTTATCTTCTTGAGGTATAAACTTAGGACCTTCTGATGATGAAACTACCATGTTGTCTAATGCTGCCCCAATATGGAAATCAGTTTCATAAAGTGGAATGAGTATTTGGGTTTGGAATCATAGTTCTCAGGTTCTGATCCCAACTCTGCTACTTATTATCTAAATGACCCAGAACAAGCCACTTCACTGTCCTAGGACTCATTTTCCTTTTCTGTAAAATGAAGGGGTTGAACTAGATGATGACGAAGATATCTTCCAGTTCCAGATCCATGATCCTATGAATTAGGTGAGTGTTTGAGGTCCCTAATAGTCAAAGGATTTCAGCTGTTATAATATTTTCCTCACATGGTCCCATTAGCAACAGATGCAAGATATCCTGAATTTCTGACCTAAGAATTCCCTAGAAACAGAAAACACTGCAAAGCTTTCTGGAAAAGGAGATAAATGGCATCTATTTCAAGTGTTTATCAGCAGTGTTCATTCTCCTCTTTATCCAAATTAAATGACTGACCTCATAGAGCTTTGAACATCATAGTGTTTTGGGAAACCTTAACATTTGATGGAAATAGTTGCTATTATTGTGTTGGCATAAGATGTATGGGAAATGACTTATCTAGAAGAACAATGAAATACATTTTTTTTTTCACTTCATGCTCCCTGTCTCCTCCTGATCTCAATAAATTTGGCAGCTTCAAGTATGGCTCTCCTTCCCTACTAGGTTCTGCCAGCTATAGGACTCACATGTGGTTTAGCCTGGGAATGGCTGGCACTGGAGTGCTGCTTAGCTGGAGTTGAGTGGTAAGGGGAGCTCTTTTCTCCCCATTCAAGACAAACAAAGCCTAGGAAAAGGGAAAAAGAATCTTTAACCAAATGTCCAAATTTTCAAGCATATTGGGATGGTTTCTGGGAAATTTCCATACATTACACAAGAATCTCAGTGGCTGGGGAAGCATTTCTGATTGCCTTAGTTTATGGAAAGAGATTAAGAGGATATTATGGGTGAAAGGAAAATGATGCTCTTTCCCAGCTGAGTTCTGAGTCTTTTTCCCTTGATCTTTTCCCTTGGTCAATACACCTCAATTTTCTAACTTGTAAAATGAGGGGGGTTAGACTATACATAATCTCTAAGGAACTTTCTGGCTCTAAAAAAGAAAACACAGTGCATGGCACATAGTAGATACTTAATAAATATTTGTTAATTGCTTGATCTACCTACCTATATGTTTGTAGGTTTATCTGACAGTCTGTTTAACAGTGGAAGGAATCCAGAAATTTGGATCAAAAGATAAGGATTTGAATTCTAGATTTACTCTTTCCTTTGGGACTTAATTCTCTTGATTCTGGAACTCTCTCCCTTGACCCCATGATGTCCTGATTGGTGAGTGACCACCATATTTAGCTGGCCCCAGTCATACTTCATATTGGGAGGCTGACCATCTCCTAGACCTACCTCATTCTCCAAACTTCCAGCTCTGGAACCATAGTGGAACCAATACTGCCCTTGATATCAGAAAGGGTATGTTGACTCTTCTATGGCTTCATTTACTAGCCTTGGGACTTCCCAAATTGAAACACCCTTCCTTGACTACTACTGCTTTGACTGAGTTGCCCCTGCCTCTTAGAATGTAAAATCTTGAAGGACAGGGATTCTTTCTTATGTTTTTATCCTCAGCTTTGGCACATAGTAAGCACTTAAAATTTTTTTATTCATACATATGAATAATCAGAATGAAGAGATAGAAATGAGGGTGAGGACATTCCAGATCAAGAGGACAATGTGAGAAGATCCTGGGTGAGATGGTACCAGGAAGGAACATCAATACATAGAGGATCACCAGCTAAGCAGTTTACTATCCACAGTCAAGGAAGCACAAAGCTCTCTTGCTTTATGAAGGTCCCACGGGTATACAAGAGTGATTCAAGCATATAGTAAGCTATGGACCACAATCAAGAACCAGGGCTCTGATCTTAGGATGATCTGGACTGCAATTTCTTCCAACAGGGCAGCTTAGTGGTATAATGGATAAAGCATTGGGCCTAGAGACATGAATATGCAAATTCAGATGTGACCTCAGATGTCTATTAGCTGTGTGACCTGGGGCAAGTCCCTTAACCTCTGTTTGCCTCAGTCTCTTCACTTGTAGAATGGGGATAATAATAACACTTATTCTCACAAGGTTATTGTGAAGATAAAATACTTACTTAACTGTATTTGTAAATTGTAGAAACACTTAGCATAGTACCTGGCACATAGTAAGCATTATATGAATATTAGCTATTATTACTATCATGATCAATTGCAAGGGCTCTGTGATTAGGAAAGTTTGCTAACCTTTCATAACTATGTTAGATGAGGTTTGATAAGGAAACGGTTGGCTAGCCTTGCATTTGTAATCCTAAATGGAGCTGACCAATATATAAGAACTCAGTATAGGTGGGTCAGTGGAATGTCATACTTAAATGGCATGTATGAGGAATAAATAGCAAGTAGGCAAGTTGTGATGGAGGGTAGCTAGGTAGTACAGTGGTTAGAGCACCCAGTCTAGATTTGGGAAGACTTGAGTTCATATCTAGCCTCAGATACTTACTAGCTTTGTGACCCTGGGCAAATCACTTAACCCTGCTTGCCTCAGTTTCCCCATCTGTAAAGTGGACCAGAGAAGGAAGTGTGTGACCCTGAGCAAGTCAATTAACCCTGTTTGCCTTAATTTCCTCTCTTGTAAAATGAGCCAGAGAAGGAAATGGCAAACTACTCCAGCATCTTTGTCAAGAAAACCCCAAATGGGACCATAAAGAGTTGGACACAACTGAGAAATGACTGAAAAGCAACAAAGATGGGACATAGTATGTTCAAGGCAATAAAGTAGAAAGCACTTGGAAAAGGAGCCTAGAGTTTCTAGAGCAAGGGTCAAAAGTGTGCTGTAGTAATAAAGGGTGTCCCATTTTAAGTATTAGGTTAAAGCTTAATCTCAAAAAACTAGCAGTTATGGCACATCTAGAAATTGACTTGATGAGAACAATGCTATATCTAGCTTTCAAACCTAATTGACCTTTTCCTTCCCTTTTCCCTAGACTGAGGTGGTATGGGAAAGGGGGTGTTATGTCCTTGAAATACTGAAAGGAAGGTTTGTGTATTTATTCTTGTTATATATATTTTAAGTTAAATTTATTTATTTTAAAGTATTTTTCCAATGTTACATAATTCATGTTTTCTCCCTCCCTCTTTCCCTCCCCACTCCCAGAGCTGACAAGCAATTCCACTGGGTTACACATGTATACAAAACCTATTTCCATATTATTCATTTTTGTAATTTTGTAATATTTTGTAATATAATAGTCTTTTAAAATCAAAGCCCCAATGTTTGGAAATGCTCAAATAAAAAAAAATTAATTAAAAAAAATCAAAGCCCCAAATCTTATGCTTATAAAATGACAAATAATCTGTTTTCTTCTGCATTTCTACTCCCACAGTTCTTTCTCTTGATGTGGATAGTGTTCTTTCAGTTTCTATGTACAATGTTCCCCTGGTTCTGCTCATTTCACTCTGTATCCGTTCATGGAGGTCTTTCCAGTTTTTATAGAAATCAAGCAGTTCATCATTCTTTATAGTACAATAGTATTTGAGCACAATAGTATCCCATTACCATCGTACACCACAATTTGTTCAGCCATTCCCCAATCGAGGGACACCCCCTCATTTTCCAATTTTTTGCCACCACAAAAAGCTCTTGCTCTATTATATCTTTGAAGTAAACATTCCTTTGTAAAAGCCACCTGATATCAAGTAATCAAATGGCACTGGGATTGTTAGTCCCACTAAGAAATGGGGAGAGTATAGTGGGTTTACATTGATGGCAGCAGAAAAGAGACACAAGCTTTCAGCCTATCTGCTAATCCTGGAATAGAGATGCAGACTGTCTGGCGTTGAGAGAATGGGGCCAGAGCACACAAGTTACACATGGATAAGGGAAGGAAATGAGGTAGAATAGAAGCCTGATGCTGAACACTTGGAGGAAGGAGGGTAACCTGGCAATCAGTGATTCAGTTCAGAAAATATGATTAAGCTTAGGTTCTTTGCCTTACAGTACTGAAGCTACAAATAGCAAAACTAGATAGGGCTGTTTTCAAGTAATACTCTTTGGGATGGATTTGGCAGTGACAAAGATTTGGAGATGATCAGATGGCATGATCCTCAAAAGAGGCTAGAGTGCTGAGCTTTGCTCAGTCAGTCAATTAGTCAACAAATATTGTTTACATTCTTTCTTGAAGTCAGGCACTGTAATAAGTACTAGGGATACAGAAGAAGCAAAAAAAAAAAGAAGAAGAAGAAGAAGAAGAAGAAGAAGAAGAAGAAGAAGAAGAAGAAGAAGAAGAAGAAGAAGAAGAAGAAGAAGAAGAAGAAGAAGAAGAAGAAGAAGAAGAAGAAGAAGAAGAAGAAGAAGAAGAAGAAGAAGAAGAAGAAGAAGAAGAAGAAGAAGAAGAAGAAGAAGAAGAAGAAGAAAGAAAGAAAAGAAAAAGGAAAAGGAAAAAGAAAAGCAAAAAACTCTGGGTCCTTGTTCTCAAGGAGTTCACCTTTTTTTTTTTTTAACCCTTACACCTTCCATCTTGGAATCAATACTGCATATTGGTTCCAAGGCAGAAGAGTGGTAAGGGCTAGGTAATGGGGGTTAAGTGACTTGTCCAGGGTCACACAGCTGGGAAGTGTCTGAGGCCAGACTTGAACCTAGACTCTTCTGTCTCTAGGCCTTTCTGTCAATCCACTGAGCTACCCAGTTGCCCCTAGGAGTTCACCTTCTAAAGAGGGAGATAACTTGAAAACAGCCATATACATCTAAGATATACAACATACAGAGTAGATACAAGGTCATCTCAGAGGGAAGGCACTATTGATGGGTGGGGAGTTTGGGAATTCCCCCCTTTGCAGAAGATGATGTTTGAGCTGAATCTTGCAGGAAATCAAGGAATCCAGGAGGCTGAAATGTCCATAGGAAGCAAGGCATATGCCAACCCCTTCCTGCTGGCTCAGTGTACATTGGGGTATGAAAGGAGTAGCCAGTATTGAAGATGGTGGAAAGGGATAAAATGGGATGAAGTGGAAAATTTATTGTTGTTTCTTCCTTTAGATGATGTCTAAGCACTCATAAGCTCTAAATGTTGTGATATTAGAAATGTTCTGTAGACCTTTCTTGTATCAAAAGATCTCAAAGGATCATATCTGTTTTATAGCAAGAAGTGTCTTTAGGGTTCACCTAAAGGGTTCTACCCCTTCCCATTTTACAGATGAATAAACTGAAGCCCAGGGAAATTTAGTGACATTGTTGATGTTAAAAAAAAAATCAGGAAGTAGAAGAGACTTCAAACCTGGATCCTTTGTGTCTAAGTCCATTTCTATTGTGCCTTGATTTCATCCAAATTGGATCCCAGAAAAACAAAACAAAACAAAAAGCATTAAGTAGACAATAACCAGTTGACCCCCTTTCTTTTTTCTCACTTTCCTGACAGGACAGAGCCTTCTTTATCAACATGGCTATCATTATTTCCCCAAATGTGTGCCTAATCCATTGTCCTACCATTTCAGCCTTGGATAACTGAGAATTTTCCTGGCCAAGCCAAGTCATCTAATTCTGATTATACTGAATGCTCCTGGGGCCACATTCTTGGAAACAAGATTGGAATAAGAAATGAGATCTTCAAAGTTATAGGAATTTACTCCGGGGGTGTGCTGGCTTCCTCCTTTTATTTAGTTGATTGTCCAAGAGGGAAAAGCTACCTGTTGTCTGGAAGTCACATAGTCACACCCCAGTATAGATGCCAAGACGGCTGGGAGATAGCCGGACTTCAAGACTAGCTAGACAGCAGGGTATTTTAGTGCTAGGCTGGGGATGAGTGATCTAGGTAGGCTGGACCCAGAGTCAGAGATGGGACGGGTGCAGTTCCTGTTTGCTAGGAAGCCAACATCATTGACCAACCAGAAGGAGTCTGGGCTGTATTGTTGGTCATGCTAAAAGAAAAACTCATTGAGAGCAATGGTCTGGGCACTGCATTGCTTTCAGTCAGGGCAGAGGGAGTGTGGCTAACATTCCCCATGGTAAGAGAATGATTATCAGCCCCAGACAATCCCCCCTCCCTTGCTTCCTCCTCTGAGGTGGTTTCCTGACTTTGCTCTGACTGCCTTTGCACTCACTGCTCCTGCACCTAGGTCATTGCTTCCTGCTTAAACTCCTGGGTTTCTCAAGAGCCTTAAGATTTTCTGATTTTTGATCTTGAATTTACTTACTGATTACTTGAAGCTCTGGAAGGGACATTCTATGTGGATCCTGGTTCTTTCTCCCAGGCTTATTGACTCTCTCCCATTGAATCCCCTGGCAGATCCTTAGCACACAGAGTTCTCCAGAGCATCCTTTTCCATGCTCAGAGAGGCCAAGGTTATCACAGCAAACGCTCTACTACCTGGGAGAATCTGAGCCATCTTTGATGGACAATTCACTTCCTCCAGGGCTGCAGGGCACAAACTAGTCCTGTTTGACTTTTCTTTCCATCCATGAAACAAAGAACAAAAATACATTTAATACTATTATTATACAGCAAAATGCTCAAGTTTCCATGACCTCTCTAGCTTGCAAGATTGTTGACATAATAGCACTTGACATTTATGAACTTTCAGCTTTGTAAAGTGAGGCAGTATTAGTAATCCCTCTTTTACAGATAAATAAACAGCCTCAGAGATTATAATCAATTGGTATAGGGGCTCAGAGCCACTAAGCATATGAGGCAAGTTTTGAATACAGGTCTTCTTGGCTCTGCACCAAGGATACTATTCATGGATATTCGAGGATACTGTACCTTCCTGACTTTCCACCACTATCTTCAGCTTTTTTTGGATGTTTTCAAATCTATTCCTTGGTGCTGCTTAAGTTCTGGAATTCCTGGAAATGGTAACCTCTTGTAGCCCTTTGGCATCTCAGCTGATCTATTGGTCAGTGCTATGCTCCCCAAAGGTTGCCACTGAAAAGCATTCATGCTGGGTGTGCCAGCTAGAACAGGGTAGAAAGTCCCTAACCCACACTCCCGCTTCCCTTTCTCTTGTTATTTTCTTTTGCACTTGCCACATAGAATAAGTCAGAGAGTATCAGGGCATCAAGTCCCTAACTCCACACAGAATAGGTACAATCCCACCCCAAGTAGGCTAAATCTGCTCTGCAACAGAACCAGGTGTCCTCGGAGATGGAAGAAAGTGGGGATTGGGCTTAGGCGAGGAATCATGCGCTAGGAGGAGGGCAGGATTGGTTGTTAGATTGTGAGTCCCTCTAGTGCATGAGGGAAATTGTCCCCCTCCCACTTGAAACTATACTTAAACACCTGCCTTAAGTTCTGCAGGTGAGTATATCTCTGTTCAGGATGCCCTCTTCCAGAAGAGAAATAAAACCGGCTTGCTACTCTAATGTCAGTCTTGTTTTCTCATCTTGAGTCTATGGGCTTGAGTCCCACCCATCTCATTCTTTGGCTCCTAACTAAAAAAAATGTTGCTGTGGGGAAATCTCTAAAATAAAGCTTAAGTGTAGTTCATGTCTAGTTTTTCCCCCAAAGGTGGGCCATAGGTCTCCTAACTTTGATACAAGCATTCAGGGTACTCTGTAGGTTCTGGGTATAGGACAACTTAGATTTCACATCAAAGAAAATGCATGAGATGAAAGGGACTCATGGAATCCATGAACTCATGCCGATCACATTGACAGGTCTGATTTCCAACCAACCAATGGACAGAAGGCAGTCCCAACTCTAACACCCAATCAGTACAGTTCTGGAAGACATATCCACATTCCATGTGCTCTTCTGTTGCTTCCAAATAATGGTCTATGCTTCATAATTGGATAGTTAGAAAATCTTGAACCCCTAAAACTACATTACCCAGAATACTTTTCCCTTTGTGGTTTGTGCCTTCATGTAATAAGTTAATAAGTTTATAAGTTCTGTAGCTCCTCCCTCTGTCTGTCTTTCTCTTCTCTCCCGACCAGGCTGGGTTTAAGTAGTTCTTTTACTTTAGTTATTATTAACAAAACTTTTAAAAATATAATACTTATATATTAGATAGTAATATGATAGTCCATTTGTGGACTTTGCATTTTGTGTAAAGATTAAAATTGATATCCAATAACTAAGCATTATATTTTCAAAAGTTTCAAAAGTTTAAAAGTTTTGTTAATAATAACTAAAGTAAAAGAACTACTTAAACCCAGCCTGGTCGGGAGAGAAGAGAGAGACAGACAGAGGGAGGAGCTACAGAACTTATAAACTTATTAAGTGAAGATGCAAATGTACACAAAAGGAAAAGCATTCTGGGTAATGTAGTTTTAGGATTTCAAGATTTTCTAATCATATACATAATTAATAAACTTATTAATTGCCTATTATGGGTTAAACTTCACACATAGCACTGATGATAAGAAGGAAACAATGGAACTGATCCTGCTTACATTTTATTAGGAGACATAATATGTACATGTAAATAAATTTAATAATACCAACTGCTGAGTTGAATGGTTTGGAGTTACATAATCCTCCACAAAGGAACTCTTCTGAAGTGGACCATAGTCAGTCCTAGGGGAATCTAGTCTCTAACAAGAAGAGTTGTGCCCCTTTTCTGATACTTTTTGATTCTTTACACCTCAGTGCTTGGGGTTCAAACTTTAGGTTTTGATTCTCATGTCTTTCTTTCTTTCTTTTTTTTTTAACCCTCACCTTCCATCTTGGAATCAATACTGTGTATTGGTTCCAAGGCAGAAGAGTGGTAAGGCAATGGGGGTCAAGTGATTTGCCCAGGGTCACACAGCTAGGAAGTGTCTGAGGCCAGATTTGAATCCAGGACCTCCCATCTCTGGGCCTGACTCTCAATCCACTGAGCCACCCAGCTGCCCCCTCATGTCTTTCTAAAGGATAAAAAAAGTACTTTCTACACAATGTAGATCAGATATAGGTCAGCTATTTATTTCCTCTAAACAAAGGAAACACAAAAGATAAGCACTCAGGAAAAAAGCACTGAAGAAGCATCAGTAATAACATACCCATTATTATACTTTACTGGGAGATTGATAATGTAAAATATCAAGAGATGATATAATTTGTGGCATTTACATTTTACCTTTTTTTAGGCTAATTGCTGTCTAAGCAACTACCCACATTCATGTTTTCTGGCAAATTAGGTCAAAGGATAAACTTTTTTGCCTCCTGATTGTCATCCTTTGATGTAGAAACTTTTCCTGCCACCAGTCACCTTGGAGTAATGGACCCAAGATCTCTAGACATCTCCAACTCCTAAGGTGGCCTCCAAAGCTGGGCACTTCCCTCCTGGGTTTGTTGTTTGTTCGCCTGTACTCAGAGGAAGATCATAACAGAAGCCCAAGGCTCAAGCTCAGGCTCACTTAAGCTTCCACATATGTTCTAGCTTCCATGTTCTTGAAGTTTCTACCAGAGGAATGGAAGAGCCCCAGTCTTGGTCCTACTCCTGCCCATGTAGGGAGAGGCCTGGATATATGCTTGGTAGATGGGAAGGGAAGAGAGGTCATCCCTTTAAGATGAACTGAGCCTTCAGCTCTTCCTGCTCAGTGGACAACAAGGGAATTCCTTTATCAGGTGCTTAATTAATATTTATTAATTAATTGATTAGTCTCAAAGAGCAGAGCCCTTCAGCTTGGATTCAACTATATCCCTAGAACCTCTGGATATTTCTAGGCTATCTCCATCAAATGCTCTATGGGATGGCCTTTACTGGTCCATTTCCATGAATGCGCCAAACCTTATTACATCCATATATGTAAAATATATACAAATTAAATTCCAGGTAGTATTTTTAGGAGGGGGGGAGGAGGGAAATAGAACTCTGTGTATAGGGATCAAGAAAAGCTTCATTTGGAAGGTGATGTCTGAATGAAAGAAACTAGTGAGTCTAAAGGAAGAGGTGAATTTATAATCTCATCAGGGTGATTAGAGACTCAACTGATTATCATTCTTTTTCATTTTCATTTTTAAAATTTTAATTTATTTTTTAAACCCTTCCTTTCTGTCTTATAATCAATATTGTGTATTGGTTCTAAGGCAGAAAAGCAACAAGGGCTAGGCAATGGGGATTAAGTGGTTTTTTGAACTGAGGACCTCTCCTCTCTAGGTCTAGCTCTCAAATCACTGAGCCACCCAGGTGCCCCCAATCATTATCATTCAAAAAACATCTGTTAAGTGCCTTCTTTATATGCCAGGCTGGAGATACAAAGAAAGATAAAACATAGTCCCTGCCCCAAGGAGTTCATAGTCTAATGGAGAGACAACATGCCAACAATTATGTACAAACAAGATAGATACAAGATAAATTGGAGATAGTTAACAGAGACTGATGGAGAATTCCTCTTATAAAAGTCAGCCAGAGAGCATCACAGAATGTTGGAGGTAGAAGACACCTTAGAGATCACTTAGACTAATCCCCTCATTTTGTATTAGAACAAACTGATGTCCAGGGACAAAAGTGATTTCTTTAAGATCTCACTCATAGCTGATGGTAGCTCTGGGACCAGAACCTAAATTACTCAAAAATCCCAACTTCTTCTCCCTTACTCTTTCCATTGTTCCAGGAGAATAAACATGTATATAAGCCCATTATGGGCCAGGCACTGAGCTAAGTGATTTTACAAATATTTCATTTTATCCTCCCAACAATCCAGTGAGGTTGTTACTATTTGTTGTTGTTGTTCACTTGTTTTCAGTTGTGTTCGACTTATCATGATCCTATTTAGAATTTTCTTTTTTTTCCCATTTGAATTAATTCAGTCAATTTAGAACATTATTCCTTGGTTACAATAATCATGTTATTTCCCTCCCTCCCTTACACCCACCCTTCCCGCAGCCAACATGCAATTTCATTGGATATTACGTGTGTCCATGATCAGAACCTATTTCCATGTTGTTGATGTTTGCACTAGGATATTCATTTAGAGTCTACATCCCCAACCATATCCCTTCGATCCATGTATTCAAGCAGTTGTTTTTCTTCAGTGTTTCTACTCCCACAGTGTTTCCTCTGAATGTGGATAGTGGTTTTTCTCAAAGATTCCTCCAAGTTGTTCAGGGTCACTGCATTGCCACTAATGGAGAAGTCCATTACATTCGATTGTACCACAGTGTATCAGTCATGTTCTCCTGGTTCTGCTCCTTTCACTCTGCATCAATTCCTGGAAGTTGTTGCAGTCTCCATGGAATTCCTCCACTTTATTATTCCTTTGAGCATAATAATATTCCATCACCAACATATACCACAATTTGTTCAGCCAATTCCCCAGTTGAAGGGCAGCCCCTCATTTTCCAGTTTTTTTGCCACCACAAAGAGCACAGTCTTTTCCCTTATCTCTTTGGGGTACAAACCCAGCAGTGCTATGGCTGGATCAAAGAGCAGACAGTCTTTTATCACCCTTTGGGCATAGTTCCAAATTGCCCTCCAGAATGGTTGGATCAATTCACAACTCCACCAGCAATGAATTAATGTCCCTACTTTGCCACATCCCCTCCAGCATTCATTACTTTCCTTTACTGTCATGTTAGCCAATCTGTTAGGTGTGAGGTGATACCTCAGAGCTGTTTTGATTTGCATCTCTCTGATTATAAGAGATTTAGAACACTTTTTCATGTGCTTATTAATAGTTTTGATTTCTTTAACTGAAAATTGCCTATTCATTTCCCTTGCCCATTTATCAATTGGAAAATGGCTTGATTTTTTGTCCAATTGGTTTAGCTCTTTATAAATTTGAGTAATTAGACCTTTCTCAGAGGTTTTTGTAATGAAGATTGTTTCCCAATTTGTTGCTTCCCTTCTAATTTTGGATGCATTAGTTTTGTTTGTACAAAATCTTTTTAATTTGATGTAATCAAAATTATTGATTTTACATTTTGTGATTTTTCCCTAGCTCTTGCTTGGTTTTAATGTCTTTCCTTTCCCAAAGATTTGACAAGTATACTATTCTGTGTTCACTTAATTTGCTTATAGTTTCCTTCTTTATATTCAGGTCATTCACCCATTCTGAGTTTATCTTGGTGTAGGGTGTGAGATGTTGATCCAAACCTAATCTCTCCCATACTGTCTTCCAATTTTCCCAGAAGTTTTTTTTATCAGATAGTGGGTTTCAGTCCCCAAAACTGGGATCTTTGTGCTTATCATAGACTGTCATCCTGAGGTCATTTACCCCAAGTCTATTCTCTTAGCCAGTACCAAATTATTTTGATGAACACTGCTTTATAGTATAGTTTGAAATCTGGGACTGCAAGTCTGCTTTCCTTTGCATTTTTTTTTCATGATTTCCCTGGATATCCTTGATCTTTTGTTCTTCCAAATAAACTTTGTTATGTTTTTTTCTAATTCAGTAAAAACGTTTTTTGGTAGTTCAATGGGTATGGCACTAAATAAGTAAATTAATTTGGGTAGGACTGTCATTTTTATTATGTTAGTTCATTCCACCCATGAGCAATCAATGTTTTTCCAATTGTTTAGATCTAGTTTTAATTGTGTAGAGAGTGTTTTGTAGTTGTGTTCACATAGTTCCTGTGTTTGTCTTGTGTTACATTTAAAATAGTTGGAGACCATAAACTGTTATATTTAAAATAGTTGGAGATATAAATTGTGATAGATGTAAGTGTGGGTGAGTAAAATTGTGACCGCAGAAAATATGTTTTCACTACAGTGTCTTGTTTTAAATCAAATATAAGGTAGTTGCCCGGGAAATAGTCCCAATTATGAATATACCCAAGTCAACTGGGTTTTATAGATTTTAATTAATAATACAATGAGGAATTAAAGAAGAGAGAGAGAGATCAGTCAGTCAGTCTTTTATCACTCACCACAATGTCTTTCTAAGCAAGGATTCTAGTGACAGAGTCTCCTCAGAGAGAGTCCCAGCCAGAGTCCTCCTCAAAGAGCCTTCCAGCCAGAGACTGTTTCAAAGGGCCTCTAGCAAGAGCCTCCAGAGGGACAGAGTCCCCTCAGAGGATCTCCAGTGAGACCTCCTTAGAGATTGTCCTCCAAGAGCTTCCCTTTTTCAGAGCTTCTCCCAAGAGCTTTTCTCCAAAAGGATTTTTTTCTCAAGAGATCCTCATAAGAGATTTTTTTCAAGAGATTCTGCTTTTTCTTATATTTCTTATTCTTATATAGGTTTCTCCTATGTTACCTCCCCTAAGTCCTTACATCTACCAATCACAGTAGATGTTTTCCAAAGGACAATCCATTCTAAAAACACTGCTGGGTCGACTAATCCCTTTAGTAAGTTTGAATCAGAAAAAACTTCTGAATAAGTTTTCACCTCTTTGCTCCTGGCAAGTTTACAAGTTGCCTGACCTTTAATAGGTACTTAGCACCCCATTGTATTAATTCTAAAAATAGGCATGGCTTAAAGAACTTTTTGCCTCATTATAAGTATGGGCCCAAGTACCCTCATTGTTTAGCAAGGAGTTTTTTTTTCCCTAAAGCAGTCCTTAAGTACAGGTGGAGTAGAGGTCCTCCCATTTCTGATCCAAGTAGAGTTCTCACTGTCAAAATGGGGAATGTTCCCAGTAGGGAATTGTTCCAATGGAGAATTCCCCAATGTGGAAATTTTTAACATTCATAAGTCTGATAAATTTCAAGATTTACACTTGGCAGATAGATTCCCAAGTATTTTATATTGTCTAGGGTGATTTTAAATGGAATTTCTCTTTCTAATTCTTGCTGCTGAAATGAGTTGGAGATATAAAGAAATGCTGATGACTTATGTGGGTTTATTTTGTATCCTGTAACTTTGCTAAAGTCATTGATTATTTTGACTAGCATTTTGGTTGATTCCCTAGGATTCTTTAAATAGACCATCATATCATCTGCAAAGAGTGATAGCTTGGTCTCCTCATTGCTAATTTTTTTTTAACCCTTACCTTCTCTCTTGGAGTCAATACTGTGTATTGGCTCCAAGGCAGAAGAGTGGTAAGGGCTAGGCAATGGGGGTCAAGTGACTTGTCCAGGGTCACACAGCTGGGAAGTGTCTGAGGCCAGATTTGAACCTAGGACCTCCCATCTCTAGGCCTGGCTCTCAATCCACTGAGCTACCCAGCTTCCCCCTTCCTCATTGCCAATTTTAATAACTTCAATTTCTTTTTCTTCTCTAATTGCTACTGCTAGTATTTCTAGAACAATGTTAAATAATTGAAATGATCCTTGTTTCACTCCTGATCTTATTGGGAAGGTTTCTAGTTTATCTCTGTGGCAGATGATATTTGCTGATGGTTTTAGATATATACTGTTCATCATTTTTAGGAAAGGCCCTTCTATTCCTATACTTTCTAGTGTTTTCAATAGGAATGAGTATTGTATTTTATCAAAGGCTTTTTCTGCATCTATTGATATAATCATGTGATTTTTGTTGGTTTCCTTGTTAATATGGTCAATTATGTGGATGGTTTTACTAATATTGAAGTATCCTTGCATTCCTCATATGAATCCTATCTGGTCATAGTGAATAACCCTTGTGATGACATGCTGGAGTCTTTTTGCTAGTATCCTATTTAAGATTTTTGCATCTATATTCATTAAGGAGATTGGTCTATAGTTTTCTTTCTCTGTTTTTGACCTGCCTGGCTTTGGAATCAGTACCATATTTGTGTTGTAAAATGAATTTGGTAGAACTCCTTTGCTTATTCTGTCAAATAGTTTATATAATATTGAGATTAGTTTGTTCTTTGAATGTTTGATAGAATTCATTTGTGAATCCATCTGGATCTGGGGATTTTTTCTTAGGGAGTTCTTTGATGGCTTGTTCAATTTCTTTTTCTGATATGGGGTTGTTTAGGTAATTTATTTCTTCCTCTGTTAGTCTAGGCAGTTTATATTTTTGTAAGTATTCATCCATATCACCTAGATTGCCATATTTGTTGCCATATAATTGGGCATAGTAGTTTTTTTATCATTATTTTATTTGGTCATTTCCAAACATTATTCACTGGAAACAAAGATCATTTTTTTTCCTCCCCCCCCACACCTTTCCCTCTCCCATAGCTGATGCACGATTCCACTGGTTATCACATGTGTTCCTGTTTCTAACCCATTTCCGTGTTGTTGGTATTTGCATTAGAGTGTTCATTTAGAGTCTCTCCTCAGTCAAATCACCTCCACCCCTGTAGTCAGGCAGTTGCTTTTCCTCGTTGTTTTTACTCCCACTGTTTATCCTCTGCTTGTGGATAGTATTTTTTATATCCCTGCAGATTATTCAGGGACATTGCATTGACACTAATGGAGAAGTCAATTACCTTCTATTGTACCATAGTGTATCAGTCTCTGTGTATAATGATTTCCTGGTTCTGCTCCTTTCGCTCTGCATCACTTCTTGGAGGTTGTTCCAGTCTCCATGGAATTCCTCTACTTTATTATTCCTTTTAGCACAATAGTATTCCATCACCAACATATACCACAATTTGTTCAGCCATTCCCCAATTGATGGGCATCCCCTCATTTTCCAATTTTTGGCCACCACAAAGAGTAAAGCTATGAATATTCTTATACAAGTCTTTTTCCTTATTATCTCTTTGGGGTACAAACCCAGCAGTGCTATAGCTGGATCAAAGGGCAGACAGTCTTTTATCACCCTTTGGGCATAGTTCCAAATTGCCCTCCAGAATGGTTGGATCAATTCACAACTCCACCAGCAATGAATTAGTGTCCCTACTTTGCCACATCCCCTCCAGCATTCATTACTTTCCATAGCTGTCATGTTCCCTCTCCATGTACCCTTACCGATCAATATTTTTATTGCCTTGTGATCTGAAAAGGCTGCATTTGTTATTTCTGCATTTCTGCATTTGAGTGCCATGTTTCTGTGACCTAGTGTATGATCTATTTTTGTGAATGTGCCCTGTGGTGCTGAAAAGAAGGTGTATTCCTTTTTGTCCCTATTTATTTTTCTCCATATGTCTATTAACTCTAATTTTTCTAAGATTTCATTCACCTCTTTTACCTCTTTCTTGTTTATTTTTTGGTTTGATTTATCTAAATTTCATAGTGGTTGGTTCAAGTCTCCCACTAATATGGTTTTACTGTCTATTTCCTCCTTCAATTCTCCTAGTTTCTCCATTAAAAATTTGGATGCTATACCATTTGGTGCATACATGTT
This sequence comes from Monodelphis domestica, assembly GCF_027887165.1. Taxonomy (NCBI): domain Eukaryota; kingdom Metazoa; phylum Chordata; class Mammalia; order Didelphimorphia; family Didelphidae; genus Monodelphis; species Monodelphis domestica. The sequence goes on along the minus strand of NC_077233.1, from coordinate 54,150,123 downwards.
GATTAGTGATATTTCCTCATTGTCTATACTCCCTTTTTACAGAATATATTTACCTTCCCTATCCCTTTTTGATCAGGTCTATTTTTGCTTTGGCTTTGTCAGATATCATGATTGCAACTCCTGCCTTCTTTCTATCAGTTGAGGCCCCAAAGGTCTTACTTTTTTCTTTACTTTAATTCTTTACTTTATTTTTAATACTTTTTAATATAACAACATATTATTATCTAATACTTACTTTAATTCTAACCTTGTGAGTATCAACCCACCTCATATGTGTTTCTTGAAGACTTGAAGACAACAAATGGTAGGGTTTTGGGTTCTAATCCAATCTGCTATTTGTCTACGTTTTATGGGTGAGTTCATCCCATTCACGTTCAAAGTTATGATTGTCACTTGTGGATTTGCTGGCATTTTGATATCTTCCCCTAGTTCTGACCTTTCTTCTTTAGCTATATCCTTTTGAACCAGTGATTTACTTTAGGTCATTCCCCCTAGTCCCCTCCCTTGATATGCTTCCCTTTCTAACCCCTCCCTTTTTATGCTCCCTTCCCCTCTCCCCTCTCCTTCCCTCCCTTTTTATACTCCCTCTCCCTCCTTAATTTTCCTTTCTTTCTTGCCCTGTTGGATAAGATAGAATTCAGGATCCCACTGGATCTAGATGTTTTTCCCTCTCAGATTTGATTTCACTGAGAGTAAGGTTTAAGTAATTCCACTTCACGCTCTCTCTCTCCTTCTCATATGAGAGTTCTTCCCCTCCCCTTCCCATGTGTATCCTTATATGGGAAAGATTATTCTATTAAGTCCCCCCCTATTTCTTGAAGTAAATCTTAGTATTATCAACGATCCCCCCTCCCTTTTCCTTTCTTTGCCCCCACTTTCATCAAATCTTCTTAATGCCCCAATCTTTCCCTATGCATGTTTCTTCTAAATACTCTTATGATGCATACAATTTTTGAGAGTTACACAAAACATTTCCCCCACATATTAATATATATAATTTGATGTAAATGTAGTCCTTATAGAAGAGAGTTTGACTTAAAGAAAAAGATAAGATTTATCTCCTTTTCCCTTTCTTTCATATTTACCTTTTCATGTTTCTCTTGCTTTCTGTGCTTGGATATCAAAATTTCCCATAAGTTCTGGTCTTTTCTTAGCAAATGCTTGGAAATCTTCTATTTTGTTGAATGCCCATACTTTCCCCTGGAAGTATATAGTCAGTTTTGCTGGGTAGTTGATTCTTGGTTGGAGACCCAGCTCTCTTGCCTTTCTAAATATCGTGTTCCATGGTTTGCTGTCTCTTAGTGTGTTAGCTGCTAAGTCCTGTGTGATCCTTATGGGAGCCCCCCTATATCTGAAGCTCCTCTTCTTGGCTTCTTGTAGGATTTTCTCCTTTTCTTGGAAGCTCTTGAATTTGGCGATTACATTCCTGGGGGTTGTCTTTTGGGGATTTAGTATAGAGGGTGTTTTATGAACCCTTTCTATTTCTATTTTGCCCCCTTGCTCCAGAACATGTGGACAATTTTCTTCTATAATCTCCTGTAGAATAACATCTAGGTTATTGTTTATCTCTGGTTTTTCTGGGAGACCAATAATTCGGAGGTTGTCTCTTCTTTCTCTGTTTTCCAAGTCTGTGACCTTTTCAGTGAGATATTTTATGTTTTCTTCTAATTCATTAATTTTTTGGCTTTGCTTTATTGATTCTTGCTGTTTTGTGATCTCACTTTCTTTGAGTTGCTTAATTCTGGTCGTTAGGGACTGGTTTTGCTTTTCAGCTTTGTCTGCCCTTCTATTGGATGCTTCCAGCTCTTTCTCCAATTGAGCAGTCTTATCTATCAGACTGTTGATCTCTTTCTCCCATTTTTCTTTCCAGAAGGTTTCCATCTTTTGGGTAAGCTCCAGTTTGAGATCTTCCAGAGCTTGTTGATAGTTTCCATTTTGGGAGGCATGTTCTGATTTTTTTGGGGTTTCATCCTCATTCTCTTCTTTTCCTTGGGTACTCCCTCCATAAAAGTTTTCAATAGTCACCTTTTCCCCTTTCTTCCTGGAGGCTTGATTTTGGGCCATGTGAGCCATCCCTTTGGTGGTTTTATTCCCCTTTCCTTTTTGGTCTGGGATCTGGGTGATATGGGCGGGTTTTCTGTGAATTTCGGTTGCCTCAGACTAGTTCTTCCCAGCCTCCGAGGTTTCTTAGAGTGCGGGGCCCCTGATCATAGCCCAACCACCCAGGTGTTCAGCTCTGCCCAGATAATCAGCACGTGGTCCACCCCTGGTGTTTAGCTCCACCCAGATGCTCAGCGCAACCGCCCCTAGTACAGCTCCACGGGCCCCATGTGCTCAGTGCAGGATTCTCCCATGAAACTGCCCTGAGACATTGTTTCCTGGCACTTCCAAGATCCCAAGGACCCGGGAGTGCCCCCCCCACCAGACAGAGATGTTCCCCACTCACTCGCTGTCCCAGTGAGCGCTCAGGTAGCTCACTCTGGTTTGGTGGGGGAGGTGTGTGTGTGGGGGAAGGATGGCTCAGTTCACATTTCTGTGCAAGCTTTTCCTCCTTCTTATTATAGTGTGGAAATGTTCAAACCCCATGTACCTTCACCTCTGTGGGGTACTGGGGAGTCCTTCTGTTCCTCCAAAGGTGATTTTTATGCTCCTTTGATGTAGTCAAATGATGTCGATTGCAGCCATGTTTACCCTGAAGTCCTATAGTAGTTTTTATGATTGCCTTAATTTCCTCTTCATTAGAGGTGAGGGTCTCCCTTTTCATCTTGGATACTGTCAATTTGGTTTATTTCTTTCCTTCTTTTTTTTTTAATTAGACTGACCAGTACTTTGTCTATTTTATTTGTTTTTTTCAGAGTACCAGCTTCTAGTCTTATTTATTAAATCAATAGTTCTTTGACTTTCAATTTTATTAATTTCTCCTTTTATTTTTAGGATATCTAATTTAGTCTTCATCTGAGGATTTTTAATTTGTTTGCTTTCTAGTTTTTTAATTTGCATGCCCAATTCCTTGACCTCTGCTCTCCATAATTTGTTAATATAAGAACTCAAAGATATAAATTTCCCCCTGAGCACTCCTTTGGCCGCATCCCATAGGTTTTGAAAGTATGTCTCATCATTGTCATTTTATTCAATGAAGTTATTGTTTCTATGATTTGTTCTTTAACAAATGGAGAGTCATATTGTTTAATTTCCAATTAATTTTTTATTTACCTCTCCTTGTACCCTTACTAATTATTTTCATTGCATTGTGATGTGAGAAGGTTGCATTTATTATTTCTGCTCTTTTGCACTTGTTTGCAATGTTTTTATGCCCTAATATATGGTCAATTTTTGTGAATGTACCATGTACTGCTGAAAAGAAGTTGTATTCCTTTTTGTCCTTATTTATTTTCTCCACTAACTCTACTAACTCTAATTTTTCTAAGATTTTATTCACTTCTCTTACCTCTTTCTTATTTATTTTTTGGTTTGATTTATCTAGTTTGGATAGAGGAAGGTTCAGGTCTCCCACTAGTATAGTTTTTCTATCTATTTCATCCTTGAGCTCCACTACTTTCTCCTTTAGAAATTTGGATGCTATGCCATTTGGTACATACATGTTGAGTACTGATATTTCCTCATTGTCTATACTGCCTTTTATCAGGATATAATTACCTTCCCTATATCTTTTAACTAGATTTATTTTTACTTCGGCTTTGTCAGATATCATGATTACAACTCTTGCCTTCTTTTTATCAGTTGATGCCCAATAGATTTGGCTCCATCCTCTTACTTTTGCCCTATGTGTATCTACCTTCGTTATATGTGTTTTTTTGTAGACAGCATGTGGTAGGGTTTTGGATTCTAATCCACTCTGCAATTTGCTTGCGTTTTATGGGTGAGTTCATTCCATTCACATTCAGAGTTATGATTACTAGCTGTGTATTTCCCAGCATTTTTATTTCTACTCCTAGTCCTGCATTTTCTTCTTTCACTATTTCCTTCTACACCAATGTTTGTTTTTAATCAGTCGCCCTTATTCCTACCCTTATTTTACTTCCCTTTCTACCCCCCTCCCTTCTTATTCCCCTCTTATTTTCCCTGTAGTCTTTCTAAAACTATCCCCCTACCCTCTGCCTCCCTTGTACTGCTTCCCTCCCCACCAGTCCATTTGTTACCCTTCTACTTCCTTACAGGGTGCAAATCTATTCTCTGCCCCAATGGATTGGATTGCTCTTCCCTCTTTGGGTCAATTTCAATACACTTAAGAGCTGAGTATTTCCTATCTCCAACTTCTTTACCCTTCCAGTGTATTGATGTTCTCCCCCTCCCACCATGAGCTTCTTTGTGACATATAAATTTACCCCCTTTTGTTTCTTTTCCCATTTCTTTTAGTATTAACCTCTTTTTAAAGCTCTAGTTGTATATTTATGTATATATACACACACACACATGTATATGCATTTATGAATACATATATCTTTATACCTATTTATGTCTTGTCATTTCATCCTATACAGTTTGTCACTGTTCCCTCTAAATGTAATTCTTCTAGTGGCTCAGGTGATAATAACAATTTTTAAGGGTTACCAATGACCTCTTTTCTTATAGGGATACATAACATTTTAACTTATTGAGTCTCTTAAAAAGTTTTTTTGGGGGTTGTTTTTCTTTTTTCCCTCTTTTGAAATTACCTTTTAATGATTCTCTTGACTTTTGTGCTTGGGCATCAAATTTTCTGTTTAGTTCTGGCCTTTTTTTTACAAATTCTTGGAATTCTTCAATTTTGTTGAATGACCATACTTTCCCCTGTATGAATATAGTCAGTTTTGCTGGGTAGTTGATACTTGGTTGTAGACCTAGTTCCCTTGATATTCCCCATGGAATATCATATTCCATGCCTTTTGGTCCTTCAGTGTGGATGCAGCCAAATCTTGTGTTATCCTCACGGTGGTTCCATGGTATCTGAAAGACTTCTTCTTGGCAGCTTGTTATATCTTTTCTTTGGTCTGATAGTTCTTGAATTTGTCTATAACATTCCTGGGTGTTGTCAGTTGGGGATTAAGTACAGGAGGTGACATGTGGATTCTTTCAATCTCCACTTTTCCCTCTTGTTCTAGAATATCGAGGCAGTTTTCTTGAATAATTTCCTATAGTATTATGTCCAGGCCTTTTCTTTTGTCATGGTCTTCTGGTAGACCAATGATTCTTAAATTGTCTCTCCTTGAACAATTTTCTAAATCCTCTGTTTTGTGAATGAGATGCTTCATATTTTCCTCAATTTTTTCATTCTTTTGGTTTTGTTTTATAGTGTCCTGCTGCCTCGTGAGGTCACTTAATTCTAGTTGTTGTATTCTGGTTCTTAAAGAGTGGATTTTATCCCTGATTTTTTGGTCATCCTTCTCCTTCTGGTCTGATTTTCTTTAGAGGTCATCTTTCATCCTCTTTACCTCATCTTTCATCTTCTTTGCCTCATTTTCAAGCTGGTTTATTTTGGCTTTCAAAACACTATTTTCTGTTTCCAGATGACTTATCTTAGTTTTTAAATTCTTTTCCCAATTGTCTTCAGCCTCTCTTAATTCTGTTTTGAATTGCATTTTGAGTTCTTCCAAAGCCTGTTTCCAATTCTCTTGGATTTCTCTTTTATTGCTTGCCTCCTCCTCTGTTCCATTTGCAATTAGATCATTGCCTGTACAGAAGCTGTCGATTTTAATTTCTTTCTTCTTTTTCTGTTGTTTGCTCATACTTACCCCTTTTTTTGCTCCCTGTATTTGTTTGTGCTCTTGCTCCTCTCATTTTTTTTTGTTTTTTTTGGGGGGGCTTTCTGTCAGTCTCCCGTCTTGGAGTTTTGTCAGGAGATCTCTCCGTGCAGTCTGTGGGGGATGGGTGTTGGAGCTTTAGCTTCCCTGACTTCTGAAGACTTTTGATGGGATTACGTTCAGTTGGGTTTGGCTGGGTGTGCTCTGAGGCCACAACCTCCTGAAAGGCAGGAGCAATATGGAGTGTCTCTGCAGTTCTAACCAGGCTGCCTACTCTATGCTCCCTCTGTAGCTCCTTCCCAGCTGCCTGTGTTCAACTCTCTGAGCCTGGCATAACCCTGCCCACAAGGTACACCCTCCAGACCAGTGCCTTTGCCGCCCAGAGGTTCCCGCTGCTGCTGGAGGCTTAGTGCTCTAGGTGGGGGGAGGGGTCCTGGGATCTTTCTTCTGCATTCCCGTTAAACCCAAGTGTTCTCGGATATCTTTAAAAAGATACAGTTCAAGAGGGAGCACATTATCAGTTGGGAGGATCAGAAATGGTGTCATGCAGAAGATCATGTCTAACTTGCAAAGGGTCTTTAGCTGATTTAGTCTAATTCTCTTAATTAATGGAGGAGTAAACTGAGGCTGAGATTAAATAACTTTCTGACTATAACACAACTAGTAGGCAAAAAAAGCCTGGATTCAGCTTAGGCCCCTGAATTCAAAACCCCAGCATTGTTTCTAGTATACTAATTCATTAAATCATGTTTTAGGCCTTTGTTTATCAATTTAAATATTTACTTAAAACTCCTTTGGCTTGATGGGTGTGGGCTCTTTTTTTTTATTGGGATAAGCCAGAAATCCTTAGTCAGAGCAGCATTGTGTCCGAGTAGATTCAGAAACCACTCAGTAATGGAAATAATGGACAGATGAGAATTTGATGAATCTCCATCTCCTGGGATTCTTCCCCTTAAGCAGCAGCTGGCAGATACTGAGCTCTGTGTACTGTGATAAAGCTGGGAGCAGACCCTCTCACAGGTCCAACAGTGCTTGATATTGTGAGGCCTTGAGTTATAAACACACACACACACACACACACACACACACACACACACACACACCCCAAAACAGTTGAAATACAGAAAAAAATAAAACAAGAGCCCCAAAAAAGTTGATATAATTTGACTGTTTTACTTCAACAAAGGCCTTTTGTAACTTTTTTGGGCAAATGTACTCATTTGAGGGAGGAATAAATAATCACGTTTTCCTCCAGAGTGGTAGATAATTTCAAACATGTTAAGATCATTGAAATGTTCTTTTTCCAAAGCCAAAAGTGAGAGTTCTTGACCTATTAAAGTTGAATCAGAAATCTAGTCAAATGGATCTCCTCATCCCATGCCACCAACCCCCTTTATCCCTTAAATAAAAATGATTTAAAAACCCACCCTGGATAGGAATCAGACTTACAGATGTCTCCTAAAATTATTATGCCAACAAAAGTGCAGAAATATAATAGCTTCCAGATTTGTACAGAGATGACGCGATGTTCATTTACCCTGATCTCTTGTGTCTTTTTGTTCTGGGTGGGCCAATAAACACCTTTCCCTTTTGTTAGGTTTGAGAAATCTTTGGAAAGATGTTTGGGAAGGATTGAATCATTAGCTGCTTTCTGTAATCTCCAAGGAACCTGAGGCTATAGAAGAAGGTCAAGAATTTCTCTCGAAATTGATTATTTGGCATGGCAGGCCAAGATTTAGCCCTGGGTGGTATTGTGATGGACCATAGAACAGGAACGGAATAAGGGAAGTAAAGCTGGAGAGAAAGAGACCAGGAAGGGGAGAGAGGGAAAGACAGAGATACAGGGAGGCAGACAGAAAAAGAGGGAGGAAAGAAAGGAGAAAGGGAAGGACAGAGACAGAGAGACAGAGACATACAGAGGAAGGGAGAGAAGGAGAGACAGAGAGAGAGATAGAGACAGAGACAGAGACTGGGAGATGGAGAAATGGGGAAAGATACACACAGATAGAGACAGAGATAGAGAGACAGACAGAAGAAGAGTGACAGAGAGAGACAGAGACAGACAGAAGGAGAGAGACAGAGACAGAGAGAGAGAGACAGAGAGACAGAGAAAGAGGTAGGGAGGGAGGGAGAGAGAGAGGGGGCCTTTTGGACTGGAGTAGGGAGTGAGTATGAGAGGATGGGCATGGGAGTGTGACTTTCTAGGGCAAACAGCCAAGAACACAATATTAGGGTGTGAGTGTGTACACCATGAGAATTCTGTGTTCCAGGGAGTGGACAAATCTTCAGTTATAGGTGTGGTAGTTTGAGAGGGTCCCAAGACTAGATATTCAGAGGTAAATGTTCCAGGCCCATGTAGCTGGCTAGAAAGGTTGTATAATCCTGGGTCCTAGTGCTAATCCTCACACAGTCATTCCAGCATTTGGGATAGTAATAGTGAGCATAATTATTGTGATATTTCCAGAGAAAGGCAGCTGATATAGTTGATAGAGCGCCAAATTTGGAAACAAGGAAACCAGCATTTTATTAAGCACCTTCTATATGGCAGATACTGTGCTTAGCACTTTACAGATATTTCTTCATTTTCACAACCACCCTGAGAAATAGGTCCCATTACAGATAGAAGTTAAATGACTTGACCAGGAGCACACAGCTAATAAATGTCTGAGGCTAGATTATAATTTAATTCTTGACTCCAGGCCTAGGATGCTGCACACTGTGCTACTTAATTAGCTCCTTGTAGTAGGAAGATTCAGGTAATAACCTTATACTGGCTGTGTACTGCTGGGAAGTCACCTAACCATGTGTTGTAGAGAAGGCACCAATCTACATTGGAGAAAGAAAAGTTCCTCATGTGAACCGATGAAACAGCAGATCTGAGTAAAAATAAATGTAATAGGGGCAGTTGGTAGCTCAATAGATTGAGAGCTGAGCCAGAGATGGGAGAACCTGGGTTCAAATATGACCTCAGATACTTTCTAGCTGGGTGATTCAGGACAAGTCATTTAATCTCAATTACTTAGCCCTTACCACTCTTTAGCCTTGGAACTGATATTTAGCATCAGTTCTTAGAAAATAAGAGTTAAAAATAAATATAATAAGGCTGATGGGATTGAGTATGTGCTTGATGCACTTTTAGTGATATATGTGTTCTGGTCCCTTGCTAAAGGACACATGGCAGGAGAGGCTCTTGATGAGATATGAAGAATTACTCATTCAAGAATCCTACATCCACAAACTCCTTATCTCTCTTCCCTGCCACCCTCTGCCTCCTTCTCCTCCTTTTCCTCCTTTTCTTCTCCTTCTCCTTCTCCTTCTCCTTCTCCTTCTCCTTCTTCTCCTTCTTCTTCTTCTCCTTTTCCTCCTCCTCCTGTTCCTCCTCCTCCTCCTCCTCCTAATCCTCCTCCTCCTCCTCCTCCTCCTCCTCCTCCTCCTCCTCCTCCTCCTCCTCCTCCTTCTTCTTCTTCTTCTTCTTCTTCTTCTTCTTCTTCTTCTTCTTCTTCTTCTTCTTCTTCTTCTTCTTCTTCTTCTTCTTCTTCTTCTTCTTCTTCTTCTTCTTCTTCTTCTTCTTCTTCTTCTTCTTCTTCTTCTTCTTCTTCTTCTTTCTTCTTCTTTCTTCTTTCTTCTTCTCTACCTTCTTCTCCTCCTCCTTTTTCCTCCTCCTCCTCCTCCTCCTCCTCCTCCTCCTCCTTCTTCTCCTCCTCTTTCTCCTCCTTCAAAGAAGGGTAAGGGCTAGGCAACTGGTGTTAAGGGTCACACATCTAGGAAATATCTGAAATGAACTCAGGTCTAACTTGGATTCAAATAGCGAGCACACATATATGGTGACCAGAATGTGGGTTTGCCTAAATGAGTCTGGCACTTGATTTCAGGTCCCTGTATATCTCTTGTCTTGATATTTAAAACCCCAAGTACCAGAAATTTGACTGCAACCCTGAGATGGATGTTTCTAGCTTCTATCTCCTGAACTTGAAAGTTTGATATTCTTGGCAGCTAGGTGACACATTAGATAGGGTAGAACCCAGGTCCTCCCAACTCCAGACTTGGCTCTCTATCCACTGACCCACTTAGTTGACTCACAGATATACACATTTGTTAAAAGAGATTTCTTTTTATTTTTCCCAATGGTTGAAGGAGATAGTGATTAGGTTGCAAAAAATAAAGAGAATGTCATTGAAGGTTTCATTTTTTTTTCTTTTCAATGGTGGATGGGAGTAAATGAGAGGGAGAGAAAAGAAATAATTGTTACTGACAGAAACATTTTTACAAAAGAAACCAAATGCATAAGAAAAACATGATTGATCCTGTGTTCGATGGGGATATGATTGGGGTTTCGATCATAAAAGATCACTCTACCGTAAATATGAATAACATGGAAATAGGCTTTAACAATGATACATGTATAAGCCAGTGGAATTGCTTGTCAGCTTTCAGAAGAGGGGGAGGAAGGAGAGGAGGGAAAGAACATGAATCATGTCTCCATGGAAAAATATTCTAACTAAATTAAAAAAAAGAAAACAAAAAAGGTAAATGGTTGTAGAGTTGGGTTGCTTTTTGCCTTCTTCCATAAGAAGAATCATTTTGCTTCTTTTTCAAGTTATGCTTTATATCAACCACTACCCTAAACCAGACTTTTCTTCAGTTCCCTTGGATCCTGTAGGAAAAGATAATTTTCTAGGGGCAGTTATGTGGCTCATTGGATAGAAGAACCAGGCCTGGAGTCAGGAACCTGGGTTCAAATGTGACCTCAGACCCTTCCTAACTGTGTGACTGGGCAAATTTATTTATTTGTTAAATTCATTTAACTCCAATTGCCTACTCTTACCACTCTCCTGCCTTGGGACCAATACTTAGAATCAATTAGAAGACAGAAGGTAAGGGTTTAAAAAAAAAAGAAAAGAGAACTTGCTAGTAAGTTTCTCCAGATTTTAAATTCAAGTTCAGATTGAATTAACCTCCTCCCTGCCAGGACAGGGATCTTGAAATGATCCCTGTAGTAATAGAATCACATAACCGAGATATGAAAAGGACATTTCAGAATCTAGATCTAGGTCAAACAAGCTACATGACCCCAATGTAAAGGGTACTGGTTCTAGAGCCTTTAGGCTCTGTGTTCAAATCCTGATTCTGAGGCTTACTTCCTATAGCTATGTTATAGAATCTCCTTGAGCCTTTTTCTCCAACTATAAAATAAGGGACTTATACAAGATTATCTCTGAGGCACCCTCTGAGTCTAGATCAGGGTTGTTAACCTGGAGCCTGCAAACATTTTGAAGATCTATTTTGATAGCCATATTTTAATAACCTTGGTTTCCTTTGTAGCCCTATGCACCTTATTTTATGCATTGAAAAACATTGTTCTGAGGAGTTTATAGGCTTCATCAGACTGCCAAGGGGGACCATGATCCAAAACAAATTTCCTAGATTTTATGATTTCAGCTAAGAATCTATCTTGCAACTCCTTTAGAACTTATTTTCCCAATTACCATGAAATAATAATTTTCAACATATGTTTTCCAAAATTATAAGATCCAAACTGTCCTCCTCCCTCCCTTCCCTCTTCCTACTTGGAGATGCTAAGCCATTTGATTTGGGCCATACATATATATTATCATGCACCACATACTTCCATATTGATCATTGTTGTAAGAGCACACTCATACCAAAAAGTGGTTAGTCTTTAAGAATTGCTGGGCTGAAAAATTCTTCACTCTGTGGCCAATTTGGGATTAGATTGTAAGATCCTTGAGGATAGGAACTGTTTTACTTTTGGTTTTCTTTCCTTGAAGATGTTGTCTGCACAGCCTCTTGACTCATAGCTGGCCCTCCATAAATGCTTGTTTGCTTACTAGACTGATTGTCAGACAACTGAAGTACAGCCCTCTAGAAGCTCTGAAGATGACATGAGACCTCCAGTGTATAGGAATTGATCTAATCCTCCAAGGGATGGTGGAGGAGAAGTCAAGATTGTCTGCCATGATGTGTCAACAGATTAGAGCATTCCTGGATTGGTGTTAGTTTTATAATCTAAATATAATCTATCTTTTGAGGTCCAGCTCAGCTTTTATCTCTTTGAGCTTCTGAATATTGTGTTCTTGGTGTTCTTGTTCAAATATGTTTGATTCTCAGTGACCCTACTTAGCATTTTCTTGGTAAAGGTATTAGAATGGTTTGCCATTTTCTTCTCCAGCTCCCTTTACAGATGAGGATATTGGGCAAATAAGGTGAAGTGATTTGCCTAGGGTCATACAACTAGTCAGTATCTGAGGTCAAATTCAACCCAGAACTTCTGGAATTTCTTTCCTCCCTTCATAGCATTCTCATATCATTTGCCTTGGATGTAATTCTCTGCTGGACTCCAAGAGTCAAGTTAGCCTTCTTGTACAAATTTGGAAGCTGCCTCTTCCTTGATGGGTCTTATCACAAGCTTGTTGCCCCAGGCATTCTGTTCCTAGTCACTGAGAGGAAATCCAGATCTGTTGACCTTTCCAGCTGACTGGGTCATCATCTGGTCCACCAGTCTGACTAGCCCATTTCAGGAATGGTGGAACTCCTGTATTTGGTTTGCTATTTTCTCCATGAACCCATAATCATAGCAGATCCCTTTCAGCCAGTCACAAGACAACACCTGAATTTTCTGGAAAACCAAAAAGACAGGTGAAAATTCTTAATCAGCCCACATACACAAGCATCAAAGCATCAGACGATTGCTAGCTTCATCCAATGATTAAAGCACTTCATTCCTCCCAAATTGATTAATGACTTTTTACACCTTGCTTATACCTGTGATCGATTGATTGATTCAACGGAGAAGCCTGGACTCTCAATGTTTACATTAATTGGAGTTGGCTGAAAATCATCACCGTTACAGAGCAATGTCTTGTAACTTCTAAGGAGAAAAAATGAGAACTCTCCTTTGCATCTGAATTGTCCTTTATATGTGGCCAAAGAAACTCATACTAGTGATCTCATGTAACCCTCACAACACTCCTGAGGCAATGGGTTAACACTTTATTTTCCTAGATGAGAAAGGTGAAGCTTGGGAAGTCAATGACTGGGCTAAGGTTACACAGCAAGGCAGTGGCTGAAAAGGATGAGAAACTAAATCACCTAACTTCTTGTATAAGGAAGGGCTTTTTCCTCCCACTATAAGAGTTTGCCTCTCCAGCAATGGTAATTACCAATCAATCAATCAACATGGATTTATTAAATACCAATGATGTGCTGGGCACTATGTGATGCCTAGGCTCTCTCTATTCCAAAGAGGTGGCCATTAGAAATCATCACCTCCACTGCAGTGGCCGGAACAATTATCCTTCTAAGGAATTTCTGTCTATTTCTTCTAAATGACTGGAAGAGTACAAGCAATTCCTGGAGCACAGGCTTTCTATGGCTACAGCCCCATTACAAACATCTCTCTTCTGGACCTAGAAAGTCCCAAGTGATGCTAATAAAGACTTCATTTGGCTGACATGGAGCAATGGCAATAGCAGTTTTCTCTGAGTGCCTCAGCAGTTGATCTGGTGACCTCTCTTTCTGTTTTCAGTCTAACTAATACCAGGTTCTCAAACTCTCCTAAAAAGATTGGAAGACAACAAAAAATCCTCAGTGGTCTCTGTTTATGAAGGCAAATATGACCTGGTTCATGTTTGGGTTTACCATTGTTTAGATAGATACCACAGTGGATGGGGCACTAGACCAGAGTCAGGAAGATTTGTGTTCAAATCCAGCCTTGGATGTAATCAGGTAAGTCACCTAATTTATGTTCACCTTGGGTTCTTCATCTGTAAAATGAGGATAATAATAACCACCTTCTAGTTGGGATAGGTCTGAATTCAAGTTTGGCATCTGATAGACACTGGCTCTGTGATCCTGGTTAAAACTGCTCAGCACTGGAACAACCTCCAGGAAGTGATGCAGAGTGAGAGGAGCAGAACCAGGAGAACATTGTACACAGAGACTGATACATTGTGGTACAAGAGAACGTAATGGACTTCTCCATTAGTGACAATGCAGTGATCCTGAACAACTCGGAGGGATCTACGAGAAAGAACACTATCCACATTCAGAGGGAAAACTGTGGGAGCAGAAATACAGAAGAAAAACAACTGCTTGAATACATGGGTTGAGGATAAGGCTGGAGATGTAGACTCTAAAAGAACATCCTAATGTAAACACCAACAACAGGGAAATGGGTTCTGATCAAAGACACATGTAATACCCAGTGGAATTGCGTGTTGATTATGGGAGGTTTGGGGGGAGGGGAGGGAGGAATAGAAAATGATTTTTGTAACCAAGGAATAATGTTTGAAATTGACCAAATAAAAAAATAATGTTAATTTTTAAAAAATACTCAGCCCTCTGGGCAATAAAAAAAGCACTATAATTTACAGAAGAAGATGCTGATCTGTATTGGGCAGTGCCACTATTGGGCTACTGGGACTTTTACCCAAGGGTATCAAAATTGAGAGGGTGCTGATAGCACTCAGAGGCTTTTAGCAGGAGAACAAACAAATCAACTTTATTACCTCAATAGCAAGAATAATTAGCCCAGGAGCTATAACCCATCTAGGTGAGATCTGTGTCAATTCTCTTCTAAGAACCAGACTCAAAGTGTCCTAGGTCTCTGCCTTCCCGACATGGAACAAGATCTGGAGTCTACCTTGACTAGCTTTTGTTTTGAAGTTTAAGGATTTTACTCTGTGTTTTCTCTTTCCTCCTCCCTACAACTAAATAGTATTACCCTGTTCCTGCTAATTATTCCCCTCCTAACAAGGAAGGAGAGAAGTTTCCCCCCTCTTTTAGAATTCAGATCATCCAGACTTTATTTATTCCTTCTATGTTCTCAGGCTTGTGTTCAGCACCATGGAGGACGCATGTCTTGTTGTCCTCACCCCCAGTATCCAGGCACTCTCTCCAGGGGGTTTGATCCTCTCTGGAGGAGAAGTCCTCCCTGACTGGGGAAAAAGTACAAGCAGAAAGCAGGGCATGCCTGAGTGAGGACCCCCAGTGGTAGGACAGAGGTAAGGGGCCAGGGCAGCCTGAGGAGAAAGATCCTTGACCTCGAAGATGGGATCTTTGCAATTCCACTTATCAGATGCCCAGTCCTTCCCCCCCTCCCCCCCAGTGGAGAAATCCAGTGTTCTTTCTAATGTGCCAGATCTTGGAACAAAACCCATCCAGAAAGCAGCATCATTTAATTTTCCTACCCTGAGAGGAGGCCAAAATACATGGTCTTTTGGTTCAGATTTAGAACTGCTACCAACTGTCTGGGCATTTGGACAGCACATGGTCTCCAAATGTAGTTCTCTCAGGCAGGAGCAGATGGCTTCTGCTGAGCCTGCTGAGCTTTTTAGACTTGGCACTACGTGAGACCTGAGACTGTTCCCACAGGGCTATAGAACAACAGGAAAAGCTGGAAAATGTCAATTAATAATTTGAATATTTCTGAATATTTCTTAATGCCACTCAAACAATTGCATTTATTAAATGCCTACAGTGTGCCAGACACAGTTCTAGGTGTTGGGGATATAGATTCTTTTGGGGGAGACAATATATACACACACTTCCAGACCAGTGACTTGCTTTGTGCTAATCTGCATCCACTGAGTCAGTTTTCTGGGTTTTACCTGGTCATATTTTCTCATCAGTCACTCCTTTACCTCCTTCTAAGTAGGACTTCTCACAGCAAGTGTCTTGGGGTCTTGACCTCCAACAGAACCAACTTTTCTTTTCTCTAATTATGCTGCATGGCTGTTGGGTCCCTTTTCATCTGCGATTGTGTCATCCCACAGGGCAGAAGTAGGGCCAGTCAGAGGAAGTTACCTAGAGGATAATTTGAGTTCCCAATTATGAAGCATTTCTTAGTGATTGGAGCTGTCCAGCAATGGAACAAAAGTAGTGGACTCCCCATTTGTCCCTGGAGCGGTCAGATGACCACCTCACAAACAAGAGGTATTTCTTGTGTTTTTCTATTAAAAGCCCTTGGAGAGAAAAGCAATTTGAGGTCAGAACAGATATGGAGAGTAAGAGAAGGGCTGGCATGCCCATATATGAACATATATGAACAGTCAGCAGTAGGATATGCAGATTTCAAGTAGGCTCCATGCCACCAAATATTTTCCCTACTGACCTTTTATAGTCTTTAAATTCCTGCCATCAGAGAAATATTCCTCTTATAGGATCCCCTATAGAGATCTGGGGGAGGGTTCCAGAAGAAGAGGTGGTGAGGCAAGGCTATATCTCTAGGACAAGGCTCTGAGTAGCATTGGAGAAAGGAGCAGATTGTATAGAATTCACTTCCCTGAATCATTCTCCCCTCGTACCTTTAATTCCACCACCCTTTCCTTTGGGGCTCTTTAATCATCACTCCAATATGCAGACATAAAGGAACACTTCTAAATGGAATCCCCAAAGTCAGGTATTTCAGCCTTTCCTCATTTCCCCAAACTACAAGGGTATGGAAGTTAAAGGATAAAGCTAAATGCACCAAGAGTTGAATATTCCACTTGCCTTAGGACCACAGATTTGGAAAAAGGAGATACTTTATTCTAGTTTCCTTATTTTATAGTCAGGGAAACTGAAGCCCAAATAGATTAAATGACTTACCCATAGCCCATAGTTGCAAAGGTAGTGGAGGGTCAGAGGTGAGATTTGAACTCAAATTTGCTGACTTCAGACCCAGTTCTCATTCAGCTGTTCTATCCTTCATCTTGGGAGGGTTTCTTGAATTAATACATAAAAAAGCATTTATTAAGTGACAAGCCTGAAACTAAATGTTGGAGTCTTAAATACAAAAGCAAGACAGCTCCTGTCCTCAAGGAGCTTACATTCTAATAGGAGGATATAGCAAATTTTGGGGTTGGTGGTCAGGGAATGGTGAAGTCACAGGGAGCCATGTTGTGGTTCAGTTGTAGCTGACTCTGTACAACTCTATTTGGGACTTTCCCTGCAAAGATCCTAGAGTGGTTTGCTATTTCCTTCTCCAGCTCATTTTACAGATGATGAATTAAGGCAAACAGGGTTGAGTGACTTGCCCAGGATCACATAGCTATTAAGGAGCCATAGGACTCATCTAACAATCAGTGCCCTCAGGGTAATAATGACACAAAGGGTATGACAAGGACTAGAGATGCTCTTTCTTGTTTGGGATGAACATGCCCAGTGATGTGTGACTCAAGAGTAAGGGACTCCTGAGATGACCAAGGGTCCCCTCATTTGACTCCATAATGAGAGGAACTTTTAAAAGAAGAGACAGTTTCCATCTGGGCTGCCCATAATGTGTCTCCAGTAGAGACTAGGTAAGGATGGATCCTTCTTAACCCTCTCTCGAGTCATGGAGGCATTGATGGGATGTTCAACGAGGCAAGTGTGTGCTAGGGGGAAGCCCCTACCTCTTGAGTTTCCTTTCCTGATCAGATGATCTAGTAGCAAATTTTAATTGGGCATATCCAGGCTTGAAAGTGACCTCAGGAGCTTGAAAGCTCTATGGCTTTCTAGGAGTGTGGGGCCAATGGCATTCTCAGGGACTGTTGACTATCCTGGAGAATTTGGGTTGTAGCAGTGACAGATGGAAGGAGTCACTGACAATGGAAGAAGTTGAGTGCAGAGTTCAGAGCAGGTTCCAATTCAGGCAGATCTGTAGATGTAGATCTGAGATGGAGTGAAGTATAAAACACATGATTAGCAGTCTTGCAGGACTGCTTTATGTACTGATGAGATTACATTTTAGATTCTCTGCAGACTGTAGCTATAGCTGTAAATTAAATGACTAAATCCTATTTTGTTAATGCATGCTTATGAGATTTTTTTTACGGTTAGTTTTTCCTATGTGTGTAATAAATTACCCATCCCATACCTACTTTGTGTTATATATTGAGTACCCTTTTTATTCCCCTTTCCAGGGAAACTCTTGGGGTTAGACATATGATCCAGAATCTAATTTACTCTAATTAAAACTTCTCCAGGAAGCAGAGGTGTGGGACTTAATGAATCAAAGAGGGAAAAAAAAGCAAGCCCTCTCTCAGCAGGGGATAGGATCCCCCCAACTGAACCTGGTCCAAACACATGTTTAGGTACAGAACAAGGAGTGGCACAGATCTGTAGACCCTAAGAGCCCTAAGGTGCTTCAGTTAGAATAATTAACAACTTGAATTTCTGTTGGGATCTAAAAATGATGAACTGCAGCCCAGACCACACCCTGTGAGCTAAGTAGTATCAATTCTGTCCTTTCCATTTTATAGATGAGGAAATGGAGGCCCAGTGACATTGTAGCTTACCCATATTCAGTCTGTCAAGAAGTGTTTATTTTTTATTTTATTTAAAAAAAAAACTTCTCTTTTGTCTTAGAATCAAAACTGTGTTAGTTCCAAGGCAAAAGATTGGTAAGGACCAATTGGGATCAAGAGACTAGCCCAGACCTATGTAGCTAGGAAGTATCTGAGATCAGATTTGAACCCATGACCTCCCATCTCCAGAACTGGCTGCCGCTAAGAAGCATTTATTAAGTGCCTACTATTTGTCACTGTGGCAGGTATTGGAGACAGACAAAAAAAGATGAAATAGTCACTATCCTTAAGGCGCTAAAATCCAATTAAAGGAGATAACATATAGGCATAAACAGAATAGAAAGAATGTGGTTTTAACAGAGAAAGAAGTAACTGCTGGAAGTGATCCAGAAAAGGCATCATATGGAAAGTGGTGCTTGAGATGTCTTCTTTTTTTTTTTTAAGTCTTAATTTCTGTCTTTGAAATAACTCTAAGACTGAAGGGGAAAGCCTAGACAAACAGGATTAAATGACTTGCCCAAGGTACATAGCTAGGAAGTGTCTGAGGTCAGATTTGAACCCAGGTCCTTCCAACCCCAGTTCTGGCATTCTTTCCACTTAGTCATCTATCTGCCCAATAGAGCTGAGTCTTGATGGAGACTAGGGACTCTGCAAGGCAGAAATGGGAAGGGAGGATATTCCAAGAATGGGATACCGGCATTGCAAAGGCAAGAAGGGAGGTAATGGATTGGCAAATTTCGGGGATATTTCTATCCCTGGTTCTTAAAGAAGACACTTAATAAATTCCTATAGGCTCATCAACTGTAGGGAGTATGAAAGGGAGTAATTGTGTAATAAGACTGGAAAGAAAAGAATTCAGATCTGATACCAGACATGGTCCTGGCAATAATATGATATTACATGAAGGAGTCAGATCCATTCTTTAGAAACAGCAGGGAGATAAGCAAAGAGGGAGTTCTACCAAACTCCTTTTATGACACAAACATGGTACTAATTCCAAAGCCAGGCAGACCAAAAACAGAGAAAGAAAACTATAGACCAATCTCCCTAATGAATATAGATGCAAAAATCTTAAGTAGGATACTAGCAAAAAGACTCCAGCAAGTGATCAGAAGAGTCATCCACCATGATCAAGTAGGATTTATCCCAGGGATGCAGGGCTGGTTCAATATTAGGAAAACCATCCACATAATTGACCACATCAACAAGCAAACCAACAAGAACCACATGATTATCTCAATAGATGCAGAAAAAGCCTTTGATAAAATACAACACCCATTCCTACTAAAAACACTAGAAAGCATGGGAATAGAAGGGTCATTCCTAAAAATAATAAACAGTATATATCTAAAACCATCAACTAATATCATCTGCAATGGGGATAAACTAAATCCATTCCCATTAAGATCAGGAGTGAAACAAGGATGCCCATTATCACCTCTACTATTTGACATTGTATTAGAAACACTAGCAGTAGCAATTAGAGAAGAAAAAGAAATTGAAGGCATTAAAATAGGCAAGGAGGAGACCAAATTATCGCTCTTTGCAGATGACATGATGGTCTACTTAAAGAATCCTAGAGATTCAACCAAAAAGCTAATCGAAATAATCAACAACTTTAGCAAAGTTGCAGGATACAAAATAAACCCACATAAGTCATCAGCATTTCTATATAATTCCAACACAGCTCAGCAGCAAGAACTAGAAAGAGAAATCCCATTCAAAATCACCTTAGACAAAATAAAATACCTAGGAATCTATCTCCCGAGACAAACACAGGAACTATATGAACACAAGTACAAAATATTTTCCACACAACTAAAACTAGACTTGAACAATTGGAAGAACATTAACTGCTCATGGGTAGGACGAGCCAATATAATAAAAATGACCATCCTACCCAAACTCATCTATCTATTTAGTGCCATACCCATGGAACTTCCAAAAAAATTTTTTTTACTGATTTAGAAAAAACCATAACAAAGTTCATTTGGAAGAACAAAAGATCAAGGATATCCAGGGAAATAATGAAAAAAAAATACAAAGGAAGGAGGTCTTGCAGTCTCAGATCTCAGACTATATTATAAAGCAGCGGTCATCAAAACAATTTGGTACTGACTAAGAGACAGAAAGGAGGATCAGTGGAATAGACTAGGGGAAAGCGACCTCAGCAAGACAGTATATGACAAACCCAAAGATTCCAGCTTTTGGGACAAAAATCCACTATTTCATAAAAACTGCTGGGAAAATTGGAGGATAGTGTGGGAAAGATTAGGTTTAGATCAACACCTCACACCCTACACCAAGATAAATTCAAAATGGGTGAATGACTTGAACATAAAGAAGGAAACTATAAGAAAATTAGGCAAACACAGAATAGCATACATGTCAGACCTTTGGGAAGGGAAAGACTTTAAAACCAAGCAAGAATTAGAAAGAGTTACAAAATGCAAAATAAATAATCTGGAATACATCAAATTAAAAAGTTTTTGTACAAACAAAACCAATGTAACCAAAATCAGAAGGGTAGCAACAAATTGGGAAACAATCTTCATAAAAACCTCTGACAAGGGTTTAATTACTCAAATTTACAAAGAACTACATCAATTGTACAAAAAATCAAGCCATTCTCCAATTGATAAATGGGCAAGGGACATGACTAGGCAGTTTTCAGCTAAAGAAATCAAAACTATTAATAAGCACATGAAAAAGTGCTCTACATCTCTTATAATCAGAGAGATGCAAATCAAAACAGCTCTGAGGTATCACCTCACACCTAGCAGATTGGCTAACATGACAGCAAAGGAAAGTAATGAATGCTGGAGGGGATGTGGCAAAGTAGGGACACTAGTTGTGAATGGATCCAACCATTCTGGAGGGCAATTTGGAACTATGCCCAAAGGGTGATAAAAGACTGTCTGCCCTTTGATCCAGCTATAGCACTGCTGGGTCTGTACCCCAAAGAGATAATAAGGAAAAAGACCTGTACAAGAATATTCATAGCTGCACTCTTTGTGGTGGCCAAAAATTGGAAAACGAGGGGATGCCCATCAATTGGGGAATGGCTGAGCAAATTGTGGTATCTGTTGGTGATGGAATACTATTGTGCTAAAAGGAATAATAAAGTGGAGGAATTCCATGGAGTCTGAAACAACCTCCAGGAAGTGATGCAGAGTGAAAGGAGCAGAGCCAGGAGAACATTGTACACAGAGACTGATACATTGTGGTACAATCGAAGGTAATGGACTTCTCCACTAGGGACAATGCAATGTCCCTGATCAATCTGCAGGGATCTAAAAAATACCATCCACAAGCAGAAGATAAACTGTGGGAGTAAAAACACTGATGAAAAGCAACTGCTTGACTACAGGGGTTGGGGGGATGCGACTGAGGAGAGACTCTAAATGAACACCTGGAAATGGGTTCTAGTCAAGAACACATGTGATAACCAGTGGAATCGTGCATGGACTATGGGAGAGGGAAAGGTGGTGGGAGGGGGGGCGGGGAGGAAAAGAAAATGATCTTTGTTTCCAGTGAATAATGTATGGAAACGACCAAATAAAATAATGTTTAAAATAAAAAAAGAAAAAAATAAATGGCAGGGAGTGGGAAGAGATGAAGCAGAGTCCCATTCAAAGGCATCCACACAAGAACTGATGAGATCTTGAACTTAGATAGGGTTTGGGTGAGTAGGAAGGGGATGGATAAGAGAATTTTATCTAAGAAGACTGAAAGGAAAAGAAAATGGCAAATGATTAGATAGCTGGAGAAGGAGAAGTTAAGGATAATAATAGCTAGTATGAATATAGTACCTTAAAGTTTGCAGAGTGCTTTACATAGATTATACCACTTAAACCTCACAACAACCCCAAGAGCTGGGGTCTGTTATTGTCTTCATTTTACAGATTCAGAAGTTGAGGCTGTGTGATTTACCAATGATCACACTATTAAGTTTCTGAATCCAAATTTGAACTCAGGGCTTCTCAACTCCAAGTCCAATCCATTGCTCACCATAATACTTAGCTTCAGGGATAGATTTGAATTCAGATCTTCTCAACTACAAAACCCACACTTTAGGTACTATAATATACAGCTGCAGGGTCAGGTAAGTGGCTGTGTTTGGAGAGCAAGGCCTTGAGATGAGAGGTCCTGGGTTCAAATCTAGACTCAGATACTTCCTAGCTGTGTGACCCTGGACAAATCACTTAACCCCCATTATCTACCCTTTACTGTTCTGCCTTGGAACCAAGACTTAGTATTGATTCTAAGACAGAAGGTAAGGGTTTAAAAAAAATACCTAGTTGCCTCTGTGACTAAAGGCAACCAAATGGCTCAGTGGATAGAGAACCAGACTTGAAGATAGGAGGTTCTGGGTTCAAATCTGATGTCACACATTTCTTAGCTACATGACCCTGGGCAAATCACTTAACCCTGGTTGTTTCAGTTTCCTCATCTGTAAAATGAGCTGAAGAAAGAAATGGAAAACCAATCTAGTATCTTTGCCAAGAAAACTCCAAATGGGGTCATTTGAAGAGTCAGACATGACTGAAAAATTGAACAAGATTCCCCTGTAACTGTTGACAGTAAGACTGTGAACCTGTGTTGACTGGAAGGATAGTGGTGTTCCATGAACCTTCTGGAGGTTCAGTAGAAGGGTAGAATAGGTTCAATGACTAGCCAGTGAAGAATTATGGATTTGAACCCAGGTCTCCTGAATCCAAGTTTATTGTGGTAAACTACTACTCACCACTCACTCCTTAGTGGGGCTCTCTTGGCACTTGTTGGGAGAATCTCAGTTCTGCCCCATAGATACGGTGTTTTTTCCAGGTGATGTTTTTCTGCCAGAGGGTTTGACCAGCTCTTTAGCATCTTCATTTCTATATTGGGATGGTGCAAATTTCTTAAATGAAACGAAATTAAATGCAGTGATTGGTTCAAACTCTTCAGTTATTTATACCAATTAACTGATTGCAGACAAATGAAACTTAAAGACTAGATCAATTTCCTTAAAGATTGATTCATTTTGCAATAGATCTGAATGTGAGTTTTTAAGATGAGATCAAATAATATTTTTATAGAGTAACTGAGAACGACATATAAATAGGAACTGTGAGTTAAATGTAGGGCACAGAAAGTGAATTATGTATATGTGGTACTTTTTGAGGGACTGGACCTTGTTCAGAAAACTTTCCTCTCCTGTTATCTCACCTTTAACAGCGTGGAAGGAGCATAAGGAAGGCTGGATTTGGATTTAAAGGATGTAGGTCCGAATTTCAGGGCTGCTCCTGTTGTTGGGCACCTTTGGACAAATTGATTAACTGCTCTGGGCTCTTAAAAAATGAGGAGATTAAAATAGATAATCTGTAAAGTCCCTTCCAGTTCTAAATCCTTTGAGACCTAGAAGTCAACAAATATTCACTGCACAGTGGATGGAAACTTAGGATTGGAGACAGGAGGACCTGGGTTCAAATCTTATCTCTGACAGTTCCTGGTTGTATGACCCAGAGCAAGTCACTTAACCCAGATTGTCTAGCCTTTACTGCTCTTCTGTCTTAGAAATGATACTAAGCTTGAAAGTAAAAGTTTAAGCTGGGTAGCCCAGTGGATTGAGAGTCAGGCCCAGAGATGGGAGGTCCTGGGTTCAAATATGACCTTAGACACTTCCTAGCTGCATGACCCTGGGTAAGTTACTTAACCCTCATTGCCTAGACCTTATCATCATATTGGTTCCAAGACAGAAGATAAGGGTTTAAAAAAAAGTTTAAGCAAACCAACCAACCAACAGCTGATCACTGTGTGCCCAGCCTTGTGCTAAATGCTTTTCAGAACACAAAGAAATAGAATCAGGAATATTGAGTTCAAACATGACCTCACATACTTACTAGTTGAGTGGCTCTGGGCAAATCAATTAACCTCTGTTTGCCTCAGTTTCCTCATTGGTAATAATAAAAAGGCCTATCTGCCAGGGTTATTGTGAGAATAAAATTGAGATAATATTTTTAAGGCTCTTTCAAAACCTTTAAGTGCTATGTTAATGCTAGTTGTGATTGTTCTTCTTCTTCTATATCTGAGTTCTTTCCCTCAAAAATTTCATAGTATTTCTGCAAAGAAATTAGTTATCTGAAGAGGAAACATTAAGAACTGCCATTTGTGTAATGATCTAAAGTTTGCAAGGCACTTCTGCATTCATTATCTCATTTGAGTCCTATGAAGTTGGTGCCATCATTATCCACCATGTTACAGAGGAGAAAACAGAGATGCAGAGAGGTTAATGACTTGCCCAGGGTCACACAACTAGTATGTATCTGAGGTAGATTCCCAGGTCTTCCTGACTCCAAGGACAGAACTCCATGCTGTACTGCCTTTCAATCAGAGACCATTATAAGACAATGGAGACAAAAGTGACAAATTGAATAGAATCAGGTGCTATTTGTACAATGGGGACAGTAAGTACTCTGATGGGGGTGGGGACATGACAGGGAAATCAGTGTGGGCTTTAACTTACTGAGAAAAACTTCAGGCTAGCTAGCATTCATGTGGTTTTTTTTAAGGCTTAGAAAGACATTTACATGTTACTTTATTTTGTTATTTTGTTTTTATAACAACCCTATAAAGTAGGTGCTATTTTTATCCCCATCTTACATATGAGAAAACTGAGGTGGAAAGTTCTTAAATGACTGACTCATGATTTACATTGCTAGTTAATATCTAAGGCAGAATCTGAATTAAGTCTTCCTTATTGCAAGTTCAACATTCTATCCATTGCACCACTAAGTTAGGTCCTAAAGGATGGTCAAATGGGGAGAAGAGTGGAATGATGAACATTTTTTTGGCGGGGTGAGAGTTCTCTCTCTCACTCTCTCTGTCACTAACTATCCATCCATCCATCCATCCATCCATCCATTCATCCATCCATCCATCCATCCATCCAATCATCTATCCATCCATGTATCCATCCATCCATCCATCCATCCATCCATCCATCCATCCATCCATCCATCCATCCATCCATCCATCCAATCATCTATCCATCTATTCATCCATGTAGCCATCTATCCATCTATCCATCCATCCATCTATTCATCCATCTATCCCTCTATTCATCTGTCCATCTCTGTCTGTCCATTGATGACATTTATAGAGGATAGCAAAGAAATTTACCTGGAGAAAGAGGGTCTACGCTGAAGGGTAGTGAGAGACAAGAATGAGTTCGAACTCCAGTATCTCATCATAGTATATGTTTTTTTAAAAGTTTATTGAATTGAATCGACCCAGGTTTGAATGTTGGCCTGTTACTTTCTGTCTGATTTTGGACAAGTCTTTAGAACTTCAGAGTCTTCGTTAGGAAGGCCATAGAGATGAACCTAGGAGTGAACTTAGAGGAAATCTGGTCCAGCCTCCTCATTTTATAGATGAGAGAAGTGAGGTCCAGTGAGATTGTCCTTTGCCCAAGGTCATATATGTGGTAAATTACAGAGTCAGAATTTGAGTCTAGGCCTTGTGACAAGTTCAAGGCTATTTATCCAATTCCATAATGATATATAACGAAAAGTTTGGACTAGAATACTAAGTCATCTTTAAGGCATCTTCCAGATCTTAAATCTATGGTTCTCTGAATGACCTTGAATATCTTCCTTTCCAACTATGCAGGACCTGCTAAAATGCCTTCTGGAATAATATGGGAAGACTTCCTCTCCCCTTTTCTTTTCTATCCACCCCCACTCTAGCAGAGATAAAGAGTGAAAGGAGGAGGTGCCGTTAGGTAGCTCAGTGGTTAGAAAGCCAGGTCTGGAGATGAGAAGTCTTGGGTTCAAATCTGCCCTCAGACACTTTTTAGCTGTATGACCCTGGGCAAGTCACTTAACCCCCATTGTCTAGCTCTTACCATTCTTCTAAGAATTTATTCTAAGATGGAAGGGTTTTAAAAGAAAGAGTTAAAGAAGTCTGTTGTCAAACTGCTCTAGACCTTGTTTTCTGCTGATGGGCTCCTGCATGGATTGGCATTAGCTTGTTCAGTTGTTGTCACTGCCTTTAGGAAGGTGGGTTACTGAGTCAAGATATAAGGACTTTGGCTTCCTACTGCCCAACCAGCACAGGGTCTGGATTTAGCTAGTGTTTGGAGAACCAGATGGAATTATTTTGATTCCTGAATGTGTCATAGACGAAGCCAGGCACGAAGCTTGTCTCTCTGAAGTACAACTTCTTTGGCAGCCTCTCCTTCAACAGTACAAAGAGCTCTAGCTATGATCACTCTCAGGAGCCTTTAACTAGATTCAGGGATATTCCTTCTCTTGTCATAGATAAACAAACAGAATTTCTCTTTTAACACATACAAGCAGAAGGGTTTTCCTTTTCCCTGTTGTGAAGTGGTAGATGATATTTCCTTCCTCCAATCAAAAACACAGGCCATTTTTTTCCTAACTGCATAGGAATAGATTTAAAATTATAGAGTTGGATGGTCTTTTAGACTGTTTAGTTTCAAAATATATAGATTAAGAAAAACAAATCTCAGACAGATCATTACTTGCCCAAAACCAAAGCAGTAGAAAATGGAAGAGCTTAGATTCAAACTCAGGTCTTAACTTCTTCGAGTCCTTACAACAGCTTTAGATGCTATTATGAATCACATTGGATAGGTATGAGAACTAAGGTCAAGAAAGGTTAAATGAATTGTCCATGGCCACAGAGTAAGTATCTGAGACAGGATTTGAAATTAGGTTCTCTTGATTCTAAGTGCAGCACTTTATCTGCTCTACCACCTAGCTGTTTCCATAATAAGACCTAGAGAAAATAAATGACTTGCCCAAGATCATGCCAGCAGTAAGTGGAAGAGCTGGGGAATTCAGCCTAGTTTTCTGGATTCCAAATTCATCTCTCTGTCTTTGTCTCTCTCTGTCTCTCAAAACCTTACCTTCCATCTTAGAATCAATGCTGTGTATTGGTTCCAAGGCAGAAGAGTGGTAAGAGCTAGGCAATGAGAGGTAAGCGACTTGCTTAGGGTCACACAGGTAGAAAGTATCTGAGGCCAGATTTGAATCCATGACCTCCCATTTCTAGGTCTGGTCCTCAATCCACTAAGCCACCTAGCTTCTCCCTATTTCTCTTTTCACCACACTGTCCTATCTCCTAGATGGTCAGACAGATTTTTCTCCATCTTGTGTACACACTTCTTTACCCCATCACATACAGTCAGAAAGACTGTTGATATTTGTTTTACCTATCATGTATCAAGCTTCTTTCTTCCTGTCACACAGAGATGGTCCCAGGTTCCTCTTCTCCCAACACACAGATGTTTGGATGGAGGGATATATCCTGTCCCCTTCATCACCAGGTAGGCCTCAGACTGACAGACTCATAGAGCAGACACACAGGCAGCAGATTTTGCTTTCCTTCATCACAGGAGCAGACATGGTTCCCTCCTCACCAGACCCATAGCCAGGTCTGGATTTAGATCACAGACCCTGCAGGATGTGGTTGGTGGACCCATCTGGGGAAAACCCCCATTTTACTTAGAGAAACAGAGTTTCTCTTATGTACCTCTCCTATGAGGGAATGATATTTCAGCAGACAGGAAGAAACTTAAAAGTAGGCTCTTTGATTTGTCTGGAATATGCTTGAGTTTATTCATCCTCTAGACCCAACAAACACTTTCTGGTGCATATTTATTACCTTTGCCATTCACTTTGAGACTATCTCTTGATTTTTAATCATTCCAAAATGATTATGAGCATCAACCAGGGTCTCCTCAGTGGCCCTGCCTTTCCCTTTGGGGGAGTTCCTTCCTCCATCACTCTTTTAAGGTTTTGATTCTATCTTTTTCTAATCTTTTCAAAACTTGCTCTTGGTTTAAAAAATAATAAAACAAATTAATACAAAACAAACAAACATAAGGCTATGTTAGTTTAGAGCAAGGTGTGGTGATAGAGCACTGCCCTTAGAGTCAGGAAAATATGGGTTCAAATCCTGCATCTGATACTTCCTATCAAGAAAAATAACTTAATTTCTACGAGCCTCAGTTTCCTTATCTGTAAAACTGTGGGTAATACCTGTATTGCTTATTTTTTAGTAAAGTATTTTTATTCTTTTCCCCCATTCCAACCCTTTGCCCATGCTCTGGTCTACTGACATTGGTCTCCTCCTCCACCTCTAGATTCTAGGCATTTTCTTTGACTGATCTTCATGCCTAGACAGTTCTTCTTCCTTATCTTTGCCTTATTTTTTCCTATAAGTCCCAATTAAAACTCCCTCCCCTAGAAGAAGCCTTTCCTGATTCTCCTGAATGCCAGTGCTTTCTCTCTACTGATTACCTCTTATCAATTTTATATAGAACTTGTTAGTCTCTAGTCATTAGCATTTTGTCTCTCCTTTTACACTGTAAGCTCAATGAGGGTGGGGATAGCCTTATCCCTATTATGTAGCACAGTGCCCATCACATAGTGGCACTTAATAAACATTTATTAACTGATTAATGTACTTCATAGGGCTGTTTGGTGACTGCAAGGCAACATCAAGGCCCTGGGCACATGGGATGAAGAGACAGGAGATGGAATGGGGAAATGGAAAAGGAGGTGGATGAGTATCAAAGAAAACCAATTATTATGATGACCTGAGTTTCATTTGTCATTTGCCAGCTGTGTGACATTGGATAAGTCATTTCTCTGTCCCTCAGTTTCTTCATCTATAAAATGGAGGATAATAATAGTTGCCTGGGCAGCTAGGTGGTAGAGTGGACCAGGCCTAGAGTAAGGAAGACCTAAGTTCAAATCTGATCTCAGATACTTACTGGCTGTGTGACCTGGGCAAATCCTTTAACCCCATTCACCTCAATTTCCTCACCTGCAAAATGAGCCAGAGAAAGAAAAGGCAAACCACGCCATTATCTCTGCCAAGAAAACCTCAAACGGGTCACGAAGAGTCAAACACAACTGATATGATTGGACAATAGCAAAAAATAGTTGCTCTATTTGCCTTGTAATGTCATTGAGAGGTTTAACTGGCCAAATGTATTTAACATGCAGGGCGCTTCCTATATGCCAGCTGTTAGCATCACTTAGCAGTTCTTTAGAGGCAGCTCATGACTGGGATATTAATGTGGGCTCCAGAGTTCCCCAGGATAGTCCTGTCCTGTTCCCCAGCAGGGTTATTTGGATTAAGGCAGTAGGATCTGCAAATGGATGGCAGTCAAAGAAGGAGATGGGGCAGGCTCCAGAGAGCAAGACCAAGAGCTCAAGTTGGATGGGACCGGTCTGGGTACTCCCCTGAGGGGAGAGATTGAGGAGGCCAGGTGGCAAGTCAACCAGGAAACATGGTGGAACTGAAGACAGAGGAGAAGGAAAGAGCATTGGAAGGGGGCGGGGTTTAATACTGAAAGTGACCTCAGAGATGAATAAGTGAATCTCCCTCATTTTGTGAGGTTGAGGATGGTGTAGAGGGTGAGTATGAATTCTGCCAGAGACTTTTTTTAAGTCCATGCCTTCTGTCTTAGAATCAATACTGTGTACTGGCTCAAAGACAGAAGGATGGGAAGGGCTGGGCAAAGAGGGTTAAGTGACTTGCTCAGGGTCACACAACTAGGAAGTGTCTAAGACATATTGAAATCCAGGATCTCTTGTCTCTAGGCCTGGTACTC
The DNA here is from genome assembly GCF_027887165.1 of Monodelphis domestica. Taxonomy (NCBI): domain Eukaryota; kingdom Metazoa; phylum Chordata; class Mammalia; order Didelphimorphia; family Didelphidae; genus Monodelphis; species Monodelphis domestica. The sequence goes on along the minus strand of NC_077233.1, from coordinate 54,120,466 downwards.
TGTCCCTTGAGCCACTTAGCTATTCCCTTCCTAGATGTTTAATAGCTATGTAACTCTAGGCAAGGCAAACCTCCTCTATGAGTCTCAGTTTCTTTATTTGTAAATAGAGATAATAATAACATCTATGTCATAGGGTTGTTGCCAGGTTCAATGAAGGTAATTTCTACAAAATAACTTGTAAACCTTAAAGATTAGGACTTGGTTCTGTGATTTAGGGACCTCCTGAAGATGAAGCCCCCCCCCCAATTTTATTGTTCAGCTGTTCAGTCATGGCCAACTCTTTGGGACCCTCATCCATGGGGTTTTCTTGTCAAGGGTACTAGAACAGTTTGCCATTTCTGTTTCCAGTGGATCCTTTCGTCAGGCAATCAGAAGTTAAGTGACTTGCCTTAGGTCACACATCTAGAAAGTGTCTGAGGCTGGATTACTCCAGGACTGACACTTTATCCATTGGGCTACCTACCTCCTAGGCATATAGAGGTTACATGATTTCCCCAAGATCTCAAAGCTAGGTAATATTTGAGGCTGGATTTGAACTCAGATTTTCCTGACTCTAGGTCTAGTACTCTAACCACTGAGCCACAGTGGCCTCCCTCCAATATGAGCCTGCAAATCCTTTACAACTTTGAGTCTGTGAGTGTTTCTGAGAAGTTCAGTCACTTGCCCAGGGTCATGCAGTCTTTATGTGTCAAAGGGGGGACTTGATAGTGTGAAATTAGTACCGATGATTATCACCAATAATGAGATCAATAATATTATTAATATCACTACTATCATCTATAACAAGTCCTAGAGATGGCATATGACTAGTCCATGGTTGTACCATAATAAATGCCAGAGCCAAGGTTCAGGGCCAAGTTTTCTGAATCTTTCTCCCCACAGTGAGTCAGCTGGCATTAATTAAATGTCTATTTTGTGTCAGGCACTACTGACAAGAATGTGAAGAAAGGGGGAAAACACAGTCTCTGCCCTCAAGGCACTCACATTATAATACTGCATGATGCCTGCCCAAAGCCACACTTACTCTTGGTTTCTCTCGGAACCTTGGTTTCCTCATCTGTATAATGGGGAGGTTTGGCAAGAGGATGGCTAGGATCCTTTCCAACTTTGACAGCCAAGGACTCATTCAACTTCGACTCAGGCCTGCTTAACAAAGCTGATAGTTTATACTCAATGTCTTCTGTGTCATCTAGAATATTTATCTGGTTTTCGAAACCCTGTTTAGATTTTTTTCCCAGTAGGAGGTTAGATAAGACAATCTTTATAGACCATCTTCTGCTTTTTATCTCTTTCCTTTGGGTTGGTTTTGGCCTTCTCTTTCCTCTCCAGACAAAGGTAAAAGTAGGACCTCTTGTGATCCAGGTAAACGTAGGCTTCACCCTCTGATACCCCCCACATCAATGCTGGCTCTGCACTTGCTAGAATAAGATTTAAAGCCAAGAGAAACCTTGGAGAGCAGCTGGTCCAGAGGTTCTCAAAGTATGCTCCAGGAGCACGAAAACACTGTCAGAGGTTCTTCAAGGTCAGAGCTACGTTCACAACAATAGGAAGACATTTTGGTTTTTAATATGGTAAATGGTGGTAGATCTAACCCACATAGCTCTTTGTGAGGAGGAGGGACTGGAGTAATTTTTAAAAGGCAAAGGGTGGGGTGGCTAGGGGGCTCAGGGGACTGAACCAGGCCTAGAGATGGGAGATCCTAGGCTCAAATCCGAATTCAGATACTTCCCAACGAAGGAGCTTCCTTCGTTATTCTGGATGTACTGGAGAGCCCTGAGCAATCATGAAAACATGGTGCTTTTGTCTCAGAGTTATTTCAATGTAAGAAATACTTGAATGAAGAGATGAAAAAGATTTTTTTAGACACTTATTATGTGCCAAGCACTATTTTCAGTGCTGAAGATACAAAGAGGAAACCATGTCAGTCCCTGTTCTCAGGGAGCCTACATTCTAATGGGGGAGAAAACAAGGAGGTACAAGTCAGATGGCAAGACCCAGCGGTGCTTAGAATTCAGCGGCAAGACAGATGGTGATGTATCTCTTATTTTCATTACATATCTTCCTGATGAAACCATATTTGTTTCTATGTTGAGCTGTCTGACAGTGCCAAGGACTTGGGTGGTGAGAACTTTCTTTTCTGGGTCTTTAGTAGGTGTAGCTGCTGAGGCAATTGACTTCTTTCCAGGATGTGGCTATTGGTTGGAAGCAGGACTGGTGGTCTAGAGGACTCTGCTATTCCTGGAATTCTTGGGTTTATTTGCCTACTTGTGGCAGGGGTTGGTAGTTGTTATTAGATGGAGCAGCGATATTGGGATCTTGCTCCAAGAGGGCAGCTCCTTTGATAATTGCTAGTGAGGGGAGATGCAAATTGGACTAAAAGCTGCACTAATCATCTGAAGGAGGTGGTAAAAGAGTGTTCTGACTTTCCCAAAATTCTTGGGAGCAAGTCCTGAGCTGCCTCTACCAATGTCTGAAAAGGTGGTGGTGGTCAAGATGGTGGCAGTGGTGTAACCCTTTTGGTACATACCACCACCTCAGGGGTGTATGGGGTGCTCAGGGAGGGGTAGTATTTCTGGTACGGAGGGCTTGTTGTGCCCTCCTAGGGCAGCTCTCCAGCCTCTGACCCTCACCTGACACTCAGCTCTCACTTGTGGCTCCCAGTAGCTGCTAGCATGTGGCAGCGGCCACATCCCAGGCAATGGCTTCGACAGGCTGGCCAAACCTTGTGAGGGTAGCCATCGGGTCATCATGGACCCCTTGGTGAACTAGGGCTTTGCTCACCCAGCATGTGAAGACTGCTTCGGCTGAACAGACAGAAGAAACCAATAAGAAGGTTCAATGGCTGAGATGGCGACACAGCAAAGCACTGTGGAGTGCTTAGGGCGTGTTGGAGCACAAAGGACAACATGGCCATCCAATGCAGCTGAGGAAGTCTCCAGGTGTAACAACTTTTCATGTCAATGGACCCAGGCTTCCAACACTGAGAGTGGGACTGTCTCTGTGCATTGACTTTTCCACTTAAATCTCCTTCACGCACAAGTGTCTTTGTGCACACTCATCTATCATAGATGAAAATGCACAAAGACAATCGTCATCCTCGGTTACCGAGAGACTATTACTACATGCCACCTCCTTGACTCTTCCTCAGGAAGAGAAGAACAACTATGCTAGATTGGGTGTCCCACTGGTGAATGAGTAATTTGGGACCATTCTTGGGAACTTGCTTTTCCATAAAGACTAGAACATGCTCTTTCCTCTGTGCCCTTATCTAGAATGCTCTCCCTCATTTCTACCTCTTTGAATCCCAAGATCTTTTCCCAAATCAGCAAAAACTCTACCTCCTTCCACTCAAGGTCTTTTTGGATTCCCCAAAGTTGCTTAGTGCTCCCCTAAAATTTCTCTGTATTTACTTCAAAAAATTTCTGGGTTTGCTAACCTGTATACATGTTATCCACCACCCCTATTACAATGTAAGTTCCTTGAGCATAGGGCTGTTTGGTTTTTGTCTTTATACCTCAAGCCCATGCTAGGTCCCTAATCATGCATTCCAGGTGGTGCCTGGAAGCAGGTAGGGCAAATCTGCTCACATTCTACCCCTACTTGTTGAGTTGAATTGAACCCAATCCACCACTGAGGCCCTTGTCTGTGCTAAACAATGAGAGGAAAACAAGAGAGATGGAAGACCTCCTCCCTGCCTTGTTCTGTAGGTCCTCTGAGTCTCCTTGTCAGAGACAGGAAAAACAGTGAAGCCACAACAGGAAGTGAGAGATGCTAGGGGTCCAAGTGAGGGAGAGGATTCAGAGAGGAGGAAGCACCTGCCTTGGAATCCAAGAACCTAGCTTTAAATCCCTCCTCTTTTATTTATTACCTAGGAAACTCTTGGGTAAATTCTTTCCCCTGTTTCTCTGCAGGCTAGACTATAAGATCTCCAAGTTTCCTTTCAGTTCTTAACCTTTGGATTCTTTGACAGAAATCCCAATGTTCTGAGTTGGTCAGGGAAGGCTTCATAGAGGAGTGGAGGCTAAGCTGGGCCCTGAAGAATGACCTGGAATGCACTTCCTTCTCACTTCATCTCCACCTAGAATTCCTAGTTCTTTGTCTCTTCTATTTGTCTGTCTCTGTCTCTGTCCCCTCTGTTTCTGTTCCTCTATTCCACTGCCTTTGTCTCTCTGTCTGTCTGATGGCGAGATCATTGGCATACAAACCCAGGGAGGAAAGGTCCAAGAAGTTTTCAATTTAGCAGAGAAGGCCACTGAACCTGGGAATTGGGAGGTCCCTGAGAGAGGACATTTTTAGTAGAAAGGCATGAGTAGAGCCAGATGAAAAGGGAGGGAGAAACTAAAGGGAAAAAATGCAAGTAGCAAAAAGTTTGATAGTGAAAGAAGAGGAGGAATAGAGAGCTCAAAAGTCTGGGGAATATTCCCCCTGCTTCCAAATGGGGAATATGTGATCTAGTAGAGCTGACATTTATATTCTAAGTGCTCCTGAATTCAGGCTTTCATTACCACCACCTGCCTCGACTTGTCAGGATGTTGGAGGCTGAAAGGGTAGGGCAGATGAGAAGATTTCCTGTCTCTCCCATTTTTACTCCCCACCCCCCACCTCCCCCAGCATAATGGGCATAGAGATGTTCAGAACTAGGCAATGGGCTTGTGAGTGAAGGGCTAGTTGGGATGATAACCTGGAAGCAGCAAGGAATAGAGTACAGGAGAGCCAGTAGTTATGGGTGTTCTGTGTTTTGTCATGAGTCCAGAGAGTGAGTTGGGCCAGTACAGAGGCTAGGAGCCCATGGGCACCATCACCACAGTTTACACTGGCATGTGCATGAATTTTAGGCTTCACCTGGGCTTTGGCTTGGTTGCTCCCTTGCCCCACACCCTGTGAAGAGCAGTGATGTAGAGTGAGTGATAATGAGAAATGCAAGATCAGAGTCTACTTAGAACAACGTATCTGATTGTGGGCACTCAACTCATCTCTGGGTTTCCATTCTGAAAGAGTACATTTGTGGGGCAGAGGGAGGGAGGATTGGGCAACCCAATAGGTCTTCCTGCCTTGACTCTTTCTCCTCCTCCAAGTCATCCTTCATATCACTGGCAGGCTCACCTCCCTCTAGTCATGCCATTCCTTGGCTCATAAACTTCCAATGACTTCCTATTTCTTATCAGATCAAGTTTCAGTTCTTTCTCCCCCCTGGCATTCAAGGTCTATCACAATTAGGTGCTAATATGATTTTTCAGTATGATATTAATCAGGAAAAATAAGACCTAGAATTCTTTTTACTGGGCCACACTATCTCTTCCCTGTTTGTTACAATCCAGGAAAACTTGATTACTCTCCGCCCTGGAACACTCTCTGTGCTTTCACTTAAATTCATCTTGACAAGAACTGATTAAATTCCTACAATGTGCAAGGCAATGTGGCAGGTATTAGGGATGCAAAGGCAATAAATGAAATAATCCCTGTACTTGAAAAGGCTAAATTCTACTTTCCCATCTCTGTGCCTTTGCTTAGGGCATCTTCTGTTCCTGGAATATCTGTTTTCCTTATCTTTGCTGACTGAATTCCATCCCATCCTTTAGAGCCCAAATGAAATGTTAGCTCTGACCTACAGCCTCCCTGATCTTCCATGTGGTTGAGAACCTTTCCTCTCACAACTCACAATTTACACAATACTTTGCTCTGCATCCTTCTACTGCCTCAGAAAGCATTGGTGGGGAATATGAAATCTTGGGCAAGGAAATGAAGAACATAGGGTGACCTTTAGCAGTTTCATCACTGTTGCCCATTAAAGGCAAGGGATGTAGAAAAGGAATTCTGGTCTGAGGTGTATTTAACTGGTGATGCTATTTCAGGATCATGCATCAAAATGCAGAAAGGAAAGGTTCCTGTCAAAGACTGGAGGACACTTAACAATAGCTGCTAAAAAGGTATTTGCATGGTGCCTTGTATATTTAATCAAAATGGTTTTAAACTA